>NC_134369.1:3090625-3708750 GCF_035582795.1 Mycteria americana | reverse complement strand
TGTCGTTTAACATCAACTCAGTTCTACATTTTTAGAATTAGCTTTCCATCAGGTCTTTTCCTTTATAACTGTTTTGATCAGCAGTGTGACTAGGTATGAAATGCAATCGATAAAGCTGTCAGAACTTCATAGTGCAGAGGCAGCTATTAAAACAAAACCAGGAAGAATGTTTAGAAGAATGCTTTATAATGCTGTGATACCATCCAGCACATATTCCGCGCTATATGCATAGCTTTGTGATCCAGCAAGTCAACAGTCCAAAAAGTTTCACAGTCCTGGTCCAAAAAGTTCTTTGTCAAGGTTTACAACATGTTCTGAATTCAGACCAAATCCTGACTTCCCGTTGGTGGATGTCATACATTGAATCAGACTTTATCCTGAGGTTTTCAGTATCCAACCCAAGTCTGATGGGCTGAGGACACAAAATCCAGAAATCCAAAATTGCAGTATAACATGCATAAAGCTCCCAAGAGTAAAAATAGATTCACATAAGCATGAACATCAGAAATCTTGCATGACTTATGACGTATAAATACGAATTACTGACTTTTTTAGAGCATATCAAATACAAAATGAACATATTTCCACCTTGAATACACATTTGGTGGAACCGTAGAAATGTATTTCCTTACGATTATATATTTTAGAAAAAAATTAGCAAGTGTCCTGTTTCCGTTGATACGCTCTGACCAGTAAATTTTGTTAGTGAACGTGTGAGACTTCTGCAATTCATTGCTGTTTGTATTCAGCTACTTAACCCTGGGAATTCTTCTCAAAACCAAGCTGAGATTCAATCTATATAATCCCACTGAATGAAAACACAGAAGATCTGGTAATCCAAATCCAAGCATCCCAGATCTAACTTTTAGAAACTAACATTAAAGTGCCTCATTGCTGTAAACAGAGGTCTGCACCTGCTGGGTTTATTTCCAAAGATACAGGTATAAGCCTTTGCAAATGCCTTTTGCTTTACTTATACTTTCTGTAATTTGACTGGTCTCAATTTGAAATTGAAGGCAAATCTTTTCTTTTTCATCAATAATCTGCTACATCTTTTAAAATAAATATTCTTTTGAACATGCTTATCAAATCAGACATCCACAATGGTTCTTTAACAACGAAACCGTTTTTTTAACCTGACACTTTAAGGTGGACTTGATAACCCCTAATCCTCAACTGCTCTATAATCTTTTCTTGTTTTGTAAATTGCCTTTAAGAAAGTAACCTAGACATGTCTTTGATGTGGGTTTGTCCTTTATTTACTACAGCTTCTGAAAACCTTTGATAAATTAATCTCACCAATAGAATAGTAATGTGTAATTCATACTTTGATGCCTGCTATTGAAGGAACTGCTATTCACCACTGCTACTCAGTGGGTGAGAGGTTCAGGAGAAAATACACGGAAGGCATCCTCGTTTAAATGGTTTCATATATCCATATGAGGAAGACTTTTTGTGTGCTTGAGAAGCAAACCATTTCTTCCATAATAACTTCCATATACTTATATAGTACTGTTTCCTGCAGTTCTGCATCTGTGCATGTGTGATCCACTATGACTCAGCTTTCAGAAACAGTGGGTTCTGGGAGATATTTTTTATATAAATACGTATAGTTACAAAGAAAAATAAGCATTTAAATAAAAACATATAAGTGTGTGTATGTGTCTGTGTGCATACTCCACTAGTGTTCAGTGGGACTGTTGCTGCACGTCTTCCTGCAGTATTTCAAGATGACTTGTTGTACAGCTATTTACACTCTGTGAGCTGACACATTTCCGATTAATCTGGTATTCAGCTCTGCGAAAGGAAATCTAATTCACATGACATACGGCACACAGGCAAATTTTAATGTGTTGAACCAGACGTACTTGCCTGAATCAGAAGTCACCGAATCTCCAGTACCCTACAGGCTGTATTTGTTTGAATTATATCAGCACTGCCATGGTAAACTGTCACTATGAAAAGATAGTGTATATATGCACACAGTAAGTGCACCCTGCCAAATCATCTCTGCTTTTATTAGCCCTGCATCCTAGATTAGTGCAGCTCAAACATGACATTGATGATTGCAGGCCATACCTTTGCTTGCAGCGTACTTGAGTCTGAAAAGGACGTAAGAATCAGGGCTTTTAGCATCTCGTACAATTAAACCCTTAGGCACACTAGAAACTGAAAGTATCAGTTGAAAACAGAAACTTACTGTTGCACTGTTGTTGTTGTCAGTTTACATAAAGTAATATGCCCAAAAGCCTCTTAGGAATTACCCAACATTTTAGTTTGTTCTTAATTTTAATATAATGGCTTAAAATTATGATTTAAGTGCTTAGGGTTTTCTTTTCAGAATGAGCAACATTCCAAACGTATTTGACACTCAAAATGGACATAAACAACATTATAATTAGGCAAAGTCTATTTTGGGAATGTCAGAAAGAATGTCAAGAGTCTGTTAGGCCAGTGCCCAATGTCATCATTTGGTATAATGACTCTATTCATCCCATTTAAATCCAAGATCACAACATTTTTCTTAACTGTAGGGCAAGAGACAGGAGACTTTTTCTCATTCTCTTCTCCCCACACTTTGTAATGATCTTCCCTTTTAAGATACACTCTATCTCTGCCTTTACTTGTGTTCTGCTCTTATCTCTTTATTCACACACAGACAAAAGTTGCAACTTTTCCAAAAATTGCAAACACAAATATGAGTGTGAAAGGCTAGGCCTAAAGACACTGTGATGTCTGCTTACTCTCAGAGAAGAAAAGAGCAGAGGGAGAGGAAAAAAAAAGAGAAGAAGAGAAAAGAAAAAGGAAAGACACTGCTTGTCTTGCTTAATTAGTAAAAATGCTGGTCATATCAAACAGTAAATTTAAGGTGATTTATGTTTGCATTTGCATTGTACTAAAAGGCCGCTAAAGGAATTTGAAATGTTTTTCAGTCTTCCCTCCTGTGATGGATGACTTTGCAGATTGTCTTGTAGTATTTGTTTAATCCATTCCAATCCAGACCATTTAATCCAGAGACTCCTGTCGCTAGGAAGACTTTTCTTTTACTGTGAGGATGGTCAAATATTGGTCCAGGTTGCCTAGAGATGTTTTGAAATCTCTGCCCTTGGACATATTCAAAACTTTACCGGACGTGAGCGACTTGCTCTAACTGGACTTCCTTCAAGCAGGGGATTGGACTGGATGACCTCTGAAGGGGCCTTCCAACCCACATTGTTCTATGATTCTGTACTGCTGATGTGTAAGAAGATCACTAAAAAGACATAGTACTTCTCCCTCATGTGGCTGTGAAACATAGGAAAAACATGATGTCTTCTTCTCTAGAAATCTTTGGAAGTCCCAGTGAAGATACCAGTCCTAAACACATTTTTTGTGAAGCTGAAGGAGTTGGTCATTTAAATTTTGAAATTAGGTTGCAGATCTCTTGGTTTGGTTTGTGGATGTATGGATACCTGCCTAACGGCTACCTGCCTAACGGCTAGATCATAGAAGATGATGCCTCCAAGTGTTTCTTCTTCTTCCTCTTTGCCTTATTCCATTTCCATGTTTTTACTGACTAATTAGTAATTCAAGTTCAGCAGTTATCTTTTTTTTTATCATTTATATGAATTTATTTGCATAGTGAGTTGAGAACAGTTTAGTCACTGGTATGCATCTTTTTTTAAAAAACTTTTTCACGTAAAATAAGGAAACAATAAAAGTTTACAATAAGAAGAACTTCTCAAGAACAGGTCCAGCTGATAAGCAAATGTGTCAGACAACTCCCAACCACTGTGATGAGATTTCTATGTCTGCTAATTAACATACCAAAGTCCAAGAGTCCAAGAAGATGATAGCACAGGTAGATATATAGATTAGATTATACAGAGATACTAAGTCAGGATAAGTGTTGTTAGCAAAGAAAAGGATATTCCAGTACGATCACGTATTTAGAAGACTGATAAATGCCAGTGAACTTATCAGCTAAAGATGCAATCAGTAGAAAAAAAAAATTGCCCCAAACAAAAACGTTTGGAAGTGTACTCTTTATTATTTATTTATTCTTTTAATTTTTTCCATATAGAAAAAAAAAAAGAAGAAATGCTTAGATCAAGGGCTAAGTTCTGTCATCATTTATGATGATACAAACCCAAAGTTAATTCATCCAGTTCTGACTTCAGTCATAGGATGCATCCATGATAAACTTAGCACAAAGTGAGGTAGCTAATACACTCTAGTGCTGTATGCGGATCTTGTCTCCCAATTTTACATGCTGCAGTGAAGGCTTCTACTTCAAAGTTATCATCTGTATTCTCCTTAGAAGTATTGGAGAGAAATAAGCAGAGTTTGTGATTAAATCTAGTTCTGAAGTTAGCCATTTAAGTTGTAAGAGGAATGCCAGCCCAGAAGTACCTGTTTTCCTTAAGTCCTTGTAAAGAAAAGATTCAGAGGTACAAGTGTACACTGTAGACAGCTGAAGCAAGGTGAATTGAACCTCATCTTCTGCCCATGAATCAACACTTTTCCACAAAGCAGTTCTGGAAATAGAGGAAGGTCCTCCATACCTCTGGGGCACTCCGGCCATGTCTGTATTTCTGGACCTAAGTCCCTGTGCCTGGCTGCAAACCATGGCTGCGTCTTTGCTCCTGTGCAGGGGGACACTTGGACGTGAACTGGCCCGTTCTTCCTAATCCTACCCTACTTTCATGGAAAGGAAGCCTAAAGAAGCAGGGCACACAACATACGTGACATGCTCTGAAAAAGGAGAAGGCCGAGACCCTGTGGCAAGCACCATTAGGTGCAACTTCAGTCTAGAGAGAACATTTGTATGAGGGCTGTAAACACGTACTCCAGTCCTCTGGGCACCAGAATCTCCATCTAGATGACCCCTTCTTTATGCTCCTCAAAAGCCAGATAAATCCACTAACTTCAGATGATCCTTTCTGGTATATCAGCACAATCAATATCTCTATTGACACAGATGTTGCACCGAAGTAAGCTGAGGGGAATTTGGCCCTGGGCTGTTCCACTCTAGGGCTATCAGAAGGATTGCTATTTGAAGTAACAGCACAAGTTGTGAATTTCCTCATCTGCAGACATAGACAAATGAGATGGGACAACATTCTCTGAGCAAGGAGTCCTTCATGAAAGGGAACTGGAGAAGTGGAAAGTCTGCGCTCGATTACATTAATGAGATAAATCATTTATGTGCCTCGAATTGAATTTGCTGCATGATTTAAGGGCATCATCACTATACGCAGTGTTGTCATTCCTTGTTAGTTGTTATTTCCTTGTTATTAATTCTAATTCTTATTGCCTCTCAACTGTCCATGCTCAGAAAGAGAGGTGCTTGGGTTTTCTGTATTCTGTTGCTATGTAATGTGATATAAAACAAGTTTGGAGTGTCTCCCTGAATGCATGCAACCAAAACTAGGCCAGAAATCCCTTCCGCTGCAGCTGCTAATCATTAAATCATGGACCTGTTCAAGAAGCCCTATATCCTTATGTCAAACTGCATGAGAAGCTATAGGAAGGTATTCATATGACAACTAAGAAATCCCCTGGAATATAGTATATGTGCATCCTCTTCATACTTTTGGATACAAAAGACTTTTGGTTTTAATAGAATCACTACAAAATTATGAAGAGGATTTACATGCGTGTATATTTGAATGTACACAGAAAGAGACAGAGGGAGAGAGCTGCTATTGTTTTAGTAGGGCTGGTCAGGAAAATTTAGTAGAAATGAGAATTCTAAAAAAATGGAGGGGAGGAGAAAAATTAAAATTTCACAAATTTTTGTTATTTTCCAACTAAGGTTTCTGCAGATGAAGCAAGCTATTTTTCTCAAAAATTGATTTTATGTTGTACTTTTAGAACAAATGGGGAAAAGATAATTGTGGACATCATGTTTTCAATTTCAGACTGTAATTTTAGGCATACTGTTTATATGGTTGTAGTTTGTACTTTAGTCAGCATGTTTTTCCTGAGATATTAAAAACCTTTTGATTGAAAAAAAAAAAATAGGCAAATCTACAATGAGATCAGCCTCAGTGTTAACAACCATTTGAAATACTCAAAAATATTCACTAAGGTTCAAAGATATTTTCACCAGGTCTCATTTCCTGAGTACAGAATTCCAGTTTTCAAGGCTTGAGTGCTTATTCAAACACACTTCACTTTTACTGAAGTAATTTTGAAATCAAGAATGGATTAAGTTTTTTCTAATACATAAAAATCATAAATATTCAGTATCTTTTTTAAGGAATGTCTTAACAATGTGCATATCCTATTATAAAACTCACTGTGTTAAAATACCCTTAAACTTGAAAAGAAAGGAAAAAAAAGAAATCCTGCAGTATTGTTCTCAAAATAAAAAGGACCTTCTGCCTTGCAATGAGTGTTATGATCCCCAGTATTACTTGAAATGTTGGAAGTATGAAACCCTTAAGAGAGGAGAGCAGGTACTGTATCAGTAAAAACACAAATTGCAGCTGATAAACTGTTGGATAAATGTATATATATTTAACACATTATCTTTTTACTCAAAGGCATGCTGGATTCTTTGTGTCCCAGTGCTGGAGCCTGGGCAAGGGAGCTGGCTGGGCTATAGCGCTGGGCACCGGGACTGCAGCTCCCACCGAGCGCGGGGCTGCGACAAGGGGCTGTGCTGTGCAGGGATCGGCTGCGGCAAGGAAGGAGGCAGTTCACGCTGGTGGCTGCTGCGAGACAACCCCGGCAGCAGGCCTGTGCCTCTCCCCCAGTGCAGGGCTCTGCCAGGCAGGAAGGAGAGCCACCTGCCAAGACCAGGTTTGGTGCCTCTCTAGAGCTCTCTCTTATGATGCAGACTCTCATTTTCTTTTCCAGCTTGGCAGAGCCATGAATTTTGGCAGGTGTATACTACTAATATTGGTCTACCTCATAACGGTGTTTGCTGGACTCAGTTATTTAATATATGTCTTATTTGGAGATAATTAGGAAGTGCTCTATAACTGAATTCCAGTCTCTGTCATCATCTGTAGGATTTTTGCTACTAGCTTCAACAGGGACATGATTTTGTTGTACAACGAAAACCAAAGAACAGTTTTTTATGAGACTCAAAGAGCATAGTAAAAGTAGGACAACTCTGAGTGCTTTCTAACATGTAACAATATTGATCTGCTATCACTGACCTCCTACTGCTGCAAGCAGAATGACTAATCAAAGGCTGTTTATTTTCCTTTAGATCAAAGAGAGGTAACAAAAGAGATCTCCCCAAAAGGTGGTTCACTGCAGAAGTCAGTGCTCTTGTTTCCCTATCTGATCAGCAGATTCCTTCAGCTTGCATTGATAAACCCGGCTGCTGCTCAGTCAGCCTCAGCCCTGCCATCAGTCTTGTCGGACAAGATGCCTGACTCTTCCCAGGCTGCATGGGAGAATAACAGTGTTGCTCTGGCATAGCTAAAATACAATAGATGGGAGCTGGAATATAAAGTGGGGAATTCCTCACATACCTTCCCATTTTCATGGACTGTTGGCAGCGAAGAAGGAAAAAAAAAGAAAAAAAAGCGCACTTTGGCATTCAGCCAGATATTTCATTCGTTTTCCTTTTAATTGCCTGAAGTCATTCCACATTGTGCTAGGGTCCCCCCTCCCCGACCTCTCTTTTCTCTGCATCCTTTCCCTCCCTCCCCTTGCAGCCACCCTCAGCCCCAGTGGCACTGCAGGAAGGCTGGGTCCTGCCTCCCACACAGTCTCCAAGGAGAGGAGCACCTGGGCACCCATTACTGGGATGCTGCTCTCTGGTCTGATGCAGAATGAGCAAAAATCCCCCTGTGGGGTAGCAAGTGCTTGCCTTACCAACATCGTCACCCCTAGTATGTGGCATAGGACCACATCGTTAACTTGGGCAAACAGTTGTAGCTCTGTGGAAATCAATGAGACTGTAACAACATACATCAGCTGAGGGTCTTTCCCTGGGTCTTTACTTATTATCCGAGGTGTCTTCCTTAAGGCTTTAACTAAATTCCAAATCGGCACTGCAGTCTGCTTACTTAAATTCCCATTACAATGTCAATTACCTAAAACAGTCCCCTCTCCTGGCACCGCACTGCTGTGTAGTGCTATTGGGATGGGCTACACAGAGTTGTTTCATTCAACTTTGGAGCAGTTTGCAATTCAGTGAAAACAGTGGGTCTTGCAATGTCTCTGTCCCCAGTGATCCTTATTTAATATTTGAAAAATGCAGAGGCAGAAGGTATCAGAAGTAGTACTTTTTTCTGTAGTCAAAGAACCTAGCCGGTAAATTTGTTATTTTTTAAATTACACTGAAGAGCAAAGCTCTCAAAGACTTCATCTAACATCTTTTAAAAGACTGCTTTTCTATAATAATTTAATGAAAATGCATTCTAAAGAGCTTTAAGACAATCTTTACCTCCAAATCTTTATATAAACAGTTGGATAGGTTTGTATAACGGTCATATTCAGGACAGTGGATTAGAATACATCCACTGTTCATTAGGGATCAGGTCCTTGAATATCTTACAAATTGGGATCTTTTTCCCAAACAGTCATCAATAAAAAATTGTTGATGAAATTTCAGCCTATTTTTCATTTGATGAAAAATGGGCTGAAAGCAGATATGGTTTTGATTATATAACAATCTCAGTTTTCTGGGATGTTCTGTAGAATTTAGGAAGAAATTAACATACCAGATTTTGCATTTTAAGGTGATGTTCTGGGTCCTGGAGTAACTGTGGTTTTAAGTCCAACATCTGCATTCAAGCTTTATTTATCCTAGCTGTCAGTTGCCGATTTTATGTCAGTGAATGATATGGTGATATTCTCTACTGGAAAGGTTGTAGCAGAATGAAAGAGAAGAAGAGAAAAGAAAGGAAATCTGCGAACGAATGGAGGGAGGAGTAAGACTGTTGTCAGGAAGTAAAAATGTAGAAAAACAAAAAAAGAAGTATTGCTAATGGAGTTTATACTCTACAAAACTTCAAGAAAAATGCTTGCAAATCCAGGTTGGCCAAAATATTTTTTTTTCCTTAGGTTATTACTCAGGTTCTCGCTGTATCTAAAGTCTCAGTCCAGTCTTAAATGAGACGGAGGAGCTTGCATGAACACCAGCACATGAGAGCACCCTTTATTCTAGCCAGGAGCTAAACCATTTGCTATACCTGCATTACCTGGCAGAACCTGGGTGGGGAGCAGAGCACAGCCCAGTCCCTATCCCATGCTCTTTGCCTTCCTGCCAGCATCAAGGGGGTACAGGGCAGTGCTATTCAGGTGCCCCCAAATCACGGGTTGTCCCCCTGCATGCAACTGGAACCCAGTGACAGTGTCTGCCCAGCAGTGAGCCCACGACGTTGAAAGACTGTGGTTGCAATCTATGTTTGGCTTTCAGTATGAACTCCAGCTCGTTCCTGAAGTACAAAGATGGCCTGTTGATTCATACCTTAATGTTATCATTAGAAACACTTTCTTAAATGAAGTCTAGAGAGAGACCTGCCACAGTTGTACAGCAGATGGGGACAGCCCTGCATTGGGCTATATTACTATATGTATTCAGTCACACTTCCACGAAGCTGCTGCCAGTCACAGCAGCTGGGGAGACACAGCAATAGAGGATTTTATCTTGTGTGTTTCCATTAGGCTAACGAGAGGAAAGCTTGCTTGGCTTCCCACCACGGTGCAGCCTCACCTCCCTGCAACAGGACAGACACCACCTACAAAGTGGGGCTAACCATGAGAAGGATAAAAGGAACAATCACAAATGTGAGATGTCCAGCTATTATACAAACAAGAGCTATGAAAGTGTGACAGAAAGAGGATGGAAGTGCAACAAGTAGCTAGAGAGGGAGAAATTATGCAAACTTTCAAAAACACTGCAGTGATGTAGTGTTTAGTGGGCTCTCAGTAAGGGCACTGATTATATCTCTGATTTACAAAGCACTTTTCATTCAGAGATCTACAAGTCTCTCACACACACTAGTGCCAAAGTCACTGCATTTGCCAGTAGAGTAAGCCAGCTCTGGAATGCCATTAAAAGCAAATGCTGTCTAATGTTCTACTTTTTAAACACAAATATCAAAGAGAGGGAAAAAAGAGAGAGTTGGAGGGATGGGGAGGAGGGAGGGACAAGTCAATTGCTTTTGCAGAAACTGCAGTTTCTTTCAAAAAACCTGTCATTGACATCTTTCCCCAGAAAACATTTTGTCATGCACATCAGTGTATGTCTTTAAGGAGATCAATCTAGAGAAAGAGTCAAACCAACAATCATCATGTGACAGATTTTCAGATGGTGTTCTCATCAATCACACTGATAATGAGGTGGCAAATTGCTGTTTTATAGCAAAACTAGAAAGACAACTACCCCAGTAGGTGTCAATGAATATGTCAAAGGATTGTCCCTAGGGGAGTCTGAGAAGGTTCTCAGAAACCTTTTTGTGAAGCCTGAATGCAGAATACTTTATTGATCACTAAAGAACTTGCACTGACATGCTATTTCCCCATGACATTTGAACCACCAATTTCCTAACTCATGGTGAGTACCTATTTGGTAAATACTTGGGGAGTTTTCTTTCACCTTTAGATATACTAAAAAATCTTGGTTTAATATTAGCTCAGTCTTTCATCTCCGAAAGAACATCAAAAACAAAATTTTACAACTTATAAGCAAGCAAAATTCCTGAAAATGTTTAATGACCAATAATCACTGTGACCCAATAATAATAATTCAGAATTAACGTGTTTAGGTTATATTCTGAGCTATTTTCTTAGGTTGACTAGTACCTTATATTCTGTCTTCTTAGTGAAGCAAGTAGTCCTGTTTATGGAGTAACCTCTTATTAGTCTGGAGAGCTGGGTTATCAGTACAGTGGCTTTTGAAGATAAAATGGTCCTTTTGTTCTCCATTTCCTAAGTCTCTTAGCATCTGAATTAGAGCCCAGCATGCTCCTGCAGCTCGAGATCATGCAGTGGTGAATTGCCATCACTCCAGGTTGTTCTAGAGAGTTTTGGTGGCAGACAGGCTGCTGTTTATCAGGCCTGAATTTCTGCGTGCCTTTTTTGTCCAGTTTTCAAGCAATCATGGTAATGCTTATTTTCTCCCCTTTTTCTCAGATTGTGAACAGTATGGACTATCCTTTTCAGTTCTGAGGCAAATATTGCAAAAAGTGTACTAGTGAAAATTTTACATTCTGCTTTGATTGCTCTTGGCTCAATCGTGAGCCAAATTTCCCTCAATATTTACAGGAAAAAATGTGTCCAAACTCCTTCTGAGATAATTTGAATAGTCTTTAAGTTTCATACTGCTCAGTTTTGGTAAGAAAATGTAATGTGAACAGACGGAATTTGTTTAAATTTTTCTTGAAAACACCTTGATAAACATCTTCATTTAAAATCAGTTACAAAAAGAAAATATCCATCCAATTAATAATATTGCACAAAAAGATTTTATGCTGAGAAAACACTATGTTTCAATAATAAATATTTTAATGCAAACATTTCAATTTGATTTGGGGTTTATAGGGTGCCTAGTACAACTGTTTCTAGTCTTGAGATTAGTAAAGCAGAATCATACCTGGCATAAGTATTTGAATTTCCATTTGGGCTTGTGTGACTGAGGCCAAATGTATTGGGGACACTTCTGAATAAAGTTGTAAGTGTACGGCCGATAGGTCATAGTGTACATGGTAATTAAATGCTATTATCTGGTATACCTTTACTTTGCAATTATATGCAAACCCTTGGTATAAAAGCACACAGATTTTACACGTGCAGCAGCCTGGGGTTACACATGCCTGGGGTTGTCCCACCTTTGAGAATATTTAGGCATTCAAAACTACTGAAACATATTTGGTTTTACATTCAGCTTTTGTCATATCAAATTAAACATGTGCAAAGCACATGTAACAATAAGAAACATAGTTGCAAGCAATAATAGCACAAAGGCAGAGAAGACCCAAGCCCAACGTATTCTCTGTGTACTACTTATGCTCACTTGCTGGCAAGTTTTGCCTAAAATAAAATGAGGCATCAGCCTAATTTCACATTCATCTTCTGTCAGAAGATGGTTGTGAAAGTCCGAGAAAAGCAGTCCAAAAGATTGTTTTGCAGAATGTCAAAAGTTAGAAACTGGAACAATGTCTGGGATTGTTCCTGCTTCCGACCTTTGACATTCCATGAAACAATATACTGAAGCACAGCTCTACTTCAACATTATGAGTAATGTATTTCAAAGGGTTTATGAGCCTTATCTAATTCCAGTTAAAGTTAATGGAAAAATTCCCACTGAACAATAGTAATAGTAAGTGTAGTCTTGTTGGATTGCCAAGGGGCCAGCTGTGAAAGGACCACTATTGTGCTAGACGCTCAGTGGAGCAGTAGCAAGCTCAAGTCCCAAAGAATTTATGATCTAAACAGACAAGACAACCCCATGGGGAGGGAACAAAATAGCCCAGGAACTGAATGGCATCCTATTATACCATATGTAATTGAGTCATATCAGTATTTAGTATCTTTGATCTTAATCTCCCAATTAATACAATTGGCATTAGAGACTTGAACTAGAGCAATCCCAATTGCATCTTAATTGGAAAATTTTTTTGTTTGAATTTCAATTGTATTTGGGGCTCTATTCATATTCCTTTAGTTTCTTACCTGGACATTTAAGACACGAACAATGTGGCACCCCAGATGAGGTAGCAGGTGTATTTTTTGAAGGCAAGGGACCATCAGAGCCTGAGTAAGCATTACAAGAATGTCAGTGGCATGTACCTCAGCATATGGAGTAACTCTCTGTATATTTACTAAAACTCAAAGAAATCTGCTGTGATAAGTGCTGCTGAGGCAGGCCTGCCATGGGATTTAGGATTTTTTTCCTTTCATACATGTCCAAACACAGTAGCAAGGCAGGCAGTGTGAAGATCAGTGACACTACCGCCATCCCTAGCCAAGTTGGCTGTCCTCCTGTCATGCTCCTCTGTGTGTGGCTAGCTTGGATGGTGGTGAGTCTTAATCATACGACATTGTGGACTATCTAGACTCGGGACTGACTCAGGGCTGACTGTTTCCTTCTTTTTGCAAATTTCATAAATATGTTCAGTGTTGGGCCTTTACTTGGCTAAATGTATATAACATATGTGCTATGGCTTCTGTACTGATCAACGTCAGCACCCAGGAAAAGACCGAGTCCCTTAGCAATAAAATCTAGATCCTTTTGGTTTGAGCGATGAGAGAGATATTATCAAGTATTCTTTGAAAGGTATGCTTGCAGTATCATCAAAGCAGACAGTCTGGTTTCAACATTATAAAAATTGTGATGTACAAGGTAATTCGGTGAAGCATGAGACTTCTTCAACCATTCCTTTCCTTAAAGGTTTGGGGTGGGGAGGAGGAGGGCAAAGAGGCACTAAGGAGGTTGCTGTCCTGAGCCTGCATTAAAGCTCCTTCAGATTCTCAGTCATGTTGTCCCAGTCTGAAAATCTGTAAGAATTTTGGTGCACTATAAGCAGTGGAAACCCACAGCTGCTATTCACATCCTGAAATTAGTCTCTGCCCAGAATACTGTCTTGGAAGATTATGTGATCCTTTCTTGCCACCCACTCACTCTGCCATTTCCTAAACTCTGATGTTTTTTACAGCATCTCTGGCAGTTAAAAGAACATATGTACATGTATATCCCTGGAGCAGACTGCAAACATGTTTTTAGAAGTACACAAGAAGACATCTATTTCATAGGTCAACCAAAAGTAACTGGCTTTTATTGTTAAGGGACTAAAGGGAACACATGTACCACTGTCGGCTTCTCTCCACACCCATTCTACGAGAGGACTACAGAATCAATTTAATCAAGAATGAAGACTGCATAATTCAAGCAACAGGGTCAAAAGTCTTGTGTCTACAGGAAAAGTGCACTGGTTTAACTTCAGTCTGTTTTTAAATCAACATTATTAAAGCTTGGTTAAATAATTAGGTAAGTAGATTAATACCACTTCTAATTTAATTCAAAGCTAAGATAATTTAAGACAAAATAATAGCTGCTCTTTTACGCTAAAATGAATATATTCCCACAAGAGTTTGCACTGATTTACCTAAATCAATTAAATTCATATCTTAGGTCAAAACAGTGCAACTTTCCCATGTAACTAAGGCCTTAAAAAAAGGTGTTTAAAGACAGATATCTCAGTTAAACACTTAACCTGCAGTCTGAATCCTGTTGAAGTCAATGAGACAGAAGAGCATGTTGCCAGCAAGGCACACACTGAAATGTGTTTCTGAATGAGTGGCTTCATTCTGCTCTCAGGAACAAACCTCCAGTTCAGTGGGATCCATCTTAGGATCATGGCAAGTTAATATTTTTACTTCTTCCATGTTGGCAGATGGAGACTAATCATAGTTACTTTCACATCAACTGGTCTGAAACATTTGTACCAGTGTAGCAACAGCCTAACTGATTTCAGGGCTCAGGACAGACTATGAAACCAGAGATATCTGCATAAATATTCAGATAACTGCCATGTGCTGAGTGGTTATGGCTGCCCTGCTATCCCCACTTACACTCATACAATCATACAAACTGTTATATTTTCCAGCAGGACAGATGGATGCTGCATGGTAGGTATGGGCCCAGCTGACTTAGTGAGTTGTTCCAGTTCCTCCCAAGCCCAAAAGTTGCGTTGCAATGTCTTTTATATGTTGTTCCTATCTCTGTTTTTTCTCCTTAAACTCAGGAGAAGCATACACCATTTCATAGCTCAGCTTCTTCTTTCTTGTGGTCCTTGCTCCCTCTGTATGACTCTGAAGCTCATTTGGGTAATAGCTGTTCTCTTCCACCTTCAGTCCCATGCTTATGCTGTGTCCTTATCTTTCTACATGCTCATATGAATTGTATATAAAACAAGTGCAGTACCGCAGCTGCTTCCAGCAATCCTGTTTGGGATTTGCACCTCTTCCCCATGACAGCAGATCAGCTATTGCTAGGTGTTTGGGAATTTCTGTGCCAAAAGAGAGGGGCTCAGCTCTCCCACAAAGCACTGGCAAAGTGTTTTCACCTACTGCAGGCCTCTCACTCAGACACTCAGTATCATTTGTATTCAAAGTAGTAGGAAATAATGATGCTTTGAATATGGTACATCTTTCGTACAAACCACATCGCTTGTGTGTTGTAGTTAGACAGACCTTGGCAGTACAGAGGTGAAAAAGCTCTGATGATCAGAGTAACTGGGGTTTTTTTTCTACTTTTTTAGGGAATGGCACCCCAAACAGCACCAGGGATTGTCAAAATGCAGATGAGTTTGTAGTGCCTTCACACCTGATGCTCTTTACACTGACTTCTGCAGTGAGGCCATTGCATGAAGAGGAAAAATATATTCCCTCACTAATTGGATGCTCTCCCTCTGATATGGGCAAACTGCTGACAGATTGCTCTGCCTGACTCCAAAGTGGGTGTGTTGCATCTGTGTGTATGGAAAGGTCTCATATAATGGTGCTGCTAAACCATGTTTAGATAATTAGCTCTTGGTTTGTGTAATAGCCACTCTTAGGGCGGGCAATTTACTGATGAGGGAGAGACTGGGAAGATTTAGCCGTGCTGTCCTTCAGCCTCTTGTCCACTTTTGCAAACCGTGCTCAGCCCTGACTATGCCTCCATGCTGAGATGAAGGCTGTGTCCAACTCTGATTTCTGCTAGCACTTCTTACAGCTTCTCTGGTTCTCTATCTGGTATGAGTGGTACCTCAATGCTTTCTCTCTACCATAGTCCTGTAAAAATAGTTGCATAAACAGTCACCCCCAGGGCTGAAATGCATAAAGGAAAGGAAAGGCAAGTAAACAAATTATCCTGTGACAGGAGCTAAGAGGACACATCTACAATATATGGACACAAGTCAGCACAGGTCTGGGATGCTACCACCTAGCAAGAGAAGATACGTGGAGTGGGATGAAGAAGAGAAGGGCACTGAGTGAGGCTATGAACGGAGAAGTGGACTTAAACCAACCTTCCTGGTGCATGACTGAGAGGCGGGCAGTTGTATGCAGAATGGGCTTTCCTCCTCTGCTCGTTATTTATCAGCCATCTCCAAACTCTTGTCCCTTTACCCAGCTTTATCCAAGATTTCCTTTCAAGTCCAAGGACAAAGCCCACAATTTTTTGTTCTGCTGTTCTTAAATCTCTTCTCTCCTCTGCTTTTTCTGTACAAAAGCATTTTAAGCTCTTCACTGTTTCCCCAGGTTAATACTTGATGGGTAGTGCACATCTCCTAATGTCCATCAGTCACGTAAGAAAAAAGCAAGCTGTTCCTGCATGTTTAGTCACTGTGTGGTCTTCATATGTCTTGCTGGGTCTGTTGCTGCTTGCCAGGACTCAGGTATATGTCAGCTGGATCACTTTTTAGTGCACAAAAGCTGAGCACATCATGCAGCACATTTCCATAAATATTTATTTGAATGTTGGTACAAATCTAAATCAGCTGTGTTCCTGTTCCTTTGGATCACTCTGAGTGTGCATTGGCAGAAATAAATATGAATTTTAAGCAAATACTGAAAATAGACTCAGGCTATGACATCTGAATTGATAAATGTGAGTTCTTGCACCACAAAGATGCTTCTAAGCCTTGTGGCCATCTAGCTGGGGTACAGAAAGGTCCTAGCAATTCAGCTTGAATTATGCATCTCAACTATTAGCAAGGTATAGCTTATAAACAATTTACTGGCTGTCCATCAGATCATACAGGCAATAAAATCAATACATAAAAGCAAGACAGAACTTGGTGAAAAAATAATGATGTGCAAATTATTAATCCAGTTCCAGATAACACAAATAACCCATTACTTTTCTTTGAGTTGGGTATATTTTTTACTCATGTAAAACTTTCATAGAAAAGCTCATAATTAATTAAATAAAACATGGCATGATTCGGTCAAAGTGGTGGAGCTATGAAACATAATCTGTAGCACATATGTTTAGGTAACTCCTTGGGAGTGGACAAATAAATTAATTTTTTTCATGAAAACGCCAACTGGAAGAGCAACTGCCAATGAAATTGATAAGATTATTCACTCTGTCTTTCTGGAAAAAAGACCATCTTGAATCTGATTCTGGTTTCCCTTGTACTCAGTTTATACAAGTGAGAATGTAATTAGGTTCATTCATTCTGCCTTTAAAAAATGATTTCTTTCATTAGGAGTAAAAGCTGATAACAGCATGCTAGGTGAGTTAGGGATTTTCATAGTGTTGGTGAAAAGTTAAAACTGTGTAGTGACCATATGTGTCTGGATAACTATACCTAACTCCTTTCTTTAGAGTGCAGATTAATTACAGAGAAGCAGAAGAAAATACATCTTTGCAGAGGAATGTTGCGATGTAAAAGCACCATGTAATTTCATCAGTTAATCTGATTGAATGATAAATAAACCCAAAAGGAAGTAGAATACCTCTAATTATATCCCAGGCAAGTCAACATGTACCTAGCCTGATTTCCTGCAAAGGAAACTGCATTGCCAGTGAAGGAATCTCCAGTTCCATGTACAGATCACTCAATAAGCTAAAGAATAAAATAAAAGGTTACCTGTTTAAAATTCTAAACACAGACTTAGCTATCTGGTTTTATTAATTTTTTGTCAAATTTCTTTTATCTACTACTTTTTAAGCTTTTGCTCATCTACAAAGAAAGGCAGGATATGAACCAAAAAAACCACAAATCCTCTAAAGTGTTAAAAGTCTTATTGGTCTCACTTAAAGAATCAAAATAGTGCAGTAATTAGGAACCGACAGTTTCTGACATCAATTTACTCTGTAATTCTTAGAGAGCTACTTCCAAGCCTCAGTTCCCTCACCTGTTTAACTGCAAACTGCCTACTTGTAACTGAGGGAAGTTCCAGGAGATTTTACTGATAATAAAATACAACTGACCTTGCACTGGAAATGAAATGGCTACCTTATCCTTTCTCCACGCTACTTTGGAGATGATGTAGGTTAACTGTTACTGCCACTTCATGTGATAAATACATTTACTTTGGAGGAATCATGAGAAGTCATGATGTCTCCCACCAGTGTGAATTAAGCCAGTTACTGTATTCCATACGTAGCTTTTCCAGCACAGATTATACCGATTACAGAGGAATCAAACTATTCCTACTTAGAGGTACCTGGCATAAAATTATTGATGGAGAGGAAGCGAGCTTTTAAGCATATTAAGGAAGTATGGTACTTTATATTTCAGTGTGTTTGGCTCTGATGGCAAAAAACAAGGGCTTGCAGATGATGTTGACACTTTACCCCTTCAGGTTGCTAAGATTTCATACAGAGCTTTAAAAGAAAAGAAGAATTAAAAAATGCTACAGGATCAAAGCAAACAGACTGGATTATGAATCTAGATAAAAATGTGGGGAGTCTAGAGACAATATGGGGAAATTTTGTCTTATAATTTCAAGGATTTTTCTCATGGGAAAAGTAACACTTTGCTTTAATAAAAGAAAATAAATAGTTACAAGCACAACACATTTGCTGTTTGGTGTAACAATGTTATCTGCTCTCTGGGCTTTTTTTGTTTCTGTTCAAGGCATAAAATAATTATTGAAGAGGGCTGTTTCATCTCCGTAGAGTACAAAAGTCCTCTTGCTAATTGCCACATCAAATGACTAGAGGACCCCAATGGAAACCTTCAAATGACTGTGAAAAAATTCAGGCCATCACTAAATGCTGGGCACTTTTTTTGTGTGTGTGATTTCCCATTGCAGATTAGGTTACTTGGGTGTGGGCTTATCACACAGGAAAGGCCCGGCTGCAGATTAGTTCTGCACCATTGCAGGTCTGTTATGCCAGCTTCATCCTTGACCAAATCGATGGCCAGCACCTTTATTGTATTTTTGTGATACGAAAGAACACTGGACTGTCCAGGCAACAAAAGAAGCAGCAGAAGGCCTACTGTGTTTCTAAAGTGTTACTTCTCTACTTTTTGTCATGCACCAGTGACATGAGTGCCGGGTCCCAGACTTTAACCTCACACAGAGTCAGAAAAAAGCTGTCAGTCTCGGCTTGTTCAAAGACAATTCTTTTGTGAAGATCAGACTAAAGTGGCATGGTCCATATACTCACTAAAGCATGCCAAGGAGTCAGAAAGTCATAATCCGCCTTTGTACTTATGGCCATTCACATTTTCCTCCATAGCTGGTGCCCAATTACCAGTGCTGTAATTTTTTCTATTGTTAGAAAGCCATAAGGGTTTAGCTACCACTTATCCAATCGGGGTCGTGACCTGATGTATTTAGGCTTTGCAAATATAAGTAACAGTTCCCTTATCAGTGTCACCAGGACTCTTTAACACTTAGCAAGCAGAAAGATAAATATACTTGGCAGATACAATTTGATCCATTGCTAAGCCTTCCATTTTACCAATGACCCATGGCGCTCTGCCATTCAAGGGTATGTTAACTATTATAACCTTATACCCTTCAGCGCTGGCTCAGAAACTGGCCAACTTATGTTTACAGGAAAGACTCACATATGACAGGCTGTTAACCTGATCTATAACACAAGGATTTGCACTGGGAAACCAGTGATGATTCTGACCTTGCTTGCACTAGTTCTGATTTGGCCCAGTTTTAGCAGAATTCCTCCTGACTTACACCAGGACAAGAACTGGGCTCTGTCTCAGGCCATTTCGTTTCCAGGAGGAAGCCAAAGCCAGCTGATTTCTGTGTTGTTATTATTAGAAGCATTGTTTTTAACTTCTTGACTTTCTTTGATTAACTGGCTAACTTAAATATTGCTTTATGCTATTTTACAATGCAGATTTGCCCTGAAAAGTTCTGATTACTTTCCTCTCCTCTTTCAGATCCTTTCTAAGACCTCCGCCAGCCACAAGGTCTACAAGGGATAGGACAAGGGCCTGGCTTCAGAAGCTGGAGAGTGTGGATTCTCTCATTTCCCTACCCCTCTGGCAGGTACTGAAATAAGTACTCTTAGCAGGGTTATGTTTAACAGGCACATATTTAAGAAGGGATGAAGATGCAGCATCAGATCTAAAGAAGCATCTCTTTTAACAGAATAGGGCAAGAATTCAAGTGTGAACCACCAGTGTGAAAATCCTATAATAAAACAATCAAGACAGGCTGGAGCTTTCTGCTATCTTGAAAATGCATCTTGATTGACTAGAGGTCTCAAAATTTGAGGCATTCAGTTATTGCCTCTTCAACAGTAATTTGAGAAACCTACCCCTCATTTTTCACAGAATGAAACTTTCAAATGATATTTTGCAATCTAAACATAAAGGAACTGACCGTTCAGGAACTGAAATGCGGTTCTTACCAGAACAAGTAGGTGTTGACTAGCCAGTCAACTAGTGCTTTGCAAATCTGTATCTAAGTCTTCCTTATTCTCACTGTAGAATTTCTTTGATCCTCACATTTAGGTTTTATTATTTATTTATCACCATAAACTGCATGGATGGATGCATGGGAGGAATTAATGATAAAGGTATTGTTCTATCAGTTCTCTGTCTTATGAAGCATTTGGCAATGAGGCAGTGCTTTTGCCCATAAGTTGTGAAGACAACTCTGTCACTGCTTGAGAGCTGACTAGTTCAGAGCCCACCCATAAAAATCTCTTCCCACTTAGGGCAATATGCACTGGAAGACCCAAAACTGAACATTTCAGAGCAGCACGAGATGAAAATAACTTTGCAAGCAAGAGGGAGCAGAACATGATTTTCATATGCTGTCTGACAAATTTTTCTGCATTGCTGTGGAGTACTGACTCCTAATATGAAGAAATTCAATAGAGTGCCATTGTCAACCACATTTGATTAGACATAAAGCAACACTGGCAAATACCAGAGCCAGCCCTTGCACTAACCATGGAGACTTTACACCTTAAGATGCTCTTTTTAAAATTACAAAGACTTCACAAGCTGTTTTTATTCATTTCAATCACGTGGGCAATTTTTATGACCATTACAAATATCCGAGTATCCTCCTTCATTAGGTTATTATATGCTTTAATTCTCTAAAGTACTTAAATGCTAGTTAGCTGATAAAGAAAGAGACAACCTCTTTTAGAAAAATTGGAAACAACCTAGTACTTACAGTGGAATCTTAACCAATCTAAAAGGATGACTAAGACTCCTTATTCTTATTAAAATGGCTTAGCTGCTGAGTAGCAGCACCAGCTCATTCATGTATGCAATTAAGTCATGATTGGGTCAGCATTTCAGTCATGATTAACGCAGAGTCTAATTTCCCACTTAAATATATACCTGTGCACATAAAGGATTGTTCGGCCTTCAGGCCCATGTCTGGAATGCAGAGGTGAACTTACACTCTCTAACAAGGCAAGCTCCCCTGTCCCCTCTCCCACACATAAGTTAAAAGCTTTATCTGAATAAAAACTGCCATGTCATTTTTATACTCTGAATAACAAGGAAATATGCTATGATCAGTGTGGTGAGGATTATGAGTCTAACATTTTACCAGTAATAATGCAGTGTCAGCACTATTAATTCTAAGTCAGAGGCCATGAGATGGCTTATGTCTTTTTTGAGTGTTGAGAATTTCCTAGACAAAATGAAGAAGGCAGAGGAAAAAAAATTACTTTGCATTTGCACAGCAATGTCAGTCCAGGCTGATGATACTTTTATCATCATTAAGCGCTGTTTTATCTCCTGGTTTTGCAGGGACTTGCTAAACATCTTGCATATTCTTGGACAAAGACAGTCAGCTAACAAAGTCCTCTTCCCTCTTGGAAAAACTGTCCATAGAGTTGTGTGGTTTGCACCTCTAGTTAAAATCAGCAGAAAAGCATGCCCATTTATTACATGGCTTCTCTAAGTTCATGTTGTTTCTCCCTCTGTCAGCTCCTTTCCTCTTTTTTTCTTTTAACACAGTCCATTCTTCAAAGTCTCTAAGTGATAAGTAAGCATAGATTTGAAGAATTCTTAACTCAAGAGACAGTGATGTACTGCTGGACCTAGCCCTTGCAGTATGCAGCAGGAGTTTTGAAGGGTGAGCAGAATCCAGTCCTCACCCGGAGGATACCAAAGTCCATGCTTTGATAATGCAGTACAGACTTTGCAAGCATGTCTTTACTGCTGGCCAGCTGAACTTCTAGATTCAGACTCTGTTAGTCTAGCTCAAATTCCAGTAATATTATTATTGTTCAACTAAATCTCTGATTTAATTTCCTTAGAGTTCATATCCTTTGGAAACGCTTTATGGAAGTTTTCTTTTTAAGTGGCAGCTATATGGGACTTAAAACAGATGATATATTTTACGCTATCACTCTTATCTGGAGAGGAGATGCTCAGGAGAATACGGAATTCTTTCTTGTTTTTTAATGATGTGTTAGGGCATGGAGTTTCCTGAACATTTAGCAAAGGGATGTCAGGGTGAAACAGCTGCACATATTAAACCAGCAGTGAAATCCAACTCCTTTTCATCTTCTCAGTTATACAGCTCTTTGTGAAATTATTCCACAGGGCAATGTGTGAATAACTGCTAACTGATGTATGATCAATTCCATTTTAAGGTGGTACAAATGGAACTGCCTGCATAGTGCTGACATAGGTGATGGAGCCAGCACTGAGAAAACACAGTGTCATAAATTGATTCAGGTTAAATGGCCTGATTCTTAGCTAATTATTTTATAGTTCATTGACATTCAGCAAATGTGAGAACTGCAAACCTTGTAGCCACAAGGTGCCATGAGATAGCTGTAAACAGAAGGTCTTTGATGCGACAAATGGTATGTAGGGGCAGTTCCATACAGGCATCCTAACACAAAGGCTCACTTACAGGGCTACTGCCAAAATAAAAAATAAATCAAGCCATAACAGCTATTTTCATCCTGCCTGGAAAACTCTTACGTGAAAGAATCTGATGCACTGACCTTACCTTTCCCTCATTAGTTCCTTGTCTCTACTCTAGTTACAGTTTAGAAGATGTTTACAGAAAGTGTAAAGAGAAATCAACCCATAATTTACATCAGTATAAAAGTAAAGCACTGCTGGAAACAGACATTGTAATCAAATATCACGTTGTAATTTAAAAGAAATATTAGAAATCTTCAAAAGTCTTGCAAAACCAAGAATACAGCTAAAATAATACAACATGTTTACAAGTAGCTTTCACTCTCCTTTACAAGCAGGCAGGGCATCCTAATTGACAGTACAGTCAAACAGGGTGGAGGGGGAGACTGATAAAAATAGTTTATCTTAATCAGGTTTTAAATTAACAAGCAAGATGTGTTGATTTACATGACTGGCTCTGATCTTGTTTGGTGTTTGTTCTTCATCATTTTCCCACTAAAAGAAGGCTGTTTCTTCAATAAGTGACAAAGCCTCCTTCTCCTTTTTGTTTACCAGAAAGTTTCCCTGTGTCTCTTCATATTTATTTCAGAGTTTGCATTGCCTAGTGTGTATTACTCATACATTACTCAGATCTATCAAGCTGCATTTAGATGAGAATTTGAAACTAAACTAAACATACAAAACAGTATTTTACCAAAATAATGCTACCCTAAATACACATAAGAACAAGACATGGTTTTACCAAGATAGGCTGTTGACAGATTTCTTAGATAAAGAAATATATTATCTGTATATATTAAACTTAATTGATTGGCTTTTAATCACTACAGATCAGAATTTGAGATTTACTATGTAATATCTCTCACAGTCTGATTTTATTCATGGATAGGGAGGGGAATACAAACTTCCTCGCCTTCCCAGACCCTGAGGAGTTTCTGAAGTTAGAATCAACTAGTCATTGCATCAGACTAACCAAATAGACGTAAACGAAAAAGTTTAATAGTGTAGCAAACTCTGTTTAAAGAAGCTCACCCAGCAACCAGTTCAATGTTTTGGCTTTTGTTAAAAGGTCAGCAGAATTAATTCAGTGTTGCCAGAGAAGCTGACAAAATATCACGCTGCTGGTCACCGATTAGAGGGCCTGACTATGGAGATTCAAAAAGATCAGGGCCCATTTATCTTATTTTTACCAGAGTCCAGGACAATCCCAAGAATTCTACATCTTTCCCTTTCCTTTCTCCTCCCAAGCTGGAACAGTTCAAGATTGTTTTGTGATGTGGTTTAGGACATCCCTAGGATCAAGCATCTGGTATAGGAAATTCATCAATTGTAAGCACTTAAAAAACCTTCGGGCATTAAGTTATTGATTCACTGTTAATGATTTCAAAATGTCAGTCATTCTAGGCCCTGTTTTTCTAGGACCACTGAGGCTCTGAAACCAGCGCTGCTCCTGCTCTTTGGGGCACAGATGATTTCCCAGAGAGGTCTGAGTTCTCCCATCCATATTCACATTCACACCAATGTGGTTACTCATGCCTAGAACTCAGAGCAGAAGGGATGGTAAAAATATAATGTTAAATTACCAATGATAATTAGCCTTCATTCAAGTATATTATTGGGAAAAAAATGACACGTTTTGCCACAGTGATTAGGGCAGGAAGAGATATCCACATGAAATGGGATTTGTTGAGGAACAAGTATGCATTTCTTGTACAGTTTCACATGCCAAAACCCACTAGGACTTGCAAATTCAAAATTTTCCCAAATTAGAAGTAGAGGAAAAATGTGATTTCTCCTAGAAAATTTGCCTACAAATCTTAAAATAATATAAAATACATTTTGAAACAAGGTTCCAAGTTAAACACAATTTTTAACTTAGTTTTTATTTTCAAAATTATATATTATCATTGATAATATTTTTTATTATTTCTTTCAAAATTATTTTTAAGATCCTGTTTCTCTTATTTCTCCTTTTCTTTCCCTCTATTTTTCCTTGCTGGAAAATGGTGAAGTACGAGAAAGAAGGGGAAAGTGCTTACTTTAAAGAACAAAAATTTGTGAAAAACTGAACACATCTTTACAGAGTTCTCAGCATTGCCTTCTAAACAAAACCCCAAAATGGTGAAAAAAAGTTGGAAAGCATAGAAGGAAACTGACTTTCCTCTGCTCCTGGTTTCAGTTTCTTCATTTGTTTTGTGGGAAATCTACTTAGACTGAACAGTGTTTCAAAGTGAAGGACAAAAGTTTTGTAATTTTATTAGTTCAACCCATTTAGCCAGAAATATTTTTTATTTAAGTTGGTAAATTACACTTCCCAACTAATAAAATACAAACAGCTGTGCTAGAAATGTGTGGGCTGATTCTACTCCTAGCTTTGCCCATGGAAAAATATTTCAAAGGTTCTTGTGTCCAGGTGCTTCATTTAAATTACCTTTCTGAGAACCTGGATGGGTAATGGTACCAACACAGAGGGTCAATTAATTCAAAGTATTTTCAATTTCCAGTTTCAAAATGTTCATTGTCATAGAAGGTACACCATATAATTGTTCAGTTCAGTACTGCCAAGCATGTGACAGCATCATTTCTGTCTACAGGGAATGTCACGCTATTTAAGATATTCACCTTTCCTATGCTGGTATGGAATTTTGCTTTCTATTTTGTGTCTGCCCAAGCAACCCTACTTTGCTTATAAGGCCTGTTCATCAGAGATATATGCATTTGCTCATGACTTCTGTGCAGCATTTTTTTGTCATTCATCATGATATTTTATGGAAAAAAAAAAGCACCAAAAAACTCCTGGAATAAGAATTTATTTATTCTTATTAAGAAATCACCCTCTCACCATTTTTTTGCTTCCTTTTAAAGACATAGTCCCCTTGATTAGCAATAAACAGATGTCTGGTAATCACAGATAAACGTTACTAGTTATTCCTATGCCTGTTGGCCAAAAAAACTAAGAATAATCTCTGAAGCAGAAAAGCAAGCTGTAAAAATGAGTAAATTAATGTTTAATACAGACTTAGTAACCTTCTTGCAAAATGAATATTCATTCCCAAAGGTCATGAATCAGTAGAAAACAGATTTCAAACTGTTATTTTGGAGTGGGGTTTAAGTGGGGTTTAAGAACAGACAATGAAGACTGGGAATTCAGTCTTGCTCTTGATGCTTTCAGTGCTGCACAGGTCTCACTGAATTTGTTTTGTCAGTCTATTGGCAAGAATTTTGCATAGGAGTCCAGCCATCAATCACTAGAGTTTCTTCAGTTTAGATATAAATAGCGTAGGTGAAGGTTTAGAGTTGTTTATAAAGAATCCACAAAATCTTTTTTTAATCTGTTACTGACAGATGGAAATACCACAGCATGTTTTCAGGCCAAACTCAATGCATGTTGCTCGAGGCAGCTTGGAGTATAAAGTGCCAGCTAGCTGGTCAAAATACAGAAAAACAGCACTTTTAATTAAATTCTTCAGTCCTGATATGGGAAGAAAGGTGGTTGGGGGCCTGAAGTGCTATCTTCGAACACCAGAGCACTGAGCTGGATCTCCCTTGGCAGATGCTTTGTGTAACTCTACAAAATACGCAACATTTCTGTGCCTCAGCTTCTAAATTATTTCTAAAATTAAACATCTTTCCCTTTTGTTCACCTCATTATCTTTGTTTTCAGGGAAGTTCTTCAGAGCAAGAGGCTCTATTATGTGTACATGTGTGGTGGGTTCACCCTGGCCAGCAGCCAGCCACCCACCCAGCTGCTCTCCCACTCCTCCTCCTCAGGGACACAAGGCAAGGGGAGAAAATGGGATGAAAAAGTTCATAGGTTGAGATAAAGAGAGAGAAATTGCTTACCGTTTCCAGGCTCAGCTCCACTCCTTCACTACTGATGCCTCTGCCAGGGCACAGGGGCTGCGGTCAGTCCGTAACAGCTCCTTCCTCCTCACACTTTTGCCCGGCTCCACCATGGTCTCTCTGTGGGCTGCCGGGGAATCCCTGCTCCAGCACCTGGAGCACCTCTTCTTCCTCCTCCTTCTTCTCTAACCTGGGTGCTCGCAGCACTGTTTCTCGCTTTTTTCCCCTCCTCTTCTGCCTGTCCAGCATTTTTTGCCCTTTCTTAAACACTCTTTCCCTGAGGTGCCACCAGCCTGGCTGAGGGGCTCGGCTATGTCTGGCAGTGGGGCCATCGGAACCGGCTGGAACTGGCTGGAACCAGCCCTGCACAGCGCAGTCCCGCCCTCTCCTCACAGAGGTGCTCTGCAGCCCCTGCTGCCAGCACCTTGCCAGACACTCAATACAATGTGTTTTTACATTATATGGCAAAGATAACTCCAGCGGTGGCCATTATCACTGAGGGGCAGGCAGCAAACAGGGAGCCTATGCTCTCAAAGCGTGGCCCGCAGCCCCTCAGGTTGTCACCCATCGAAGAGGAGCTGTGCAACTCGGTGAAGAGCTAAGGATGGCATTGTTAGCCTAGTAAGTAATTTTACCATGAGACAGTTGATTTTTTATTTGTCTATCGCTGCACCCAGTTGCTCTTAAGACAGCTTTAAGGGATACCTGGTGGTGACATGGAGTCAGGCCTGGAGCTGTTCCAGTACAGCAACAGCTCAGAGGTGCCCGGTGTTCACGCTGGCAATAACAGCAAGGCAACAAGCCATGGGAGCTCCGGGGGCCTGGGCTTGTTGGCCAGGATGGCCGTCGGTCCTGGGCAGAGTTGGCCCCACAGTGCAACAGGGTCCTGGGACATGCCGCGGGGCCTGGGCAGAGTTGGCCCCACAGTGCAACAGGGGGCCTGGACAGGGAACCTTCCTGTGGTGCACGAGCATGCCACTGAAACTCGATTTTAGAAAACCCATTTCTATCTTTCCATAGCGTGTTTCAGCAAAATGTTGCACTATGCTAAAAGACTGGCTGAAAATAAAAATCCAAGTCTGGCACAGTGTTAACTTCGATTGATTTTATTGGCAAAAGAAGGGTATTTCATATTCCTACTAACACAGATGAGTATTATGTCATTACTGTTAGTATGCTGCTAGTTCTCATGAAAGGCAGCAGGCTGATAGATAATACCAGTATTTCCAGCCTCAGATATTCAGCTGATACAAATTTGTCCCCAAGTACTGCTTTTCAAGAGCAAATGTAGATACCTTTATGCTTGCATTTTGACCTCTGAGCCTTCCTGAATCTTTTTCCAAGCTCTTCTCTCCAAACACACGGTCAAGAAACTCACTTTTCAAAAGTCAGAAGAGCTGAGTTTCTTATGAGAGTCTCACCCATGCCAGAATAGAAACATCAATTGATGAAAAATAGTATTACAACTGTCATGCTGGCTGATGTCCTCTACTTTTACAACAGAACAATAGAAAATCAATTACACTGACACCCCCCCCCGCCTTGCAGGGTGAGACTGTGTAAGCTTTCTCAACAGACATAGCAGATGTTTTTTAAGGACCCATTTCCAAAGCCTCGTTCTTTAGGTAGGGAGATTAGGCCTCCTTTCACAAATATTATGTCTTCATTTCCTCAGTTACAAATCACAAATCATTCTGCATTTCCACGAGTGGTAGGCTTTATCACTGAGACACCTGCTAAATGCTGGACTAAAATCACTAATTCTTGGTGTATGGGCCACCAAGCAGTCCACAGATGGTGACACTTTCCAACAAAATCAGCAAATCAACACTGCATAGAGTTAAAAATGTTTGTCCCATTCCCTTCCCCACCATACCATCTTTCTCTGTCCTTAATTTTTACATCTAGAAAAAAATATAATGTTTGGTATTAGGACTCACTTCTGTAAAGGATTTTAGCAGCCCACATTTTTAGAGATGTAGTGTCCCAGGTCAGGGAAGGACTTATTTTCTGAATGCCTGATACATATGTAAAGGCTGATAATAGCACGCGATAGCTCCAAGAATGTTATATAACTTATAGAGTGTCTATTAAAAAAGGAGAGACTTTGCCATTTAAAAAAATAGAAGCCTGTGAGATTCCCACCATCTGGATGGAGTCTTTTTTCTTCCCAGATGAATTAGTTGTCAGGGGAGGAATTATTTTAGGCATCAAGTAACCCCTGATTGTGAGTGACAGACTAACACAAGAGCAGATGCAAGGTTACTGCTGCCTATCCATTATGTGGAAAGGAGACCCATGCATGTCCTACTTACTCTGCATACTGACTTGGGTTATTAAAAGAGTAACTAGAGGTGGGTCAGACCCAGAAGATAGCTCATACCACTCACAACAGATGTTCTTTCACAAGAGAGAAAGCAAACACTGGATACTTTCTGGGGATACTATAGAAGGAGGGGTCTTCACTGCTTACAGAAACTCACTAGTACAGATTTTCAACAGAAGCACAAAACCAACTTTTTCACTCAAACAACAATTGATTTGATAAACTTCCTTAGGGTCTGAATTCTGCAGGAGTCATGTCCTGGTATAACACCCTTATTTGCGAGCATACTGTGCATAAGAGCATCCTGATGAATCCAGATAAATGGAACAACTGGCAACATTTTGAATACATCTTAAGACAAAAATCAGTTTTCACCATCTCCTATTTCAGCTAACGGACATGTCTTTATTTACATAAATATGGATATCTGTCAATCCCTCCGTCCTTGCAGGCAGTGCAAGTCTATTATGGGAAGTAGTATCTACTCAACAATGTTATATTTACAGTTTTATGTAATATAAGCTGTAGCCCAATATACAATAAAAGAGGCATTATTATGGTAGAAGTGCATGAAATGCTGTCTAGAAATTTTTGTGCAACCTGCTTTCTCTATGAATTCAGAACTCAAACCCTGTCCACCCAAATCTTTACCAAGGCTCCTGAATTTAGGAGAATATTTGGATTAGTCTCACATCTGAACCATTTTTTTGATTTAGTGGACCCAAAGTAAGCCTGAGCTGGTCTGAGTCTGAAAATTCAAAAGTAAAGTGGTGGGCTGTGAAATGTTTTACAGTCTGAAGGGAAAATAATGCCTACAATCAATAAACACTGCAGGCCACAATCTGGCATTTTTCAAATCTAGTATAAAGCGAGCAGGTGGTCAAAATAAACAGGTATACGAATAAACGTGTGCTAAATGTCATTGAGATCTGATCATTTTCTCTTTAGAGAGCATGATGAAACACAAGAGGACTGTGGACAGTGCTAGCTGAAAATAAAGAAATAAAAAACAGTGCCATCTTGTGGTAAGTGTAATGCTTTGATAAGAGAAAATCGGTTTTTCATACATACTCAGAAATCTAGATGTTAGAATAAAGCTATTTAGAACTTGAGGTGGTGACTTTTCCCCTCCTCTGGGTTGGTTTCTTTGACGAGCTCATAAGTGCTGCTGTTAGAAAAACAGAAAGCTATAAAAACCATCTGTTTCCACCAACAAGAAATGAACAGTAGCTACATTAAGTTTAAATGAATATATTCACATCTAACTCCTCATTGTGTTGTCTCATTTAACATAAATCACTAGTCTCCGTATTTGAATTACTGAGGTGGAATGTGATTAATACTTATGCCCAATATCTCACTGCTGAAATGCTGTAAAGCTGAAACTGCAGCTCAGGACAGCTGTGCAGCAGAAAGATGGTGTCACCTCTGTGGAAAATCATGTTGAAGAAACAAGGTGTATTTTCTGAGAACAGACTCTCTGAAGCTATGCAGTCTGCCCAGGCAAGCATGTGCTGTTGGGAATGGAGTTGAGAGTATCAGAACAAGAACTTATCAGTGCCTTGCTCTAGTTTCTGATACCACAGTATGATTGAAAATAAACCTGAAGCTTTATCAGGCAGACTGACTTTGGCAAAATATTTCTCAGGCCTGACTAAGACTACTGAAATCAGCAGGACTTTTTGTCTTTGACCTAAATGGAACAAGACTTCAACCTAGGGTACACATACTTCTAACATTATCCAATATTTTCTGTCTTACTCCATGAGTTTTTTCTTAAATCATGTGATCTGTTTACCAGTGTAGGTAGTAGTAATAACATAATAAAAGCTTGATAATTATTTTAGGAGCCATGGACTTTCTGGTACAGTATCTCCCAGTGAGTAATAAATACTCTGAAGTTACTCCATTAATTTGTTTCTCTTGCTTACTTTTGAGATAAGAAAAGAATTCTACAGGTTTTTTATTAAAGATGCCTTTCAAACACCTGTAAAGAAAACCTTTCAGATTTCTTGAGATTTACCAGCTCTATTTATTAACAGTAAAAGAATGATGAGAAGAAGGATGTATTTTATGGAATTTTCCAAAGTTCTAATTAAGATTTCTTGGAAATTGTCAAAATTAGCTTTAAGGTTAACATAATTAATTCCCAGTCCTCATCCAAAGGTATTAGAATTAAAAGAATTGCATGTCTTTATCTGAAGTATGTTATTGATCCTAAGCAATAAACATAACTCTGCCATAAATGTTAGGCCTACAATATTCTGAGCGTTGCCAAGAGGAAAGAGGAAAATCTTTTACATCAGGAAGAAATACAGGTAACTTCTGGTCAAACCACAAGTAACTTTATTCCCATTCAGTTTCAAGTCTTGAATATACAAACACTGGTTTTATAATACCATTGAAACAAATATATTTTATTTTTTATAAAAATACATATTTAAAGATGGCAGTCTATAATTTTTATTTGACTAATTCTTTACTACTGAAGCCTGGCAGCACATATATTCAACATCTGTCAAAGCCATGTCCATGGTTTCCTACATTCAGGCACCTGAAAATTGAAGTTTCCAAAATTACGATTTCTTTCTGAAAATGAAGGTCAAAGTATTTGTTGTCTTTCGTTGTTATTCTACATACAAAAACAAAGGTACACTTCTGATTTTTTTTATTATAGGTGATTGGAAAAAAAAGCAATTCAACATAACTTAGGAAATATGATGCTTACGTATGCTCTTGCAGCAGGCTTTTGCAAAGCACAATTCTTTGATACTTAATGTAGTAAGTGAAAAGCAAACCAGGGGGCAATTACAGACCTCTGTAAGTCATTGAACACTAATACTAATGCTTTGACACCTAGTCTGTGAAAGAACTGTTGAGCCTCACAAGCACTAATACTTTGTCTATTAAGAATAAGGCTTACTGCATTTGACAAAGTGTGTTGAAGTCTACTAGCACCTGAACTGGCACTTCATCGCTCTTGGTAAGAGTGCTCAGATTATCACAATAACAACTGTTCAAGTGAGGGAAAGAAGACTGCAAGTCTCCCTAATGTCCCTTTCTACATACTGTCTTATCTGGTTGACCAAAATCTACCTATTTGCTGGAGGAAGTGCAGGGGCTATACTCCTAATCAGCTCAATACCAACCCCCATGAGTCAGCATGTGATCTCAGGGTGTATAAAACACGTAATGCAGAAGAAGTGAAGAATATGTTGAGCTATGATAGTGCTCGCTAGCTACAGATCTTTATTCAACAGCATTTTCCCAAGTACATGGAACTGTTTCAGAAGGGTAAAGAGCAAATTGGCTGGTTCAATCTGGATTTCTGGGAAAGGTCTTATTGTACCATCTGAAGGATGCAATAACTGATGCAATAATCTACTGCATAAAAATGTACTTATGTACCTTTAAAAGTAGGCTCAATTTCTTAGGTGGTGCAATGTTGGCATATAGTATTTCTGTCAAAAATTATTTACACCTTAAGCTGTTCCTCCTCTTGGCTCTCTGATTTATGTTGAATGTGTCTTATACCAGTCAGCCATATAAAAATATTATAATGGACTGCTAGAGTAACTAAATTCAATTACCCCATTGTAACACAGTTGCCTTTTTTTTTTGTTAGAAACATGATGGTATTTCCCAAATGGCTAAAATAAGCCATATTTTTCTTCTAAGTACTTCTCCAATGACTGAAATAAGTAGATTCCATGTTCTTTGCTGATGGGAATAAAATCACACAGAGCTTAGCTGAGAGAGCACCAGGCTGCTGCTCTTCTAAAATATCAGAAATGAATCATTATTTTATTATTTCCAATCTTTGCACTGAAAATATTCCCCAGGCCTAAAACACAACAGAGGAATTTATTCTAGACCTTGATGGATATTTATTCACTGACACTAAGAAATACTTGATCATAACATCACTGGAGGAAGTGATGTTAGATGGTGAACACAGCAGGTACGTGTATGAGTATATTACCAGCGTACACAGGCCAATGCACAGATTAAGAGCATTTTAGTCACATTTAGGTCATAATTGTCCAGAAGGTGGTGTTATGAGTCACGGGAACTGGAAGTTTCTTAGGAAAACTTAAGTGACCTGAATGTTACAAGTAGTTCTGGGCTTTGGGAAACGAGGAGGACTACTTAGTTGAACTTTAAAATGTAGAACTGTTTGACTAACAAATAGAGTTTATCTATAAGGCACAAGGTGCCCAGTTAATGCAGGTGGCATGAGCCACGTATCAACACAAACTCTTAGTCTGCTATAGTTTGGTTGTTTGTTTTTAAGACTGAGATTCTACCTCAAATCCATATACAGGGCATGAAATAGACCTTTGACACCTCTCAACTACTTAGTATTATTTTTATTTCTAAAAATGGAAAACAAACCTAAGTGAAATGTTTAAAGTTAGGATTGTTTAAATCTAGGAATGTGTTCTGATAAAGTCACTTGTAAGAAATGCCAGGATCTGCAAATATAGTACAAAATTAGGAGGAACAATTGGGTTTTGCCTTCTTAATATGTTGGGATCTAGGAAGAGGTGTGAGACGCATGGGAAGAAAGAGGAAAAAATGGGCTCCCATCACAAATGAAAACAGACTTATGGCTTCTCTAACCAGCTTTAGGAAGCTAATGCTCCATAGGGCACTGTCCTGCTGGCTACAGTTGCCAGATCACATCACACTTTGGCCCCAATCCCATTTAACAGCTGTAACAAGCATTGGTCAGGTGGTCAGCGGCCTCACGGAAGATTTGCATTTCACTGCTGTATTAAACATGTGCAAAGAGGCCAAGGATTGGTGACAAAGGCTGTGGAAAGACCATTCTCATTGTAGCAATGGGGACATTTTCATACAGAAATGAAGTGTTAGACAAATGGCTAAGTGAATGGAAGACCTGGATTAGAGTTTTTGCTGTTTGAGGGATGCCCTAACCCCTGTAGTTTGTTCTATATGCTCTCTCTTTTCCACTAACATTGTTCTATTCTTTAGAAAAGACCTCAAGAATTGCTAAGCCAGGCAAACTGCATTTGTATGATTGCTTTCTCTAGTAAGTACACAGAAGAGGAGAGCCCTGAAACCTGTCTCTTTCTTTGCCTATTTTGCATTAACCAGACACCGTGTAAAATACACTGGCCATTGGTGGAGTGTACACCAGAATTCAAATTTCTCACACTCTAGATGAGTTCCTGAATCATTATTTGACAGCAGGAGACACCAGTTCTCACCCTGTGAATTTTGAATTCTTTCCTGAATGATGGCACAGCTTCACCCTTTGGTCTGGGTAGCTAGGGTACCTTACATGAAAGTCAGAGATGTGGGGCTGATCCCTCCTAGGAGCATACAGGTTTCTTGTGTCCAGGATGTGTGTCCCAATCCCATGTGTATGATGATGCATGTCTCTTTCTTCTTTTCAAAAGGCTGAGAAATGCTCTGTTTCTTTCCAAAGAACCCTTGCAGTCAATTATTCAGAACTTCTTGACTTTCATTCTGTTCCAGAACCCAGAAAAGTCAGGTTCTCCCCAGATGAATTTGTAGCTGCTGTTGACAAGCTGAATTCAGCAATACAGACTCTTCAAATACATATACTGAACATATATACTGAATATATACATGACTTCTAAAACCAAGTCATAACATAAGAGGAACACAGGCCTCGTGCATGGACCTTCAAGTCCACCAATTAGTTAAACTGGAAATATTATAGCAATCAAATTTAAACAATGACTATTTTTTGAGCATAAGACTGTAGCCCAAAGAGCACAAACCACTTAAAGATGTGCAGCAGAAGTTTATGAGCTTTCAAGTACTGTTGCTGCACATGTGTTATTCTAGACATGCAGCAGGATATAGAGTAGACACGTTTCTTGTCTCTGAATGTTGCAAGACTGGAAACAAGGTAGAACATACTCTAAGAAAAGTAAACAAAAAGATGACCTTTTATGTAGGTGAGGAGTTCAGAGTTACATGGTTGTTATTCCTTAATTGCTTTAACTCGAACATGAGTTACCTTTCTTGAGTTACCTTTCAGAGTTACCTTTCATGAGTTACCTTTCAGAGTTACATGGTTGTTATTCCTTAATTGCCTTAGCTGGAACATGAGTTGCCTTTCTTAGGCATGCCTTTTTTTCCCTGTTAAAAAGTAGCAAAGTCATATTGCTAACTTCCTGCTCCTTAAAAGAGGAATTCCAACAGATAAGTCAGTAATGGAAAGAAAAGAAACTTATTAAAAACAAAACCATTGATGAAATAACCATTCATCAATTATAAACTTCTAATTGTAGGGTTTATCTCCCCTTTGCCTTTCACCACCTGTTACAGATTTGATGGCTTATCATAATTATCTTGTTTATTACTGATATCCCAGGTGAGTAATACGTGAGAGGGCGTATTCCAGGAGTACAATATAGACAAATTATGTGAGCAACCATTTATTGGGATTAATGAGTGCAAGAACAGTAATACTTATATGGGAGTGTAGCAGCAGCGTTGGAAATAGTCACGAAGAGAAGGACACCCGAGACAATGATTTGATTAAAAATAAAAAATTGATCACTTTAAATGTACATGCACATGTTTAGCCAAACTTGACATGCCTCTTAACTCCTCTCTCCCCTTGGTATATGTGTCTTACATTTTGTAAAATCAGTATCAAACCCAGTGCAATAGAATTTCCATTTCTCCAAATTTGCTTGAAATGTAGCAATTGTGGCATCCTGACTTGTATCAGAAATAGCGTGGCCAGCAGGACTAGGGAAGTGATTGTCGCCCTGTACTCACCACTGGTGAGGCCGCACCTTGAATACTGTGTTCAGTTTTGGGCCCCTCACTACAAGAGAGACATTGAGGGGCTGGAGCGTGTGCAGAGAAGGGCAACGAAGCTGGTGAAGGGTCTGGAGCAGAAGTCTTATGAGGAGCGGCTGAGGGAACTGGGGTTGTTTAGCCTGGAGAAAAGGAGGCTGAGGGGAGACCTTATTGCTGTCTACAACTACCTGAAAGGAGGTTGTGGCGAGGTGGGGGTTGGTCTCTTCTCCCAAGTAGGAAGTGATAGGACAAGAGGAAATGGCCTCAAGTTGGGCCAGGGGAGGTTTAGATTGGATATTAGGAAAAATTTCTTCACCAAAAGGGTTGTCCAGCATTGGACCAGGCTGCCCAGGGAAGTGGTTGAGTCACCATCCCTGGGGGTATTTAAAAGATGTGTAGATGTGGTGCTTAGGGACATGGTGTAGTGGTGGTCTTGGCAGTGTTAGGTTAACGGTTGGACTCGATGATCTTAAAGGTGTTTTCCAACCTATACGATTCTGTGATTCTATGATTCTCTGAATTAACAGCTAGCAAAAAAATTCCAGACTCCATATAGTAACAGTTTAACCAATCCAGGTAGTGAAGCTTCCAAAGAACATCAGTCTGGTTTTGGTTTTGCAGGTGTTTCTTAGGTAAAAAATGCACTTTGAGGAATACCAGCTAACATGAACAAAGTGGAAATCCATCTTGTCCCTCACCTACACTGCTAAAAGAGGAAGTTTTAAGTTTCAACTTGGAAAAAGTCTTTTGGAGAAAGGCAACATTTACCTGACAAACTCAGCTATGGGGGGGTGAAATGCAGTTCCAGCAGTACTCTTAGCTTCCTTTTACACATATACATTCAGCGGCTCAAAAAATGCTGAGTTTCTTCAGCAGATTATGGATTGGGTCCTTTGCATCTGTGAACGTCTACATTGGTTAGATTATATGACTGTGGATTTTTGCTGTGGTCAGGGATGGCAGAAAACAATCTTGAGAATTTCCTTTTCACCCTTGTGTACAGCTTGACTAGCTTGAATCTTTCATAAGCAAATCAGGAATCCTCTACTAAATCACAAAATATCTCAAGTCTTAAATCAGCTGATTACAGTCACACCAAAGCAATAGTGATTTCAGTAATCCAGACCATTACTTAAGGAAAGTAAATCCTCCTAAATGTGTGTGGCCTAATATGTGATAATTTTTTTATGATCAAAGGTTTTTCCTTTTCTTCCTCTGTAAATTCTTAAATAATTCTGTAGAATTAGTCACAGGCAGCTGCCTGATTACACATGTACAGTGCTTATATGATAAGACTTTAAGTTTAAATCAAAAGTGACATCTGATGGGAAATGGGTGCTTCCTTCCACGAAGGCTTCTATGGAAAATCTAGTTTTGTCTGTAAAAACGCGATTTCCAGTGCTTTGTACAGATATATACATAATGTATACAAGTTTTCTTTAAAAAATAAACTACAATGATACATTTTAAAAAGCCTATGATTTAAAATATTTGCCACAGGATGTTTCAGAAGAGTTTCTGAAGAGAAAAGGGGCTGGTGTCTGAGACATGATATTCATTCACAGTCCAGATTGCTGTTCACTTTGGGTGTATAGATGATGGAGTGAATACCTGTTTCCATTCTCTAACAGCCAGACTTTCAGGCTGAGACGTTCTCAGGGACTTTTGAACAGACTCGTGGTGGAAGTACATGAAAGTGTATTTAGAGTATATGAGGAACTGATGTCTTGGCATAACACCAAAGCGGAGCACCAGTATAGCACAATTTGTGGAATGGCCTCAAAAATGTTAGCATTTTCTTACTGCAATTGTTTCATTCACTTTTGCTCTAGGCACCTTTCTTTGCAATCTAAACAAAACTGCCAGGGATTAGGTTGAATCAACTAGCTGCTAATATTTTAATCCTTTTGCAGCTCATTGACCATAGCTGAACTAAGCGCTGGTCAAGTGCCATGTCACTAGTTCAATGGAATTCAGACTTTGGCACTCTGAAAAAGGCAACAGATGTGCTTTAATGATTATCTAATAACTTGTATTTTTTTTTTTTTTAGTTTGCTGTGCTAATGAAATCTAATCTCATTGACCCAACAGACAAAACCGTAACAGTAAGAACATTAATGGCAAGACAAAGGACCTGAACAATACCACACTTTGGCAAAAGTCCAGAAATCAAAGCACTGCAAAATGTACTGGGAGCAACAGACAGGTTGACTTCCATTCCATGAGCAGTTAAAAAAATTAGCTATACAATTTGTGAATTAACTGCGGGAATATGAATTCAACATGCCTTCAGATAAACATCCTGAAATATCATTGCTTTTCCTGGGGTAGGGAAAGACCAGAGTAAAATTTCTATTAGGAATCAGTAAAAATTCCAGACGTCCAGATGCAAAATGTCAAGTTTAACCCTTGACTGTTTCATTAAGGTCAGTGGAGGTGAATAAAAGATTAATTCAGTTTATGATGCCTGATTTTATATATAAAATTAAAATACTGCAGGCAGCAGTGCAGTTTAAGAGTCTTGACTTCAAGTCTTGACTTCTGTTTTTCACTTCATCTTCAATGACTGTCAGATCATGTACTGAGCAGTCTAGAAAACAGATTATTAAAATAGCATTTAAATAAAACTGGGACTACTGTTTAAGGCATAAAAATAGGGATTTCCAAATCAAGTGGACTTAGAATTTGTCATCCTCTCTCAAATGCATCTGGATGTTGTGGCAGCTGACTTCACTGGTCGTTACCAATCTCATTGCGAGGCCTGCTGCTCAGATGCCCTGACTGGGAACAAGCGTTGAACTCCTGTTGATTTCCTCCAGGATTTTAATGGGAGTGAAATACGTAAATGCTTTTGTGGACCTGGTGCAAACTTTTTAAATACCAGAATTTGTCTGGAAATCTTTGCAGCAGCACACACAACTGTAAACAAACACTGTTTCAGAATTGTCCCTTAGCTTGTGCTGTCACTGCTATACTAGTCCTTGTGCTATACAGTAAAAGTCCTGTTTATGAGAAGCTTGAAGAGAGTTTTAAAAGAGAGAAGACAAGCAGCTGTCTAAAAGATAGCTTTCACTCATGGGCCGTACGGCAGATATTTGTAATATATTCTTTTAATATTCTTTTATTATTCTTTTATTGTTCTTTTTTATTTGTAATATACTCTTTTTTTGGTCTCAAAATATTGTCCTAAACTGCTGTGGAGCTGATCTGTTCCCTCGGTGATGCCTGGCTCAGTTTAGCAATGATATTGCAGTTGTATAATGATATTGCTAAATAAGATGATGAAATATTTTCTTCAGCCTTATGTAGCTGAAGTGACTTAATCATGATGGACTATATGGCACTAAGCAATAACAACCTGAGAATCAAATCTAAGCACATATATCTGGGCTCAAGGATTGGAGGCCCTATCTGAATCAAAAAACTCTTTGGGTCTCCTGATCTTCAGGGCTCATGCTCTGTACATATACTTCCATGGAACGCCATTTTCCCAGCGATCCCTCCTTCCTGGCTGTATTTCTTTTGCCTTATCCAGGTTGAGTTTGATCTAGCTATCTCTGTCTGGAAACTACTCTTATGTAGGCATTGCGATATCCTATTTATATCACTGGTGACATTAATGGCAAAGGGGACACATTAGGAAGCATCACAAGTGAGTTGTCAGATGTTGAGGCCATGACTTCTCTCTATCTCTCCAGATGACAGCAAGTAAATATTTTGAGGTAGGGGACTTAGATAGAAGTCTTTGATCTTCATGTGTGCCCTGCAGAAGCTTCTGGACTCTAGCAGAGACAAGCAGACATCAGTCACGCTAATATACAGCTGTCAGAGGAAGCCATGTCACCTATAACTGGCAGCACCCTTCTTCTTTGATTGCTGAAATTTGGCGAGGAAGCTGAAAATCACCATTCTGTCTTCTGCAGGCTTCAAGCTTGTGAAAGGGATAGGGGAATTGAACTTACTGGCATCTCTGAGCATTTTTATTGACTGTGTCGTTGTCAAAGGGGACTGACCGAAAGATCAGAGATGACCTGATTGACCGGATGTAGGTTGTTGTTTTAGTTTTAGCTTCTGTGAATCCTATGTGCTTTTGGAGTCACCAGAGATAAGAGGAGGAAAACACACAGGAGGGAAATGACCTACCTTGTTGGACATAACAATCACTCTGGCAGGAAGTTTTGTTGATGTGAAGTTAGAAACCTTTAACCCCATTCAGCAAGGTTTTGGCCTGTGGAATTTAATGGAAATTCTGTGTCACTAACCAAAGAGGTAGGAAACCTCAGTGGTAACTGCTGCAAACGAAGCTGTATCTGCCTCTTTCTGTATTTCCAAGTGACAAATCCAGCTTCCCAGGTACCCTGTAATCAGTTAAGGAGAGCTTGTTCAGGGAAAGTCTCTGACCCAGAGGCCTGTGAGTACAGCCACACTGCTAGAAATCCACAATAGTTCTGCTGGCCAAGGATGAACTGAGCTATGGGAGTCAGCTCCAGGTTAGGCCTGGGAATGCCTAGTTCAGGCCTTGTTATTATTAGTGGCCTGCAATGCATGTAAACCTTGGCAAATAATTTCACCTCTGAAAGCATCCATTCCTCAAGCTGTGAAATTGAAGTGCTTCCCTGCTTTGTAGAGTTCCTTGTTGAATTTTATTTAGGTAAGTACCTAAGTTGTCCAGAATTTATATCAAAATACAGATGAACAGGCGTATCCGTCTTTTTTAACTAGCTCCATACTCTCTGTGTGGTTTAAGCTTCTTTCATCAGCTAGCAGTGGGCAGGCAGCTCCAGACATTAGAGCAGACACAAGGCTTTTTAAATTCCATTGCATTTTGCAGAGAAAATATATTTACTATGCCTAAACTATCATGGTCATACAGCAATAAAACATCCTTTGCTCTAAATTTGATCCTTGAAGGTATCGCTGGCTCTTGGAGAGTTTGGTTTGTTTTAACAAATTCTCTTTATGTTTTTCTGTCAACTTCTATTTTTTCTGTCAACCTCCAGTTTCCCATCTCTCCATCTCTGTGGCTTTGAAGCTTATCCCTGATAAAAGACAGCACTTATGTCAAAATACACTAATGTCATTTTGACACACAAGTGCACAGCCTGGAAGCCATTTCGCTTGGCAGAATTATCTCCTTTGGCAGCCTCACCACAGCTGAGTTGAGCTGCTGGGCACTCATGTGTATTTGTCCCACTCTTTTTGTCAGAGGTAAACCCTTGGGACTTTCATCAGCTCACACGAAATAAACACCAATGCAAATAACTCTGAAAAAACATGCTAGTCTGAGACTGTTTTCTGGGAAAGAGTTTCTTGTTAGTTTTGGGGGTTTATTTCAGGGCAGCCGGGTAATCCAGGGAAATGAGTAACAGTGTCAGACACAGCATTTGCCCCTTTCCTTCCTTTGCTTCTGCTAAAGCAACAAGTTTTTAGTGAATGAAGGTGATAAACAGTTTGGAATTACTACGGATGATCTCCTTGGTGTTTCTGAATAACTCTGTTGTGCTCCTGACTGCAGCTCATCTCTTTATTAACTACTCTAGATAGGAGTAGTTAATACCCTGTGTTAATACCCGCTTTTTTCCTTCGAAAGAAGAATGATCTTGTGACTTCGGTACGGGACTTTGGGTCTAGATCCTGCCTTCCAGATCTGACAGGACGAGCCAAAAATTCTCATACCGTCAGCTACATAAACTGTAGGTCACAGACCCTGCAGGTCAACTTAAGTTTTCAAATTTTTTCAAAATAAATCAAAGAGCATTTTTGCCAAGAGCCCTTGCATGTTTCATCTTTTTACACAGTTTTTAGGGAACATAGCTGCCAAGAAATAGCTCCGCATTTGTATACACCTACAGAGTGACAGCATCTCCACTCCAGCTGTTTTTCAAAGGAAGCATGTGCTTACACCCTATACTCAGGTCATTTTGATCTTTGTCTTTTGTACCTATATTTCACATAGATTTCCTGAGTGCTAAGTGGAAAGTGACACATTATGTGTGTTTTTGAAAAATTTCCCATATTTGCCTATGATTTTGTTTTAATCCCTGACAAAATGGAAATAATGCTTTCCTTCTTCTACCACTGTCTGTGTTGTCTGTTTAGGCAGTAGCTCTTTGGGACATGATGCCTCTCAGTGAAACAGGATGTTCTTTACCTGGCACTGCCCTGGTTTCCCACGGGCAGGCTGGCTAGTTATTTTGATCTGATCTTTCTCACATAGTGCTAAAAACTTGGATTTCTCATTATCTGGTGCCTGACTTGAGATATTGAGTTCTGTGGAAAAACAAAGCACTCACAGACTAAAGATAAGTGGCATTTCACTTCAAAATGTATGTGCTACATGATACTTATACTGTAAAAAATCAGATCTTAAGGGTCTGAAACTGAGTACCTATCATCAGTGAATATTATTTATCTTGACCTCTCTGTCTCAGTTATAAGCTGTAAACTGACAGTACAATACTACTTCGTCACCTCACAAAGATGTTGTGAATACATAGGTATTTGTGTTCGTGTTGCGCTTAGCTATTGCAGTGATAAGCACCATAAAAACACATGAGAAATTTGCATCAGACTTTGAATAGTGATGCAGTTAATTAAGGCCGCAGTGAACACTGCTGGGAAAACATTATACTACTACAGAGTTAGTTTTAAAGTGGCTAATCTTTTTGCATATTGAATGAATTAAATGTAGGGGAAATTGGCTTGTGTAACAAAATAAAAAAGGAAGAAGAATACTTCTGTTTAAATCTTTCAGATCTCAAATAAGAGTCAGAAACTTGTGGAGTTCCTAGATACTCCAAAAGCAAATATTTACTGCAAATGCTAGAGGCAGTGTTTTAAACTACTTAATAGCACAGTAATGAATCGTTCATAAAAAGTTACTGCTTTCCATTAAGATTAGAACTAGGATTAAAGGTTAATTCCCTTTTTTTTAATTCAATAAGAATTGTAGACTCAATATGAAGCACCTTGTTGAGTCTGCATCAAGATACAAGGAATGCATAAAAGGACAAAGCAACTAGAAGCAAATCCTGACTCTTAAAGTAGAGAAGTTGCTGTTAACTCCCCTAGAGTTAGAATTCATTCCCTGGTCTGTTTTACAAATACAGAATATGCATTATGTACCAAGGTTGCATGTTTTAATATTCACACTAAACAAAGACAACCAAGACATCAGGTCTTGTTTACAAGGCAGCTTGGCTGAGAAAACCATGAAAATGAAATCAAGGCTTAAAATTATCACTGAATAGCTTTCCATTGAAAGATAAAAGTACTTTCATAATTAGGACAAAATTAGTAATAACTGGTAATGTGACAAAGTGTCACATTACCAAGAATGTACTAACTCAGAGCCATTAAGAGAACAAATCTCTCACTGCTGCACACAATTGTGATGGAGTTTTTCATAAAAAGATTCTTTTCTGTTTGGATTTAGATCAGTACTTTGTTCAGTGATTCTTGATATTTCATGCATCATAATATCTCTAGAAAGAAGAAAGAAGATCCTTGTCTTTCTGAGAGCTGAAAGCAAGTGACTGAAATAAGAAAACAGTTGCAATATCTCAATACAGCATTATTATTATGGCAATTTATTTTAAAACATGACTTAGAGAACCACAAAGGCCTCATCACATTCTCAAACTGTGCCCCATGCCTGGCTGTCTGCCTCGCCTTCATCTGCATCAAATAATGTGTGATGTTTTACTAGAAAATATTTACAACAATGAATCAACACATCCACAGAACAGAAACAAAATCTTTTCCACATATTCTGAGAAGTTTTTGCACACTGGAAATCAGTTAAGAAGTCTTTTTCTAGTTTTAACTGCTAACACAAAGTTCGAAAATAGGACTGGGTGCTGGGTGGTAGATATGTATTTATACCTACCACTGGCAAATTAAACAGAAACAGAGGTCATCATAACTTTATTGGCGCACTGGCAAATAACAAGCTCTACAAGGTTTTCCTACTCTTGAACATTCTATAATGCAACCCAATCCATTATGTGTGCCAATATCCTTCAGAAATCTACTGTGAAGATGATTGTTTGGAATATTGGAGCATTGGGGCTACTCCAATGCTTCTCCAGATTAGTGAGTTTTGACTCATGAAGTTAGGTACCTTCCAGTAATTCAGAAAATAGTGTGAGTGCAGGGAAGGACCGTAAAACTGGAAGTGCTGTGAGTTTAACTTAGTCTTGAGCCTGGATAAGATTACAGCCAATGACACTAGATGAACACATGATGATCGTATTAGAGATTTGGCTGAGGTAACCATATAATGTTTTTGATACTTAAAAGACACCAACATTAAACTTGTAATTAGAAAACCCTCTTTCTTGGATGAGTACTCATCTCACAGGTTTGAATACTCAACTTTGGAATGTTTTAAAACACAGGAGAGAGAATGAGGGTTTTTACATCTTCTTCAGGTTATCTCTAGTAAAACTGGTTGCAAAGAAGTGAAACAGGGAAAACAGTTTTAACCTGAATTCTGGGGTTGGGGGCACATTTCTTACAAATATTTAGGCTCTGCTTATTTTCCCCAAAGGGTCAAGGAGAAAAAATATTTTCAATTATTCCCAACAAAGACAAAATCCACTGCTTGCTTTGCAAAATGAACTCAGGATGCACATTGATATTGAATCTTTGTTATGTACAAAGTAGGCTGTGAAAACAAAATCCCCCTGTTGGTATTTCCCTCCACCCCTTTCTTAAAATAAAGAGCATAAACTTGAGCAGTCAGTCTGGAGAGAAACAGGGGGGTGAGGAGAGCTACCTGCTTTCTCCTTCCCTGCAAATATTCGGTTTAGTTCAGACTCAGCAGACTGAAAGACAGAAAACAACTAAGAGGAAGGTGTTTCTGCCAATATGAAGGCCAACATAAGAAGTGAGAGGATATAGCCATATGCTTCAGCAGTAGCACAAAGCCTCACGATTGAGCGGCATCTTGCAGGGGAACTTGCATAAAATGCGCAAAGCTCGTTAAACCAGAGTGCAGGGAGGTCTGCTTCTTATGCCGCACTGGTTGTTACAACAGCTGGCTAAATTCAACTGCAATTGTAGTGGACAGCAGCAGTTGGGGGCCTTGCTTGTTGTCTGGCCACGAGGGACCGCTACTATAACCTGTCATCACTCATCTAATGAGCTTGAAACAAGAGCAAAGACTCCTTGGCCATACTTCGCTATCTTTAGAAGGGGTGGCATGAACCCACAACTGCTGTGTGTGGCAGGCCCAGTTGGAGCTGAGCTCTGGGTACCGATGACAGAGTGTCGGGATCAATTCGCACGGTTAATCCTAGGCTCAAGTGGGCAGGCTCTGTTGATTCCCAGTGTACAAGCACACATGTGCTTCTTCTAGTTTAAGCTTTAGAAGTATTTGTAAGTCTCTGAAGCCCTGGTATTCAAACCAGAGTAAAACATCCAGCATCTTGATTTTGGAAGCCTGTCCTTTGTGTGGCCAGTTTTCTTCTTTTATTTATTAATTGCTCGCTTTTACAGTGGGATAAAACCCAAGACTAAACAAGGCATGTTTATAAATACCACGGGCTGACCTCAGTTATGCATGGATCAACCGAGAATAAACACATTGCAATATCAACAACTGCATAATGATTTAAGAATATAAAGTCCTGAGCAATAAAAAACACTAACAACATCCATATCTTTATCTCCAGTCATAGGCTCCTAATATATCAGCTAGATTTTTGTTGCTAGATTTTTTTCATATCACAATGCTTGCAGTTTGGCAGTTTTGGTCAATGCCTGACTTGCTGTTTGTTTCTCTGCCGGGGTGCCTGGGTGATAAGCCAGGTTTCAGGGTTACCTGAGGATTTCATAAACAGACTCCAGAATATGACTAGGTTATTAGCTCGCCACAGAAACAGGGAACCAAAGGATTTTAAGGACTTTTTTGAGGAGGAAGGGGGCAATAATTTTAAATCAGAGGAATTATGACCTCCTTGAAGTTTCTGGATTCAGAGGTTTTCTTAATTGATAAGCAATTCATCTGGTGAACAATTTGGGCTCTGTACATTCCTGGTTTTTGGATCTGACAACTGACTGTGATTTCAGCAGCAAGAGTTCTGCCTGCTCTTTAGCTGGCTGATGTGCAGAGCTGGTTTCCATGCCGACTAATGAGCCCTCTTCATTAATTGTGGACAGCTGGCTGCAAACTCCAATTAGGGCTCCATCCTTGCAACTGTGTGTGCATGTGTATGACTTTAAACACATGAATGTGCTATTCACATGCTTACGCTTAGCTGTGAATGTACATGCTTGGAGGATTAGTCTCCCTTCTGGATGTAGCAACACTTTCAGGTGCTGTGCAGGCTCTGATGAGGACCGTTTCTGCCATGAAGGCTGTCTCTGCCATGAAGGCCATTCTGGCCAGGGCTCAGCGTGATTTGACCTCAGGCTTGCAGAGATGGGCAGAGTGGAGGCAGGGAAAGCACTTTCCTTGGCAGAAGACAATGTTGTTGGCTTCGCAAATTCTGTGTTCACTTACCCATTTCAAACAAGCCAAGGGATATGGCAGTAAAAACAGCAGGGGGAAAATAACTGTGTATTATTCATATCTAAGCACATTTAGCTTCAGGCTCTCGCTGAACCTCAGCATGAGTTATTACCCGCTGAATCAAGCCTTAGGCTAGTTTAATTATAGGAACGTCTTATTAAAAGGGAAGGAAATGAGAAAGAAAATTAAGACAATATTCCTGGAGTACCATCTGTGTGAGTATCTGGAGCTCATTACAGGTTTCAGATCTTACAATTAGCTATCCCAAATACATCACCCCTAAGTATCTAGGAATAATCTCTAGCTCAGAAGATGTTCATTCAGATATATTCTCCAGAACTAGGATGCAAGATCTGGAAGTTTGATTTGGCATCTTTAAAGTAAAACCGAGTTGCATTTGAAATTGATTTGTGCATAAATTTCAGGACTAGAAAAAATTGCTTGGCTACATAGAGGTCTTCAGGATGAGAAGTTTTAAAAGAGAGATCCTGCAGACACGTCCTTCATCTTCATCCACTGAAGGCGATTTAACAAAGGTAACTGCTTAGCAAGAGCTTTACTAGTATTTCTCACCTCACACTCTTGTGCAATATGGCATTCGCTGTGAGCTTCTGTCTTCTAATCCAAAGGTGTAGGGGGCTTGGGGTGGGGGAAATCTCCTCCTGTAAATATCTGATAACAGTAAACGAAAGGTGGCTCAAGCACCAAACTCAGACCATGGTTCATGGTACTAGAAAACCCCAAATTTTAAGTATATTCCTGACAAGGGGATAGATTTGGCCCAGTGTTATGAAACTAGCTCCAAAATTTGGATTTAGGTTCTTGCTTATTCTAGAAAGTTCATAGGTATTTGAGTCCCTAATTTCATTTCAGACCTACCTCATTCTCTTTTTGGAAGTAACATGACCATGGTGGCATGGTAGCAGAGAATGGGAACACTGCTGCTATACCTAATGTTTCCTTTGCTTTGTTTAAAAAGTAAGGATAAGATCAAAAGTTTAACCCATGGATTAAACTACTGAATTTTTGAGCAAATGGTTTTTCAATTTTTTCAGCGACTATACGAAAGCTAATGGATACCCAGCTCTTTTGAAAAACAAAACATTAAGTAAATGCTTAACATTATTTTATTTTGAATATATTGGCAATTTCATATAAAACTGAGGAAAACTTGGGCAGGAGAAGACAGCTCAGAATGCAGTCTTGCAATCCTTGTATAGCTGAATATTATTTACGTATGATACTGGAGTCATCTTGCTGTGTATGTATATTAAAGTCCATGACTACATGGCGCTGAATGGCCATCCTTGGAGCAGCCCTCAGGCTGTGGGCCCCAGTTCCCCCACACAGTGCCTCGCAGGCCGCCGTGGGAGGGCTGTTGCCCCCTGCTATGCTTCCTCTGCTCCCGAGGCCGGCTGCTGACATTCCCAAAAGGAAAAGTAGGGCTGTTCCAGCCCCAGGGCGACCTCATCTCTGCCCGCTGCTCAGTAATCACCCTTATCCACGCTGCTTAGACAACAATCCTGACTCTTGTATATTTTTTTTTTATTTCCAACCATTCCCTTTTCTCCACAGCAGCATTTCTTTGGGTTTCTTTTTCATCATCATTTATTTACTCAATAAGTTATAACAACACCTGCAGAGTGTTGTCCTGCTTTTTCTGAGCACATCATGCCTTTCCTTTCACTGAGCTGTCACTCCTTAGCTCTGAATCACCAACAAACTCTCTGATTTCCCAATGTCATTTTGTAGCTTATGTACATCTTAATGGGAAGCCCAATGCCTTGTGGCTTCTTTTCCCTCATCAAATGTCAGGCAAGAGAGGGCAATGCCATCAAGTAAAGGGAATTTGGGGTACTGCTTTTGGGCTTAACTTCTGTATGCCAAGTCTCTGAATGTCTGCTTATTCAAGCTTTCTGTAGCCCAAAGTCTCATTGCCTTGGGAAGCTGCTGTTTCCTACATGGGTTAGATGGACTTTATCTGGCTGGCATCTGAAAACAAGGTCACCTGCAAGGGTGAAGACATCCTCTTGACCCCAGAGGTACCTTATACCTCATCTTCCATGGGTGCTGGAAGGCTCCCATCAGCCTCCTCTGCTGAAGCTGCAGAGGGGTTTTGATAGCATTTAAACCATGTAGAAGAAAATAGTAAGAAGGATTGGTAACTCAGGCACATGTTCACATGCATGAGGAGGATCTGGAGAGAAAAGCCTTTCTTTCCTCACCAAATTCATCCTTCCAGGCAAGGCACAAGGGAGGGGAGGAAGGAGCAGCTCAGCATGCAGTGCTGCTCCTGCAACATGGTTCCTTTGCACACACAGCTGCAACCACAGCACACAAACTTCGCTGCATACGAGCACAGAAAAGAGGGCGTACAGTCCTGAGTAAGTTCTCCAGGATTTATCTAATGAATTCTCCATTCTTAGTCTTCACGTAGACCAAAGAAATACACTGAATCATCCCAGCTTATGACTTAGCCATCAGTGCTTGTAGCGATGAAGAAGTAGAGATGTCAATTTAAAGCATTGCAGACAGCAGAATGAGTTGACCTGAGGTTGGGCATATGCAGACTGGGTTCAGCTAGAAATGACTGCAGACCACTGAGATGGAGATACAGTCAGAAAGAGTGTGTGTAGCAAAAAAATCACCAGAGAAGTAAAATGTTCTCGAAGGCCAACGTTAACTTCATGTGATACCTACATTTCACTGAAATATGTCGAGGCTGCCATCTGGTGACAGCAGGCAGAATCTGGGTACCAAGAATAATGCTATTGCTAATGACTGAATTCATAGCGACAAGGTTTGCCGCAGATAGTAATTTTTGTGTAGACAGTAACGATTGTACTATATTCATCTTCTGTGCGCAGAAAACAAAACAAGTTACGGAGAAGCATTTTGACAGAGTCTTACTCGAGATTAAACAGAACAGGTATTGCAGCGGCTGGAAAGATTGTCACCACAGTAACTGATTTTTAACAAGTTTTCAAATCATTAGAAAGCGAGTCTATTCCTTTATCACCTCTTTTCCCTATATTTTTATGAACATCTCTTAGTGAAAGATATCTTTTGTCTCATAAAAATGCCATGATTTCAAAACCGACTTATGCTTTAGCTAGAATGGAAAGCAGAAAGTTTTCTCATCTGAAATGTAAAAACAATTTATTTGAACAATTTCATCTGTTGTTTCAAACCAACACTTCAACATAAATTTTCATTTCTAAATTGACAAAAAAAAAAGACACAAAAATGGTCTTTCACTTTGAAATATTAATTTGAAATAAAAATATTTGTTTCTTGTTAGAAAATTAGCATTTGACAACTAGTTGTGTTTTATTTGGGAAAAAAAGGCAATGATTTAATGATTTTTTTGAAACAAATCTTCTGAACAAGAAACTTATGTTTATTACAATTAGTGGAGTTTGTTGCAGTCAGAGGAAACTGATTTCCCTGTTGGATATCCACATCTTTTTTTTTTTTTTTTAATACAGGTGCAACTCAAGACTTTTTTTCACCCATTAATGATTAATAAGAAATTGGGGTGGGACAGGTGCAAAAAATACACTGGGATTTTCAGGGGACTAGAGCAGGAAGGGATCAGAGAATTTAAACATGAACTGCAATATGAGTGATTCCATGTTTACGTTGTCTTTGGCCTAAATTTTAAATCCTGCATGCATCTGCATGCAAACACACTAATATATGCACCCAATTAGTGTTACAGATTAGCAAGCTGATTTTCTATGAGTACACAAAGGACATTTTGCAGGTACATGTGACACGATTTTGCATCCGTGTTAGAAATAATGAAATGTTTCTGCAGTTCATTATATTGTCTACTACAACATATACATGTGTCAATTCACATTCTAATTGTAGGGGGATGTAAAATGGCACTTCTGTGCAGAGAACAGAAAATCAATGGGATACAATCACGGATTACCAATATGTGCCTTACTGGTAATCATGACTATTACAGTGCACAGTAGGACCCCAGGAAACAGCTGGCCAAGGTTTGACCAACTACAAAATCTTTGTTGTTTTGGGCTTAGAATCAATTAAGAATAACGTGCCCTGCAAAACCGTGTTCTGATACTTGCAATTGAATGTGCATGAAAACAATCCTGTTTCTCATTCTTTGAAAGATTTTGCAGTTTCATGGTAAGGTTTGGGTTTGCCCTAGAATGAAACCAGACCTCGAAGAATTATTTTCAAGGGAGAAGCAAAGAAAGAAACCCAGAACAACATAAGCCCAGCATCCAGTGCACTGGCTTCTCCAAATTAGGCTAAGTGGGGAACTGAAATTCAATGTTAAAAATACAAACCTACTACCAGTATTCTGATCAGACAGGCTCCTGTCTTTTTAATAAAAAATTTCATCCTCGTCCTGAGAAATTTCTCCTAGAGAAAGTTTCTGCTGAAATTAAAGTTTCCACTTCACTCAAAGGTATTTTCCAAAGAGTTAACTTGCAAGGGTTTTTTTGTTTTGCTGCATTACTTTCTTCAGAATTATTAATTTCTCTGTACAGCATCATTCATAACCTGACTGCCCTTTAGGTAAAAGTATTTTATAAACGGGATTGTCACTATGATCATGATATTATAGAGACTAGAATGAGAAACCGGTCAACTATGAGGGCAAGGGCAATAAAAGCACAGACTAAAAATGTGGCCCATTCACCATAGCAGTCAGCCTGTACCTGTTTGTGGCAAGCAGGAGAAAGACAGTCCAAAAAGGGGGAAAACAATGAAATAACGCTGTTCAGTGTAGGAGTCAGTGGGGTCAAAGAATGAGTGGCCCAACCAGAATCCAGTTTTTTGTAAGCCTCCCTCATTTCAAGGGAGAGATTAGGAGGAGGAGAATGAAGTAGCTTTGTAAGTGTCTAAAGGACAGCATGGGAGGAAGCAGGACAAACTAAATTTTTAAAATGTGACAAGTTTGCAGTGGGAGGCTGATATCGTGGGTTGATTAAAAGTCAGAGGTGATTAGAGCTGATGGTTTGGAACAGATTCAGCCAAATGCATTTCCATCAAAGTATGTTTTCTTAACTGGAGTCAAACATTTCTTATCAGAATAAAAAAAGAGTCTAGTGAAATTTCCCAGGGAAAGTTCAGTCAGAAAGTGTGAAAAAGATTAAGAGAGAGAATGCATAGACATGTTCTACTTCATTCTGGCTCAGAAAAAAATGAGGTTTTTAGTCTCAAAATGTCCATGATGTTGTCTTTGCCTACTTGTATTTCAAAAGTTAACAGGGATCAGCAAGGTGGGATTCTGAAAGGGTTTCAAGGTGAAGACAAGAAGTCTTTTTTCTTTGATATAGCAGAGACACAGAATTGTTCAAAGAGAGGAGGGCCATGGTCAAAACAATAGGACAGAGAGAGCTTTGTAGCAATGCTCAGGATGGCAATGGGAAGGGAAAGATGTCGGGGCAAAAGAGAAAACTGTTGAGGCAATTGCAGAGTAAAAATTATGCACATTAAACTATACCTAGCAGAACACTCTGTAGATTTAAAATATGCATTACCAACTAGTACAGCAAAATGTATGGTAAAATATACCTAAAATTGTCTCTGTAGTAAACCCTGTTATATATTACCATATTAAGTACAGCTGTTAAAATCCTTGTTTTTCAAGGGAAAAAAGGACAACAGAAATAAACAGATAACAGAATCATAGAATCATAGAATGCTTTGGACTGGAAGGGACCTTTAGAGGTCATCTAGTCCAATCCCTCTGCAATGAGCAGGGACATCTTCAACGAGATCAGGTTGCTCAGAGCCTCATCCAACCCAACCTTGAATGTTTCCAGGGATGGGGCCTCCACTACTTCTCTGGGCAACCTGTGCCAGCGCTTCACCACCCTCATTGTAAAACATTTCTTTCTTAACTCCAGTCTAAATCTGCCCTCCCTTAGTTTAAAACCATTGCTCCTTGCCCTGTCACAACAGGCCTTGCCAAAAAGTCTGTCCCCGTCTTTCCTATAGGCCCCCTTTAAGTACTGGAAGGCTGCTACAAGGTCTCCCCGCAGCCTTCTCTTCTCCAGGCTGAACAACCCCAACTCTCTCAGCCTGTCCTCGTAGGAGAGGTGCTCCAGCCCTCGGATCATTTTCGTGGCCCTCCTCTGGACTCGTTCCAACAGCTCCATGTCCTTCTTGTGCTGAGGGCTCCAGAGCACAAGAATTAAGATTAAGAAGCATAAAGTATTTTGACTATTCTTGCATTTTTCTCTCATCACACTGTATTTATTTTGATGAGCTGTCAGGGTTCATCAAAATATTCTTGAAGTCCATATTCAGGCTAGATGTCCACTTGTGCAGATGGGAGCTGTGAAGACAAAGTACTACGATTCTGTACTATTCCGCTGTGCTTTGAGTGGCAGGAGAGGAGCAAGTTTTCCCCAGCTATGTGTGATCTTCCACTTCAGAAATAATGAGAAGTTGCCCCCAGTCTTCTGCAGTCAGAGGGTCCGCTTCCTTATCAGATGACTTTAGGCCCAGATTCTCCAAATATTTCTGCCTCTATCTCATCCAGATTGCTCTGAAGAAAAATGCCTGCTCATGACAAGTTGGCAAAGCAAAATAAAGAGCATAAAGTTGTTTGGATACTAGAGCACTGTTGCTCCCCATATTTGACTTATGAGCTCTCTTCTTCTGAAATTATCAGTGCCTTAGGCTGCTCCAGGAAATACTGAAGGATAATTTTGCTCTTAGTAAAGACAAATTATGTGATTGGAAATACCAGAATTTCTCAGTGAGCACTCTGAGAAAAATGACTGGAATACTGTTTCAATATTATGAAACTACCAAAATATGCTCCTTTTATTTAGCTTATTTCACATTCTAACTATTTAAGGATCTCAGTATGAAACTGAAGAGTCCCAGTTGGTTAGTCCCATTTTCTTGAATGAGATTACCTTCATATCTACAGCTGAATAAATGCTTACGTATCTCCCAGGATGCTTAAGGCAGACAGAGGCTGCAACAGGTAAATCCTTTATACATCAGATATTTCCATGACATTAATGAAGGTGGGTAAGGTAATAGTCAACAGTGGAGCAAGAAAAAAAGTAAAGGACTGGAGTGTAAAATTGGTATATAAAGCTATACCATAATGACTCTTTTTTTCATCAAGAGTTAGCAGTTTTGTAAGACTTAAAGCTATGATACAATGAATTACTCTTCTGCATTTGCATCTAACGCCAACTTCTTGAAGTGCTTATACCTGCAGTCTACTCTCTAGATATCATCTGAAATTTTACAATTTCTGTTTGTTAAGCTGTTCTGTGCCATTTTTTTCAGAACAGGATTTTGCCTTCATGTATCTAAAACAGAAACCTGAAATGTGAGTCAAGGAAGGACCTGGGGCAGGAAAACTGTGTAGCTTGAGACAGACATTTTATTTTAAGTCTTTGTATTTCCCACTTGACTTGCCAGAAAGATTTCCTTCTTTCGTGGCCTCTAACAGCAACAGCTTACTCAGTTAGTTAAATGTAGATATCCAGAATTTGGTTTCTGTAGAAATCCATTTCACTTATTTACTCCATCCATTCATTGTGCTCTTTCAAGAGCTAGAGCCAGGAGATAAGGCAACTCAGTTAAAAGTTAGGTTTTATTCTCAGTTAGTTATCAATCTGCTGACAAAAAGAAAGTCTTATTCCAGGGTGGAGTCCCTTCTTGCAGTAGTCTCTGAGCACTGACTTCAGGGCTGCTTTCTATAGGTAGAGTCATCATTTAGGATGGAGTTCTTCCTAGAAACAAGACTACCAATATTAAATTTTGATGAACAACTTTTTTTACCAAATTATTTTAATTCTACCTGAAACACCATTAGTGTAGGGATAGTATTGTCTATGTGTGGTATGTAAATGAAAAAAAAAAAAAAGACATCTTATATTCCAGCTTTCCATGGAAGTATAAGATGAAACAAAACAGAAAATGCCAATGAACAGACCGGGGAATGTATCTGTCAAATAACAGTGACAAAGTTATGTAAAAAGACTAATCACAGTTCAAGTTTTCGCTTAAATATTTTATAGCCTAGGATGGTCCTGGAGGAGAGGATATCGATGGAAATCTCCTCTGAAGAGTACAGAACAGTTGTGTAAAAATGGAAATGAAAAAAATGAATGGGGCAATTTCATTTATGACAGTCAAGGACATCTCTGTAAAACACAGCTCCACAGCTAGTCTGAGAAAAGTTGGTATGCTCAGTAAGAAGCTCTGGTGTCACTTCAAAGACAGAGATTTTCAGCTAGACTGAATGAGGAGGAAGAGTAAGGATATCAAGGGAGTGACATGAGCAAGTCCAGGTTTATGATTTTGCCAAGGATTTTGGAACAGATGAAGAGTGACAACATAGAATCATAGAAACATAGAATCATTTAGGTTGGAAAACACCTTTAAGATCATCAAGTCCAACCGTTAACCTAGCACTGCCAAGACCACCACTACACCATGTCCCTAAGCACCACATCTACACATCTTTTAAATACCCCCAGGGATGGTGACTCAACCACTTCCCTGGGCAGCCTGGTCCAATGCTAGACAACCCTTTTGGTGAAGAAATTTTTCCTAATATCCAATCTAAACCTCCCCTGGCCCAACTTGAGGCCATTTCCTCTTGTCCTATCACTTGCTACTTGGGAGAAGAGACCAACCCCCACCTCTCTACAACCTCCTTTCAGGTAGTTGTAGAGAGTGATAAGGTCTCCCCTCAGCCTCCTTTTCTCCAGGCTAAACAACCCCAGTTCCCTCAGCCGCTCCTCATAAGACTTCTGCTCCAGACCCTTCACCAGCTTCGTTGCCCTTCTTTGGACACGCTCTAGCATCTCAATGTCCTTCTTGTAGTGAGGGGCCCAAAACTGAACACAGTATTCGAGGTGCGGCCTCACCAGTGGTGAGTACAGGGCGACAATCACTTCCCTAGTCCTGCTGGCCACGCTATTTCTGATACAAGCCAGGATGCTGTTAGCCTTCTTGGCCAGATCCTTTTCCACTGGGCAGCTTTCCAGCCACTCCTCCCCAAGCCTGTAGCGTTGCATGGGGTTGTTGTGGCCCAAGTGCAGGACCCGGCACTTGGCCTTGTTGAACTTCATACAATTGGCCTTGGCCCATCAATCCAGCCTGTCCAGGTCCCTCTGCAGAGCCTTCCTCCCCTCAAGCAGATCAACACCCCCGCCCAGCTTGGTGTTGTTTGCAAACTTACTGAGGGTGCACTCAATCCCTTTGTCCAGATCATTAATAAAGATGTTAAACAGAACTGGCCCCAATACTGAGCCCTGGGGAACACCACTTGTGACCAGCTGCCAACCGGATTTAACTCCATTCACCACAACTCTTTGGGCCCAGTCATCCAGCTAGTTTTTCACCCAGCGAAGAGTACGCCCATCCAAGCCATGAGCAGCCGGTTTCTCCAGGAGAATGCTGTGGGAAACAGTGTCAAAGGCTTTACTAAAGTCTAGGTAGACAACATCCACAGCCTTCCCCTCATCCACTAAGCAGGTCACCTTGTCATAGAAGGATACCAGGTTAGTCAAGCAGGACCTGCTTTTCCTGAACCCATGCTGACTGGGCCTGATCGCCTGGTTGTCCTGTATGTGCCACATGATAGTACTCAAGATGACCTGCTCCATAACCTTCCCTGGCACAGAGGTCAGACTGACAGGCCTGTAGTTCCCTGGATCCTCCTTCTGGCCCTTCTTGTAGATGGGCATCACATTTGCTAACCTCCAGTCAATTGGGACCTCCCCGGTTGGTCAGGACTGCTGGTAAATGATTGAAAGTGGCTTGGTGAGCACTTCTGCCAGCTCCCTCAGTACCCTTGGGTGGATCCCATCCGGCCCCATAGACTTGTGGTGTCTAAGAGGTGTAGCAGGTCACTAACCGTTTCCCCTTGGATTATGGTGGCTTCATTCTGCTCCCCATCCCTGTCTCCCGGCTCAGGGGGCTGGGTACCCAGAGAACAACTGGTCTGACTATTAAAGACTGAGGCAAAGAAGGCATTAAGTACCTCAGCCTTTTCCTCATCCTTTGTCACTGTTTCTCCTTGCATCCCATAAAGGATGGAGATTCTGCTTAGCCCTCCTTTTGTTGCTAATGTATTTATAGAAACTTTTAAAATTGTCTTTTACAGCAGTAGCCAGATTAAGTTCTAGTTGGGCTTTGGCCCTTCTAATTTTCTCCCTGTATAACATCACGACATCTTTGTAGTCCTCCTGAGTTGCCTGCCCCTTCTTCCACAGCTCATAAACTCTCCTTTTTTTCCTGAGTTCCAGCCAAAGGTCTCTGTTCAGCCAGTCCAGTCTGCTTCCCCACCGGCTCATCTTTTGGCACATGGGGACGGCCTGCTTCTGCACCTTTAAGATTTCCTTCTTGAAAAATGTCCAGCCTTCCTGGACTCCTTTGTCCTTCAGGACTGCTTCCCAAGGGACTCTGTCAACCAGTCTCCTAAACAGGCCAAAGTCTGCCCTCCAGAAGTCCAAGGTAGCAGTTCTGCTGACCCCCCTCCTTACTTCTCTAAGAATCAAAAACTCTATCATTTTGTGATCGCTATGCCCAAGACAGCCTCCAACCATCACATCACCCACAAGCCCTTCTCTGTTCACAAACAACAGGTCCAGCAGGGCACCTTCCTTAGTTGGCTCACTCACCAGCTGTGTCAGGAAGTTATCTTCCACACACTCCAGGAACCTCCTAGACTGTTTCCTCTGCAGTATTGCAGAGGAATCTGGTAAGCAGACATCTGGTAAGTTGAAGTCCGCCCCAAGAACAAGGGCTAGTGATTGTGAGACTTGTCCCAGCTGCTTGTAGAATATTTCATCTGCTTCTTCATCCTGGTTGGGTGGTCTATAACAGACTCCCACTATGATGTCTGCCTTGTTGGCCTTCCCCCTGCTTCTTACCCATAAACACTCAACCCTATCATCACCATCATTAAGCTCTAGAGAGTCAAGACACTCCCTAACACACAGGGCTACCCACTGCCTCTCCTTCCTTGCCTAGCCCTTCTGAAGAGTTTGTAGCCGTCTGTTGCAGCACTCCATTTCTGCGAGTCATCCCACCATGTTTCTGTAATGGCAACTATATCATAGTTTTCCTGCTGCACAGTGGCTTCCAGCTCCTCCTGTTTGTTGCCCATGCTGCATGCATTGGTGTAGATGCACTTCAGTTGGGTTATTGATCCCACCACCTTTTTGGGGGGAGAAACCCTAATTCCTATGTGACCACTCTCAGGTGCTTCTGTGGGTTCTAACACATCAATAACCCTTGTGTCTTTGCTGCTGCATGGATCTCCATCCCCTACCTCCACTGAGACGGCAGACCAAAGGACCATCTAGCACACCATCCCTCAAACATTGGCGTGCCACCCCCAGGCTTATCTCTAGCAAGCCTGGTTTTATCCTTTTTCCCCTTCAAATCTAGTTTAAAGCTCTTTTAATGAACCCTGCTAACTCCTGTGCAAAGATCCTTTTCCCCCTTTGAGACAGGCGTACCCCGTCTGTCGCCAGCAGGCCTGGTGTTGTGTAGACTGACCCATGATCAAAAAACCCAAAATTCTGCCAGTGACACCAGGCTTAGAGCCAGGTATTGATGTGCTGGTTCTTCCTGCTCCTTCCCTCATTATTCCCTGCAACTGGAAGGATAGAGGAGAACACTACTTGTGCTCCTGATCTCTTAACCAGTCGTTCCAAGGCCCTGAAGTCTCTCTTGATTGCCCTCAGACTTCTTGTTGCACCTTCATTGCTGCCTACCTGAAAAATCTATAATGGACAGTAATCTGAGGGCCATACCGGAGTAGGAAGCTTTCTCTTCACATCTTTAACCTGGGCTCCAGGGAGGCAGCAGACTTCCCTAAGAAGTGGGTCCGGTCTGCATATTGGGCCTTCTGTTCCCTTCAGAAGGGGGTCTCCTATGACAATGACCCATCTTTTTTTCTTTTCAGAAGCAGTTTTGACACAGGGCATAGGCTGACTTAACCTTGGCGACACCTCCAAGCTAGATGAACCACCATACTCATCATTGTTCGGTTCTACTTGCAGAGCCTCGTACCTATTATGCAAGGGCACCTGGGAAGGTGGGGAAGTCAGAGAGGAGACGCACCTGCTGCGTTGAGCAGGAACTTGTCGCCATTGCCTCCTATCCCTTAAGTCACTGTGTTTGGCCAGGCAGAGACAGGATAGAGAACCCTCCGTATCATACATCCTGTCTGCCTGTTGGGCCTGTCTCAGGGAAGGTAGGGTGCGATTCCAGTAGTCTATCTCTCTCTCGTGCTCTCTGATACTCCTCAACCTACTCACCTCCTCCCAGAGCTCTGTCACTAAGCGGAGGAGTTCCTCTACCTGGGCGCACCTCGCACAGGTGTGCACATTGCTGCCGTCCGGTACTGGCACCAGAGTAGGGCATGCCCTGCAGCCTGACACCTGGCTGGCAGCGTGTTCCCACCAGAGCTCTGTCTGCCAAGCTGCGCCAGTTGTGGTGGGTGCAGAGTTTAGAGTGGACGTAGCCTTCTGCCGGGGGGATGCCATTGCTCCCTGGTTGAGCTGGCAGAGCTACAGTGCCCTTCCTGCATGCCCTTCTGCACGATAGCATCTGCCAAGAGCAGAGCTGGCCAAAATAGGTTTAATTATTACTGAGTTTTTGTTGAAATGTGTCTAAAAGAAAAGATAAACAGAAAAATAGAAAAAAAAAAATCTGATTATGTTTTCACAGTATTTTCAGTTGGAAATTTTATTAACCTTCCCATTGACAGCATTATAAAACTACTAGTAAAGTTTGCCTTTATGGGTAACCTGTCCTTCAGCCCTGAAAAGGGCTGACAATTATTTTGACCATTGTTTTGACAGCTAATACTTTATTACTTAAAAAAAGAGTGAAGTCCACTTCAAATCTGAAAATTACAGAAAAATATCAAAAAATATCAAATATTTTTGATATCAAAAATATCCAGAACATCACTGTGAGATTTCAAAATATACATGGATGACTCATCCCAGTTCAGAAAGGTGTCAAAGCAAAGAACCTGCCCTGGGAAGTTCAGCTACCAAGGACCTGGCTTGTCTTCTGGGTGTAACTTTTTGGACTGATTAGACTGGGAATTTAAAGTGAATAGGTTCCAGATGTAACTCTCTCAGTTAAAGGGTTTTGGTTTCTGAGCTGCATCAGTACAGGGCTTTTAGACACCATGAAAAGGTCTAAGTCAAAAATAATGCTCAGAGTGTTGTCCTCAGCGACAGAAATTACATTGCTGTTGTTCCTAAGATTGAGAAAAGAAAATAGGGAAGTTATTGTGGATGACCCCATGCTTTGGAATGGGATTCCCCAGAGAATAAAGCTGTTTGAAAAACAGCGGATACATTACTTATGTAGTCACCAGCATTTTTCTGGCGTGATGACTTGGACGCTTTTCTAATAACTGCATATATTTAGATACATAAATACAGAGTGGGGAAAGATGGGTCAAGAGCTGATCTTTGTGAGATTCCCCTTGATTCTTGAATCAGGAAGGAGGAAACAATTAACAAGGAGGAAAACTAGCCAGGAGAGGGCAGAATCATAAAAGCTAAGGGAGGAGAAGATCAGAGGGTGAAGGTGATGGTCAACAGTGCAAACCACAGGAAAATGGGGAAGGGATTTGGATTTCCAGCTTCGTGCAGGATGAGCTTTGCAAAATGCTCTAACAGAAAGGGAACAAGGCAGCATCTAGGACAGATGAGCAGGGAGGAAGTCCCAGTCACAACTGGAGCTTGCACATCCACTCAGCTGACACGTGATGCACATTAATGGGACTTTGTCGACCTACTTTCTAAATCTTGGTAAATGTAAGACTTCAGCATAGTGTCTTTTTTTGAAACAGGATGCAATTTAAGGCAAGAATGTTCCCTCAAAAGTAAATAAACATGAAACGGATAGGATGTTATGTTCTATTAACACTAATCACAGCCTTTTCTGATTGTTGAATTTTCTGAACACCAGATTGCTGGCAGGGCTGTTCCCGCTCTCTCCCTCTTTTTATTTTTTGGCTTAATGAGATTGAAAATCTATGATAGCTATTGTACATCATTCAGAGAGAAAAACACTTCTTCAAGCCTTGTATACCTTCAGTATCTTGAAAGTAATTTGAATTTGCATGATGCCTATTACACAAGCCTTGCTGTTATCTTTTTTTAGTTGACTGATTTTATTTTATCATAAACACACACAGTTGAAATGGTGCCCGTTTAGTCAGCATGACTTTAGCCTGATGTTATCTTTAAGTTATCAAAAGTCCCACGTGACATAAAAACTGCAGGTACAAGTAGCCGTTGCCTTTCTTCAAAATGATCATTGAAACTATTTCCAGTCCCTGAGATTTTATATTTGAAAACAGGCAGAGTGTATATGAAAAGGCATATTGAATTTATGCATTTGAGACAACAAATGTCTGGGGAAAACTAATTCCCTTTGTCTGCTTGGTCAAAGGATGAGACTGTCTCTATTTATGCAGGCAACATTTCCTCAGCTGCTGCTGTTGTGCTCTGCTTACATTATGGCAGTTGAAGGGAGATCTCTCCTCCCTGTTTAATCAGTTAGGTAAGTATTTGCAGGTATAAGTACCTTTTGGTCCTCCCTTGATACCACTAAAGGGTGTTTTCAATGACTGAATTAAGTACGAGCTAGGCAGGTCAAAGCCTTGTGGAAATCTGTCTTTGTGATGTGAGTACCATAAGAAACAGAGCACTAGAATCTTTTCTGGTTTAGCTGTATGGAAATTGTTATTTATGCATAACCTAACATCTCATGCAGTAGTTATGAAAGTCTTTTCTCCTATGCTCACATAACTCAGCAAATGACATAATAGTTTGAAAATACAGCTAATATTTAAATAAGATGGATTAACATATAGCATAATGGAACTGGACTGAAATTCTAGAAGACAATGAATTTACTTGTTTGTTTTATGTAGATAGACCCGAAACACAGCATGCTGAGTTACAAATTCATTTTAATAGCCAGTAGATGGAGCTTGACACCTCTTGGCAAGATTCACTCACTTTAGTATAGCATGTGAATTCTTATTTGAAACAGAAAAGTAATTTTTACTTCGTTTGCTTTTGGCTTAATTTGTTGTTGTGGATAAGATTCATAATGAAAAAATAATGTCAAAACATTACTTACCTGTTGAAAGGCAGATACAGATACTATGACTGTGTAGAAAGTGGGGAAGCTTATTAATGCTACTTTAAAAGTATCTTGCCTCTGAATTGTTCAGGACTGTATATTTTGGCATCACTTTTCACAGAGAGTTATAGGAAGTCTTATGCCTATGTGAAACTGAGGGCAATAGGACTTAGTGGGGCTAAAGAAGGCATGCTCTGAAAAGCTTTGGTGCTTAAGGATAGGGTTAAGCAAGGTTTTACATGCTTTACTGAATCTTGTCCTTGGTTCACTTAATTTCTTACTAACAAACAGTAAATGACATATGAATGTTTCTATCTTGTGAACACAGAAAACGCAGTTCTTAGTCCCTAGATTTTAAATAAATCCTAATCAGAAGGCTTGTCTGTCTCATTTTCCTGTCGTCAGGGAGACTTTACAAAATTTGTATCTGCACACTAATAATACACTCACTCCTTTTCCAGAATTAGTCAGATATTATGTAGGCTCTCCCACCTTGGTGTTACAAGTATGGCAAACTCTTTATTTTCAGTATTACAGGTATTTTTTCCCTATTGGATGGATACTTCTTGCTATTCTCTAGGTACACAATACCTTCTTCACAAAGGAGTAACTTAGAATTGTTTGGTTCTCTGGACAGCAAGGCATCAATTCCAGCTGGTGTGGCTAGACAGTTACAGCATTTGGGATGTCTCTTGCTCCTAAGACTCTTCTACAGCCTTCCCATCCAGGTGGCTTTCCCCCCTGAGGAGTATGCGAGCAGTCTCGAGGGAAGCATCAGTTCCCCCCACACAGGCCATGGCTAACTAACTTGTAAGCTCTTTGATATGGAGATAAGCAGCTTGTGCCAAATAAATCGTTAGCAAATGGGTCTGTAAGGTATGCTGCAGGAAAAAAGTGGCTAGTGAAAAATGATCAAACACCTGAGAAAAAGTCACAACAGTAAAAATTTAGAAATTGAAAATTATTAAGTAGCCTCCTTTCAGGACCCGATTTTGAACATACTGAGATTAAAACAATATCATAGATTATCCCTTGTCATCCCAAGATGACACAGATAGTCATCTTGAGTAACATGGGGAGGGGACTAATGCCAGACCTAAAAATCCTCAATAAAACATGCATAAGAAATTATGAGAACTGAAGGTTACTGTGGGAAGCTGTATGTCATCTTTAACTACAGCAAATGCCATTGCAATTACAGTAATAGCAACAGAAACAGAGCTGAACCAGAAAGATGACAGATGATCGGCAGTAGGAGGGGGTGTCCGCATTCAGGATGAGTCACAGTGAGTTTGCAGATAAAATGCAGTAAAATAGTTTGGCCAGGACAGTGTGAACAGACACTAGGAGAGATAAAGTCAAGTGATTCTTTGAAGGTGGTCTGATCTTTAAATATGCTGCAGATTAGAGAGGTTGTGAGAGGACTGAGGCCTTGCTGAGTAGGGGCTGGATCATTACTCCCAACCTTTTCTCAGCATGAGGAAATGAAGGAGTCGTGTTCCTACAGATAACGCAGCAGTGCTGCCCTGGCCCTTCTGCCAAGGCTATGCAGTCTTGCCTGGTGTCAATCATCTACAGAGATAGCACAGTGTTACACAGGAACAATTCTGACCTCAAACAATCTGACTGCAGGAGGACAAGGTTTGTCAAACTGAAAAGATTTTTAAAAATTCTTTCAAGTAAACTGTGAATAAGGAGAAAACACTATGAAGAAATCCCAGCTACTATTAAAGCTCATTCTAGTGAACTTGCATAGGGTACTCAGAAAGTGGCACCAGTGGGTGTCCTTGATACAGTTCTCTGCTTCATTTGTAAGCAACTCCACTCTTCCTCATGCCTTGTCCTTCTCATTTGGAAAATTAATTTTGGACTAAGCTATCTCCTTTACTGCTTTCCAAACTCTTCAGAGAGTTATTTCCTGCCTTGGTAAGTACACAAGAAACAATGTTAGTGGTACAGGCAAATATTCAGAAGTACATCTTTTTTTAATAAACCAGTAAGAAATGAACGTGACTAATTGCTCGTTCAGATAGCTTCAATGACATTGGGTCATGGCCTTGGTCAGAAAACACATTATCCCATTGTTGGTTTTGTTATCTTTTTACGTTTAACCATTCTCTCTATTTTCTGTTGCTCACCTACTCTGTGCAGTTACATACCCTTTAATGTGGTGATGGTAGATTACGTGTTCTCTGGCAATGGGTTTGTTACTTCTTTTCTGAAGCAGTTAGGATGTCTTCAGGCTCTGGAGCAAAAGTAAATGCTGACTACTTCTTTTAATACAGAGGAATGTTACAGCATAGTCCATTACCAGTTGATTAGAGGAGCAGAAATAAACCTTGAGCATGAAGCTGTAGTTCCCTGCTCAAATGACACTAAACCTATTTATAGATACAGAGTAGGCAGAAAGTAGATGAGGAACCAAAACATTAAGGAAATAATTTTCTCAGTCACTACCGGGCAATGACAGAATTATCTTACTAGTATTTAGCTTTTGATATTAGAGAGAGCAGAAAGTGTGTGGAGGGCTCTGGGACAGCCACGTGAGACTCCCTGCACTCCCGAGTACAAGCACCACGTTGCTTGGTGGCAAGGGAAGCAACTGTGGAAAGGCTGAATGGTCTGAGGTGGACAAACATCTGAACAGAATGTGCAGTGTCTGCATTTCCAGGGAAGTGACTGAAATTAATGACATCCTTCATGTTATTTTTAGACATTCTCTAACCCCTTACTCTTGAGGACCGAATGATGAGTATAGTAGAAATGATCGTGATGGGAGAGTGCCAACAATCAAAGCTGGCAGATGCTAAAATTGGAAGCATTGAAATATTGATGGATGGTGCAAGATTTTAAAAGATTTGAAAATTTTGGATAAATTTATTGAAAGTCTGACACACTGAAGTGATAGCAAATGATTTTATTTATTGGCTCCATTCAAATGACACAATTGCATAAAATATTATCCTTGAAGCAGTCAAGAGGCCCACGTCTACTGTAGTCACAGACTTGCAGAATAGAAAGGATACAAAAATTGATGGGTTTATACCAAAGATTAATTTGAACAGAGAATATTTTGCACAAAAAAATTACATTTAGGCCTCAGACTGACTGGGATTTGTAGTAAATTGCCATCAACTGCTTTATCAGGAGAGGTCATGACACATATAAAAGGTTATGGTACCACACAACTCTGAGCCAGTTTTCTGGGAACATTAAAGAAGGATTAAACAGCAGGAAAATCTGACATTTTAATACAGACTTGTTTAAGGTCACATGACATAAACTTCTATTTTCCATGAAGTAAAGCATATCTGCATTACTACGTATTGTCACAGCCTTGGTAGAGGCTGCCAGGACATCCCACAGGCTGTAAATGCTGCGTATAACCACAAGATCTTTAATAATGAAGATAAAACTGGCTGGCTGTGCTCTAGCTCTGCAGGCTACACGCTGTTTCACACCCTGAGCGTTGATCATTGAAAAGGGGAGGAAGAATTCAACCACTCCCCGTTGTCTTACTCTCTGACCAGGGATAAGTTGTCCAGCTTAAACAAAGGTCTTTCTTTGGAGGCTCTTACACCAGGACTTCAGCACTGTGCCATCCTGCATTGATTTGGTGAACTCTTCACTTCGGCCAGGCTAAGGTCAGTGAAGAAGAGAAAAATGAGGCAATCACCTGCAGCTGAGCAGTCATTTCCAAGCTGATGGCTGTGGACGGTGACTGCCATCCTTGCTGCTGGTAAACATACAGCTCCTTTCTACAATGCTGCTTTTCTGGGCTTTTGCTAAGGACAGAGTTTTGCATGTTAGCTAAGACAATTTAGCAGGCTGAATGGGTTTTCCTAGATGATGAAAGTGTTACAATAAGAGCTTCAGCAAGACTACTCAAGAAGTTGGCTTCTTTTCCTCTGAAATTATAGAAAACTCACTGTTTGAAAGGTATAATGTGAGATAGGCAATTTAAAATCTATTTCCTTTGATTTCAGTGGCATTATTCAGGGTTTATGTAGACTTACATGAGAACAATATGCAGCCTGGCCATAGCATCAATTTCACGCAGCTAAATAGGAGTCAGCCTTTCTCAGGAATCCTTGCTTGCTACAAATCATCAAAAATCTTCTGAAACGTAAGCCAGGGTCTACTGGGGGAAAAGGAGAAAAGTGAAGAGAGAAGGGGGAAGGGATCAGATTATTTATTTAAGAAGACAAATAAATTCATTGAAAGAAAGAGGTTTAGTTCTAGAAGTACTGAAAATGTGTTAAGGACAGTCATAAAACTGAGCAGGAAACTAAAGTGAGAACGGCACAAGCAGAATGAAGAAGGAAAATTAAGGCCAGACTGGGAATTCAAACTCCGAGATTTCACCAAGGTAGTAAACACAGGAGTAATTTGCCAAGTAAGGTCATTAAAGAAAAAAGAGTTTGTTGACTTGTGGGGAAGACAGAGGTTTTTTAATTGAGAGAGTGGATTTAAGGATTTAGTGGCACAGCAGGAACACGAAGAGATAAGGCTTGTTGGACTCAGCATGCTTTTCCTGTTCAGCAATGCGTGTGCCTGTTTACCTCCCGTTCTAAACAAAGACAAGTAAAGGCCACAGGAGGACAGATCAGTCAGGTAGGAGAACCGCAGCCAAATGAGCTCTCAGTGTAAACCCACCGAAATTTAGAGAAAAGAACAAGTTACGTCAGAGAGGAATTGGAACTGATTTGTCATTTTGCTGGAGTCAGATAGCACTCTCTGCAGATTAAGGGAGAAGCATATAAAAAATGTCAGTAGGTAAAACCTGTCACAGTCTGGTGGGTTTCTTTCCAAGATCGGGGGACAGGGAAAGAGGTATTTTTTTTCCCTCCCTTTGGCAGTTCCTAAAAATGTTTACACAGCTTTTATTGAGTGATTCAAATGGGTTACAGACAGAGTGAGAGATACTCAGGCAGATAATTACATTCTTCATAAACTCATTATTTGAAAGATAGGGGGATGTGGAAGGCAGATAACAGCAATGGCCATGTCCCATAACAGATCGGAGAGGAAAAAGGCAGTGAATATGTAGCGGAATTTGCCAGAATAAACCCTGTAAGCCCATTGTATGGGAACATGCCGAGTAGCTATTTAGCACCAAGAACAAGGCATCGAAGACTGTCCCAGCAGCTGTCTGTGCTGCAAGGGAAGGCAAAGAGTCCAAGAGGTGTAAATCCTGCGGGGCAGCCAAGAGCAGCACGAAAAGTGGAGGGGGAGCTGCTGAAGCCATCAGTCGCGACTAGCCGGGATTTTTAAAGTATCACAAGCTTTGAACTTTGCAGATTCCTAAAGGTGGCAAACTCAAAGGGATCATGCGGTGGTGGTCACAACGAACCACGACACACTGTGGAAACAGAGACTTAAGTAAAGGGGAAAAGAGAGAAAGAAAACTTAGGATGTTTCTTCTTTTTTATTTATTTATTTTTATTTTTTAAGGAAAACACTTGTATGCAGTGGTTTCCTAGTGAAAGGGAAACTTGGAGGATCTAGACTTCACCTGCGCTACCTGAGAAGGCAATCAATATTGTCCCAAAACTACAAATTCAACCTGTTTCAGTTATTATCAGTCACTTCACAGGAATATTTTGTGTCTGCTGCACTAGAAAACAATAATCTCTAAGCAAGCCATGAAGAGTCAGCCATTTCCATACAGTACTGTGGCCAGAAGCTGATATTTGGCAATAACTTTTGCACAAATTTTTTTCCGCTTCACAGAATTTCTATTTTTTTCCCCCCACAGAGAAAACAATCATATCTTCTAGTCTCCTTACAACTCTTATTTCTTCTGCTTTCTTGCCTGGACCCCAGACCAATGCCAATTTTTCAGTTTCCATTTTTTCTATTTCATTCTTTTTGGGCAGTAGCTACAACTTTCAGTACTGATCACCTTGAGCCATGCCTGAGTGTTTCCCTATGACCTATTTTGCACTTGTCCTGTTATCCATTCTACAGCCATCTAGTTGTTCTGTGCAGATGAAGCTGTAAAAAGTGCAAATCTTCTGTGAGATACCAAATTTCACACTTGTCTTTTAGTTTTACCCTCATGGATTGGAAACTCAGGACAGCAGGCCTGGGGTTGCATTAGGCTGCTCCTTTTCCATATGAAAGCTATCACTATCAAGACTTAGCAAATAAGACTTGAAGCTCTCTCCTCTCCAGCTTATTGTTGAAAACATGCCATGCCTTGTGTTTTCCCAAATCTCCTTCCTACCTACTTTCTCATCCATCCCTAATACTATGACAAGAATCGTTATACTTTCTTGCCATTCTCAGCGTCTTATTCAGATTCCTCCTTGGATTTCTCAGCCCTCACAAATCAATTTTAAATCTCTATCTCTGCCTCAAAGGACCAATAAATCTACTATTTCGTGCATTCTGGCTCTCATGTCTCCTCATGAGCTTTCTTGCTATTTTCATATCATTTTATACTTCCCATCAAACCTGTTCCCATTCTGTTCTCCTTTTTGTCAACATGCTTTCCTTCCAGGTTTCCCCTTTTTATTCTCTGCTCATTTTAAAAAAATAAATTCCTCCTTAAAACACACTTCTTTCAGTAAAGCTTTCAATGACAATCCCACCCAAACGCTCACCCCCACCAGAACTATTTCAAGACTGGTCTGTAGGTAGTTACTGAAGCTGCAGCAAGTCCAATCTGTGACCTGAAGAGCAAGTTACGCTCAGGGACTGGTATGCTGACCCTCCTGCTCTGCGTAGCACCAAAATGCATTCTTATTTGCTTGTTTTGTTTTGAAAAACATTATTCATGCTGTGAAAGGTGTACTATACAGGGCTTTTGCTGGATTCACAGCCTGCTTCTTGAGCAAGCATCAGAAGAGTAGCTACAGATACCGCCCCTGTGGAAGCAGAGGCTCTTGACAGTAATTAGTTCAGTTAGGGCTGATGAACTTTTTGATCTATAGTACAGATCTGTTCTCAAGGAGCCTGAAAAGAAAAAGGACTGGTGCCAAATTGTTTTAGGAATTCACAGTTAACTGTATCCCCTTACACTCCAAATCATTTGTAAATAAATGCATTGGCAAAGAAGCCGCTAAGGCTGTGAGTAAGTGGAGTATTGCACTGTTCATACTATGTTCCTTGCTGCTTCCAAGGCTTGTAAATGATCTTTGGAGTTTGCAATATCTTGAAGCTAAGAAGTGTATTATCATAGCAATGATAAGGCCTTAATCAAAGCCCACTGAAGACTGTGGGAAGATGTTAATGGACTTTGCATCAGGCACTAAACATGGTAGTCCCTGTGGCTGCCTTGTGTTGTAATCTGCAGGACAGACTTCAAGAAGATTTAGTGAATCCACCTTAGTTTGCTTCCTGGAAACTAAATTTTTGGTATGTTTAAAGTACACCAGCTATTTTATTCAATGGAACTGGATGTATTTGTAAATTTAATCTGAAAAGGAATAAATCTTGGATAATCTTCAAACCCAGAGATTGTCTAAATAAGGAAAGAATTGAAAAGAAAGGAAAACACCAGGAAAATAATGGATTGAGAGCTTCCTGGAGACAAGAAGCAGGTATAGCCAAATGTTGGAGTCGCGGATTATTTAAAATTCCTTTGACCAGTGTACTTCTTTGTGAAATGGATCAAATACTGTTTCTATTAGATGACAGGGGTTCATTTCCTTTCCTTAGATAAACACTTTAAGGTGCCAGACTCCTCTGTGAGATGATAAATGACTTCCTAGACGTCATCATAAAGGAAGTTGTTCCTTATAACTGTTCTAAATCTGTTACATATCAAATTTCCTGTGCATGGCTGCCACTCTGCAATGCTTTCCAAACTGTATTTCACAAATTCTCAGTGTGTCTTGTAACATCAAGACACTCACTTTCCAGCTCCATCTTTGGCACTGTTCTCAAAACACAGGAGGTCATGGATTGGATTTGTAAGTTAGTATAACACATCCTGCCTACCTTGAATTACAAAAAATACACAATTTGGATGAATGATTTATGAATTTATAATTACAGATGGGACTGTTCTATTTCAGTTTAGCCTGGTGAAGCTGAGAACAGCTGAAATCTGCTTATTTCAGTGATAGGAAATTCAAGAAGAGGGTTATTGCCCTCTTTGTTTTGGAAAATTTCGATTGTGGTTTATATGACATACTGGAAATAACAATAGAATCTGAGATTCTGCTTGTACTCATGTACTTGCAGATCGCCTGATAGGCCAGTAAATATCATGCCAGGCCTTTTGGGTCTTCACCCATTTCCTTTGCAAATAAATTGTTAAATTAAGGTTCTCTCTCTTCTTATGGCACTTGACATTTGAGAAATGTTCATTGTCAGAGCATTTGTTGCAGTCTAATTAGTCTGCATGTTAACAAATTCATTTCTTCATTGTCATAAAAGAAAGTTGCAGAGTCATAGAAAAGTAGAGAAATTTTTGCAAGATCACAGACTTTTTCCTTGTGTGGCAATTGCATAAGCAGAAGGCAATAGACCTGAAGTCTATCTCTGTGTTTTTTCATCACCAGATATTCTTTACGTTGAGATTTGAGGCATGTGTCTCTGGGAACAGCTATTTTTAATTCAGTATTTTTAATGAATTCCTAGTCTTGAGATACATGAGAGACACTTGCTTCCTTTGAGCCTCGGCTTGGTTTTTCCTGTCACTGAATCTGTGTGCCTGACAATGTCCTTTAGTGTTCCTTGGGCCAAGTTTCAGGTGGGCTTCAGGAGTGTTAAATTTCCTTCACCAAGAAGTCTTTTAAGAAGAACACATTCGTCAAGCATTTCCATGTGACCTTTTCTTTCATCTAGCAAATTATTCCAGTTTTCATACAGTTCTGCTCTTGGTCTGATTCTGTAATACCATCATTAAACAACACACATTTTTAGAACAGCTTTCTGGATCGACGTGTTCACATGCAATTAATTCAAACCACTAAGAGATAAGCATGTAATAACCTGAGGCACAGGAGCAATCCCATCAAAGGCAGAAACTGTAATTACTTGATTTGCGTAAATGTTGGGAGAATGTTACAGAGGAGTATGGCTGGAACAGAATGGAATGTGTGTGGGATGGATAAAGGAATGGTAAAAAAACACAAGTCCTTGACATACGTATTTGTATTATTACTTTTGTTTTAGCTTTAAAGGTGTTTGGGACATGGTCGCTCTACATGTCACTGCCTTTCAGTGACAAATCTGAAGGTCTTAGAAAATAATAGTTTAAGTTATTCCAGGCTGGTGTTTATTAAGCAACCTTTCAAACACTAAATATATTAAAGCCCAATCTGGTTTAGCCAGGAAAAATTGAGCAAACTAAGATGTGAGTTAGCCCCAGAAAAAATCTAGCAGTAATGGGATCTACCCCAGGCTATTACAAAGTCATTAAACAGGAGGGCTGAAAACCACCACTCTCTGAATTAAAATAGTACAATCCAAGCAGTTGTTTTTGCACTGTAGAGATCACCTTATTTTAATGTAAGATATCTAGTTTGGGTATATGCAGGTATTCAATGTAGCTACGTTTAGATTCTTCAGCATTTTAAAGTGCACTCACAAGCTGCTCCTCAAATTCTAGAGCAATTGGCCTCATTTCCAAAGGCAATGAATAGAGAAGAAAGCAATAAGGAAAGCCATATTTAAGCCTCTTCCATTGCTGTACCTGGCAGCACTGGGAGTCATATCTTTCTTTTCTTTTACGTCCTTTCACTTGAGACTGCACTCCAAAATTTCAAAAGCAAACAAGTATATGACCTTATTAAAAAAAAAGGAATGCAGCCTTTTTGCCAATAATATTGTTCTGATGTTGGGCACGGTGAGGGGCATTTGGATAACTGAATGTTTGATCTGAGCAGGGGTTGTGCGGCCACGGCTACTGCTTGTAAGATACATGCAGAAGTGCCCTTCCCAGCAATGTCAGTGTGGAGGCAACAGCCCCTACTTTATCTCTAGCCCAATACAGACGAAACCAGCTCCAGCACTTTCATATATCTTCCATCTCGAGAAGATGCATTTATTTTCTGCACATATTATTTCACTACAGGCAACACCAAAGAGGAAAAGACAAATGTATGATTCATATTCTGAAGAGTGTTATCAACCTTTTCATCTACTAGTGAACTCGTTTTGAGAAGTAAATTGCAAGGACACCCTATATAAATGCTAACCTGTCTATTAGCAGAATAGGCTCTTTAGTTTTTTCAGTGACTTCAGTTTCCTTAGCAGAAGAAAGAAAATGATTGCCACAGTTATGTCCAGTTCACGTGGAAAATGAGCAACTTCAAGAAAGATTTCTTTAGTGCAAATTCAATTCCCTGGAAAAATTCATGGGCTCAGTTTGTGTGGACCTTTTATGACACTAACTTAGCAAAGCTGACCCTTCAAATCCATAATCTTATTAGAGAGAATGAAATACCCATGGCTCAACATCAGATGATATAGCTTTGAGGGACAGCATCTTCTAGTGAGTTTGCAATTTCTTTGTCCACCGATACCTCCAACTTAGTCTCCAGCACGCTGCCAGGACATTCCCAGTCCTCTCCTTCCTCAGCTGGCTGCAGGGCTGCAGGACATCCAGGCTTGAGGTCCAAGTTCTGAAATCAGATGATTGTGGCACTGCGTTTTCTTTTTTTTTTTTTTTAAAAAGCAAGTTTGGACCTTTGCAACAGGATACACATATTTGACCTACGTGTAATGGTATCTGCCAGTATAGGGAAAGCCTAAACCAGTGCTTCAATCATCTGAATAGACTGGTAGCTATAAGACCCACTTTCTTGGGGACTCATTGCCCGGATTATCAAAGATCAGAAGACAGTTCCAGTGACGTGCAATGTTTGTAATGATTTTACCGTAGCTAATAATTACTTCCAGCATGTATTTATTTTCCTTAATCTGTCAGCCTTCACTGATGTGATTAGTATTGTTCTTGAAATCTTGTCCTCCTTTAGCTTTTACCAGTGAAAAATTCTTTTTTATTCTGTTCCTCCTACTGTACCTCCAATCAATCTTTCAGCATGTCCCCAAGAAGATCCTACTTCCCACCCTCCAGCTTAGTGGGGCTGCCACTAGCTTTGCTCTTGATACCGTAGACATGCTCAACATCAATTTGTTGTCCTTATTTTTCACATCACTTACAAAGCCTAAAAATGTCAAGGTGTCTGAGAGTTGCGATCAGGACCCAGTGACTGATACTGGCCCTCTATTTCTCCATTTTCACACTGAAGGGGCAGTATTTTGGTATTGTCTTTTCTTTTAAATTTTGATTACAAGTACCCTGTCGGAGGCTAGCTTTCTGGACTGTGTGGCACAACAGGCCAGGGCAGAAGAATGATTTCTTACCACTGCAGCTCCCAATATGGGAAAGTATTAGATGAATACATGGTCTTACACTATAATATGCTCAGGGTTCCAAATTATTTACTTTTATTTGCATGTTTATAAGATCTAGTAGCCCCCATCAAAGATTTCTCTAATGATGAATTGTAGCCCAGGGCTCAGTACAGAAAATGCAGAAAACGCCTTTCCCCAAGAAGCTGTCAAAGAAAACTATCCCTAACGTGACCTCGCTTGTGAGACTGGATGTATTCCAGCACAGGGGAGACCTTTGAATCTAAAATGTATATAAACAGAAGTACACAAATCCAGTAGCAATACAGATCTTAAAAAATGTCAGGACATTGTCTTTACAAGAATAGTTCAAGAGCAGGACAGTTTATCATGGCTGCCCTGCCTAATATGGGAAGCAGTGAGCAACAGCAGCACTTGGTAGGAGGCAACACGACTTGCTGGAGCCTTGGTTTGTGTGACAGAGCACCACGCATGCTGACACCCATGAGGCTAACTAAGAGACTGCCTTTTAATGGATCCGATCTGATAGAGCTTGTTTGCAAATATATTTAATTTTCAGTGTGGGAGATATGGTCTCTTATTTATGACGGTGAAAACTCCTCTGGCATTAAGAAGAAGCACCACCGCATCTGCCCTGAAAGGCATTGAGGTATCTCTCAATGCCTTGAGAGGGATTGAATATAAACATCTGCTGACAAGTCTGCTGCCATGAGAAATCCAACTGGGCTTGTACCTTCAGTTCTTATGTGCCCCAAAAGAAACTACACCACAGCTTTAAGCAATAAATTTACGCAGTACCAAACAGGGTGTAAAAAGATAACACTTAGAACTAAGAATAATGTCTACATTTTTAGCTGACTTTATTAATTGACAGATCTCCTGTAGTGTAAAATGTATCAAAGACTTCCCATTTGAAAAATGATGTAGATAATGGTTGAATACCAGCACTAATTGTACCTTGTTATGTTTGGGAAAAATCAAAACTGACTGAAAGAACAGCCAAGAAAAGCTGAGAAATCACTACCAGAGTTGATTTAATGATGTGATAAGGCATATATAAAACTCTCTGCTTGCAACTGAAAGACACCTCTCATGGTTTTGATTTGTTGCCAAAAGGAGTAAAAGACACAACAAGTAAGGAAATACAAAAGCAATGAAGAATGTAATTTATCTTCTTCGTGATCATTTTCCTGAAATAAAACATCTTGTGAAATACAGAAGTACCAGGTTCAAAGCAAAAAGAAACTCGTACATTGATTTGCATATTACTGCATGGAGAAAAAGGAATGGGAAATGATTTTTCCATACATGTTATGGTTATAAATGACATAATTTAAAATAATTTGATTAAAATCATATAATGAAAAATAAAAATGGTTACAAAATTTGAGCACCAGGGACTAAAACCCAAGAACATTAACAGAAATTGATTTATTTATTTCCCTCTGGCAGAGATGAATGACCCCTGGAATTCCAGCTGTACTTCTTGCCTGTTCAGCTTCACTGTTTTCAATGTTCACAATTAGTTTTACAAAAAAAAAACCCCAACTCCCAAACTTTTTGCTTATCCAAATGGGATTGTTCTACCCTAGTTTTGTGGAGAGTGCCCTTTTAATAGAATATTCTTTGTAATCTTTATGCTCTTTAACTTATTTCCCGCAAACAGAGAAGAAATCATAGCACTCCTGGAAATAATTTTGTGAATTTTCTGCCACATGAACAATCACTTCTAATATGTTTTTATGCATCTTCTTTTGCTTCTTATCACACCAGGCACTAGAATCTCACAGCAGGCCCTGTCATATGCCAGAAAAAGCACTTATAATTTTTAAGCTTGTTTTCTAGTTTGTTGCCGCTGTGATTTCCCCCTTTGTTTTCACTCTGTTTTATGCATTGTTGGAACATGATTTTGTGTGTAACTCTTATTGTATGTACGTACATACACAGCTGCTGTCCATTTCACAAACACAGCCAGAAATCTGGACTGCCACTTGTTGGTCACCAGCTGAGGCTCGACTGCTACAGCTGCCTGATGTCTACATCTGTTACCAGAATGTAACATAGTATCAGGCTATCAGGATGGTAGACCAGTTGTCATCAGGCTTGCTTGACAATACTCCTGAAGATATTTTCCAGGTCTTCTTTCCACGAGAACAGAATTTAGAAGCATAGGTATTGGTAAATCAAATTATCCTTTGCTGCAAAATGGGTTCAAATGTTTTTTTGAAGCCTCTGAGCTAAGCCGTGAGTAAGGGCTGCAAGAAGATGACAGGAACGTATCAGGTGTATTTCTCATGTCTAATAAGGAACAGAAGTGTGCCCAGGACTAGGTTTAGTGTTGATTGAAAGCAGCTGGGCTATCGTGTCATAGCGTGCTGTAAGTGTGACAGACACTTGCCAGGGAACTGAGCCTAGACTGTGACATTTCCAGGCCAAGAAGATTTTAAAAGTCCAGGGTCCATGTGCTGTAATCCGTACACAGAAGCTCAGTGCATGCTCATGGGAGGGAGCTTTAAAGGGCTGTTTGTGTGTCACATGCAGAAAAAACATTAATGTACTTCTGCATACACTTCTGGGTACTTTAAAAGAACGTTGAAGGTGTGTTTTTCAGAAACATTCATTATTTGACTCATTCAAATCCTTATCTAAAATTTCCGTACTAAATGCATTTCTAGCAATTGCATCAAATATTGCATATGTCTGAAAGGATATTAAATATTAATATTGGGAAAAGGAAGACTGTTCTCTCTTCTTCCTCTTTTAAAGTTCTCCTTTGATTTACTGCTTTCTGTAGTCCCGAATGTAAATAATGTCACAGCAAATAAGTGTTTAGTGTCTGTGAAGTTTATTCTATTGGTCTATTTAGGTTCTTAAGTCTGAGTTATAATGCATATAAATTAGTGGCCAGTGAGTGTTGTTTAATTATCTAGAAGCCTTGTCATTGACAAAGTGACCTGTGCTGACTTTCTTGCCAGGAAGAATTGAAGCTGTTATGCTAAACTCTGGACAATTTGATATAAATATTTACCTACCCAATAAAGAGGTGCTAAAACTAATTCAGCCTCAGGATGTTAACTCCTGGAGATCACACAAGTTCCCATAGGAAGCCAACTCCATGTTACACAGGGAAACTTCAGATCTCGCTATAGTAAATGAACAGTTGGTCTAACAAGGTGATGATAAGAAGTTTGGACTTGATCATAAGCATGCCTGAGAAAAATTATATACACACAAAGAGGGATCCACCTCTCTGTCTGTGCTCCCATATGGTGCCCATCACTATGGGCTGTCTGACAGGGGGGATTTTTTTAGTTCTGAGTGAAGGTCAATGCAAAGACATAGATCTTGATGCCTACAGTCATCCAGTGCCACCTGAGACGCTCTGAAGTATCCTGCCTGGCCTCCACTTGGAACTCCAGGAGTGTTCTGTAAGTCTTCTAGCATGTGAATATCTTAGCTAGGCTGGGGTGGGTCAAATGGAATGAGACACGGGTGTGTGAGCAACTGAATCAAGCCCTTATCCTCAGTAAGTCAGAACAATAAATGTCTGCCCAAGGGCTGGAGTTTTGGTCACAGTTTCTGTCAAAATCAAGGTAGCACACAGTTGGTGATTTTTGTTTTAGGAGTTTGTTTCCATATTCCTCCTGTGAGGGACAAACTGACACAGTGTTTGATGAGATGAGTTATTTGTAGTATCCTCTTTTTCTTCCAACACATTGATAGGGTTTGCTGCTCAGGACAGTATCAGATTCGTTGGCTTCACATTGCTGCCAAAGAGCTCAAACCACTCTCCTCTGGATGTCCATCACTCGTGATCACTGGAGTAACCAAGCTGTCTCCCAGAATGAGATAGCCAGTGCTTGAGCAGCAAACTTTTGGATAGGAAAGGACTTGATGGCCTGTGGACAGTAGGACATCTATTTCTGGGCTCCCCGCCCATTCCCGGGCTCCCCGCCCATTCCCGCCTGACCCAGGAGTGATCAGGCTCTGCCCTTCAAAGCTGCCTAAGGCCAGTTCCCGGGCTCTGCAGCACGGCACACAGCCGTCAAGCGCTGGCAGGCCCATGAGGCTGCTGCTGGACAAGGTTCTTTGAACTTACACACCATGTGCTTGACTCCCAGGGCCACCATCTGCATCGTCCCGGGCGGCTCTGCTCCCTTCGAGGCAGGAGCCCTGCAAAGTCAGGGTCATCTATGTCCCTCAGGGGCAGGGACAGCTGCTGCATTTGGTTTCCATCTGCTACTTGGCCCCTCTGGTCAGTGAACTCTGCAGAGATGTGGCTGTTAAGCATGGCCTTTCCAAAAATGTTTTCCCGCAAACATAGTGTAAAGGATTCCTCTTTGCTCCATGTTGTTGCCCCACTGCCACATCCAAGTGCAGGTTGCACACTGCTGGCTCACGCTCCTGAACATCACATGAAGAATAAGAGGACCACAGGGCTTGCCAGGGCTGGAGTTTCTGAAGAGACATGGTAGGAAAAGCAGTACATCTCACGTGCTTTGGAAAGCCCTAGTGCACTACAGGGTGTGGGTCAGCCAGACTGAGTGTGGAGGTGCCCTCAGAAAGGCTGCAGAGCCCCACACAGTCAGGACTGACCCCGGCACACTCCCCTGGGGACTCTCAGGACATCCCACAGGCAGGACAGAACTGAGTCAAAGGCTTTCATCTCCATAGCTGCCACTGGGAAAAGCATAAGAGCACAGTGGAGAGGTAACCCTTAATGTCATTAGTCCGTGAGCAGGGACTGCTGGTGGTGTAAACCATTTTGTAGAAGACAAAAAGGGAGCAATGACTGTGTCAGCAGTTCTGGGTAGGCAGGTGTGCTGCTGTCTGTGCTGCCATCGGTGCTCCCACATGGGATCATGGAGCCACAGGATAATTCAGGCTGGAAGGGACCCTAGCAGATCTCCCGTCCAAGCTCCTGCTCAAAACAGGGTCAAGCCATGAGGTCGGACCTGGTTGCTCAGGGCTTTATCTGGTTGGGTCTTGAAAACCTATCTGGGCAACATGTTCATCTTCACTTCCACCCATTATCATCCATGTTAGACAGATTAAAGCCAGTGTGGATACATCTGTCTATGTTGAACTCACACCTTCCTTTAGAAGCACAGGCTTGTCCTGAAAGCTCTAATTTTTTCCAATAAAGAAACTGGGGAACAGAGAAATAGATTTTGCCTCAAATAAACTGCAAAATTTATCTGTATATTTGCTGTCTGCTGCAAATCAAGCACCAACATTGTCAAGATTATAAGGGAAAGTATATTTTCTCTTCGCTTTTGGGAAAAAATGTAGACAGAATTAAGGCAGATGTGCTGAACTTAAGTTGTTCCCAACTTCTTCCAAGAGAGGAATATCCTACTTTCCAATTTCATCTTCCTAAAACAGTGATATTTGCAGAGAATTACAGCAAGCTCTTTTCTGGGATTTTTGTTAGAAGCCAGTAGTAACCTGGAAAAGAAATGACCTGACAATGAATACGTATACACATATTTGGAATGCCAGAAACTGCTTTGCATATATTTAAAAACACTCAGACAAAAAGGTTACTGACTCCATATACTCTAGAACTGCCACTTGCTGATCATACGAAGCAGAAGTGTCTGTTTGAATTTCAGATAAATACAACAACAAATAACAATAAAGGACCAGGGACAGACTTTTAGCCTATGTTAAGAAAATATACCAATGCTATTCTTGATTTGTTGCTTGTCCTAAAGTGGAAGTGGAAGATGAAGAAAGTACTCAATAGAAATTTGCTTTTAGGGGTTAATTTCGTTCCTTCATTCTTCATGACATAAAATGCACTTTTACAAGACATCAAAATCATAAATTGACATAACCAGAGACAAGTTAATTTATATCTCCAGAGAATCTGGCTCCACATGTCTCAGATTAAAGCTTCCATTCTGTGACTCTCTCTCTCTCCTTTTTCCCTTGCTGTTATCTCCCTTGCTGTCTCTTGTCGGCTGCAGAAGGGAAACCAATGGCTCCGACCACCCACAGTGCTTGCTTAGCAGCTGTAAAACATAGGTGCCAAGAACCAAAATGCTTTTTCTCCAGCAGTGGCATGTCTTGTGGCTGGTCCTTCGGTTGGCATTAGGAACCAGGTCTGATGGCAGCCAGGAAATTTCTTTTAAAATGCAGAAGGATAACATCCTTGCAATGTTTCCCTCAGCCTGAGTGTTTCCTCTGGGGCATTTGCTACTCTGTTGTATGTACAACACGAGGATCTTATGGAGGGGTGAGGGGGTGGTGTGGGGGGGTATGTTCTGTGTTCAAGGCCCTAATGACTCAGATTGAGCGTTCTCAGCACTTTATGGGAAAACAGCCATGGCCCACCTTGGCTTTTATGGGAGAAGAGGAATGTGAATCAAAAATTAAATTCACATAACTTTGTGGGTGGCCTTCTCTGCTATGCGGAATATCTTTGTGTATGCTCATGTCTGCCATGACTTTGAGAAAAGAGCCCTTTACTTGTATAGCAACAAACTCATAAGTCAGAGTGTTTACGTTCCTAAGTACTATATCATATTTCCCGACTACGTTAATGAAACAAATTAAGCAAAACTCCACACAGATTCCTGTCTTCACAGAAAACTTTGCAAAATTCTTACACATCCTGGTTGCAGTGGTAGCTAAGCATGCTGAGCTTTATTTTTCATTTGCTAAAAATCATAAGCGGACTTGCTTACTCTTGACTTTTATGTCTCAAGGAATGGAGGATTAGGTTATAACACTCTTTACAACTACATCCCACTTCTTTTAATTGTTCAAAAGTTACAGTTTTCAAAGTGACCTAATGGATTGGTCAGCTTCACGGGGACCTGACATATGTTTAAAGTTAAGAAAATGATTGATGATAGGGTACTTTGAACACACGCTTTCCTGACTTGGGTCATTAAGCAAATGAATAATTAAATTCATTCAACGAGAATGCTGTAAATGCATAAATATATAAATGTTTGCCGTGCTGGATTCTTAATGTGGTGTTCTCCAAAGAGATATCATCAGGTCTTAGAAATACCGTATTTATAGTCAATGAAATGTGTACAGAAGAGCTCATTCACAGTAAACGGGGCTGCACGTCTTCATTTATGATTTATTTTTCTGATCAGTTTTGAAACACCAGAAAAACAAGGAAGTACCCATATCTGCACCTAAAGAAAAGTGTTTTCACAACATACAAGTGGATCTTGAATTTCAAACTGTTTTTGCATACCCATTTAATGCAGCTTTGAACTGGTTACGTACTCACTTTCTGTGACAAGGCATCATGGAAGAGATTTCAGCATACATACGAACAAATGTTATTCGGGAGATATTTATGCATTTACCTAATCTAATCATCCTTCTACAGCAAAAACTTTCTTCAGGAAGGGGCCTCAGGAAGTTCCTCACCCATGAAGTCCCCTTGACTGTAATGGAATGGGTCATACGAGTAACCGATCCCAGAGTGTAAAGGCAGTTCAGGAACCGGCCTTTTACTATCATACTTCTTTAGTCGTTCATTTAAGAGTTTCACATTCATGCAAATTTTCTACAGAATAGCAAATTTCAAAATTAAATCTGTATATAAATTAAGACGATGCAATAAATTGTGTATATACACTATGAATAATACGCTGTGTTATTCTTAAATAAATCCTTAAATAAATCACGTCTTGGATAAACTGAAATTTGAATATTTGGGTATTAAAACAAGGATTGTTTTCCCTGTCAGCTCAATGATGTCTTATGCCAGCTTTCTGTTGATATTTTATTTTTATATATATTCATGACATAATTTACTTAGTAAAAGTTGAACTTTGCCACATTACTAGTCTTTCTCTAACCTCTCTAATCTTTTTCTAACAAAAAATTACAATACTGCTGAAAATGTATTGAAAACACTGACCAATATATAATGACAGGAAATATAATGTCATTAAAAATTTTAAAATTTTCCTCCAAATTCACCTAAAATTTTCCTCTTAAAAATTTTCCTCCAAATTCACCCTGCATCTAACATGAAAAGAAACAATTGGATTCTGAACTATGCATAGTTTTAAGGGCTTACTCTTAGCACCCATTTTTAGAAATACAGAACAATTCCTCCAGTTTTTTAAATAGCTGAGACTTAATGTGCCATGAAAACATACTGTAAATATTTCGGTTGCTGTAATGGTGTCTCAGTTACCACAAAGAGTTGCTAGGATATTATCTGTGTCAGGAAGTTCGTTGTGCCTTCATAAAGGAAAACCAACAGTCATTTTGATACATTATGCAAATAATATCCTGTTTGCTCAACAGATTCCTTTGGAGCAACCAAAAAAACTCCCAGCCTCTGAGCAGTGTGTGTCTAGATCGCTGTATTCTGCTGTTAGCATCCGTGCAAGTTAACGCTTTCATTTTTTCTGCAATGATTACAGTAGTAAATAAACGTATGCTTAATTGAATTTAGCACTAGAGAATGTATCGCAAACATACCTATAGAAAGCATTTTCCAATTCAGTAACAGGAAAAACATTTAAAATGTTATAAATAAACCATATTTGCCATCAAAATAATATTTAGAAAAGACACCGTTAAACTGACATCTTTGTTTAACTGATGGTTATCAAGTATGACATACTTGATAGAGATGAGCATACACCGTAAAGTGCTGAAGTTAATCATTGCAAGAGAAACACAGTTGCAAAACTTTTGCTGACCCCTATGTATATGACATCTTAAAAGAACCTGTGATAGAATTTAACATTATTAGAGTACTTATAATAAAAAGAGGAAGTTGTTTTCCCTTTAAGACACATAATTTCCTCTTGAGTTGTCTTTGAAGTTCCCAAGGTTTTTTTATTAGATCTGCAGCAAATCACGTCAGTCTAGCTTAACTTCAGGCAAGCCACAACTTTGCTGTGCTGCGTTCGAGCATTGAAGAATCACAACCAGAAAGTGAATTTTCTATAAACAGAAAATGAAGTTCCCTGAGCTTATTGCATTAGAATCCAAGTAGGTCATTATAGAAAGTTAAAAAAACCCCACCTTAGTGGTGAAATGTTCACCTGGAAATACTAGCAATATTGAAAGGCTTATAATGTCTGTTGCATGTTCATATATAAAATAAAAAGTAATTGTGGACTTTGCTACTTATTTAGGTGTTATTCTAAACAATCCCTTTAATTCCTCACTCATTTCTGTTCGTTAATTTGTTCTTTGTTTACAACTGTTTGAATAAGGACTGAATGAAAGTTAAGTAAAGGCCTCCAAATTATAGCTATTGTCCCCTGTTACTGAAGACAGCTATGTTAGTCTTTGACTAAATGTATATGATATAAACTGTGGCCCAAACTTTAACCGAATGTACTTAATTTTTGTGGAGCTCAGTAAGTCTTTAAGTTTGTCTGTGTTAATTGTTTGCATGCCTGTGCATTGCTTGGTGTTGGCGAAGGCTATAAGTAGCACAAGAACATTTAGTGCAGTGTTTCTGACCCAGCTAGGCGAGGAAATGTCAATACGATAGAAAGGTCTCATGAGATCTGCAGTGTGAATTCCAGGGAAAAGTTATTCAAACAAGTATGAAGTGAATGATACTAAATATATTTAAGTTTGACTCATTACTAAGGTGTTTTTTGATGACAATTGTTGTGCAGAATCAGAAAAATGGAAAGGATGACAGGAAGTATTTTTCTGAGATAATCAAAATGGAACCTGTGGTAAATCTGGTTTTATCCAGCACTGGATTTAAGTTTGAACAATAGCACAGTGGACTCATTATATTTGTTCTTTATACAAAGGGAATGATGAAGAGGAATTAGACATCTTCATAGGGTTTAAGTGTCAGACTTTTTTTTTTTAATTATGCAGCAATAAGCTAGGAAAAATTTCATGACCCTATACCCCAAATATATGTCCTGAATGCTTTTCAGTTTAATTTCAGGTGTAGAAAATTATTCCCATGTGTTGTTATTATATAACTAAAATTGATTGGTGAATGAGAATCACTTGGGTTTTAAAGCCACCTCACAGGACATGCTTCAGAAATGAAAGGAGAACATTGCAAAAGAGTTGGGATGTGCTGCCTACGCTTGAAAAAACAACTTCTCCTTGGCTGTAATAAAATCAACAGCAGGCCCTGAAGAAAACAGCACCAGGCCTGATGGGGTTGTGAACCTTGAAGGAACAGGGATGAAGTTCGTGTCAAGCCGAGCTGCGGACACTGCATCGAGTAGGTACAGGAGCACCTTCTCCCCGTAATACATGCTCCTTATCTTTTGAAACTTTTATCTGATCATCTGCTGCTTGCTTCCTTCATTGCAATATCAGTTCCCAGCTGCTGAAGGGTTCGATGCCATCAGCCTGCGTGTCCTCCTGTGGGGCTGAGGCCAAGGCTGGGTGCACCCTGGGGTATCCAGATCATGGGGTGCTGCTCCGTAGCACAGCCACAGTCCTTCTGTGCCGTAAGAGAGCTTCCAGTAGCTCCACCTGTCAAGAGTGACCTAGGAGGTGTTGTTGAAATAAAGTTAAGGATTAAAAAGAGGTTAGTTACTATTTTATCAAAGAAAAACCTCTTTAAAAGAACATTTAGGCTGGGAACTTGTGAATACCTAGAAGTGCCAGGATTTGGTTTGACTAAGGCAGGAGCACTCAGACACGCATATGTGTGGGTAGCTGCATGCATCTCACATCCAGTGAGATGATCTGATTCATTATACCAGTTCAGCCTATAGAGAGCTTTGAAAAGGCACAATTTACTGGCTTTTCACTTTTTTTAAAGATAAGCATTTCCCTTAAATTTGCATTATTCTATTACAGTCCATGCTACAGGAGCCATTCTGAAAGATACTTCAGAATACTTACAAATAATGATGATTGAATACTGTTTGAACTGTGACAGTGCCTAGAGGCAGCCCCAGTTAAAACCTAAGTTTTACAGAAATGCTGGCAACTTAGGGCAAATATTTTATGCTTAAAAGAACACTACCTAATACAGAAAGATAAGCTGGAAGTATTCTTTATCAGAACTGAATTTTTTTACTTATTTCAAGAATGAGTAACATATTACATGCATGTGTTTAGCATGTATATTACTAGCTCTATTTATAAAAAAAGTTGAATATGAAGTATTTATTTTAAAACAGGCATAGGAATAAAGATGGACCTGTGATGTACCCAAAGGTATACAAACATATTTTTTTTCTATTTGCATTGTCTAAAACGGTAGTTGGGTGGTAGCAGGGTGGGATAAAATATACATACTGCTGTCTTTAAACAAAAGGATTGTATCACAGACAGGGAAATCAAGTATAAAAAGAAACTTTGTATTATAATTCAGATGAAGAAGCAGTTCACATTTGTAAAGGAGTTTGAATATTACACGACAACAGTGTACACACTTATTGTAGCATAGTTCACAAAGCATATAACTTATTTTAGCTGAGAATATATAAAGAACTGTGATTTTCTAAGCTTAAAGGTTTTTAATAAAATAATTTAATTTGAGGAGTTTGAGAATAGAATGTATTTTGAAGGATTAAAGTGAAGCAATAATAACATCACACTGAATATTATTTTCAGGGATTTTAAATATTTCATCACTGGTAATTCCCACATAATATCTACCATTTCTTTTAAATAAATGGTCTATTTTTCATTATGTAAGAAATAGAAAATAGAGAAATAGCTTGGGTTTTATTTCAGCTCTCCTGATCTGTAATGCAGATAAAGTTTTTTTTTCTTTCCTCTTCTCTCTCCATATAAATATATATAATGAAAAATAGCTCCTACTCAATGTTGCCTAATGCAATTTACTTGCCTAGCAGACAGTGGGGTGATATTGATGCATATTATTGCCGATACATAGATAGAGAGAGCTGAGACATGGTATATACCTTGCTTTACAAGTAACCGTGTCATGCAGCGCATCCAGATCCTGCTAGCTGCTGTTTCTGCTGTTGCGTGCTTTTCAACCAGCTACCTGGTTATTAGTGCCATACCAGCTTTAACACTCAGTTTTCAGAAAGTCTTTCCAAGGACTATTGGCTTAAAACACTTCCCAGCAAGACCCCTCATGCCACTCAGCAAAGGGAAACCTCTGGAGTATTTAATAAGCTAGCTGAATCTTTTCCAATAAACTTAGACATAGGTATGTTTCTTCCCCAGTTTAATCTCTTTAATATACTCCTCCTTACTTTTTCTCCAGCTCCTCATCAAACTGTCACGTGAAGTTTAGAGGAAGGTAATATGAAGTGATTTTTAGGGAGATTTCATACCTGGCAATGATTGAACCAAGGTCTGTGTATTTCACTTTGTGATACGAAAGATATCCACTCCTTTTCTAGATCAGCTACAATGCAGCTACTAAGCTGATCCTACTGGTCATGTCCTGTCTTTTATTTTAAGGAAAAACTCCCCATCATCTTCAATGAACTAAGATTAACATAAATATAGGTGCATTTCAGCTGTTTACCATTTATCTGCTCTCAACAATTACTATATACCAGCCTCCAGCTCTGTTTACCGAATATTCTCTTTCTACCAGGATGGCTCAGCACCTTTATTTTGGTTTAAAATGTGTGAAATCTTGATCCTGCTGAAGCAGAGAGTAAAATCCCCCATTTCTCTAATGGGCTAAAACAGATGTCCCAGTTTCTGGTGATACCAATTCCCATTCAAATAAAAAATGAGGCTCAGACATCTGCTGAGGGGTAGAAGGACCTGACTGAACCTTTTTGTAGTGGAAGATGTGTTGACCCTTTCTGAAAATGATCTGGTCAGCTGAAAGAGGGCATATTCACTTTGCCACATTAGAAATGTTTTATTTATTCTCCTAGAAATTTTCTTCCATTTTAATAGCAGGCTTTATTTAAAAAAAAAACCCAACAAGAATTCCTTAATTTCCTATTGAACGTGAAGTTGGCTGCAATTCACAGTAGCAAGGTAGAAGATAAGGTAAGAGTCTAGTGAGCAGAAAGGATGCTAGGCTGGGTTTAAGGACAGCTGTCTGAAAATACACATTTCTTTTTTTACTGTCTGCATTTTGGAACAGTTATTTACCATAAAGAGTGAAAATGATAATGTAGAGCTGTTTGTATGTGAAATAAGTAAAACAAACATCCCCTTCTGCCAGCACATATGCTCCAAGTGTAATTTCTTGTAGCCTCTCAGAGGGGAAGTTACTTGGCACCTCTAGTTAGTAACTGAAATGCCCACAGAAAGGAAAGGAGTTGAATTTGCCTCAGTACATTTATCCCTGGTGTGACTCAGCTGAAATCTGTAGACTCTCACCAAAGATGTCTGTACCCTATATTTATGCCTTCTACTTCAGTGCATTAGTCCTCTGAGGAGTGCAAATTCACTTGGAGAGCCGAGTGTTACCAAACACTTTGTTTGTTTTGGTATGGTGTCTGCAGGATAGTGAGAAGGACTGCAGCTCATCATCAGATTAAAAAATTTCCAAAACACAGTTATATTCAGTCTTTTCAAATGAAGTAGATACACATTCTCATTTCCTTAGGGAAACACACTTAAAAGGAGGTCTCTCTGCAGTGGGAAGAGAAGGGTAATCTCTAGGGCACAGTAATATGGAGAAGAGGGAACCATAACTGCCACCTAACCTTCAAACTTAATTTTTCTGTGTAGCAGTTTGCTATTAGATTTGTTGAATCCCATGTTCTGCTTATGAGCAATAGGATCGACTTGTGGGGTAAATACTTCTGTATTTATGGGATGATTCAAAAAAAGACACAATGCCAGCATCTCCTTCTGCCTACGTTGGTACGTCTATAACAATGATGGTGCCAACTCTAAGACCGAGCAACAAGGACTGAATACAGGAATCCATACTTGGGCAACAGTTCTGACAACACTAATAGATTTTAACTTCAGTAAGGAATTCAGATTTGTAATTTTATCCATAATTGATGTAAAGTGAAAATCTGAGCTGTGTAAAGTTCTCATAGCAAAACACAAAAATAGATTAAGCTTATCTAGTTTTACATTTTCTCACTATCTGAGAGCCAGGCTTACAAAAAAGTTTAGAAGAGTTGATGAACCTCACAAATAATCTGAATATGGTTTTGAATTCTAAAGATGATTTGTCTTCCAGGCTTGGGAAAAAGTGTGAATCATTGTGGCATATATGGTAGCTCTTCAACACCAGGCAAAACTTGATCTGAATCAGCAGATGTAATACTGTCTTATGCTAGAGACAGTGCCTGAGGTCCCATTGTGCTAGGTGCTGTATGTAGATAGATATGTTTTGGAAGATATCCATGCACTATAGAATTATAATACAAATAGGCAAGACATGGAAAGGAAGCAAAAATACTTTATTTTACAGATAGGGAATGGAAGCATGGGGAAAAACCTGTTTAAATTCACATAGGAACTCTGTGCTGGACCTGAGAAGTGAATTCAGTTTTACTGAGTCCCGGTCCAAAGCTCCTGTTAGTCCTGCAACTCCTTATTTTTTGAATTAATAACAGTTTTATTGAAATATGGTAATCATAATGCTTGAATACGATTAGTGTTTCTAAGAAGGTACAATCTAAGCAGATCAAGAATAGAAAAAGATACAGACACAGAGAGATACCAAAGGTCATACATTACGGGAATAAGAGAAACTGGGTCCTCTGAGTACTACCCTGCTCTCCTTTTTCCTGCAACTTTTGCTGTACTTTTAGGATTCCTTTGAGAATCAAGACATGGAAACTCCCATGGACTAGCACTTTGAGACAAGCATAAGAATCTTGAGTAGTCTGTGTACAAAAAAGGCCAGGTTTCTTACAGTTTCATTCTAAATAGTGATCACATTTTAGAACTACTTCATATAAATTCAACTACTTTAATTCAGACCTAATTATACTGTAATGCAAGTCCTTCATATGCACTGTTTCTTGCAACCCGGGTGTTTTCAAAGCACAGCACATCTTATGTTGATAGAACTCATTAAAACAAAAAATATTTTAATGCCCTTGGTTAAAGGTTTTGCAATTGGTCAATCAAGCTTATAGTTTGCAGTGACTTTAGAAATGCTCCTGGACTCTCAAGAGCAACTCCTACATATCAAATACTCTGAATAACATACAAAAACATCTTTGGGTAGACTGATGCACGTCTTCCCCTGGTGTGGTGGAGCTCTTTACAATGAGGGTAAAATTCACCTACGTAGACAGCAAAGCTTCTTCGCATGTCACCCCAGCTCCTGATGATTTCTAAAGGAGCTGGTGACCATCCTAAATGTCACAATCTTCCAAACAAAGTGCAGGGAACATGTCTGGGATGCTGAACTTTCTCTAATTTGCATACATAGCTCTGTATGCCTTTATATGCCTCTCAGTGAGCAGAGCATGGGTGTATACTATAAAACATACTCCACTGTACACCCTTCTCCCACTGGGAAGATGTATTTCTATACACTAGATCGGAGTCTATGATGTGCCGAATCCCACTATTGCCACTGACTCACACTCCCAGGCAGAAGCTCTCCAGAAGGAAAATGAGAAAGAAGAGACCTCAGAAGGAAATGTCAGGGTAGTCGTTTTCTCATAGGACTCTTTTTGGCAGCTGGAGATAGTGACTCTGTAATAACATGTTGGAAGTTTTGAAGGGGGATTCCTCCAGAACGGAAATGTCCTTAGAAGGACCATTTCCCTAACTGTATTCAAGCCTGTGGGAAACTGTTACCCTATGACGAGTTCTTCTAAACTAGATAGGATTTATATTTATTCTTAAATTATGTTTTATTTTCGGCAACTCCCCCGCTGTGACTTGACATCCCAGAAACAAGACCCTTCAGATTCTCAGAAGCCAGAAACACTGCTGACAAAACTTACTCAGAATTGTCTTTGTTAGCTCTACTCACTTGATAACATTTTCTTTCCATTCAGCTATTCCCTTCTGTACTAATTCTGGACCAGCTGTTGCGTACATTAAAAATTTAAGACCATCTTACTGGACATACATAATCCAAATGAAGAGAAGCAAAGAAAAGAGCTATCTGCTTAACCTGATTACACTTCTATTTTACAAGGTTTGGATTTTGCATAATGAGACTTAGAGACAGGTGCTGAGTAAATACTATCTTGGAAAACAGCCCGACTTTGTGGATTTAATTCTGAGTAGATGTTGTGAGTTTTGGGGTACCTTAGTTTTATGACTAGAAGGTTTTATTCACTCCACTAAATTTCAGTTGTAATTTTCTTCAGCTACATGACTGCAACAGCTCACGTTGCATTGGGCTGACTGTTAATAGGTTTTTTTCCTTCTTCAGCAGACCTTGCAATCTCAGTCTGAGATCTAAGAATGAGACTGGATTAATTTCTAATTGCATACCCTCACAAGAAACAACAGATTGGCCAGTTTGCCCAATGCCTTCAGTGATATTTCTTAATCTCATTAAGCCCTGGAACTCTATTAATGTGAAGTGTACTTGTATATTTAATAGACCATTCTGCTGATTATGTGCAATGTACGGACAGATTCTAGCTCAATATTTCAGTTTTACTGGTTGCTCAGATTTGGCAGCAACAATGAATGGTAAAATCTGCTGCTAATAGATGAAGAGTGATTCCACACTTCCACACAGAGCAAGAAGCTGACACTTTTCCAGACATTCAAAGCAGAAGCACAATCTAATATTTTGTTTGGTACTTGCCCTATAAGTCTTCCAGTTTTCACACAAGGGCGAGAATTTGGTGACTCCTGGTGTTGCACTTCCCACAGGACTCTTTCACTGTGTACACTAACAGCTATTGGAAAAGTTGACAAAGGGACAGCAATTCAGGAGTCTTTTAACTGATGAAGTGAAATTCTCTCCCAAGCAAGGAACACTCTGGGTTAGGTACTGTTTTATGCTGCCTTTGAGGACTAAGTAGGAACAAGAGAGAGCTACTTTGCCAGACCTCTGCCGAGCGAGGGGGAAAGCGCCAGTGAGATGCTCCATAAATGATGTGCTCTGATGCATGCCCCAGTGAGCAAACCAGACATTGCAAGGGCCTTGGATAGGCAATTTGGATTGAATCTTATAATGATGTGGGCACAAATCCTAGAGGAAAATGTTCCCACGCTTCAGGTTTTGCACCTGAATTCAAATATTCCTACTGTCCTTTGTGTTAGAATTTAGCAAGGATGGGATTAGCTCCTGTACTACACATCACCACATCAGATAAATACATTTCAGTGGCAATTATTTTCAGAAACAAAACTGAAGAATCTTTCTGAAATGAAACAAACCACTCTTTAGTGCTTGCATTTAGCTCAGAGTTTAGAGTTCAAATTTATACTAATAGACAGGTAATCTGGAGGTTTATGTTATAGACGTGTTTTCTCATGCCTGTAAGTAGGCAAGAGCAATTAAAGCAAGTTAAAATCATTGAACTCCCTTTGTTATTGTAATTGAACTTGGAAAAACAATGCTGAACTTAAAATTTTCAAAAAGGTAAAGAGTATTTCTATTTCACTTTTAAGGTTGTTGCTGATTTTCATAATAGTCTTGAATTACTTGCCTGGTAGTAACACAGGCACTTACGGAGCCAGGCAATGTCAAGTATTAACAATCTCTTGGCAGACATGATCCCATACCCAAACCAGCAAAATACCTATGAGTTTCAAGGGAAGAGACAGTCTTTCACTTGGTCAGAGTGTGCCAGAATGGCTATTCTCTATGCGGTATTTGGTGTGATCCCAGATCATCTGTGAGGGGAAAAAAGGGAGTAAAACTCAGATGCCAGTGCCTTAGTGCAAGGGTCTAAAGATTGTGAATTTTCTCCTTTCATAGTGCATTTGTACAGGGAGAACCCCCCCCCCCATTTTGTGCTATAAAACTCCAGGGAATATCATGCTGGTGGATTTTTACAGCACCTCAAACTCTGTGCTTTATATGAATCTTGGATGAGCAAAGTCTTATTGGGTAAATTCTCTCTCCTCAATCTTCCACAATTGTTTCTTTTATTCCACTTTTACATTTAAAACATTTATGATACATTCATATAAAGATAGTCATACTTGTTTGTAATTTAACACCTCTAGAAACCAGACTTGCCACCCAACACGTGGGCAAGCATTGACATGTCTCTTGTGAGATCAACTTCTTCCTCTTGAATAAATGCCATTAACATGTTGGGAAGTTATGTGGTGTTCGTGTCTGAACACTGTAGACCAGGACAGAGCTTTTAAATGTTACATCTATGTTTAGGCAGAGATTGCAACAGATAACTAACCTGGAAAATGAGATGCAGAGCAACGTGAAAATTCTTACACAGACTAGACTTCCAGTCACTGAATATTGCGTAATCTAAGATAAATAGAGATCTTGGTTATGAAGCTTAAAAAACCTCAGGGTGGAATGCTTGTTGAACGTAATACTGTCTAATTTCTACTTTGTCAGCTGTAAAATTCATCTCCTCATTAAAAAAAAAAAGTCAAATAAACCGAAGTTTATGAAACGTATGTTTGCATTTAAAACTGTTTTGCTGTTCATTTTCAGATGACTTGGGAGACATGGCCTGTGTTATAATACCACTTCCATTAAACATTGGAAGCTCAACTTTTTGCAAAAAAATTCACACAAACATTCTGCTCTTAATCCAAACAGAGGGGTTATGAACTGAACCTTCAAACAGAAACTTTCAATATTTGGCTTCTCAGCTCAGTAGCACCAATATGGTATGCCAACTATCATGCACTGTAATTAATAATTGTTGTGAAAAAAGGTCTTTAAGGCAGAATACCCACTGCATATAGCTTGTCTGCTTTTTTAACCAAATAAGGTAATAGGGCATTTCACTGTTTATAATAGCAACATGAAATACGATGTTTCAAACTGTTAAAGAAAACACATTTAAACTTTTCCTGCCCATTTCCAAGTTTCTTCAACTTCTAAAAAAAAAAAACTGGCTATGATTCTCTGGCAGATTTATAGATACCTCCATTTTTCACTTTTCAAAACACTTTAACAAAGCTTCAGAGATGAACAACATATCATTCACGTTCTGGCATTTATGCAAGGATTGTATACACAGTTCAGAAAGAGTAAACATGCAAAAATCAATTCCAGAGAATGACAGAAAGCGGAACTAATTAAAGACGCCCAAGCAGAAGAGATCGTTTTCTAAGACAAACTTGTCAATATTTATCACATAAATAAAGTTGGTGCTGTAGTGAATCTGGTGGCATTTATAAATATATATCTGGTACAATAACATTTTGGTAATTATAAAATGAATGCTAATAAAATATGTATAAATAGTTAAGCCCTACACTAGACGACTCTCAAACTACTGCTTTAGCCTCTTATCAAAACTTAAACATTATATCATCTGACATCATCCTAAAGTTCTTTAGTGACCAAACATTTGTTACTATTCCCACTTACCATTGTAACTTTCTTGACTTAACCAGACTAGCTTTTGATTACACCAGTGAAAGGAGACAGATTCAGACCATGTAGTCCTCATTCAACATTTTTCTTTCCTACGTTTTTTTTACCCTGCAAGTCCAGTAGCTATTTAGCAGAGCTACCTTGGGCTCTCCTGGTCGTGATGCCAGTCCTAGCTGGTGCTGATTACCCCTTCTTCTTGCTGGAGGTTTTCTTGGCATCAGATCCAGGCCGAAGCAGATGAAACATATCCTCAGAATTTTATTCCCTGCTACTAGTTTGCATTATGTTCTGAACAGAAAATTTAAGTCAGTGGGTTTTCACTCCCCAGAAACAAGGGCAATGAAGTGCATTTAGGATGAAAGGGTGTCTTCCTCAATCCTGACAAAAATCACAAGAGGTATTACAATGTTTAAAGCTTTGCAATGCTGAAGGTGATGCTGGTATAGTTCTGCCAAGTCAGGTTTTTCTCATCAGCTGAGTGTTTGATGTTCAATAACAGCAAAGCTATGTGCCCTCAGCATGCTGAAACCACCACCGGCACCTCCCTTTTTTCACAGTCAGGTTCTTTTAAGGCAAGAAGTACATGTTTATTACTACTTTGTTTTGTTTCTAGCATGGTGTACCACTGAAACAGAGCCACTTGAAGAGGAGGCAACTATTGCCTCTGTCACTGGAAATCATAGAATCATAGAATCATAGAATCATTAAGGTTGGAAAAGACCTCTAAGATCATCTAGTCCGTCAACCCAACACCTCTGTGCCTACTAAATGGATTTCTGTGCACTGGTGCCAAATACAGAGGGTAGAAAGTGGGGAGGAGGGATGACTGTATGGATGTGTAGGAGTTACATGAGCTCTGTGCATTTCTGTATTCAGGTTAGTTATATTTTTCTGATTCCCTGGTGTATTTCATTATCTAGTATATCAGAGATCTCTAACTGCTTTTGTGTTTTGCACGTATCAAATGCATTTAGGAAACACCGATTCCTTTAAACTACAGCTCTAGAGCTCATGAATAAAATTCAACTTTGCAGATCAAAGTTCCTTTTATCATCCATACAAATTCAGTATGCAAAACAAAGGGGAAATCTGCAGCAAACCTGCACAGCACAGATATGAGAGAGCACTATGGCTAGAAAGCTTTACTTCTGAGCTTGAGTTTTTGGGTTTGGAAAGGTTAAGGTACTTTGCTTTGGCAACATTATCTCTATCATGTCAAGAATCTCTTTCTATTTATTCAGTTGTCTTGGGTGGAAATTTAAATGTAACAGCAAGAAAACCAGGTCATATTCATCATTTGACTTTACTTCTGCTTGGTTGGTTAGCAAGGGAATTTCCTGTCTGCAGGAAAGTTCCATGCTTTGGAAAGAACACTTTATTTCAGTTTGATTGAAACATTGTATGCCGTAGTTGACACAGTGAATGAAATAAAGTTCAGGAAGTTTGCATTGCTGCCTGAAATGAAATTTTATCGGACTTGACATCCATGATGTTGGAAGTTTCAGTATTCACAATGGGGCATTTTCTAACTTTTCTGTGACTGATTCCAGTTCAGGCTCCAGTGCCACACTCAGAAGCATGGTGATTTAAGATGTTGTAAGTTGCCCTCTGCTCTTTCCCCTTTTCAGAGCTGCCTCCTGCTCTGAAACCAGCACGTGTGCTGTCATGTTGTGAGATGGCTTGAGGAATTGATTCAAGTGAAAACAAATAAAACTTCCCCCCCCACCTTCACCTAAGTTACCTGAATAGTTTCTCATATGCTTGCAGAGCCATAGTGCAGGGGAAGGAGTGAGTGCAGCAATAAAAGGCCCAGCATGTACAGGAAGAGGGATGGATTAAGCCCGTGTCGCCACTGAAAGTTACTGGTGTGGAACCATAATCACTGTACGGACTACCTTGCTTCCCTAAAACAATGTATCCAAATCCCCAAAGAGTTGATTCATAATGTCTGAGGAAGATATATTAAGTACCGTGAGTGGCTGAGAAACAGATGTTTTATGTGAATATTAAAAATTTCAGGACAGTTTTTGCAATGATAGAGATTGCTCTGTGTCCTTGGCTAGCTTCCCTGGTGTTGTCACTTGTATTGTATATTGTTTGGATACGCTGCAGAGATGGATGCTGCAGTCATGGTTAATGTAAGGTACCTAGCAAAGGCATCTCAGAAGTCTAGGGCACACATGTAAAATATCTGTAGATAAAAGAGGGGAAGAACATAAACGAAAGGAAGGCAAGAAGAATCAAATGTATTTATCTAAGGGAAAAAGAGGAGGTAAACATGAAAACGACTGTAGGAATAATGACTCATGAAAAGTAAGCAAAACACGAGGATGTCAGTGAATATTGATTACTGAAGCCCTGAACAAAAGTGTCAGGTGATGATGTTCAGTTGGCAATCGTAGTGAACGAGCTGACTGCCGAACATCCCAGCAGCATAAGACAGGAACAGTTCTCCTTGAAGTGATGCTGTGCAGTTCGGCACAAGCAAAACTCGAGCTTTTGCAAGTGCAGGAATTAACTGCTACTAGCACACACACACAAAAAATGCCTGTATCATAAACATAGTTGGAGACATGTGGCATAATGCAAGCAAAACCACTAGTATTTTTGGAATTGAGTAAAAAGAAAGCAAAAAAATTTGGCTTAGGCAACAGTTGGACACTCCTGAAGTGACCTGCTCCTCTCTTCTACTGCATCCCACCAACTATTTAAGATTAAGTGATTGAAGAAAAAGCCCCTCTCACACACCTACAAACTTTATTAAGCCAGAGACTTCCCTGATTTCAAGGGCTGGTAAGTGCAGTTGGAAGCCACTGTTGCTAAGGTTGGAAAAGCCAGGCTTCGGTCTCAAGTTTGCAGGAGTGATGGTCTTTTTTTTCCTAGTTGCTGGGCCTGTTGTCAGTAATGTATAAGGTAAACATTTACACATGAGCACTAAAGCACAGACAAGTTAGCTGACTCATATTCACAAGCAAGGTAGGTAATGGTGTGAAAAGGATGCACATCTCTTGACTCCCTCTTCTGTGTTTTAGCCACAAAACCATTTTTAAGTCACGGGATACTTCTGAGTTTATGATTAATTTAAAGAATACATAATGTCTTCAACACATATATATTGTCAAAGCCAAAAGAGTTTTCTCAATCTGGAAACCATTAATTAGCAGTTCTACCTACATTAAATAGGTAAGAAATAAGAAACAATATTTTCATGGCTACAAGCAATTGTATTTTCGTGTCTACAAATTGGAGGGTATCTGAGCAAAGGAACTTAACAGCTGTGATTACACAGCAGTCAAGGTTATACCTGCATGCAATTAATGCAGAGGGACTTCTAATCCAGCAGTGCCCTGCTCCTGGTCTCCCCAACCTCCCCAGAGACCTTCTGCCTTTGGTTCTGCACAACCACCTCTATCTTTGTTCTGGGACAGATAAATTGATAGTAGACGTTATCCCATCTCCAGGTTTCATTATTTGAAATCCACCCATAAATCCTTCCTAAATGTGGCAGACAGACGAACACAACAGTGAACAGGCAGTTCATAACCTTGATGAACACAGAGAATGGGAAAAGCAATTCTGTGCAGGTCCAAACATGGTAAATTATCAGGAAAATCTTAACAGTGAGATCTGTGTCATTGTAGAACCATTTTCCCAAGCAGAATAATAGAAGCTTGAAACTTTCATACTTGGATCATCATCATATGAATGGTATAATCGTCCTGTGTATGGTATGACTACATTGCTAAGCCATTTTAACTCTATACAGGGTTGTGCAGGGCTCAGCGGTGATTTTAAATGAGTGAAAATAGTTTAGCACTTGCAAAAAACATATTTCCTCCTTGTGATTGTTACCTGCTGACTTAAGGGTCCCACCTAAATGAGCTCTCAGTTAGGGGAGTCTCCTTTGAGATCTCCTGTTCACCTGGAAAGTGTTAATTCCTTTGAAACTAGTTCTACCAATGTTTGTTTAGGCTGGGAAGAGGGAAGGGCTAGACGGATAATTACCTTGAGAATTAGACGAACATAAAGAATCCAGGAAGAAAGAGAGTACACCTAAGAAAGCAGGAAACACCTAGGGAGGAAACCCGCAGTGGCTGAAGCAAAAGAAGAGAAAAATGGAAAAGTTAGAAAGAAAAGTACTCTGTCAAAACCATTCACTGAAGTCCCCAAAGTGACTTGCTTTCATTCATTGCACAAAAACATCACGTTCCTTTGAATTCAGCTATCTTTTATGAGCAACAGTGGGAAAATGAATAGCAACCGATCTTTCACATACGTAACCTTACAACCTGACACAGGATCTTGCAATGGGACTAGAAAAGCTCAGCAGACATGCAGCAGTCAGAAAGGTGAGCAGGCAGAGCTTAGATTGCCCTTCCATCACACCACAGCTCTGCTCTCAGGATTTACATGGTGTTGGGTCTCGTGCTCACCCTTCCGCACTGGGGCAAATTCCACTTGTTTGTACGTGCAGATGCCTTTATTTCAATAGATGGGATCATGCTACATTAAGAACTTTCATATCTTAATTTAGGTTTCAAGACTTCCTTTTTAGTCAGCTTTATTATGGAAGTACAAAGAAATTGAAAGGGGACTGGAAATTTGAGTAACACAAACATCACTGGTATTTCTATGTTTAAAAAAAATCTAAGGGCTCTTTGGCTCAACTTTGTATTTTGGGGCATATTTGGTATTTTTTTACTTAGAAGCTGGATTCCCTCTCTATAAAACCAAGGAAACAGGATTCTACCTTCCAAGAGAACCATCTGCAGTCGGAAATAACCCAAATTCTAGCTAGTAAAAGAAATGAGGCAGCATAATATGTACATGCCAGGGATTACTTTCCCAGTCATTTCCGATGAAGGAATGATAAAGCATCGCATTGCTTTCTTTTATTTTCAAAATCCATCTCACTTGAGAAGACTATGTAACAGTTTTTTCTGATTTACTGTATGTGAACAGTTTCTGTCTTGCTCCACTAGCTTGTTGGTGCCCCCTCGTGTTTAAAAGAACATGATAAAGATCAGTTGTGCCTGTGAGTTTTTTAAGACACAAGATTCTTGGAGAAGAACTTAAATAACTATCCCTTGATAAAAGTATGAAAATTAGGGCAGAGGAAAAAAAAAAGATTTTTAAAAGCTTTTTGAATAATTGAAAACAGATTTTTAGCTTGTAATTTCTCAGAATTTTTTACATATTTCCAGTTTTTACATATTTCCAGATATTACCAAAACCACTGAAAAATTAAAGGTATTTATAAGTTTATAGTAAGTGTATTTTTAAAAGTATTTAAACAAATATTCCAAAAGAACATTGAGATTTCCTCTCTTTATTCTGTTCAGGTTTATTGTTCCCATGCATATAACCAATAATTAAATCATACTCTTTATTATCTGATGGTGAAAGGTATCTGAGGATTTGCTTTCAGGTACCATTATTTTAAGGTGTGTGGGTTGTTGGGTGTGCAGGTTATACATGTGAAAAAGGAGTTGGAGCAGAATCAGCCACTGGAAGGTCTCTTACCGTGTCACTGGTCCCCTTTCAGACCTTGTGCCGAGGACATCACTCCACAGCTGTCGATATCCTCATCTTCAGTATATGTGTTGGCATCTTCCCATAGGAATTCAACCTGCTGTTAAGATAAAAGAGCTGAGTATAAGTCCCTTGGTTTTAATTTATCATTGGTAAAAGAGCTGAGTATAAGTCTCTTGGTTTTAATTTATCATTGGAATAGCTGATAAAATAGGTCAAAGAAAAAAAAGTTACATACGTGGTAACTAATGACCAGATCTCCCCCTTATTCTTGTGCAGCAACACAGAATGGGAAAAAAACCATGGTTTTCAGTCCCAGAATGAACACAGATGGATTTGGGTCAGTGGGCATGTTGCCAAGCACATATTTTGCTGTGGTGCTGGTTAATGGCAGAAAATTGCATCCATCACGTCTGTGTTAATTTAGGAGCATAGGACAAAGCATGTCAGCAACCCAGCAGCTGCAAAAGAACTGCCAGACTATGGCATTAAGTTATGAGAAAAGCAGGGACCAGACACGGGTTGGGTGGGTGGCAACCATCCCAGCACAATACAAGGATCCAGCAAATTCTAAGAGCTGTTGAAGGTCCTGTGTTTTGAAAGGGAATATTCAAGAGCTGATTTCGAGAGGAATATGAATCATCAGAAATTTGTGTGAACGTATCTATTTCCCACTTTGATCTACATAAACAATACACACAGAACTTCCTAAAACTCCTCAACTTCAGTTTTCATCTGTGGTCAGCAAGAGGCTGCTGTGATTTGAGTTCTCCTGAAAGGCAGCTCACCTCTCAAAGAAAACTCCTTAATCTGGTACCTCTTGGATCGCAGTCCTGACAAAAGTAGTAGTGAAACACCCTTTCTTCTTTTCTTGCAGATAGATGTCTGTTTGACAGTCTCGAGGGTGAGCTACAAAAAGTTCTCAAATGACAGATTAACTCCCAAGTGGTGCAATTAAAGAGATTTATTAAGATTAGGTGGAGAAGGTGACATTAAAGCTGAAGAAATGGCCTGGATGTCACACCTACCCTGACACGCAGCAACAGCTAATCGGAGAAGTTCTACCTTGGTTTAGTCACACTGAATAAGACTCCAGGAGTTTACAGACTATTTTATCAAACATTTTTATCCCTTCTTGTCCAGCCCTCTCCTCTCGTCACTCAGCCTAGCCCACAGTTATAGGCTTTTGCATCACCTTGGTTTTGTCATCTCTTCCTGCTTTGCCTGGCTTCCCATCCTGACTTACACGGGTGATGCTTTGAAGAAAGCAGAGACCTGGGCTGCGGGAACACACGGGACCCACTGTCAGTCACTTGCTTTTAAAATATCCGTGTGTGCTACGTGCTGTAAGCAACGCATTTTGCTGGTGCATTTGTGTACAGTAACAACTGACTTGGCTTTGTTACTCTTAATTACCCAGCTGGATATAGACAAGCTAGCTATATTCACAGATACATTAATGACAAGTATGTAGTGTTCATTCTGACCAGGAAACAATCACTGCTGCATTATTTTATTTATATAGATTCAAACAGCAATGTAAAAATGTCTATATTCTTTCTTGCGTCCATTTGATATTAAAAAACACGTACATGAGCATACAACCATACCTGATTACCAAGACCAGCACTCATCTATTGCAGGCAATGCTCTGTCTTGCTAAGATCTGCATACGCTGTCCCAGGTGACGATTGTGTATTAAAACATTCTTCTTCAAAATTCTCTTTATTCCTTTCTTTCTTTCTTTCAATACCTGTCCTGCAGATACACAGAGGTTTGAGGCTGGAAAAGTGAACACAACTCTTTCTTTAACCGGCTTGTCATCCTCCAAGTTTCTCACGCAGGTCCTTGGATATCCATGTTTTGGAAAATATTGGTGAATCTCTGAACTTGTTATTGACTCACAGCCCTGGGCTGGATTCTCAGTTCATTGTTCCCTTGTTTCCAGGGAGTCTTCACAGAGGTTCCCACTGAATTCATGATTCACATGTTTAAACCACAAACACCTTGGAGATAAATTGTGGATATTAAAATAGATAATGTAACCAGTTTAAAAAAAAAAACCAAAAAAAACCAAAAAAACCCAAATACACCAAAAAACTAGCAAACACCTGTTACCAGCAGTTGTAACGGAGTATATGCAAGTATAGATTTTAAACCTACAATTCAGTGATAGTCATATGTGTAATTTCACCACTAATATCTGATGTCCATAGAAAGACCTTATAATGTTTGTATGTTACCTGGGAAATAACTGCTGTATGTAGATCTTGAGACTTGCACTATAGTAATTAAATTCTGAAAAAGCAGACATCTGACTGTGTGTAATATTATCCAAATATTAGTGCAACAGGTTCTCTGCTGTTTTACTGCAACCTGGTACTGTTATAACTTCAGGTCTTCACTCATTTACGCAAGTAACTAACTCATTTACGCAACTAACTTGCTACTTTTTTGTAAAATTATGGTCTTAAATTGCTGCATAAGATGCACTTGTGACAGGATCACATACATCAGAGTTAAGAGAGGCCTCGGTGTCTTCCCAGCTGTGGCCATGCTGCCAACTGGAAACACCTGAGCGGAGAGGGGCAGCCCCACCGCCTGCCCTGCGGGGAGGTGGGAGCTGTGGGAAGGGAGGGATCCTGAGCACTCACCAGGGAATAAAAAGGCTTTGGGCTTCTTCAGTTGTGGCACCTGGGCTGGATGTGGGGAAGGGAGGTCAGTCTGGGGTCCCCAGGAGGTGGGACGGCTAGGGAGCACAATACCATGGTTGGGGCTGCAGGTGTGATGCCCGTTATCCTGGGGGCAGGTGGCCACATGGAGGGGCTAGAAGTACCAGCAGATCCTTCTGGGAGTGCTATCAAATCCCTGAGCTTTTCACAGTCTAACCTCCAGTGGCTATCAAATCTTGTTTAGTGCCATATCAAATCTGTTTCAGTGCCATATCTGCTGATAACTAATGAGGATATGAAAGTATTTAGGTCCCGGCACGTGAAAACCATTGCTGCTCATGGCAAAGCTCCAATTACTGTTAATGAAGTGTTTAAAAACTTGTCTTTTAGTGGGCTGCCAGTCTGTGCAGGATGCTATTTCTGCTGTCTCTCTGCCCTGTAGATGCCTTGTAGATGACTGTAGCACATGGGCTACAGTCTTCCAGTATCCAAGCCACTTAAAGGGTATTAGTTTGAGTCATTGTTAGTGCCTATTTGTATCTTACAAGCAAAGGCTTTGCTGCTTCCTTTATGAATGGTGCAACAATTGCAGGTTCAAAAAAGAAGTTACAGTGAACACTTAGACTAATGTGTGCTGAGGGAGATGCTGGCTCCTATAAATGTAAAGAGTGGCAAGTTGAGTCACAGGTAAATACTTCAGCCTTTTTTCCTCTGTGTGATTCATCACGTAAAGCTATAGGAGTCAATTCTGGTAAGCAATTTTCTTTTTTTAGACTTCTTTGCTTAAGACCAAAGATACAGAGGCAGGTCACAGCCGGCAGCTGCAGTTTGCACACAGAAGCACTGTGGGCTGATTTGTGCTTTGGACTGTACATCACAAAAAGAGAGAAACAAATATACGTGAAAACTGTTCTTATTTTTCCTACCCTGGTTACCTGAAGCTTCGGTTCAAGAAAGTAATCGATAGCTGCTGCTAACTGTTAGCCACGCAGATCAAAGAGAAGGGAACATACACTTTCATGTCTAATGGAAAAGGCCATGGACTGATAGACTTGCCCTGTAGCAAGAATGGACTGAGATTAGGGAAAAACTTTTCTAAATGCAAGGATAACTTTAAGCACAGCACCAGATTCGTACAGAAGCTCGAAACCGATGATGGCAATCTAATGAGTCAGGAAAACTCAGATCGGCGGTAGCTTGGGTCTGCTTTGGGATAGAGAGTGAGACTGGATCCAAAGACAGAGGGTTAAAAAAAACTGGAGTGGGCTCAGGTTCACTCCCCCACCCCTCCGGCCAGCGCAGCTGGGCTAGCCATGGCTGTCATCATTTCCTTCCATCAGTAGCAAGGGGAGAATCGGAGACCAACTGTGACTCACACGGTCTGAGTCAAATCTTCTCTCTTGCTGTTCCTGTGAACACAGTTTACAGCATCTTCTAATTTAATTTCAAAGTCCTGGCGGGGCTCTTGGGTGGTGTTACTTCCAACTGTAAATTGCAGAGGGAAGAAGTGGGAGGTTCCACTACTTTTGTACAATGACACTTGGAAACTTCAGCAGCAGTAATGGGAAAACCCTGCACATATCCATAGTGGCTAATAGTAACTAGAGAAAGCGTTTCATGGGGACATGAGAAAGGGAGTAGTCTTCACATACGCAGAAGCAGGGGGTTTTGTCTTCTAATTTTTCTCTGCTCTTATACAGAACTTCATTTTTCACTTCTCTTACATTGTCTAAACTTGTGAAAAACAGTCATCCTAAATATTTATTCTTAATTTAGGGAATGTGTGGTGACCCCCAACCTGCTTCTGCCATTGGCACAGGCAAGGACCTGCAAAGTAGTAGATGTTTTTCACTATAGACATTGTTTGATTCAGTCCTTAAACTGCCTTCAGCTTTCAGCATATATTTGGCATACTAGACATTACTATTTACAAACAGTAACATTTTTCTCACTCAACTTTGGCAAGTGTTAAATCACAAAAAAAAAAAAAGTGGAGACTGTTCACAGAAGTAATATTTAATATAAGCATGCACAGAAGCACTTGCAAGATTGGGGCATTGATGCAATAATGTTTTTAGCAGTATCTGCTTAATAATTCCAACACAGAACTACACTTGACCTAAATGAGTTCATAACAAATAAAATATTCTGCGCTTTCTGTACGTGAGCTCTACATAAATGCTACGTGTTACACAGCCAAAAGACTTGCCATACCCTGAGGTCCATCTAGCCCAGGACCCGGTGTCTGTCAGTGGTAAGTAGCAAGGAAAGGAGATAAGAACCAGAACATCCTTCCCCACAAATGCCTTTCCAACAACCAGAGGTTTAAGAGCTTACTGAGCTGAAAATTATAGCCAGACTACTTTGTACAGTAGACACCATTGGACCTATTTTTCATAAATGTTTCTCATCCCTTTTTAAAAAAAGCTGTGCTTCTGACTTCACTTGTATTGCATGAAAATGTAGCGATGCTCTGTATCCACAGTTTTGTTATATTTACTATTATATAATAATTTACATAATAATACGATGGTTTCAGTATATTAAGTGGGGAAAAAACGCTCTTCCCGTTTATCTTAATCTTGCCACCTGCTAATTTCTCTGGGTATGCCTTAGTTTTTATATTGTGACTTATCATTCCCTCTTTATCTTTCCCATATTGCCTGTGATTTTAGGGCTCTCTGGAACCTGATTCTCTACCTCATATACCACATATCCCTTAACTTTTTTTTGCATGTGCATCAACGACAGCCAGGGAGTGTGTTGTGTGTAGTGCTGAGGGTGAGGAGGCAGGGGGTACGCTGCTGTCGTAGCCACGGCCAGGGTTTGTTTCACCATCATGTGATTGTGTTCATGCCATTTCGGGCGGCTGCCAGGGATATGGGCTCTTATCTCCGGATGCCCCAGCCAAAAGGAGAGCTGGAGTGTATCCCTGCCTTCACTGCGTGCCCCTCAAAAGTGTAAAAGACTTCATAAAAATAGTTCAGAGGCAACTGCAAGGTGGTTGGTGGGCTGGTTGGTTTGTTTTGCCATTCGGGATGGTGGAACTGGCGTTACGCACAGGCATTTCCCCAGAGCGTGAGCACCCCGAACATCCGGAGCCTTTGCTCGGCTCCAAATCACAGGAGCTGAGAACTGCATTATTATTGTTATAAAGGTACACAACACATTTTGCAGGAGCAGACTATAAATATTTCCAGCAAGTGCACTTACTACAGCTGTGGATGCCAAGCAGCACTGTCTCCTTCCTAATTGCTAAGAAAGCATTTTTGTTTTATTGTATAGACAGTAGATTCTCCCTCCCTTTACCGTTCTTTTCAAAGTATGTGTTGAGATGGCACACTGGGTTTATCACACACTAAGGAAGAAAACTGTAGCCGGAGTCTCTGCTTCCTATCAGCTCAACAGCCTATTTTAGCTCATGGGGCTCTTGAAAAGACAAATCATATTTCCTCTGCTCTCGTGCGCAGTCAGAGTCTGAGCAATCCCACTGCTAGGTTCTGTCACTTCAGGTGCAAGAGCGGTCCAGCCTTTGACATTAGTCTAATTACAAAGTCCGTTTGGACGCACAGGGAGGAGCCCAGGGAATATTGACAGGTAAATGAAATGGTGTGCAGAAGCAGTACAGAGCGATGGAGGTCAGGCAGCCTCTGTCCAGATGCATGATTTTCCCATTATCTTTACAGCTATTTCCAATAATGGGCTTCTCCAAAGCAGCTAAGGGATCTGGCAGAGCTCATCTAGGGGAGTGGGAAGGAAACTTGTTGTCCTGCCTCTCAGTGCTACTGGGTGGAGACGGCTTCCACAGCACACCGAGATTTTTCCACTTCCACCCAAATCTGGGCCATGTCAGCCCAGAACTGTCTAAAATAACACTAGGCAATTAATGTATTTCAATTTTTAGGACACTTTAAAAATAAATGATTGCCCATTGACAGTTAAACACCTGGAACGAGGCAGTAATGTTAGCTTTCTTTTTATTTTTTTCCACGCGCAGGGCTGCAATACAAGCTTAATTCTTGAAATCCTGCTTGTCAGACTAAAACTTCCTAAAGCTTGTTACAAAATGATGTCATCGATCAGCTGCCTGCCTCTGGCTGGGCTTTCGGTAGAGAATTACCTGCAGAAAAGGTAGCCCTTTGATGAAGGTGCACACTGTGCCTGCCCTGTGCGTGCCTAAATCCGGGCTGGGTTCTCACCCCAGCTGTAGTCAGCAGTTGCGGACGGAGCTTGTGGTCATTACGAGATAGGACACTGGAATCCAGCATTATTTCCAGATTTCTTTGTGTTTCACATTCGTAAAACAAATATATACATTGGTCTGGTGCCCACATTTGGTTCTGTTGCAAACCTCCGTCCAAAATAAATTAATTTTAGGCAAAGGAAAAAGAGCATGCTCCCAAGTGCCTTTGATCCCTGGTTAAGCAAGCCGGTAAGCGAGGCTTCAGTTCAACACAATCTACTTGCCTGCTCTTCTGCTAATAATAAACTAAGTAATGTGTATTTTAAAAACAGTTGCAACCCATACTGTCTCAAAAAAGCACAGAAGTTAAAAAGGCGTAAAAAGATACAAAATGTAGCCTAAAAGCATCCCGACTCAGTTTCAAAGCCTCTAGGGTTTATTTTCCATGAAAGAGAAGTCTATACACCTCAATTCCCTTGTTTATATATTTATCTCAATGTGTTTTCTATCCCGTGTGTCAAATCTCCTACCTAACCAGGAAAAATGCTTTTACAATTTTAAAAACACAGTCCCACAGAGACATCTGAGCTGTAAGCTGCTGTCTTTTTGGTAACAAAGGAGAGTTGAGAGTGGAATTAGGATGGTGATCTAAGCGGGACCAGCGTCCGCTTGCTGTCGTGCGGCGGGGAGCCGTGTGCCCCGTGCTACACCCCAATGGTGCTGGGCACCCTGTTTTCTGAGCAAGGGGAGAGGAGGTCGCTCAGCCCCACAGGCCAACTGCTTGTGGCTCAGCACAGCTTCATTGTAGCCTGGGCGTAAGTACCCCCAGCAAGCTGCCGCTCAGTGATGTCCCTTTTGTGGGTGCTAGGGGAGCGGGAAGGGCCTGGGTGCAGCGGGAGCAGGGCAGTGTGAGGAGCTCGCCCTCGTGCAGCGATCGCAGGGTACTTGGGGGCTGCCTGCCAGAAGTCAGGAAGCCTGCTGAGCCTGTTTCCTTCTGGCAGAGCCCTTGCGCACTTCTGCCTTCTGGCAGAGCCCTTGCGCGCTTCTGCCTTTGAATGCATTTTTGAGGGTTAAGTGCTTGTCTCAGATTAAAAAAAGAGAAAGCAGTCAGGGAACGGTGCAGATAAATCTGCGTCAGTTTTGCCAAAGTGGGTTTCTGCAGCACAGCACGGGATCAGGCAGCGGGTTTGGAGAAGACCAGGGAATCCCTGCGGGGCACTGAAGAGGGGTTTAAGTCCATGGAGATGAATAAGCCTGGAATTCTGTTCAAAACCCTGTGCAAATACTGTAGCCATCCAGCTGGAGGTGTACAAAGCAAGTGGCAGCTATTCTACACCTTACATTTCTTTTTTTTTTTTTTTTTTAAAGTAATAAAAAGGTAACCTGGTGGTATTCTGTGAGGGCCCAGGTTTGTTGGTGTGTACAGTGATATTCAGGGCATCCTTCATGGACCAGACCTGGGAAACGGGGCCCGGCTGTTTGGGTGTGGATGGAGGTAAATGTCGCCACAGGTGGGCAGAGGGGAAGACGGGGGGAGCTGAGCTGGGGAGAGCCCCAGCCTCTGCCTTGCGTGAGGGGAGGGTTATCACCGCAGATGCCGGCTTCCCGGCGGTAGCAGCCCAAGACGTGCTTTTTCTTTTTTAGCTTCTTTTATTTTTGTTGCACTGAAAGGCGCGGGAGCTGTTAACATCCGTAACAGATAGGAAACGGAGCGGGGAAACGGTTAAATCGCCCCCATGTCAGGGGCCGCGGAGGGCTCAGCTCCAGCGGACCCCGGCGGCGGAGCCTCCCGGGCCGCGGGTGCGCAGGGCGCGCTGACCTTTCGCGGGCGCGCTGTCGTCGTCCGTCCCCCCCCCGGCAGCTGCCGCCGTCGCTCCGGCGCCCGCCGCCCCGCGCCCAAGGTCAGGGCAGCCCCGCTCCCGCTCCCGCCGCCGCCGCCGCCGCCGCCGCAGGTAGGCGCGGAGCTCCGCGCAGCGTGCGCGGCGGCGGGGCGCGCTCGGCGCTGCCCGGCGGGCGGGCGGGGAGAGAGCGGCGGCGGCGGCGGCGTCACTTGGAGGGCCGGCTCCCCGCGGAGGGCCGCGCTCCCGGCGGGCCGGGCCGGCGCCCGGCGCCCTTATTTAAAGTCTGGCCCGGGGGCGGCGGGGCGCTGCGCGGTGCCGCTCGCTGGATGAACGCGCCCTCCCCGAAAAAAGAGGAGGGAGGGGGGGGCAAGGGAGGAGGAGGAGGAAGAGAAGGAGGAGGAGGAGGAGGGATCCTGGCGAGTTCAGTTTGGTACCAAGTGGCTGCGGGGCTCGGGTAGGAGATGGATAAGGATGAGATCCACCTGCGCAGGCTGCCGGCCGCAGCGCCCTGGGGACCACGTAAGTCTGCCGCGGCGGGGAAGGTGAAGGTGCGGGGACGGGCTGCGCTCCCTCCCGGCTGGGAAGCGGGCGCGGCGGGCGGCCGCTCGCCTCGGCCCCCCGCCCCGAGTGCCCGATAAGGGATTTATTATTAGCATTTCATCGACTATTTTTAAAAACCCGGGAATAATCTCCGCAAAGTAGCAGTGAAATAAAATAGCTGTCTCCCGTCTCTCCCTCCCCCGCGCCCCCCCCCCCCCCCCCCCCCCCCCGCAAACGTGAAATAGTGTAAAGTCGCTTTACCTACATTAATACAGTAATTAAAAGCTTGTCTAACCCCGGGAAGCCAATCTAATGATGAAAAATTGCTGGAGTACAAAGTATACGGGATAAATCCTCGAGTTGATGATTGCTGTTAATTCACACTGTGCTGCAGAAGACGGGCAAGAAAAAAAAAAAAAAAGGGTCTTATAGAATGAAATGGGTCCGTCTCAGATTGTCAGTAACGTTTTTACCGAACTGGCTAAATCATATATCTCTGTATCATTAACTAATGTGTGCAGCAAAATAAATTATATATATTGGAAGGGGAAAATACATTCCTTGGCTGAGAAGTTACAGACTGTTTAGAGCCAAAGAGCAGATCGTTTAAATGGTAGGGGGTGGGAATTTCCTTGGCTTCCCTCTAGAAATAAATCACAGCTCAGTGTCTGTGTGCATGCATGTGCACCCACATATGCATTTATGTAAAGTCTTCACGCACACACACTGCATATATAAAACCTTCACGCGCACGCACTGGAACACCAATTTTACAGGCACTATTTACTGAAGGCATTTTTCTACCAGTTTAGAGACAATAAAACTAGAACTGAGATGCTAACCAGGAACATACTGGAACACGCTTGATTATCCAGCTGAATTGTATACAAATGAAGTAAATTTAGCATGGCACCATTTATAAATTCCATGCTTTACAATCAAAATTCCAAATCTAACTGTTTGCAGCTAAGAATAGCATGGGGAGCCCTTTTCTTTACTCCCTCTTTTTGGATTCCCACGAAAACCGTTATCCTAGAGCCTAGTCATTAAATGGCCAAATATTTCACTGGAGTTCAGCCCATTTCTAAAAGAAATGCCGTACACTCATCAAACCATAGGCTAGCCAGAGCCCTCAGAATGAAAAGAAAACTCTTTCTTTAATGTCTGACACAAAACAGCTGGGCTTTATATCTCAATACCGGGGGACAGGGTTTCTGTAGGCCACTGATTGTCCCACATTAACTTATTCATTAAAGTAAGAAGGAGCTCGAACTTTTCAAAACTGGAATGGAAAGCAAGTAAAGCATGGGAGGCTGAAGCGTTATCGCAGTACATTAACAGAGATATCGGTAAGAGGACTAAATGATAAAATGGCACTAGAAAGCTCTACCATTACTCATGGGGCAGGTGGCAATTTATCACGAGGTAATCACCATGATAGGGTGAGAGTCCTGAGAAATTGTTTGGGTGGCTCTTTATGTTTGAGAAACTTTACATCATATTTTACAGTGACATTCTCTATTTAATTTACTGAATCACCCATTAGCAGCATGAACACTGTGTACCAGCTTCATTAATGAGTTCAAGGAGCAGTTTTGTTCTCGGAAGCGCGTATTTGTATTTCTATTGATAAGCTATCCATAAGAGCATGTTTGTAAAAGCTGTTTACAGATGAAACTCCTGTCTAATGACATTGCGGATCCATGTATCGCAGTACAAATCCTCTCCAGTTCTGTGGTAACTTTTGCGTTATTGCTGGAGAGACATATGGAGACCCATCCTTTGTGTTTTTACATGGTCTTTATACTCAAAAAGCCCTCCTGCAGACAGCTAAGGAAATTGCTTGTTACGAGGAGTTACGGAAAAGTTGTGGTCAGTGAGAGGATGATAGAAGACAGGAAAATGAAGAGGAGTCTATACTCCCCTTAGCTCTGGGTAAATACTATCGGTTACCCACATCCAAAGTACTATTTTCCTTTTCGCTAGCAAGGAAAAAAGTGACCTCAGTACATAATTTTTTCCTCTTTTGGTGGTATGAAAGGACAGGTGTCCTCAGTTACATCCATGCCCTAAGGACCCAGACGTCACAGCTGATGGCTGCCAGCTTATTTTATGCCGATTCCTTCCTAGTGTTCTGGGGTAACGAGTGCATCTAATGAAGATGAGCCAAGGGTCAGAATTGGGGTGGGCTCTGGGGAAAGGTACTGGCATGTTGGCTTCTGAAAGGACCGCGGTGATATCCTATCACTTCAGAGAAAGGCTCAGAGGCACTGGGACGAGTGCTGAGGACTAAGCACAGGATTAGGAGTCAAGTCTTTACCCCCTAGATTTCAGCAAACAAAAATTCCCTGAGCGAACATCTGACCCCTCTAAAAACCATGAGAGTTTTTTGTCACTGACTTAAATGATGTCAGACTATCACCCCAGAAAATGAAATGTTTTCCCCTTTTTCTCTGGAAGAGATTGTTCAGTCTGGAGCTGGGACTTCCAGCACAGCTCTAGGTTTCTCGTATGTATTGCCCTGCTTCCCATGGTAGCACTGCAGCTATTTCCATTAATAGTGAAAATGATGAAGCATATTAGGCTAATAATTAATCAGAGATGACAAGGGACTAATAACTGTATTGATTTAATTAGGACTTCTTTTCCAGCTCTGTAACTTGCAGTCACGCACATCATTAACTTAATATTTTAATTTGTAGTAATAACTTATTAATTTCTGTGGCTGAGCACATAGGCACCCGAAGCCGCAGCTCTGACTTTGTGCTGGACTGCAGGCTCGTGCCTCAGTCCGCCGAATAGCTGCGGGAAGCGTGCCTTGTCCTGTATGAGACTGGCAGCACGCAGGGCAGCTTGTCGGTCACCGAGAGCTCTCGGAGCATTGAGGCGCTGGGAAATGGGGCACTGCGGAGTCGGATGTGGGGGATGCGCTGGTGAAGGTACGTGTAGCTCTACGGCTACACGCTGCGGTTGTATGGGTATGACATGAAATATGGGGTAAAAGTAGCGTGCCAGAACAGAAGGCAGGAGAGTAACCCTGGGAAGTAGCAGTATTTATTGGCATCAGGAAGGGAAAAATGTCCCTTTTGACTTTAATTACACCCTTTGGATTCTGGCGATTTTGAGAAAAGGAAATGCTTGGGGACGTGCTGTGGTTGGAAAATAAGGCTCGCTTTAAATTAGGATCACTTGGGGGAAAAGGAAGAAAGGAAGGGACTGCAACAGGCACGACAAACTTCAAGGCTTTACTGTGTGAAAGGCTGACGAATGCGAAGTTTGCTCATCGCCTCCCCCCCCCCCCCGTTTTAGTGGGGATACTTGGCTCTCGCTGGGGCCTGCTGGGCACCTTACACAGCTGGGTCCGCAGCAAGCCACCCTCTGATACGCTCCTGGCCAGAGACTTCTCCGGGAGGCAAAGGAGGGAGAAGCTGTTCTCACTCTTATTAATTTAGCGTAGCACTAAATAGATGGCTGTATTGCACTGTACAGCAAGGTTTGTGACTTCTCGGGAAAGAGATCCCGTTAGCCTCTGCACAGAGCTCAGTATCCCGCTCTGTTTTATCAAGGTACTTGTAAATCTTTGCGCTGTACCGTCGAAAGGCTGAATCCTCTGCTATATCTTCATTTGCTGCAGAGGGCGGTCAGCACAGGGAGGAGATCTGTGCAAGCCAAAAGCACTGAGCAGCTTCAGAGAAGGGCCTGTCCGAAGTCCTTGGCATTGTCCTTCAGCAAGATGATGGGGAGTTTGAAGTACTTAAGCTATCAAACATCCATTTCATATAGAGTTGTTGGGTCGCTGTATAGGTGACCCATTAGACTGATGAGCTCCATGAACAGAAGCCACTGCTTCTTTTATTTCTTGAAAGTGTTTTCAGGGATTCTGAAAAAGTACTTCTGTGCACGTCCTCGTATTTTATTATACAAGCCAAGTTAGCGATAGCGGCATGAAATAGTTCTGCTTACCTTCAGAGACTACAAAAGCAGTTTATCTTGGGACGATGTGTGCCAGCATGGGAATACTCACCTTCCCGACCTCCCCCGTGTTTGCTGCCAAACTTGAGGTTATGGCAGGGCTTGTGGTTCCATCGTAGGTACACACCCCAAGAGGGGTTTTACAAATGACAAATTTTTGGGAGCTGGCAGCCTACACGCCTTGCTGGGACCCTATCACGGTGTTATTTTCAGTGGTGCTAAGTCATCTCGTGCCAGCTGTTAGATCTAAGTAATGTAACGGAGTAATGCGAGTAACAGCGCACAACTTTGTTCCAGTACTTCGAAGAGCAAAAAGATAGTGGTGTCTCCATTGTCGCTGCAAGGGAATTTATGGTAAATATCGGCCTTTTAGAAACAGCCGCAATGGCTGCCTTGCTTGGGAGGCTCGGAATGCGCAGGAAGAAAAGCTTCTCGTGCTGGGTTGCATTAGTCACCACCGCTGCTTCACAGGCTAGCCCACACGCCCCAAGGGAAATAGATTTTTATTTATTTGGTTTAGCCTTTGATTTGTATCCCTCATCCCTCTATTTCTGAAAGTAGTACTACATCCTGGTGGGAGGGCCGGCCCTTCTCCCTGCCCCCTAACCTCCCTGTATCCTTTAGCCTTTATCTGCAGACAGCTGACCCGTGTCCCTGCGTACGGCCCCGCTTCGCGTTTGTTCTGTTCCTTTGTGCTGCACCCCCTGTTCTGCCGTTTCAGCTTGCTTTGCTGCTGCCAGTGTCTTGTCCCCAGAGCAGCGTTGCCTCTCCTCTGCGGCTGGCCCACATGCCAGCGTTTTCTCTCTTCCTCGGACTCCCACAGTGCGCATCTTTGAACCTTCTACTGGCAGTCTGTCCTTCCAGCCGCTACGGAAACTATTTCCAGATTTGAACTGATAAAAAGATAGTAATAACACTAGATCCATTGCCATTCCTCTTTAGTCGCTTTGCCTGCTTACCTTATCTGCATATCTGATTTATTCTTGGCAGCTCTGTATCTGTGCTAGGACCTGGATGTACATTCTTATTCCTATGAGTGGTGTATTAATAATATATATAATTACTTAAATGTCCTTTCAGACTGCAGATCTGAAAAACAGAACCTTTTCTTTTTCTAAACTGACACAAACACCTATGACTTTTTGCACACGACTGTACGTGCTCTGAGGGAGTTTTAAAATCTGAAATCTGTTATGAAAAGCCTAAGTGGTTTGCAGGAATTAACTACTCTTTTTATATCTTATAAATTATTTAACTTATATCATGACATCAGTGATTACAAGTTATGTATTCCTGGCTCCCAGTCCTGCTGTCTTACCTCTCCCTCTATTTGTATCCTGTGTAGGGAGAAACTTGATGAGTATGTACTAAAATGAGAAAAAACTTTGTTTTCTAAACACATTGCAAATATTTGTTGCCTCTTGTACATCTCCATTGACGTCAGCTGATGTCCTGCTTGCAGAACAAACTTGGAATATGCAACAGGGATCTGTGTGTTGATAAGTAAGGTTCACTAAGAAAAATTTTGTCCAGGGAGAGAGAAACACATTTCACAGCACTCGGTTAGTAAAAAAGGGAAAAGGTTGGCAAGTAAATTACATTTCCAGTGCAGATTCAGGACACATTTTTGAAAAGTGAGCAGATACTGACTTCAGCGACATCAGAGAGGTAAAAGTAATGAACGCAGAGTCCTCTGAATACCTTTTAAAACTCTTCTTTTTAACATGATATTGTGGGAGTTTTGTAATTGTTCCTAAGAAGAGGAACAAGAGCCAAGGTGGAAGTTTCAGGGCTAAGCATCACTCAAAGTTTCAGGTTTTTACTGCTTTGAAGTAAGGAAAGTGGCAGAAACGTGTCCAGCGCAGCATTAACAGTCAAAGAAAAACCTATTCTGTATTTATGTCTGATCATTTGTACTATAGCATCTTGGCTGGCGATGTACCGCAAGATATGTCAATGAACGTGCTTTGCGATTCTCCTCAGATTTTGGCAGGCAAAGATTCAAAATATGGTATGACTTTATGCTTGTGGTATGACTGCCCAGAAAAAATCTACTGCAGACTGCAAAAGATGGAAGCTTTTATGCAAATACCATTAAATTCATCACAGTGTGCTGCAGTGGTATTGTCCTGAAAAGGTTTTCTACTGATGGTTGTGTGCTATTTTGGCAACCCAGCAAGAGGAGGGAAAAGAAGGGACGTGTGGGTGTACTGCATTTACTGCTATGTTTTGGGGAGCTGAGCGTCCAGCTCCGTATTAAATCACCTAGTTGGTTTTGGTTAGCGTTGGCACGGTCTCTTTATATGGAGAAGCTGATCTAGACCTCGAGACCTTTTCTCTTGTGCTTGACCTGGTATGGACACTGTTGACGGAAGGCGTGTGTATAATGGTCGGGGATGTCCCGGCTGGTGCCACGATGTATCTGAAGGGAGGTATCAGCTGTAGGACCACTGAAAGGAGAAGACTAAGCAGACCATGTCAAAGCAGCTGTAGTACGTGTGGTCAAAGCACCCTTTCCCGAGGCTCGCTAGTGGAAACTACTACGTTATTGTCTGTATCCTGTGTTCCTGGCATGGAGTCTGAGACTGGTCTAAAGAAGGAAAATGGTTCTCTGTGTGTAGTCTGCATGTTGGTATGTGGTCAGCAAACCTCATCCAGATGCTTGTATCTTGCTGCATACTTTTGAATGTTCTTTTTCTGATGAATGGCAAGACCAGGTTTCTAAAAATAAATTAATGGTTTTCCCTTTTTACTTCCTGTGACTTAATGTACTTTATTTATCTATATAGCTACTAGTCATCGTCATTCTTCAGCTCGCAAGAGTATAAACAGAAATGAGCTGGAGTCACAGAGTAAGGATGTGGAACCAGGCTTTTTCCAGGTTTTTAGCCAGGTGTAGGCGTTGCAGCCTGGGGCTCGTGGAGGGAAAGGGCTGGCTCTGGGGTTGTGCCTCGGGGGTCTCGCACGTGAAACAGGCAGCACGGAGGCGAAAGGCTGCCTGCTGCCGCTTTCTGCGTCTTCTTCCAAGGTGGTAAGACCTTGCAGCTCTGTGCAAAGAGTTAAAAAATAAATTTTAAAAAGAGTGGATTTTTAAGGTTAGTTTATCACAAAAATAATAAAACCTGAGTGAGATTCCAGTGAATTACTCCTCTCGCGCTACCCCGAAGGTTGGTCAGACCAACATCTGAAGCAACAGTTACTTTCATTTAATCAGGTCAAGCAACATACTTTAATAACTTTAGTCTCCTAGGGCATAAAGTCAATTCATCATGCTGCTGATAGTGTGTCCCAAACCAGTCATAAACTTGAATCAAATAGATCTGAAAATAAATTAATGTTATTGGGATTTTTAGGAAATGGTCTCCTTTCTGTGGTGATTGCCAACTAAAATTTAAGGCTGCTCTGTACAACAGTAGCAGAACATGCTATAATTTTGTTTACTCATTAGAAATGTGAAGTAATCTGACCTAAAACATGCAGAGCATCATTTTTGTTCCCAGAACATATCTTGGGCGTACCTCTCTTTGTTGCTAAGCAGCACATCTGTATGTTATAATGCACGTTAAATAGGAAAGACAGCTTATAAGGTATCCTGGACAATACGAATTTGTGCTGTCTGGAGCTCTGTGTATACACATGCCTGTGTATTCAGGTGTGGCTAACAGGACTTTGTGTCCTGTGGGAGAAGCGGACTTGCTAACAAACAGAATAATGCAGAGTGAGTGTCAACATATTCCAGTTTCTTTATCAGCATGACTGATTGTATAAAGGGCATGAATTGAGTAATCCTTAACTTTCATTTCAAATTATTAAATGCATTCAGTTCAGCTCTACTAAAAGTCTGGGCAGTATATTGGGATATATCATTTGACCTTGTATGTAGTCGAAAATAGCATAAGATTACTTATGTTATCACAGAATCGTACAGGTTGGAAAAGACCTTTAAGATCATTGAGTCCAACCATAAACCTAGCACTACCAAGCCCACCACTACACCATGTCCCTAAGCACCTCATCCAAACGTCCTTTAAATACCTCCAGGGATGGCGACTCAACCACTTCCCTGGGCAGCCTGTTCCAATGCTGGACAACCCTTTCGGTGAAGTAAAATTTCCTAATATCCAGTCTAAACCTGCCCTGGCGCAACTTGAGGCCATTTCCTCTCGTCCCATCGCTTGTTACCTGGGAGAAGAGACCGACCCCCACCTCTCTACACCCTCCTTTCAGGTAGTTGTAGAGAGCGATAAGGTCTCCCCTCAGCCTCCTTTTCTCCAGGCTCAACAGTCCCAGCTCCCTCAGCCGCTCCTCATCAGACTTGTGCTCCAGACCCTTCACCAGCTTCGTTGCCCTTCTCTGGACGAGGGAAGGGCATTTATCTTTCATTTCAAAAGATTGAACGCATTCAGTTCAGCTTTACTAAAAGTCTGTGCAGTATTGGGATATATCATTTGACCTTGTACGCAGTGGAAGATAACATAAGATTTCCCCCCACGCACACTATCGGTATATCTTTTCTGATCTTGCCAATACCTACAGTTCTCACGTTTTCATGGGCACTATGTCTGTTTTGCTTCTTATGGGTAGCTTTGCTCCCTTCCCTTCTTTCTCTTCTCATTAGTAACCATGCTTGTTTAGCTTCCTCCTCCGCTATTCTTGCTGTTGGATTGCCTGGTGAAAGCGACTGCTTCTGAGAACTGCTGTGTAGGGTATTGCAAACGTTTTCGGGGCTTCACTTCTAAATGTTGAGTTAATTAAAAGGAATCAAACAATAACCCTCCCCCCGGATCCATGTTTGCAGTTCCTTTGAGTTAAATGAAAGTCTTCTATAAGTAGACAGGGACAGTATTTAGTCCAGAATATGTTGTTGTCACACGTTTCTGGAGATATGGGTATCAGCACTGTACTAGGAGGGTTGTGTTTGCAGACTCCATCAATTTGTCTGTGAACAGCCTGCCAGGGTTTAGTGTTGACATCGACAGGGACATAGATTTGAAATGTTACTTCATCTTTACAATTGCTGTCAATAATCCATTTGGCAGATAGCTGAGACCGGCTATAAGGCACGAGAGAACAGGCTAAGGTACATTGCGAGGGCATGCTTCAGCTAACAGCGACAACTATTTCTGTGCTACAGATTTGTATTTCGAGTTCAGTCACCTTGTAGAAATATTTTACTCCATGTGCCCTGAGATGTAAGATGATGTTTGGGCTCTCAGAATAGGAACAAATCCTGTTTCTGAACAATTGTACTCGAGGACATGCAGGAGATCCTCCTTTAGCTGACGTGGTAGGAAGCCAGGTTGAGAGGCAAAGGCTGAACACAGAAATCATGTCCTAGCCCTTCTGTACGCGCTTTAGAAGTGCAAAGTATTTCTTTACCCACCAATCTTAAAGGACTTCATAAACTTTAGTGAGCCATCGGGAGAGCCCATCAGCTCTTTTTGCATCACATTCATTTGCTGTCGCAGAACTTTTGTTATATGGCAAGAATGAATATGTTGAATTTATGGGTTTGACAGGTAACAGAAAACAAGAATTGTCATTTTAGTTCACTTGAAATGGATTCAGCTGAGAGAAGATCATACTTGTCCAGGATACGACCATGTGCATTGTGTAGGTGAGAGTGGAAGAAGCGGAGCAGCATGCATCTGCCCCAAATTAAACAGGGTAAAATTGTTCTAGGTGCTCCTTAGTTAAGAATTGGAGTTTAGACTATCAGGCTGTGCTTATTCACTCTGCTGTTTACTTTGCAGGGGACTGCTGAGTGTCATCGCACTGGAAAATCTGGCCTAAATGAAATAGCTTATTTTTTAAAATTGCAGCTGATCATTTTCATTTGAGAATGAACCTGGTCTCTCAAACAGGCTATGAGTAATGACAGGTCATTAACTACAAGAGAAATTGTGCTCGCCAGTACCATTCTTACGCTGCTGTAATGACTTGTCTTGTGTGTGTTGCGATAAAGTATTTTTAATTAATCTTAACCATTTAAGTCCATCTGACAATGTAACTGAGTAGTGGGATAATAAAAAACAAAGACCTTGTACTAATTACCAACGGAAGAGCAGAAACAGGTTTTGGTTTAGATTTTAAACGTTCTGTTACATACCAGAGGCATATAAATCAAAGCTAAGCCTTTTAAAGCTCATAGTTTCGAAATGGCAGATGAATTAATTTAATTTTTAAACTTTCTCCTTGTAGCATCTTGCGAACAAGCTTTCAGTTAAAAGAGCCAGATTCTTGTTTCCAAAACAAGATCTTTTGTTGTCTTGATAATGTAAATTAATGAAAGCTTTCCCTTTTCTCTTTCTCTTCAATATATTTTCTCAAAATAGCTCATCAGGGCTGTGTTCTGCAATTTGCTGTGCCCTCTGGCCCTCGTCCAGTAAAGCACTTAAGCATACAAATAGCCCTAGTTTTGGTGGGAAGTGGGCAACTGAGCACGAGACCCTCCCCTGTCCCGACAGCTTCCATGCTTCTGTGTCTTCAAGAGAAATCTGCAGCACGCTTCCCACCCTGCACAGCGTTTTCTCCACCAAACGCGAACAGTATTTCACAACACAGCCCTGATCCTTTCTTCGTGCATCTATTTAAGAGGTTTGAAGAACTGTTTAGTTGAAGTGGAGGATCTTTGCGCTTCAGGTAGCTTCTCATGAACTCCGCTCTGGAATTGAGCGGAGATGTTGACATACATCTTCATTTTGGAAGCGAAGCACATGCCTAATGGTAGTTGAGGAGTTCAGCATCTCACCAGTCATGGCACTAAATCTTTACAGTAAAATCCAGTCAAAGCGGTTCCTGGGAGGCTGCGATTGATTTCGGTCCAGCAATTACTCTGTATTGACCGACTCGAGCACATTGTCCGTCAGCAGCAGCAGTTGCCTGCAGAGACTCAGTTGCGGGAAGCTTTCACGTTTTGCAGGTGGCAAATAAGATCGGGGACGCTAGCAAACATACTTCAGCCTCAACATGAACAACCTAATGTTAAAAAAAAGCCTTTAAATGTCGTGCACTACGTGTAGGGTGTGTATGTGCTGTCATCTAATAGTGTAAGTAGGAAAATAAATATTTCTCATAACCAGATTATTACAGGGGAATGTCTTTCCTCTGGAGTTTGGTATTGCTGTCAGACCAAAACAGGGAGCTAATTTCAGCTTTTACGCTTTCCCAAGTTTGATACCATTGCTCTTTCCGTTTCTTTGCACCACATCCTTGTTGCAGGTGCTTTCTTTTTTACTCTTTTTTAAAAAAAATATTGTTAAGATTCAGAAGGAGGAGAAAAGAGAGTATTACAGAAACAGAGACTGAACCGGGTAGGGAAAGTGTTTCAGCTATCCGCAGGCAGGAAATCTGAGCTCCTCTGGAACCTGAATGAGTCCTGGAGCAGTCTCGTTATTTTTATATATTTATTTCCCTGTTTGGCTGTTCAGCCTGCTTTTCCCACGTTATCATCAAAGTGGCCCCAGAAGGGACAGTTGTGAAACAGAAACTATCTGTGAGTAGAGGAACAAAAACAGGGCTTTTGTTAAGCTACAGATGCCTTGGTTTTAGCAAAAACAAACAACTTTAATTGCCGTAAGTATTTGCAAATGCTGCCGCTCTCTTTTAAATGTGTCTTAGTATTGGGGGGAGGAAGGGGGAAAGGCAAGATGTCAGTGGCGGCCCCATCTCGTTGAAATTTGGGCTGAGCCAGTGCACCGACGGTGGTTTCTCCCTCTTCCGACTCTCTGCCCTGGCCTGAATGCAGATAGCTTTGCAGCAGCGAAGCTAAAGGAAAAAATAGTTTCTTCCCCTGGTTCACATGAACTGCTTTGAACTGGAACAGATGTGGATGTACAGAACTATCTGCTCACAGCAACTGTTCCATTTATAACCATGGGGTTTCTATTCAGGTCTCTTTATCATTTTAACTTATTTTCTCTTTCCACACCCTTTTCCACAATAAAATATTCTTAACTAAATGGGTTTTCAGCTCGCATCCAAAACCTTTGCAAGTGCTACTCCTCGCATGAACTTACAATGCCAGCGTTATTGTTCAGTGACTTTTTGCTAATAATGATGGCCAGTGGAGGCAAGGTCGAGGTTGGGTTTGTGGTATTTGTAAGATGGGGTTCAGAATATCGGTTTATTACCAAATTAGGGCAGAATCCGGAGTCTGATGCAATGGTAATAAAAATCTCGCGAAAGGCGTTTGTAATATCTAACTTCCAAATGGCATTTCTATTAATTTTCTGCTTTGTTGAACTGTATTCAGCTTTGGTGTACAAAATAAGTTTGTGTGCAACCCAGATCAAAATTGTTCCAGTGAGTACAGATAAGAGATTCAAACTCAACCACAAAAATCCGGACAACGGTGTTGTTTCTGCTTTGCATTTTTCATGAACTCTTACTTCTGAGTAAGTTCATTCACTGTTTGATTAAGTGCTCAATAATTAATTCCGCAAATGCTCTGCTAAGTAAGAAGGTGAGCCCTGCAGTTCCCATTGACCGAGACGCAGGGATCTGTCCTGAGATGAGGGAAAAATGCACGTAGTCACAGATGAAATCAGTAGTAGTAGCGTTTGGTTAAAACTAATCAGTTACGCCTCTCCAGTTCTGCGCTCACTCGAGCGGACCATGTGGCCTTTATTACAAAATTAGGAATTCATTTTTTTAGAGTTACTTCAGTTTCTCTGTTCTCTAATTGTCTGTGGAAAGAGTCAGTTGTTTGTATATTGGAGACCCTACGTGTCAAGTTCTCTGTTTTAGTTCATTGCTTCCAGCCTTGACGCAGAAAACAAAAATTTCATCAAAATTGTGGAGACAGATAGGATTTTAATCTAAACCATATTAAAAGTTGAAAACCTCCGTGACCGTGGGGTTTCTTAGGGCTCAGCAGTGAACTACCTCTTGCACTACCTTCAGGAAGGCCAGAGATTTGAATTAGTAATCTGAAGGCACTCTTCTCTTCTGGTTGACTCAATACCAACTCTAAAACTGGATGATACAGTTCTGCAAAGCAATGTTGCGTTGGCGTTGGGATACTCTGAGGAACAGTCTAGGCACGCAGGGTGTCCCGGTACCCCAGGCTATGGATTCGTCACAGCATTGGGTAGGAAATGCTTTGCTGTTGTCGGGTTACCTTCACATTGCTCCAGTTGCATTGAGTTAAATGAAATAAAAGTAGATATTCGCAGTATGGAAAAGAGAGTTTCAAATGTTCCCCAACAACAGATGAAGAAACAAAAGGAAATTTTGTGCTTAATCTGCTCTTACCAAGGTTAAACGGATAAGATCTCTCTCTCCATCTGTCAAGCTGCTATGGTGTAGACAGGTTTCTGACACACAACTTGCAGTCACTTAAACTTTTGTGTAAGTGCACCCCCGGGGTGCACCTTTCAGTGTGAAGCGTTTCTCTTGCTCTTTTCTCCTCCCCGTTATCCGTACGCTTTCTATTTCAATGGCTGTAGCTCCCTTTATTTGCTTGGTTTAATTTTCATTTAAAGTTTCTTCTAAGAAAAAAAATACAGGTATTCGACTGCAAATATTTTTTTAATCTCTTTGAATGTTTTTGGTGATCCTATGTGTTGCCACCACATAGAAAACCCTTTCCACGTTACCCCCACGACAGAACTTTTCTCCTGAACTCTGCTAGCGTCCTTGCACTACCCTTCTGCAGCTTTAATAAGAATTAGAACTGCATGGGAACGTGCCCAGTCCACAACCACATCAAAGCTGTGGTTGAAGTCCAGTTTTCAAACAACCCCCAAAGTTGGCCAAGTCTGGTGTTTCAGTTTTGATTTGATATGTTATATAGAGGCCCTACTTGCAACATTCAGTGAAGGCTGGAGAGCAGACACCAAGTTCCCAGAGGCTAATTGCTGTCTGGACTGAGGCAACATCTCATTTATCCATTCCTGTAACTTGTCCACATGAGTTGTTTTATCCTCTCTTTCACCAAAGCACCATGTAATTTGTCTGGTTTTAATATTGACCAGTAGTAATTTCTTAATGTGAAGAATGTGCAGTGAAGGAAAATCCGTTTACAGTTCTTTGATAGATCAGTTCCATTTTTGTTCACATTTGCCAGTTTTATTGACTTTATTTTTAAGGAAAAATAATTACATGGAGTCTGGTTTTAGTCGAGGACTTTTCTGTTTTATGTGCAGAACAGACAAAGACCTGTCGCATCAGAAGAGTAAAATTAGGTGGGAAAAAAAGTGTTCTTTCCCTTCAACAGATAAATCAGGTGCTTCCACTGCACAAAGATATACAGCAATGTAACACGTGTGGGCACTAAGGCTAAGCAGACACATCAACAGAGGGAAATCTCTGACAAGTTTTAGGTATGTCACTTGGACATGGGATGTATCTTAGTAGACAGTCTGTCACTTTTATTCCCTAATAACTTTTGACAAGAGACAGATAATACTGCAGAGTTTATTTTAAGGTAGATTGTTTAATTTTGTGTCTGTTCTCTTTCTTTCTTCTTCTTCTTCTTTTTTTTTTTTTTTCTGGATACTTTCCCTTTTTCATACCAAAAAAAATAGTGCCCCGGCTATTTGTTAAGTTTGAGAATTTGGGGTGAGTAGCCGGTTATATTTGGGAAGGAAGCAATGGATGCAGCGAGCAGCTGGGTGCTGTCAGAGTGTCAGGTCCTTGGCTGTGGGAGACGTGCCCCCCGCTCCCATCCCTCCGCCACGCGATGCATCCCCCGGAGCCGGGCGGGAGCTCGGGGGCTACCGGGTCTCTGTCTGCAGGAAAGAGATGATACTCCCGACTGTCCCCAAGGTTCATGTGGAACAATACAGCTTTTTTCCTTTTTTTCTTTTCTTTTTCTTTCTGGATGCGTGTTGTTCTTTGGGCAGGTGAGCGCTTGAGAGTATCGGTGAGTACTCCTGCACAGAGTGGTGCTGGTGGAGGTCAGTCGCAGCCCTCGGGTCCCTGCAAGCCCCAAGCCTTCCCTGGCACAACTGAGCAGACTCCCAAACCGTATGGTGGTTCAACGATGGATCGGATGTCTAAAAATGTTGATTATCTGAACGGTACTTGTGACCAAAAGGAGATTTAAACGTCAGGGTCTCCAAAAAAGAAACGGTTGGTTTGTTAACCAGTGCCTGAGCGTGCTTGACGCAGGCAGCTGGTGCTTTGCTGTCTCTCTGTGTCCAGCTACGCTCTCACAGCACCGAATACATCCCAAGGCTGAGCACCCCGAGAGGCGCTGGGTGCCCTCGGCCCCATTGCTTCCCACGGTCGGAGGGCACTGGGAGGAGCGGTGAGTCAGAGGCAGGGCTAGGCAGCTGTGCAGCAGCAGCAGCTCGCTGCCTTCTGGGGCTGGCTCATTTGGGATGGAGGATTCAGGACCAGAAGAAACAGAAGAGTCCTCTTGGGACCAACGTGGGAGCGTAAGGGCCGTCCAGAGAGGCTGCACCTGGGAGGAAGGGGATTTTTTTTAAAGCTCTTGAAAGTGGGTAAATTTGGGTGACGCTCTGTCCTTTCTAGCTTCCCATCGTACACAGACTGATTTGTTATACATCTGTGGCACGGACGGTAGGTGAGGCGCTGGAATATTTACTCACCAAGTTTGAAGGGCACAGGAATTCGCCGTGGGAAACCGGTGTGTTCCCGTAGGCTGGAGCTCCCCCAAGCCACAGTCTGCCTCCAGGCATGTCCCACAGCCTCCTCCAAGAAGGGGGCAAGAAGTCTTAGCCCAAACAGACAAAGCTTAATTTGCCCTTGAAGAATTTTCTTTCAAGCTCAAAACATCCGAGTTCCAGGTTGGTTGGTTAAGTGTTGTTTGAAAGGCTGTTTTTGTAAAACACATGTCAAAGCCCTTCTTGAATCCAACAAGCTCTTTGCATCGGTTGGTGTCTTATCGCAAGAGTTTGCTAAAGTTTGGGTGAACAAGTGTTTCACTTTCTGTTTTCTGTATTTTAGTGATGTTTTACAGCAGTGGGAGTGTGTAGCATAGGATCAAGGAACCCTTTGTTAAAAAAAGAGGAAAAGATCCATCTTGCCTCACTGAATTTGGACAGTAAAATTATGAACTTGGACCATGAGGGTTATAACTGTAGCATTTCTCAGCCCTCGCATCAATAAAGTGTTTTGCTTTCCGTTATCTGTGGGTTTAGAAGCAGGGATCTTACAGCAATACCAGCTTTAGCTCATCAGGAGATTTTGCTCCCTTCTCCCCGTTCTCTTGCTTAAACACTCGATCAATCATTTATGAGTCTGCTACATGCAGCCTTCACCTTTCCTTGGACTTGGTAGCGTTATTTCTTTCCACACTTACGCAATAATCTTACAGCTTAAAACAATGATCCTGTCATTCCTTACTCAATGCATGTAAAACTTAAACCCGATCAAAAAGTCCAGATAAAAGTAAACAGATGGGTGTGTACATGGATGTCTGAAACCTGCTGCTATACGAAACCTTTCTGAGAGCCCTGAAGAGAAGCTTATCCTTTAAACTTTCTTTATAATGCTTTATGAGGGAATAACTTGCAGACTGTTAGCTTTTATTTGTCGGGGGGGGGGGGGGGGGGGGCAACCATCAAGTAAAAATCTGTCTGGAGTAAGTGAAACCGATAGTCACCAAAGTATGTGTTACAGTTTGGAAAAGTCTGTGAGAGGCTGTCACTGAGAACAGGCCAAAAAGGGAGCCTGAAGGAAAAATTAGAAGGGGGATGGAATGTTATTAAAGCTATAATTATAAACATAGGAGGCACTCTGATATTATTTCTTTTCTTTAAAACTGTCGTGTGAGCAGGAATTGCTGCCTGGGAGTTTGCAGCATGGGATGCAGGAACCCTTTTGTTAGGAAAGAGGGGAAGATGCATACTGTCTCACCAGATTTATGCGCTCAAATAATGAATTGGGACCATGAGAGTTAGGAACTGTAGGATTTCTAAGCCCTGATATTAGTGTTTTCCCACTCGCTGTAACTCAGCTCCACTAGGCAGGTAATTGAGTGAAAGAAATACAGGCTGCCCCTTCACTGGAGAATGTTTGACTCCTGACCGGTTCTGAAATGCAAAAACCCTGGTCTGCTCCCAGCGTCGTGTAGTGTGCGGACATGGTCCATCATCCAGCATGTAGATGCAAATGTTTTGAAAAGGGCTTTAGAAAAGTATTTCCACCTCTGTTTTCCTTGGTACCAGCTGCTATTGCACCCTGCAAATAAAATGAGAGCTGATTCCTTTGCCTCTTAAGGAAAGGGCATGTTAAACCAATGTTCGTGGTGGTATGCGTTCAAATTTCATATGCTACTTGCTCGGGTGGCTTCAGAAACATTGCGTTGGCAGATAGGTACCAAAGCTTCGCTGAGGTCAAGGGGCGGGCTCCAGCAGTACATAAATTGTGTAGGTGCCGGGAAGGACCCACTTTGCAGGTGACCGCCGAGGTCTGCGTCCTGTCACCTGGGGCGAGAGGGTGGCCGTGCCGACGGCTCAGCGCGCAGGCAGGAGCAGCAGCGGCCTTGCAACGCTCACTCCATGTAATTAAACACTTCGGCAGTGCCAGTGGGCAGCAGCTGTTTTGAAAATAACATGATGGAAACATGTAGGGACATTTTGGTGGCAGTAAGCCCACGCATACTTGCAACTGAGAGCGCCCTGTCTCCCCTTTGATGCCCCACTCCATGCCCTCGTTTCAAATGTCCTTAAGGTTGGCTGCATTCACGAGACCCGCCGGTTAATTTGCTTGACTTTGAAAAGCTGTAGTTCACGGAGCGTGTATATAACTTAGGGCCCATGAGTAGTCTCATTCAAAAGATTGGGTCTGCTCACATGTTACGCTCGTCCCTGGAGCTGTTACGCACTCGCTTAGTCTCCCTTCAGCAATGTCATTAAACCCGCTCTTGGCGATGGGCGAGCAAGACGGGCTCTTCTCCATGCTCTGAAGTGTTTAAATTTAATGGCAAATTTGATAAACAGTCCAACAGGCACTGGCACGTATTGTTCATGAAGGGTAATCCTGACAGCGCACGCTGTTTTGTGGTTTGTATATCGGGTGTTTTAAAAATTTATCTTTATTGTTAATTTTTTGTGGAGCTCATGGATGTGTTCCAGTTGGGCTCTCCCTGCCCCCAGCTGGGGCTTTCATAGGAATTTTGAACTTAAGAATACAGGAAATGTAGATGGGAAATGTGGGGGAAAATTATTTTGTGTTGTTAATACCATTTTCAGAATTTTTGTGGTGTACTGAAGATTATTGTAGGGGGTTTTTTTGTGGCACCTGAAGCCGTCAAAGTCACATCAGGATAGTGAGAAATTCCACTTTCCGTGGCTTGGCTGCAGGGAGTGCAAATGAAGTGTATCACATGGACATTATTTGTTGTGTAAATGGAGGGATTGATGGCTGTTGCTGTTGGATTTTTTTTTTTTCCCCTGTGTTGGCTTTTGTGTTCACTTATTTTATTCAGTTGCGGTCTTAGAAAAAGTTAAGATGTCTTTTTATTGTTGTCTCGGGTGACTTTCTGGTGAAGGGTGTTATAGAAAAATATTTTACTGCTATATGGGAGCATAAGAAATAATGGTATGTTTAGAGAAGCTTGAATGACTCCAAATCTCTATCCTTTTGCTTTGTGTTGTTATTCCTCATCTTTGTCACTACTGGAACACTGATGCTTTTGGAAATACCTTTTCAGCATGGTCCTACAAGTTAGTCAGTAATGAACGGGCCCTATCTAGCCTGAGAGATCTTCGCTTAGCATCAGCAAGACAAATGGCCTGCTTAAATATGCCCAGGTTTGTGTTCTCCTTGATCAGGATTGACGTGCTTTGCCCTTAGTGTTGTACTTACTTATTTTCAGTTTCTTTATAAAGAAGGCCTTGTAGTCAAGTGGTCAGAGCAGGAGCTAGCAGCCTGACACGGGTTCTACCCATGACTCAAATTGCACTGAGTCAACATGCACCTTGGCCAATCCAGGCTGCAAACTGAATTATTAAGAATGACTTCAGTAAAATTTTGCATTTGGATTTAGCTTACGTGAAGGAGAAGTGGTTTTAAAGCTGTTTGAACAGGAGAGTTTTAACTGGAGAGAGTTGCTTTGGTTTGATTTTTTTTAATCCATGTTTGTGTTCTGCTCCACCATGTATTTATTTTAAAATCTAGTTGTGCATCAACACATTCTCAATCTGAAATGTAGATCTCAGGCTGAGATGTTTTAAATGTTTGAATTGAATCCAGTTTTAAAGTACCACAGTTATCTAAGAAGTACATCAAAGTTTCCTCCAGTGTTCATTTCTCATTATTATCTGTTCTGGAGCACTGATTGTTTTTCAGTATAATTAGTGTATGTGTTACCATAAGTTCTCTTTCTGATCTTGCATCAGACATGCTCTCGTGTTTACAGAGAAGAATCTCATCCGGTATCTATGAAGTTTTACTATGTCAAAAACAAACTTTTGCCCTGATTCCACAATTTTAGATACCGGATCTGTGTACTATCAGGTCGCTCAAAAGCACTGGTTTGATTTTCTTTGAGTATGGGCACATATGGTTTGCATTGCTATCAAATTCCTCAAAGTACCCACATGAGTTAACGGTAGCTCTGTTCCTCTCTGCCAGCTTTAGGTTGGCTGTGGCAGGACGGTCGATCATAGATCTAAAATAAAGCCTGCTGGTGCCAAATTGCCCCACCAAAAATTTCTTGAAACTTGAACCAATAAAGTGAGTATATTTACCCTTCGGCATTTTGCGTTATGTGACGGTGGAGTTTTGGATCTGGTACTAGCAGCCTTAAATCTTATTTTGTTAAACCGAACTTGTTGTTGCTTATCTTTCTGGAAAAGGATGTGCTCCCATGGCTTGGGATGGGAACCAGACAAATGCAAAATACTCGATCTGGGTAGGAATAATTAGCTGGTTAAATAGCAGTTCCTCAGAAAAGGGTCTAGGAGTCATAAACTAAGCATAAATCCACAGTATCTTATGTTGTAGGGAACATGTTGGCATATGCAATAGATCATTTAGTAATTCTGCTCGGGGCTGGAAAAGCCTGACCGGGAGTACTTTATCCAGTTTCGAACATCTTTTTGCAAGAACAGTGTGTATCATAACAGCCTAAAGCTGAGAGGAGGGCAACAAAAATGAAAAGAAATCCAATAAAATATGTCTTCTAAGAAAGCAGTGGAAGAGAGGCATTTGGCCAGCGGGGTTTGCAAATTTCCGGTAGGGTTTCTAGGTAGAATTGTTGTTTGTGGGGGAATATTCGTTATGCTTGTCCTATTCTGAGGTGCCCTATGTTAACGCTGAAATTTGGTTGTAAGTCGGAGGGAAAAGTCCATCTTACAGGAGGGGAAAGGAAGTAGTGGGAAACCCTCTGTGCACGCATGGCCTCCGTGCCAGCTGCTTTCAGGAACTCCTGGGTCATCATGTCCAAATCTTTGCTATTTCGGGCAACCACATCACAGAATCCCATTCATAAATTTCTCAAGTACCATTATAAAAATAGTTTGATTTTATTTATTTATTTATTTTATTTTTTGCCTCCATTGCTCTGATATGAACCTCGTGCCTTTGATCTGGGGCCTCATCTCTAATGATCGTCCTCGAGTGTTTTAAATGTTAATGTAGTCACATGTGCAGTTTATTTGTTCTTCATTGTCTTTTGGCTTCTTGACCACCCGACGGGGGCGGGGGGGAAGAGGGTAACGAAGGGGTAGTTTTCTAGTTCTTTTACTGTCTTCTAGGAAGACAAGCTTCTCCCTCCATCACTGCCACCACACCCTCCGTCATTTTGCATTTTGCTGTTTAAATTTGAGTTCATGTTTCTGAAATGGGGGGTGATGAGTACTGCAGGCAATATCCCAGAGAAACACTGCGGTTGCTCTTTCATCTTTACTGGAAGTACTTTGCTTGATATACCCTAAATTGTCATTTGCCTTCTTCTGAGCTATGCCTCACGGAGGGATAGTTGTACTGTGATCAACCGACTTATAAGGAAGGAGTCCTGAAGTATCCTCCAATGCTAGACAGAGCTACCATGTGATACCTCTGGAGAAGATTAGGAACAGCCTGTGTTTGAGCCGAAACCACGTTCCACTGTACTGAGAGCCTGATGGGCTTGTAAAGGAATTACAGTCATAGGAAAGATATTTTTGTGGGTGTTCCTTGAAACTGAGAAGTCCCGTTGCTTTTTGGGCACAGGGTGGACAGGCAGTGGGTGTGCAGTTTGAGCATAAAGTGTCAGCTGCAAGTTGGTTTGACACTGTTTGCTGGTATTCTGCTCTGAGAGCACCTCTGCTACCAGTAGTGACTAGAAGTTCTCAACAGAAAGTGTCTCCCAAGAACAAGACGCAGGTGGCTGCGAGAGCAGAGGAGTGTCGCATTAATGGTTTCTTACACCATCACGAGGGGGCTCAGGCAATCCAGCAACCTGAAGTTGTTACCTATAGTAAAACCAATTTCTGCTTGATTTACAAGGAAGAGGAGGTTTACAAGGTTGTCCCTTAACTGATACGTGAGAGGAGCTGATGAGGTTTTCTAGAGATTGAGCAAGAAAAATCTCAGCTAGTTTTTTGGAGGTCAGGGTCATGAGGCAGTCGTATAAAGACTCAGAAGATTCCCAGCTAATCACCCTAACCTCTTAGTAGAGGGAATCGCACCTCCTCATTGTGGACAGCAAGTCCAGTTTCTGAGAGGAGGTGTTTCGTACAGGAGTTTAGGCAAGAGATCGGATTTAGAAAACTGAAGAAATGTGTGGTCAGATGTGGCTTACCACATCGTATGTGGCTGTATTTCACATACTCTGAAAAGTTCGAGAAATTTATTGTCACCAGGAGTTGAGCAGAAACAGCCTTGTCTTTGGTACCTACAAAGTAAGGAGAAGGCAGAACTGTCAGTAAATGGTAAAACCAATAAGTATCCTTCCCCAAACCAGAAGAAAGAGACTCCAGCTCAAGGGCAGAATGGACCTCGTGCCAGTGGTGGGGATATTGACGCATTTTAGGATTGCAGAAACTTGGCATCCCAGCTTAAACTGCCAGTCGTTGCACCCATGAGGACTGCCACCCATGAGGATGCAACCAGTCTACCTCGTTTGGTTCCTGACGATGAAGCAACAGGGCTCTGTTCAGAAGGCCAGAGTTTTAAAAGGTCATCGCTGGGTGGAAATTTTTATCTGCTGAACCGAATCAATATTTTGCAATTTGTAAATCTTACAGCTGTGTGCTGTGCCCCAGTGATGTTGGTGGATTAATGAAAGATAAATGGCTGTCTGCACAAGAAGGTCCCTTTTCTCCCCCCTCTTTTTTTCCTAAGGCATAGGTTTCCTAAGGCACAGCAGCAGCACAACCAGTCACTTTGGTTGTACCGCTGCTAAGCGTTTCCATATTTAAACAGTACTCCAGATTGCTTATTGAAGTGGGTAAGCGATATGCCATCCAAACCTCTGGGAATCACACCATAAACTTCCCAAATAAATAGGCTTAAGGAGAGAAACCAAACAGGACACACGTGCTAAAAAGCCTCAAGATTAGCAAGATGTGTCCCTTTCTGCCAAACCAGCAAGTAATTGTTTTAATATGAAAACCAGCATTTCAGATAGAGATTTTTCTACAATTGGCTGATTTTGGTGCTTGGCTTCTTAAATCTTGTTTAAAAGGTCACAGGCCGAGTCCCTTCTAAGAGCCTGACGGCTGATTAGCAAGCGGAAAGATTAGCAGAGAAAGCACTTGATATTTTCTTGTCCAGGGAGATCCCAATAGGGCGCTGCAGGAATTGTTACGCAGGCTGGAGTAGGTGCGATGAGGCTTTTTTTTTTTTTTTTCCACTGGAACATCATGTTCAGGGGTGACCGCATTGGTCTGTAGATATTTTCTCCTGTGAGAACTGGCACTCCAGAAGCTTTGGGCTGGGTCAAGTCATACCTAGGTTTATAATTTTCAGTACCATTAGAGCATCCAGCCTTCCACAAAATGCAATTTTGTGATGTACTATTGCAGGACTTTAATCAAGAAGACTTTGTGTGTTCTCTGAAGTTTCCTTGAAGCATCTTGTTGGACTGCTTTGCCCGGAGCTGCTGTGGTGGCATTCACTGTCCTTCTTGCCTTCAGTCACGAGGGCTTCACAGGCAAGAACCAGCCCGCAGGTAGGGAAAGAATAAGGAATATAAACTGTTGATCAGTGTTATAAGTAGTTCCTGAAGGAATATAGTTAGAGATGAAAGTTATCAGGAAAGAAGTCTTAGTTTCATGTAAACAAAAATCATGCTCATGTTAAAATTAGGTAAAGAAAATAGATTCAGAAACATTACATGTGTTGTAACATTGAAATATTTCTTCGGGTAAGTACGTGTAGTCATTGATAGAGGTGCAGTCACTACCCACTGTTTGGGGACACTAATATCCTTTATGTATGTATTGGTGGTGTACAAAACGCCTATACTCCCCCCTGCTCTCTTCACCACTGCTGGAGGAGCTGCTTGGATGGAAGCTGTTCCTCAGGGAGAAGGTCTGGCATAGCTTTCCCTAACCAAGTCCCCCACCCATTTGCACACCCCCACACCCCCCCCGATATATGGTCTCTTACAGGCTATAAAGCCAGGGAAATCGATTGCACGCACATTTTATCCCAAGCATATCTGCTGCTGCTCCTCTATGGTTCCCATATTGTCAAGCCTCTATGGCTCCCATATTGTCAAGAAACAAATTTACATCGCTTGGAAGGTTGTCTTGTTTTTCTTGAGGTTTTTATCATGCAGAGGAGGCGAACAGGGCCACGTGGGTGCTCGGGGGCTGGCTGCGGGCGATGCCCTGGTGCCATTGAGCCAGGCGAGGTGCCAGCCCCTCTGTACGTCTTTACCAAGCTGCTAGTGGAAGGGTGCCTTGATCTTGTGTTGGGCTGGAGAGTGAGAGTGTGAAAATAAAAATTTACGCCCCTAGGAATTTTTTTCAACCACTGCAACTAGTTCAAATATTTTAAATATCGTATGTCTCTCAAATTAATGCATTGTGCAATAGCTGATCCGGCGTTATGACACCCCTCCCACCGTAACCACTGTTGCTCTATCACATCACTTCACAGAATATCTCCAATACATAGCCAGTCATAATAAAAAATAGCAACAGCTATGGGTTTCAGACATCCAAAAGGTTAGTAAACCGTTCAAGGACATTACTACCGAGCTATCTCCATTAGTTTTGAAATCAGAATTGTGCCACCTTCATTTATATTTACCTAGTTGCCCTCTATTCCTTTAAATATCAGTATTGACACCATTCTGTGGCCAGGGAGAACTTTTCTTTCTCTTAATCAGCAATAAATTTATTGCAGGTTTAAAAGCAATTGCTTCAGGGTAATTTCTGAAGAGCTTGGATATTTAAAAAAAAAAAAAAAGACTATTCATGAGACTAGAAACTTAGCTGGCAAAAATGCATCATGTGTTTTGTAAACTCGTTGAACTAACCAACCAACATAGAGTATGTGTTATTAAAAAGTGATAAAAGTTTGCAAATAGCAGTTTACAATATATTTTGAAAAAGTTTATGGAATAACAGATATACTAAAGGATGGTATCCAAAGAAATTGGACATTCTAAAATTGGGTTCTAAATATTTTGGTAAAACAAGATTTTTTTTCATGCAGACTATTGTTTTTCTAAATGTTTGAATGCTTGAAGATAAGCAATATATTAAAGTTTAATTCCATTTTATTCCATTGTTTAGGTTTTTTTTCACTGAACTGATAAACATTTACCAGATAAATGAACAGAACATTTTCCTTTTTCAAAAAAAAAAGAAGACAGCACGTGAAATATTCTGCTAACCAAAACAGAAAAACACAATAAAACCTTGTCTTAAGCTTATAAACTTAGTCACACTTTAGAGAAAAATAAATTCCTCTCCTAAATTCTAGGATGAAACCTTGGCCCTCTATAAATAACAAGGTTACAACATCTTCAATGCCTTTTTCAGGAAATATGAAAACAAATAATGTTTTCTCTCATTCTCTCTATCTGCACTGATGTCAAATGCTTGCTCTTGGCAGGAGTCACCATTTCCTTCTTACCCAGAGTATCTCCACGCAGACCATCACCGAACACGTGGGTGTGATGCATTTTGGTCTGCTTCGTGGTTGTATTTTGCTAAAGTCTCAGAGCTGTAGAAATAATGAAAAAAAAACCTAAAATATTTTTTGGTGGAGCCTTACATTGTATGGTCCAGGAGCGACTGATACCATTCACTTGCTGGACCATAATGGAACAGCTGCAATTTGGGAATTAACAGACTATTTGGCTACAAAAGAGTCATACTGTTTGAAATTATATAATTTCTAGGTTTTGGTTGGGTGGGTCATAGGTTTATGGTGCTCAGAGTTGTTTCCTCAGGGGAGGAGGATTTATGCCTAATACTAAAAAGAGAGTATTGAGAGTATGGCATATGAAGCCTAATGTCCATCTGGTGATGCTTGTAGTTGTCAGTCACTTTCTTTGGATGATTTCTCAAAGAATAATGAACAAGACAGAAAGGACTCTCCCTTTTGCTATCTATCTCACACTTTTTGAGATAAAATACTGGACTATAGTTGCCCGTTAATGTGCTAATGAAACCAGAAATAATAGTGTCATACACGATCATCTTAATGATTAGAAAAATGGTCCTTTTTTTTTTTTTTTGGAGGCAATCTCTTCAATTTTGCCAAGATATCCTTGTTTATACACAGGTTGAACACAATGATCTTTCAAAATATGTCTGTCTCAGGTTCTCATCATATGAACTCATTGGGTTGGGGAGTTTTTTTGGGGAGAGTGTTAAATGCCTACATGCTGGCTGTGGACACCACTGCCTTCATGCAGAAATATGCTTCTTCAAGGGCCATACCTTTGGTATGGATTCTGAGCTCCTTTTGGAAGAGTACTGCTGCAGAACAAACAAGAGCAAGTTAGGAATGAAACCTGGAAGTCTGGACGGAGATTTTGGTCCAGTTGCCTTTGACCGCCTGCAGCGCCCACGGAGCCCTCCATGCTCTGCTTCCTTCCATTTTACAGTCGACAGCAATTTCATGGCAATTTCCTCTCCTTTGGTCTTCGGTAGTAAATGTGGATTGACTGGTGGGCCTTTGGATAATCCAGGCTTTTTAGTAAGTCTGTCCGCTGGTACAGTCTTGATAGTAAAGATTGTCAAAAGCTTGTTAGGAAGAGACTTGGGCTCAGCGCTGCTGTCATTATCAGCTTCCCTGCTGAGGGCCAAACTACAAAGAATGTCTATCTCTGCTCAAACATTTCAAGTGTGCCTTTCATCTGGGGTCTCGAAATGCCTTTACCAAGGCGCTGGCCCCGTCCTTCCTCTTGCCGGCACTGAAGGGAAGCTGGCTTTGCTGACGGATTAGTTTTCTGCTCCAAGAATTTTGCCACCCAAGATGGGACCACCCGGAATCCTAAGCAGGAATATCTTATTTTCCTATAGCATGTGTTTCTGCATCCTCTAGCACAGGGCAAGCTAGCTGGCCGGCACGTGGCACCTTCCTGGAGCATCAGCCTCTTTGTGGCAGTCCGATCTCAGCTCGCTCTTAAAAACAAGGAGGAGACTATGCCTGGTGGCATAGTCACTTCTTAGGTCTTCTGCCTCTGGTATCCCTCAACTTAGTTCATTAAGACTGGGGAACGCAGGGAATGGCGTTCTCATAGATCAACAAGAGTTAATAGAGCTTTTCGCCCTCATCGATTTGCATTCGCTTGCTCAGGGAGAGGGAGAGATTGTTTCAATTGCCAGTGAAACTTAGCAGTTTATCGTCATATCCCAGTGTTGCTCCACATCCAAGTTAAAACTGCAGGAGCATGAAGGAAACTTGTTAGAACCAAGCTTTTCCTCAGTGCAGGATTTTGGTTTTATTTCCTCAAATAGCACAGTGCTAGAGGCTGCACTGGGACCTTGGATGAATATCACCTACCACCACCTCGCTGTGAAATCAGCTCCATCTGCTTTGGCACACCCAAAGAACAGATATAAAGTGGAGCTCTGCAATACAAACCCGACCCCACCCAGAGCGACTGGCTCTTTCAGCGCAAACGTAGAAGAGCTGTGGTTACGGAACGTGGTGACTGTAGTCAAAAACATCTTTATCAGGTTAGCGAAACCTTCCAAGACATCCATGCCTCAGTCTATGCAGTCTGGATGCCCTCGTGACTTTGATGCGTGGAAATTTAAACATGAGTGCAAATGTTTCAAGATTAGGACTTTAGATGGGAAACCTCTTGGGTCAAGAGCAGCTTTGCCAGTAAGTATATGCTACGACCTCAGCCCCAGGTTGCAGTCTACGGCTGATGTTTTAACAGTAAAACTGATGATCTTTGGATCCTCATTTTCGCATGATCGGTGTAAGGAGCTATAGCCTGGTATTACAGGAAAATGTATTTACTATTTTAAATGTATTTAGATATCTTTAAAAGCTGCTGTGAAAGTTTAGGTATACGTTGTTCCAATGCATACCCATACTATCCCCATAATCTCTTTTTTAGTATTTCTTTCCTTTCATCTTACTGCTCCCATTGGTAACAACTGCCTTCCCTTGGAACATACAAACAAAAATAATTAGCATCATAACCCTTCAAAACATAACTAACAGGATTCCTAGAGCACGGATTCAGTGGATCTTCCGTATCTAGTCCATGTTCTTGTTCCCACGAGACGTATAACTCGGGATACGACATTGCAGAGTGCATTCAAGAAAGTCATCAGTACGCATTTTGGAAGTCAGCAGTAACTGGCGTAAGAAAGAGGATTACGGCCTTTAGTCCCGATGCGTTTCAGTGAATCACGCCAGTGCTTCCGCTCTCATTAAAACTAATATAAAATGCAAAAAAAAAAGTTGCAAGAATTATTCTGTATGTGTAGCAAAGTAACTAGGAGCAGAATTTTGCTCATTGTATCTATTTTGCTATGAAGTACTATCAAATTACAGAAATACAGAAATAATTGGTAAAACTGGAGTTACAGTTTGCAAAGAACAATCTGCAGTGGACTTGAGCCTGGCTTTAATGCTGCGTTTTGTGGAATCGCAATAGAAGCAAATCTGAAATGTTTTTCCAGTGTCTGGTAGAAGAAGAGTGCTTGATTTAAGTCTTTCAGAAATATGTCTGAAAACAGACATACTTAATGGACCATTAAATAGTTGTTGGTAGTTGGGGGGGAAAAAAGTGCAATTTGTCTTGGGGAGGGTTGTGTGTTTTTTATAAAATGTGGGATTTTCCAGGGTCTAAATAAATGGGCAGTATGAGTCTTGTTAAGGTAAAATTTATATTTGCTGGTCCTTTATGTGCTGTTGAAAATGCCATTTCAGCCAAAGTGTTCATTTTACTATCATTATGGTTTTTAGGTAATTTGCTCTTCGTTTTTAGATTTCACATATCACAAGGGTTGTGTCAGATTAGATGTGTTCAAGCCTAGGGCTACATACTGCAAACAGGGTAAATTAATCTTTAAAAACAAAAATAGAAGGGCAGAAATAGAAACGATGTCATAGTTGTGTGTCCTTCTAACCTTCTTTTAACATGTTGCTGATAATAATAGATCAATAACTTTAAAGCTGTAGACAGCCTTCCAGGAAAGCTGCAGCCCCACTCTAGAGACCCACCCTTGATAAGTCAGTACTGAGAAATATAGCTAAGCAAGCTGATGTTTCAAATAATCCTGCTAGGAGCGGAATTTTCTCCACCCACGTGACAGGAGTTGGTTTTCAGACTCCCAAACACTGGACACAAAAGTCTCCGAATGGGCCCTGCCATTCAGCGTAATACGAAGTGCTAACAAAGTTGTCAGCGTCAGCTATATTAAGATTGTCCTGCTTTAAAAGTATTGCTGTTCTGTACAGGAAACTGTCCTTGGAATCCAAGTTTTCTTTCACCGTTCAATCTTTTTCTTGTTTTAATGGATTGGATCATAACTTCCTGTTTGCTTCGTTAAGGTAATACCCTGTAGAGACGTAGGCTACAGCCAAGTTTTAAAATAAATGCAAAAGCAAAGGAGATGGGTGAGTTCCAGGGTGTCCTACTTAGCACGGGGCTACAGGAGATCGAAGGGGCGGGGGGTCACCTCTCTGCAGGCGGGTGGACAGAAGGTGTCAACATCCCTGAAAGCGTTAATCTTGCCCAGGGGTGGGCCGGTTGCCTTTTACAGCAGCCCTTTGCCTGCCAGGCCAGTCAATGGTATTAGCGCAACCTCCTGCATCCACAGCAGTAGTGCTGCTGGAGGCAACATCTGGCTGTTCGCAGCTGGAGAGGCGAGGGAAAATTTAAATCAAACGGTCACAGATGTGGATGTAATCAGTGCTTAACTTCTGGACTTTGAACAGAACAAAAGTTCAGGACATGTACGAGTGCTCCTTGGAGAGCGCTGCGGTTCCTGACCGGGCTCTTGGTCTCAGGCCAGTGCCTCGTAAACAGGTGTCAGCGTCCCAAAAAAGCTCTCCCCTCTCTGCCAGCGGCGGGTATCCTCGCTGGCGTTCCCGCGGCAGAGCTTCGTGGGCCAGGAGGAGTGACCCATAGGTCAGGAATGAGGGGTGCTGGTGGGGTGGCATACTGAGGCTTCCTTGACATTTGCCTTGCCTTATTTTTCCTGAGGACGAAGCAGGGATTTGGGGCTCCAAATCTGACAACCGTTTAATATATCAGGAGGAAAAAAAAAAAAACAACCCAAAAACAAAAATAGGAGGAAGCGGTAGGTGAGTCGCTTGTGAGAATTATTTTTTGTTTGTTCTTCTTAGCCCAAGGATTAACCTGTAGCTTTGAACGTGGAAGATACAGGAAGTCAAGAAATGGGTAAGAACGTGTTGAAGGAGGATTCTGCTGCTAGGGGGCAATATACAGTAAGCAAAACCACACTAAGGCCTCTTCTCGCAGTATCTATCAAAGGTTTATTTGAAAAGAACCCAAATCCAAAAAATATCCGACCTATTGCATACACTAGCATTTCTTCTGCAGAAAGAGCATGGTATACACAAAATATACAACCTATATTTATATGTGTGTGTGTATGTATTTTTTTTCACATATATATGTGTGTGTGTGTGTGTGCCTGACTTCCTTAATATGCTTCCTCCCTATCGCAGTAGGGTCGTTACCAGTTCTGGGACCTGTGCACAGCACTTTTACTTGTTAATTCACGTGAAACAAATCTCTTCAGTTTAAGGAATCGAAACCCCATACGCTAGTATTTCAGAAGCTTTTGTGAAGAGCTGGTGTTATGGCTCCTTTAAAACGATTCGCTCAGGGAACTTATCCTGCGTGATTCTTAATTTTTTGTTCCGAATTCTATCACAATTTATATAAGGCTTTAATATCTTTAAAAAGATAAGAATGTGGACATTTAAATGTCTTAAATCACATGGTCTTGTAACTCTCCTGCTTCTTCCTTGTTGAGAACAACTGGGACAGCTAACTTTGATGCCTTTACGACTTTTTTGTTCTAGCCACTTTCTTAAACATACTCCCTAAAAAAGAAAACAAGGGGAGATAAGAGAAGCCAGCTTCAGCAAAGTTATTGGTTTCAGGTTAAGCAGTGAAATACTTGTTCGTTTGTTTATAGATACTCATGCTGACTTGATGATGCTCGTTTTAGAACTAGCACAGGATGTTTCTGTAAAAACTGCCTTGTGTGAATGCAAGTTTCCATTTATTTTAATGAAAAAATTATTTTTTGCCTGAGAACATTCAGTGGTTATACGTGATCACGACTATAATATTAATAAGCCAGTTGATCGAGTCTGAGGCTAGTAACGGAGAAAATAGACCCATTTCCAGAGTAGATTTTCAGTTCTGGTTCACCTGGTCACCAAAGCCCAATGAAGAAGCATTGTCTAAATGAGTAAAGGTTACAGCATGATGTGCCAAATTTCTGGGGTGGAAAATTTATCGTTAATTAATTAGTGCTAATTTTTGCAAGAAGAGTTTGAGGACTTTTACAGCTGCAACTGAAGTCTGAACAAAGGAGCAGATGTTTGCAAGTCTGAGGGTTTTTTAATTAATTTAATCTTGTTTCCCATATTGTTCAGAGTGAGAGGCTCATTGGAGATTCACGGGGAGAAGTAACTGGCGCAAAGACACAAGACATGCAGAGACCCTCCTTACTGTTATAATGCACTTGTCTCTTCTGATCTTTTCATTCACCAGTTTCTGTCCTCATGCTCTCGTCCCTGTGATTCACATAAGTTTATCTACTTCAGGTGAATATCCTGCTTGCTTATTTTGCACTGGAAATGGCACAGAGATCATTGTACCCGATGCATCTTACAGAGAAATCATTTCAGAACGGCTAATATATCTCTAACTTTGCTGCAGTTCGCAAGGTCATTGTAGCATCTCTGTGCTCTGAATTGCAGCTGGTGGCTCAGTGTAATCCACAACATCCCCAGATCTCTGGGAAAACTCCCACAGGGAGCAGAAAGGTAGCCTGAGAGCTGCTGCAAGCATCTCTTTCTATGTCTTCCTTTTCTTGCTCTCCCATATTACCTCGCTCCTAACAAAAAAGGGACAGCTGTTAAGATACGTGTATGATCACATACCCTATGGAGCTGTTCCTAAACACAAGTGCTGCCTAAAAGCCTGTTCTTTTATACCAGCTATGCAAAATACAGGGTTATCAACAGCAAATGTGGGAATTACCTGGCAGCGCCCGCGCTAAGGAAGGTAGAAGTTCTATACGCGTCTGATGTTCGCCAAATACTTTCTCAAACCTGGTTCATGGATGGGATTGAAATTGGTATCAAATGCTTTTCAGCGTTTTGCACTCTTACAGAATGTGGATGTTTTGAGACAGCAAGGAATACTTTAAAGTATATCATTATATATTGTATACTTGGCAGGGTGTTCTGTGATTCATAGCAAATATTGGGAAATGACAAAGCAATACATAATAAAGTGTAAAAGAAGCATCAGGTGGCTCTGAGTCTATGGTCCGGGAATATTAGGAACTTCTGCTGTCTCGAAATCCATGGGTTTCTCAACAGCATCAGCTGTGGATACGGAGGAGAAAGGGCTGATTGGTTATATGGCTGTGTTGAAATATGTTGAGCACTTCTTCAAGTCTTTGTTGTAGTGTTTGCTGGTCCGTAAATAGAAGAGAGTGGGTTAGTCAATGTTAGAAGGCTGCAAAGCTAGCAATTTTCACAATACTCTCCTCTTTCAGCTCCCAACAAAGAGATTAAGATGTGACTCTAGCTGAATTAGGACGTTAATGTGCTTTGTGCTCTTCATATTACATCTACTATCTTGCCATAAATAATTCTGAACGTGAATTTATTTTGAGATTAAATTATTGTCCTTGTTTAATATGATTAACACAAAATAGAGGTTCATGTTTTTAAGTCTTTAAAATGCTCTGTTCCATATAAAAAGATGTTTTGTGTTCCGCAACGGAATGCTGTGACCTCTGCCAAATCAGCATAAGTGAACTAGTTATAGTCCCTGTGCATTTGTAATTCCCAAAGTGGTTTGCACGGCTTTACTTAGTCTTAAATCCTGACATCATCTTTAAGTACAGAAATCAAACTTGTTGTAGTTAAGATTGTATGAATAAAGTTCTCACATTTCACATCTTTTCCAGTAGTCATAATAAACCAGAATTGTATGATTCATTGCTTACCTTAAGTATTTGTTCTTTCCGATATTGCCAGGCTACCGATGTGTAAACAGAAATGTAGATATATGCTTGCGGATGGGTGATTGTTTGGGCTTGCACAATAGTACTGAATCATTTGAGCAGGTCTCCTTGCTCTGTACTGTGGACTTAACAAATGCTGCTCAGAAGTGCAGCTCCAGAGCACAGAGAGCTTGTTTGGATTCAATGAAGCTTGCGATTTTCTGCTCTAAACATATGCCATCCTAATCGTAATTTCTAAACCAGCAGTTTTCCGTTCACAGGTCCATTATGAGATATACAAAATATTCAGATTCATAGTCAGGGAAAGGTGCTTTTCTTCTAATATCCTCTGTAATCTACTGAAGTACCTAGGTTTTATTCAGTACGTGTGTGAAAGGAGGAAAAAGGAGAGAGGACTTTCACAGCACTTAAGCTATTGTTTCTAGAAAGTTGTTTCAGGCATTCTTCCAAATAAAAATGCGGGTTGTTATGCTTATGAAGTTCCAAAAGTTGTTGTGTTATTATAGGAGTATTTTACAGCCACGGAATAAAAACTTGGGTACATAGGATTCTGCAGCTGATCGCATTTGTAGCAATTCCCATGTGTTCAGGGAGCGTGTGTCTATATGCGTGTGTATGTTAGGAGAAAAGAGAGCGTACATGTGTAGGGAATTGTTACAAACACGCTAGTCGCTCCCATGAGACAGCTGATTTTTTGGCTGCGTCTCTATATTACCCCATAAGAAGCTTCTTTAACTATTACAAATTGTTATTCAAGTGATTTACTGAGTTTGAGGATGCTGCCCCAAGATTGCAAGCGTGGCATCTTTTCTGAGATAACTATTTGAGAATTTTAAAGAAAAGCCAAGAGCAGCAGCACAGATCTGCAGAGATGTGGGCATTAGATGCTGTGTGCATGATATACGTAAGGGTAATTGCTGCCCAGATTTTATGCAAAGGTGACGGTGTTGATGAGCACTGCAGTTCCTAGGAAAGTGCTAAGCTTGTAGAGAGTTGCTTGGGGCTGCAAATTGCCCAGATACAGGAACTGAAATGAAGATCCACAAACTCGTGGTGTTTGCGAGTTCCAGAGAAGCATGACTTTCATACTAATAATGTTTATCTTACTCTGATAAGCTCAAGAAATGTGCCAAGGCTTTGGCCACACCTTCCTCCTCTGCTGCTGCACGTTGTTGTCCATGCGAATGCCTGCATGACGCCATGAAGAACCTGATGAACCATGTGCAGTTGAGCTCTGGCCATCTCCAGGGATGGATGGAGTTTTATAGCTTCACTGGGCCCTTTCCCCATCATGTGATCACCCGTGTTGTTAAAGAGTTAAGATTTTTTTTTTTTTTTTTTAATGTCTGGTCATAATTTCCTTTGTTGCAACTTGTGTCTGTAGCCTCCCATCCTTTTGCTGTGCACCTATGAGAAGAATCTGGCTCTGCTATGTCTGTACCTGCTCAGTAGGTAGGTGAAGGCAGGAATGGGACCCCATCGTTTGCCTTCTCTTCTTTGGGCTGCATAAGCGTGGGTCTTTCAGCCTCTCCTTGTGCACTTGAGCCCCCTGACCATCTTGATGGTCCTCCACTTGACTTGCTGAAGTCTGTCCATGTCCTTCTTGTGCTGGGGAGCCAAAACTGGGCACAGCGCTCTAGCTGTGGTCTGGCAAGTGTCAAAAAAAGGAGAAAATCACTTCCCTAGACTGGCTGTCTTTGCTTTCTTACTAATGGAGTCCAGTTTGCAGCTATCCTTCACCACTCAAGACGATCACTCACTTCGAACCTGTCCACCAGGATCCTCAGGTCCTTTTTTGCAGAGCTACTTTCTATATGGTCCATGCCCAGTTTGTGCTTGTGGTGGAGACTAGTCTGTCCAAGTGCAGGACTTCATATTGACTTTGTTGAGTTCCATGAGGCAGCTCTCAGCCCATTTTTCCAGCCTGTCGAGACCCCTTGAAGTGGCAGCCTTACCCTCCAGCTTATCAACCATGCTCCTCATCTGCAAATTTGTTGGGGAATGAGATTTTCCCTGTCTCTTCCTTCCACATCATCCCTGAAGTTCAACCAAATCCAGACAAGTAGTTTGGTGAAGAGGAGTAACATGCTTTTAGGCTAAGACGTAGCTAATTAAAATGCAGTATCTATCCTCACCTCAACATAAGCTTAGTGGCAACTCTAGGTAGGAGGGAAGTATTTTTCCTAATGGACTAATTCTGTACAATTTCTGCTGCTATCTGCCCCAGAAACAGTGTTGAACTAGTTGCAGCAAAAGACTGTTGTAATATAGCTGCTGTTGGAGCATGCTCCTCTGCATGTTTTTGTTGTTTGTTTTTTGGGGAGAGTTAATTTAGTATCCAGTCAAGGCTAAATTCTAAAATTCTTTCTTTATCTTCACTTTAGACAAGCAAATCCTGCTCCTGTGGTTTAGAAAAAGGGCATAATGCTGCAGTATTTTACTTCAATGTCGAAATGAATCAAATCTTGGAAAACTTTGCCTTCTATTGCTTGCATAAATGCACATATGCAAACACTAGTTTGCATTTTATCAATTATCTGCTTGCTCAGTCTGTAGTGAAATTTTTACATGAAATCCTTTAGCCCGTCGATATACTTAAATAATAAGTGGAAACAGTACAGACGTCTGGCAGGTTGAGAGGGAGAAAACCTCAGATTTTCAGGACTATGTAAACAAGAACGGTTCGGTAAATCAGATGCAGTATGTAGGTACTTGGGAAACCCACTACTTAGTTTTTCAGCATGAACAAGTGCTTGTTGAAGGAGAAAATGCCTACTGAAAAGGGGAAAACACCATGCCACCTACCGTCACCAGCTAATCCTCAGACTATTTTTCTTTTTTTCCCCCCTTTTTTCCTTCTCTTGCCAAGAAATAGAATCGTTCTATGAGACCACAGAGTAAACACACCCTGAGACAGCAGTGCAGCAAAGAAGTTAACTGAGCGCTCCTCTGGAAGAGGAGGAGAGCTAGGTAGGGCTGAAGAGGGCTGCGGAAAAGCTGCGGAGGCAGGCACAGAGGAGGGTGGAAGCCCTGCACCAGGGCTCATTGGCAGAAGAAGGCAGGAACAGGATATGTTTCAGCCTGGGTGGCTCTGGGTGGGGCGAGTGTTGGGATTAAAGCGTCTTGATGAAATTGTTCCTTTTCTTTTCAGACGGAGACAGTGAGTTTTATGGGGTGGATTTTCTGCCAGAAGATCTCAACGAGGCTCCAGAAGAGACAGGAATGAGGGTGAACAAGAAATACTCCTGCCTACCTGCTGAGGAGAAGGGGATCCACATTATCAACATCCGAGCTATTGAGGATATAGGATATGACCAGCACGAGAGTACAGTGAGTAAAGGACTTGCCAGATGTGTCATAACTGGCGTACTGTGCTTTACCCCTTAGCTTATTTCTCACCCTTTCCGTTCCCAGGATGCTCTGAAATCCTCTCCCTCCCTTTCCCAGAGGTGCTGAGGAGGATTGCCACCAGCCACAGTACATGCGAATTTAGTGGGGTTTGTTCTTTGGTGTGAAGAAGGGAAGCAAGGGATCCTTGTTTAACCTGTAGCATAAAAAGGGGTTGGCTGTTCTCAGAGTGATCAATCTGGCAATAAGGCTGTGGCAACCTTCAAATCTCTTTGCCCATATAGACTAGAGCAGAAAAAAAAAGGTAAAATTTCATGCAAAAGCTATTGTTAGCATAGGTAACGTTAACCTAATATTCTGTAGCACACAACAGAGGTTAGATTTCCAGTGTCATTAATTGTGCCTTGGTTAGATTCTTTAACACCGATTTTAAAGGAAGTTAGTAATATGAGTACCCAACAGGATTAGGAGTTGGTTATGTCATAAACACATAAAAAGGAGTTTATGCAGGTGAAGGAATCCAGGTGGAGTGGGCTATATAACAGATCTCGCTGGGGAAAGATGTACCAGAAAAAGCAATGCTTGATTTATTGTGCTTGTGCTTAATCAGGATGGAGCGTGGAGGAATAATTCTGTCAGAGTGTAAACATCCCTCCTGCTGTGGTAAACCCAAAAGGTCTTTTCTGTGTCATTTGCAACCAAAGGGACGTGAGCCTTACGTGGTAAACCCAAAAGGTCTTTTCTGTGTCATTTGCAACCAAAGGGACGTGAGCCTTACGTGGTCTAAGTCAACGCAGCGCGCCCTATTTCAGCGTAGCGGCGCTGCGAGAAAGGATGTGGCCTATGAGTACCTTCCAGCATTAATACCGCATCCTTAAAAGAATCTAACCATTTCTTTCTTTAAAACAGGACTAACAGGCGGCTTTGAGTCTTTTGGCTGCATCGCTTTTGCAGTGGGATATAGCTATTCTCATACATTAATAAATTTATTGAGGCTTTAGTATCCGCAGCGCAGCACCTCCTCCTAAATTATCAGTGAGTCAGCTTTTCAAGCGGGAAGTTCAAAGAGGTGGGAAGAAGCTCTCATTCAGGGTCTGCACTGTGACCTGTCCCCTTCCCGGTGGCAGTGGCTCAAAGAAACAGAGAAACTAGGGGTTTTCCGTGCCCCTTTTCTCCACCCAAGGCATGCTCCAGGAGAAGAGGAGCTGTGCCCAGGAGGTACTGATCTCTCCTGTGCTCCCCAAGCAGTTAGAAACATCTGGCACGCTCACCGCTGTCGTCTTCAAGAGCCATCTTCAGTCCTGCTCGTTCCTTCGTTTATTAGTCTCCAGGACAGACCAACTAATTGCCGTCCCTCATAAAGTCAGTCCAATGAGGGTAGGAAGTGGTTGGGGGTCTGAGTCTTTCGCCTGTTTTATCTCCCTGCACTTACCTGAACATCTCTCGGTTCAGTCTAGTTTTTCAGAAATTGATGTTCAATCAATTAATAAGATCAACACATCTTTAAAAATGAAATACAATTAGTTATCTTAAAAGAAATCCCAGTGTTCCTGTATCTTGTTTACAACAACTGTTTACTTTGAAGACGCATTATATCCTGAAAATCCAGTTAGTTACTATTTCTTAATATTTTGTTTCTACAGAAATTTGCATAACTGAGTTGCCTGCCACAAGCAGACTGTCAGCTTGCTTTAAAAAAATGTTCTGAATTCACAGGTGCATGCCATCAATCCAGAAGCAATCAGAAAGTAATAGTTATCAATGGTCTTCTATACTGTAGTTATGCTTAAGAACTAAATCGGAATATCTAGATAGGGCACAAACATGAGCAGCCTGTGCCCTGAAGAAGGTGTTATGGCCATGGCTAAATAAGGCAGACGTGGAGCAGGGGAAAGAGAATAGGACAAAGACTGAACTCCATGGCGGCAGCAAATGCTATATTTTATGCTATATTGATGTATTTGGAGCAAAGGGTTTAGGTTAAATGGGAAAGAGAGGTGGGATCCTGGAAGAAAAGGAGAGAGAAACAGCAAAGGCAGGTGTGGAGCAAAGCTGCGAGGGACTGAGGAGATGGGGACCTGCAGCCAAGCTGGCCCTGGGCAGACGTGGTCAAGTCGGGCTTTGGAAAGCGATGAATGTTCAGGCATCCCCACCTGGGCAGACGGCTGCTCCACGCACGGCCTGGCATCTCGGGCTTCTCGCTGTCTGCCAGTCCTTGCCGTGTGTTATTGCTGTGGGCTCATCTGATTACACTTGGCTAATTACCTCCTCAGTGCGCTTCCTCCTCCCTCCAAAGCCAGGAAGATGGGGTTTGCTGCTTGAATTTGTTGTCTGAGGAAAAATCTCCCCGAGGTAAAATGGGAAGAACAGGCTGTCCCTTAAAGGCATTGATTTATAGTTACGGTAGCTGGGACCTGCCCTCCCCAAAGCGATGTTCAGAGAAGAAGTATGCAAATTTGTGTAACATTGGGTGGGTTTCGATGAAGTTTTGGCTGTATTGGCTGTGATATACTGTGCAGTAAGCTCAGAGGTTCTCTTTTCATCTGGGATTTAAAAATGGGACTGTCTTAGAAACAACTGTTTGCAAATAGCTTACATTCACCCTTTTATGTATGAAACAAGCAGAAGGGGTACACATCCCAAACGGGTTTTGGCCAATATGATTTGCAGCTGATGGCCAATTGCTGTCATTTGGAGCACAAGTCCTTTTCCCGACACGGAGGCTTAACATTCTTCTGTAAAATTAAAAGCCAGAAAATGTCGCTGGTCCCCGAAAAGCCACTCCTGTGATGAGTCTTTTTTGTAAAAACAAATGCAAGTTACTAGTTAATTTTCTTTTTTTTTTTTTTTTTAAATGGTCTGTGCATCTCCAAGAGGAGAATTGTGCTTTATGCATGAGAAGTGCTATTAAAAGTAGAAACGAGTAATTCTTAGTACTTTCGCATGTTTCTGCAGTTGCCTCGTGCAGTTTTCAGATAAATGCTTGGAAATGGAATTGTGTTTTAAGACTTACATTTCTTGCATCTTGCAACACTTAGCACAGCGTTAATTCAAGATGGGAATAAAGCCTTTGCCACCATCAGCTTGCAAAGCAACACAGGTTTTGTAAGCGGGGGGAAAAAAGTGATGAACTCAGTAAGCAATGAACCCACTTCCCTGGCTACGGTCCCTCTGCATTTTTGGCTGCGCTTCATGACCAGCTGGCTCCCTTCAGTCTGTATCTAAGATGATCTCTTTCTCAGATGATACGAACTTGCAACGATAGATAAGAGAAGTGAGAAATGTTTGCACATGATATTAATTTATTGGTCAGAATTGAAACGCAGATGTCTTGGGTGGAAGAGGACAGATGATCTTAGTGGTGATTAACCCCCAAAGGAGCAAACCAAATCCACCAAGTGGCTGACTTATGAAGTAGTGTGCTGGGAATTAGATTAAATCCCAGTCATTTTATCTATTTATTTCTGGCCAATAAAATCCCAGCTGGCTATCAGTAAAATTGCAGGTGTTAACTTGCAAAATTGTTTTGAGTAAGTAGCATGGGGGGACTCCTCCCGTATGCTTGCTCTTTGAAGACGGGTCATTGTGTGCTCCAGGCAAGAAGGAGTCCTTGATACGAGCATATGGTCTGTCTGGTGTCCATGTCGGTGTGCGTACTCATTATTCTTCTCCTCTCTCCTTCTCTCCACACCCCCATTCCCTGCTTCCAGTTATTAAATTCCCTATCCAAAAATCCAGATGCTGACTGCAAATACGGACTCTACTTCAGAGATGGCAAGAGAAAAGTAGACTACATCCTAGTTTATCATTACAAGAAGTCCTCGGCAGGGAAGACACTCACCAGGAGAGTTCATCACAATGATTCAAGTGCCCGAAGCACCAAGCAGGACCAGCCGCTTCCTGGGAAGGGCGTGCAGCTGGAAATGAGGGAAAGCGAGCCTCACGTGGATTATCATGAAGACGACAAGAGGTTTCGCAGGGAGGAGTATGAAGGGAACCTCGTGGAGGCTGGTCTGGAACTGGAACGCGATGAGGATGTAAGGAGCCATTTCAAACGGTTAAAGATGAGAAGGATAGCTGGTGGTCAAATCCGGGGAGATGCTGAGCCGTTCCTGTGAACCTGGCTCTGATCAAGGTTACGCAAGCTCAACTCTTCCAGAACCTTATTTCAGTTCTGGCAGTGCCATCCTCACCCACGGGAATGGGCCGTGGTGGTGTTAATGCCCCAATGAGGTGAAGTTTCTTACTTTTCTTGGCCAGGACTCGTGGCACATCCACTGTTGCAACACAGCTTGTTGATGTGCTGCCGTATCTAGAAGTGAGCCTTAAACTGCTCTGAACACTAATCCCAGTTTGGTGGGTTTACGGTATGCTGTGGTTTGGATCCACTGGTAATTCTGGTTCTGATGAAAAATACCTGATACAGAGTGACGTTTTTATTCCTCAGTATAGACTTCAAGAGAATTAAATTTGTTCAGGAGGTTCTGGTACATGCTCCAGCTCGAGCACGTGGATCTGTATTACAGTTTGCTCTTTCCATTCTTAGATATGAACAGTACAGCTTGTAACGCCTTTCACCTGTACCCTGAAAACAGTGTATTCTATTAAAAGACCATTAGACTAAATAAAAAATGATGTGTGTGAAGTACTGCCAGTGTGTGATTAGTAGAAATAGGCACAGCCGTATTAATTTCAAAGAAAGCTATTACAGTTAACTGATCCAACCAATATGCCTGAAACTCCTGTGAGAGAGGGTAAACATTTATGCTGGTTTTATTTACAGGATCTAAAAGTCGAGATTAAACATGTAGACCTGTGATCAGAGTGATAAAAAAATAAATCTGCCACCTATTAGTCACAAATTACAAGCACGTACATAATGAGATAGATTAAATATATAAGTAAAATATATATTTTGCATGGTATAATGCAAAAAAAACCCTTTCACTTCTCTGTCCCCGAGGTGAAAATAAGACTTGCTTTCTGTCAAACTTGCAAGTTGTTGTAGTGAACTGGAAGCTTGCCTGTGCCAAGTCATAGATATTTAAGTCCTTTGCAAGATGGGAGGTCCCCACCTATGACATGTAATATGGTTTCAAATGATGCAGAAGGGCTCGGGGTTCAAGCCAGGACACCGTAAAAGAGAGAGAACCCTGTCCTTGCAGTACGAGATACCAAACCAGATCAGGAATGTATAGAGATGAAAGCAAGCGGCAGGGATTTACATCAGCTTCCCTATCCAGCATATCAGCGTAGGGGGAAAAACCTGCAATCGCTCGGGCTTGAAAAGCATGGCACGAAGTTGCGTTGGAGGCCTTACTAACTGCAAAAAGAGCAATGGTTTCTTAAACGGATGATGTTTACTAAGTCACTTAAACTCTCTTCAATTAAGTAAATTCAAAGGTGGTTTGGAAGCCGTGCCTTATGGGAAGGCTGGCAGTTATTTGTGTCCTCTGAGTAACCGATTTCTAGAAAGCCAGCGCAGAATATAACTGCGTGAAAGCCAGTTATTATAATAACTGCCTGAGCTGATACAGGAGCAAGATTAGAAAGATTCATTGAATGCCTGCTAGTTTGATATCATTTGTCCGACGGCTTTGAAATGCTTAGTCCCGTGGGAGGAAATACAGGTGTACGTGGGAGTGCCAGAAGCAAACCCCCACGTCCAGCCATCTGGAGCAGAGCTCAGAGCATACCAAGCATACCACTAATTTTATCCTTAATATTTATCTTCTTTTTTTTTTTTTTCTTCCCCTCTTTTGTTTTGTTGAATTCTTCCTAGCGGTTTTCCTAATTAAAATGCGAGGTGTTTTAACGTAGATATTCACATCTGTATCTGAGGCTGCTTCTTTCTTACTGCATTTCTGGTCCCCTGAGATCCCTGAGCAGCTCTTGGGAGGCAGCAAGGACTCTCCAGCTCCATTAATTACAACGCACTCCCGAAATCATACCATTTGGCTGGATGCCTGTGCTTCAAATTTAACTGGCTTAGTCTGTATTTGTGTCCATAGTAATTAGCTTTTATTTCCCAAACAATTTTTATCTGTTTAACCTTGTGGTAATTGTTCTGGAAGACAATAGCATTTTTGAGTCACGTTTTATAGCAGCTCAGCACGGAGAGGTGTTCGGTGATTGTCCTGTTGTTAGAAACTAGCTGTCTCAAATGAGATTTAGCGTGTTGGCGGTAACAGACCGTTCCTTAAATATGTATGAAACACAAGGGGAAAAATACTTAATTTCCTCTCATCAGTAACCTTTCCTCTTGGTTTTTTTTTTTTAAGACTAAAATCCACGGGGTTGGATTTGTAAAAATACACGCACCGTGGAATGTATTGTGTCGAGAGGCAGAATTTCTTAAGCTCAAGATGCCCACAAAAAAGGTGAGTCCTGATTTTCTTTTTTTCCTCTGGAAGGCATAGTTTAAACACATGCTCATCTCTGAGCACCTTACAAATGTAGACTTTTCTTCTCACAAGCATTTCTAAAATAGTTAACTAATCTGTACAGAAAATGGGAGTCACAAACTTGCTTGCTTGGGACAGGAGAAAGAGTAACTAGACGGAGGAATGGAAATCAAGAATTCCCAGCCGCTACCGCTATCTGTACGCGATGCGAGTGATTTCATACAATGCATCATCCCCTCAGCGCGGTTTAAACGACGAGGTTGCAATTGATGATGAAATTTATTTGTGCGTTTTGGAGGGGTTTTCTCACCCAAAACGCTAGACTGCTAAATATGAACATAAGAGTAACAATTTGCGTGCAGTAGTCTCGCTGGGTTTAGTGGCTCTTCATATACATCGTTAGTCATGTTTGCAGGAGTTGGGACTACTCTACCACAAAATAAATTACCTTTCAGAATATTTGAAATATCATTGAAGAAATGACAGTATATTTTCATCAATTCTAAATCATCTGTGATAGATAACTACCTGTTCAGAGAGCATAGCTTAGAGATGGATTAATATTTAAACACATACTAAGTGCATATCCCAGACTGCAGAGGGAAGTCTATAATGGAGCGAGAGACAGTCTCAAAGCCCAGCGTCATTTATTACAGCACTAAAACCACACTTTTGGTTTAGATTTCATATTAATCCCCATTATTGCCTCACTTACCACTGATTTTAATCAGAAGCACAATTAGATAAAAAAAGTCTGTTGTGATCCTGCTGTTAAAGCTGCTTTGCCACAAAAGAAAAGTTAGGGTGAGCATTCTGGGGGTGGGGGGGTGAAAGAGGCCACCTACGCCTGCAGGCATTGCCCGGGAGAAGCAATGTGCCCGAGAACACCCTCAGACCCCTAAAGCCTTATTTCCAGCCGAGCATCTTCCTGCGGCGGGAGCCTTGCCCTGGATCTGCACGTAGGTTTTGTGGCTCAGAGCGGGAAGCCTGTAATCCTCTTCTGTGACCTGCTAACACAATTCCCGCGTTTAGTGCTACAGGACTGCACTAAATATCTCAAATCATCTATTCGAGATATTTTGGTTCCGTTCTATGGAAGAGGGGAAGCTCCTGAAACCTGCCCAATATTCCCAGGAAAGCCCCCTGGGAAAGGAGACCACTTCTGTTGTTTTGCGTAGGGGCTCCTTCCTTTCTTTGTCCCATTGCACCAAGAGAATAGTAAATGGCAAAGGAGCGGGTGTCTCAGGAGCCGGCGCCAAGTAGATTTCTGCTGAACACCCCAGCCTGATTATTTGGAACTAAACACGGGCTCAGAGGAAAAGCAATAGGCTTCCTCTGCTTGCCTTGCTTTGACTTTCCCATCCATCTATGTGTTTCTGAATGTTTTCAAGAAGGTAAGCTATACTCCTTGATAATTTATTCTGATGTATTTATTTAATTGATGGCTTATTCCTTACGGTTCACTCTCTCTTGTGGATAACCAAAAAGCAATACAGTTTTACTGTTTTTCTCTTTGCCCACTCAGATGTATCAGATCAATCAGACCCATGGTCTTCTGAAAAAGATTAACTCTGTAATTCAAAAAATAACAGAGCCCATCCAGCCAAAAGTAGCAGAACACAAACCTCAGACGGTGAAGCGTCTCTCCTACCCCTTCTCCAGAGAGAAACAGCACCTGTAAGTGAAAGCTTTCCGTACGTGTCCGTGTCAATGGGTTCCTGCCTTCCTGATAGCAGCTAAGGCACCAAAAGATGGAAGGGAAAATGGACACCACCACTTTGTTAGTGATTACTGTAAAGAATATTTCCATTTTGCAGTAAATTTACTTTCTTTTTTTGGCTCACTGTTGAGGAACGAGGCTTTGTAGAGCCCCTCTGTGAAATCTCTGTGCTGCTGTCGTGGTATATAATACATATCTCTATAACTATATGCATCAACTGTTGGACTGCCAAACAAGACTTATAATGGGGTTTACAATAGTCTCTTTTCCACGCAAAATAAAATGCTCAGGAAAATTTGTAGCCAGAGATGTGGGTTGATAAATTCTAGAATAATTTCATTCATCTGGTATGGGCAGCTCACACACGTACTGCCAACCAGGCCTTGACTTTGGAAATGCTGTGAAGTCCGTGGTAGCTTTGCCATCGATTTCAGATCAGTGAAACTAGCTGTAAACGTGGGCGTAGGCAAAAATCAAAAGGTGGGGCCCAGCCAAAGTTTCAACTGCCCTGGATTGCTGTGCTGCTGCTTGTCCTTGGCCAGCATCCCAGAGGAGAAGCTTTGAAGGCCGTGTTTATGTATGTGCCAGCTGGAACAAATAACAGTCCTAGGGCAGGATTTCTTCACTGTACGTACGGGGGGTTTAGTTTTTGATCAAGGGATGCAGAACACTGATGGAGTTGCGTACGTGTGTTGGGCCGGTCAACGTATGTGACATTCGACATGTTCTTGGGCTTGCAGGAAATGTATTTATAGATTTATTTGCATGTAGGATGTTCCTACAGCAAAGGGGCCTGGTGGCTCTGAGAAAGCCCAAAAGACGCTCCTTAGCTTAGGCGTGGATGTGCCTTACGCTGTTTGCGGGGGTGGCTTTTTTCAGGGAGATCACCTGTGTCTTTGCTGAATAAGGGAGGCAAGGGTGGCCTCGCAGGGCGTAAGGTACAGACAAAATGTTAACGTTATTAGGAGAAATTCAAGGCCAGCAGTGGTCGGGAATTCAACTTAGAGGAGCATCAACAGTCTCTTCTGAGCAGAAAAACCTATAAATATAAAACCAGTGAAACGTATAAGCGGCCTCTTTAAAATATGAGAGTTGGGATGAACTTTCTTTTTAATGAGGTTTCTACAAGCTATTCTTTAATGTTAGCTCTGAGAGATCCCCAGGAGAAATGAAAATATTGAAGGGGTCAACAAGAGCAGGAAGTTACTGGCTTTTTTTTTAACCTAATGGGCTTCCATCTAATCTTTCAACAGATTTGATTTGTCTGACAGAGATTCCTTCTTTGACAGCAAAACAAGAAGCACTATAGTAAGTACTGTATATAAATAATTGATGGCGGTAGTGCCCTAGTCATGGTGTTAATAGCCCCTTTGCCAGCTGTCGTACCATGCCTGTTGCAAGTTTGCCTTTCTTAACCAAATGCCAGGGATCGCCTGTGGCATCAGTCATTGAAATTATAAGTAAGGCATTTTCAGCTTTAGCTTATGTAATGAATAGTCTTTCGTGCTAACAGGTTGCTGCCTTTTGGAAAATAATTTGGATCTTCTGTCTAGTTCACAGTTAATCTGGGACATAGTTTCTTAGTAGACATATCACCAGAAAGGAACAGCTTTAGCTTCTACCGCTGGTTCTGCCACCAGCTACCTGCACCCCTGCGACTCATTTACCTTTTTGTAACTCTACATTGCTCTTTTTATAAAATGCTGGGAAATCTCCCAAGACAAATTCCAATGAAACAGCCAGTTATTTTCAGGGAATATTATTTATAGTTTTGGGGGCAATTCTCTAGAATGGTGTTAAAAGTGTTGAGGTTTATGACTTTGATTTAACGTTATTTAACATTACTTATGATTTTTATTTAACGGTGAAGTTTACATGAAGCAAACGCAACAAGGACAGAAAATTGCATCTTGTTCTGGTTGTTTATGCATGTGTTCACCTCTCTTATGCTAGCAAGTGCGGTGTACACGTACGCAGCGCTGGGACTGGGCTCCGTGTTGGAGGGTCTCTCTGCTCCTTCAGTGCTAGCATGGGACATCTCCTCTCGTAATTAAACTTCTGCAGTTCCGCTACAGAAATGAAGCCTAATACAGGAATACGATATCACAGACTACATTTGAGTGCTTCCTTGTGACTTACAGAACATAAAATAGAGTGGGGGAGAAGGTGTAGCCTGCTTTATAGCCACTGAGGGGGGAACTGAAAGGCCAGCTCATATGACATCCAGGGCAGCTGGAAGGGACCATGCCAAGCAGCGCTTGCTGCAACACTTTTCAAAGTATAACGTGGACTCTTTGCCCCATTCCACCGCTGCTAATCGGTGCGTTGGAATGTGACTGTGAGCGTGCTTTTATCTTATATTTAACATTAGCCTTTTGGATTCTAAGTGGTTTCAAAAAGAGCTTATATCGCCATTATAGCTGTCTTTTATTGCTACGGTGATAAGAGGTGTAAGATATGTAACTTCCCTTTCCTGCTTTGAAATTCCAGCGTGCGGCCTGCATGATGTAGTTCCCCTGTAGCTTGAAGTGCACTGATTTGATGTGAGCGCAGGTTATCAGGGCTAGGTGGGTTTGACCAGGGAAGGCAGATGCAGCAGCACAGAAATAGAAAAGAAAAAGACAAACATTGAATTGGTTTATTTGCGATAAAACGTTTCATCTGAGATTGAAAAAAAGCATAGCTTTTGTTTCTAAGCTTTCTTTTCTATGTCTAGATATATAGTAAAAGAACTTGTAAGTACAAGAAACTTAAGGGAGCAAATGAAGAGTTAAAATTCATGACAACAAGCTGTCTGAGAAAAGTAGCAAGACAAAATGGCACCATAGGACAAGAGGGTGAGCAAGACTAGCTGGAAAATGGACTGAAACAAAAGGAGCTCATAGCAGAGGCTGGGAGGAAGAGGAGGGATGGGGGTTTTTTAAACCATTCAAGGAACACTGGGCATATAACAATAATGCTGGCAGTCTGTTGCTTTGTTTGAAATCCCTGTAAATCACCTGGTAAAAAAAGACACACTGAATGTTTCCCAGCATCACTTTATCCTGCGTGCACTTCTCTTTGTATTCTTGTTTCTTAAAGTTCTCTCCTGCCTCCCTCTTATGTGTTTTTAAACCACAGTGCAAATATTGGCCCTTCCGCCTACTGCAAAATGAACAGGAATCTAGTCACTCCCTGTGAATCTTTGCTGAACAGAAAATAAGCCAAAGACCTTTTACTTATTTAAAAAAAACAAACAAAAAAAAACCACAAAAAACCCCATTATATAACTGGAGATCTCTCTGTGACAGCCCTGAGTTAGAAGACAACCACGGGCAGATCGGCTGCGGGGTTTGCCTCCTATGCCCTCGCTCGCTTCCCTCCGTGAATTGGGCAAGCGGCAGCCGAGTTAGCACAGGGATTAGCGAGCATCCCCGGGGGACGGGGCCATGGCTCCCCAGACAGGCCAGGCCACGGGCAGCAGGTGCTTTTGCCCATGGTTTTCCTCTGCCGCCCGCTCCCCTGCCAGCCTCACGCCGGCCGAGCGCTTGCCTTGCCTAGGAGCACGGCTACGCGGGGCGAAAGCTTGACTGCCGGGGCGGCGTGGGGAGATGCGCAAAGGTTATTTGACAATACATGCAATAAATCGTAGAATAAATACATCTGGTTTGCCACTGAGGTCACACGCGAGCTCAGAAATTTTAAGGTCAGCCCGCCTTAGCCCCGTTTGTGGTAAGCGGCTGCGTGGGGCGTTCACGTTCTGAGCCTGAAGCTCTGCTGAAGTCCGTGGGGCGAAGCCAGCTTGCGCCGTCGGAGGCCAGGGAAGAGCTGGCCCAGCACAGCGCCTAGTCTGGGTAGAAGAGAGCTCCCGATCTCTGGTCGATGTCTAACGTGAGCAAAAATAGCGTTTCTGTTGTGCGAGTGGTTAAATGTAGCCCTCTTTCCCCTGATCAATTATCTCGGTAGCTGGCTATTTAGTTAAGCCTTTCTCTCTTGTATGGATAACTGGGCATGGAAATCTTTAAGCCCTGCTCTCCTGAATACCATGACTTTTATTAAAGAACGATGACTTCATCGACATCTTGCTTTTGCCAATATTTGAGCTGTACACAAAAAAGATTGTGCTTTTCACTGGCAGTATCCGAAGTAACCCTTTCCTTTCTTTGATTTCACTTCTGTAGGTTTATGAAATATTGAAAAGAACGACATGTACCAAAGCAAAATATAGCATGGGTAAGGCACTTTATTTAGCTTTAAGATCGATATCGTTTTCAGGTATTGAAAATAATTGCAAGTTGTAATGGGCTGTGGAGTTTAGGTTTTTCCCCTGCTCTCTAATTTGATGTATGTGGATATAATTGTTTTATTTGGAAATGTAATTTAATTAATGTAACCGTTTGGAATTTTTTCAAATGTGAATTTATAGATTCGACTCTGAATTAAATGGTAAGTGAGCATATAGCCCCTGCAGATGTTAGTTAGGTCCTTTGCAGCAGGACTGGATGTGGTATAAACCAGCGGATAACACGTGCTCTGCGTTGGTTCACTTGTACGCTCACTGCAGTGGGTGAGGGTATTACCATGAATGTCATGAGGTCCATGAGGTCCATGAATGTCCATACCATGAATGTCAATAACTGCCCTGAAAGTCTATGGATTGGCCCATTCCATTTAAGTAGTAAAGTCATATTTTAATCGTGCGATGGCTTTTCAGTGACTTGAGTGAAATGGTCTTAACCGATGACTGCCTGAAGCACTGTCCTAAGTGGAACTGAGATTAACCCGGTGGAATGGCCAAGGACTAAGGCATGCACTGAAAGCTGGCCCGTCTCTTAGCCCTCCAAACAGTTGTTGCAAGCCAGTGGGTGCGAAGTTCGTACTGCCACGGCCAGTAGTTTTAGGATTTCAGCCTTAGGGCTTGTGCTCTAAGAACTAGATCCATAATACAGGTAAACATGGATTGCAAATCAGGTCACCTTAAAGATTTGTTGGCAGGTTTTCCTGTTCAGCTGTTATATACTTATTTTATACGTATCATGATATATAGGTATATACTTGACTGTGGGACCAAAGTTAACGAATAGTTGATGGTAAAGCAAATTATATAAGGTGGAAGGCTGAATTCCCTCATGTCCAAGCTTCTTAACAAACAACCAACAGAAACAAATTTGTATGAGAAAAGTGCGTGAACATGGGACAAAATGTTTGATAACTGTTGGAATCTGTCAGAGCATTTATTTGCATACAAGCAGTTAAATAAAGCAGTGGGAACTTGAATTACAGGTAGTTCTGTTCAATATTGACACATCAGCTGCTTAGAAATGCATCAAATAATAGAAGAATAATTATGCCAGAAATTATTTCCATGCTTTGACTTCTCCGTTGAAGTAACAACATACAATGTACAATTGTTGAGTCCTTATATACACTAAATTTTGGTGTTCAGCCAGTATTAACAGAAATACTGTTTCCCTGTAGCATGGGAAATCCAGATTAATCTGTGACTTTCAGGACCCTTTTTGAGTCTGGTGCTGGATCATTTTCATTGGAAATTAGGTATTTGCAGTCTTGAAAGGGGAAGGTCATACAGCTCAGTTTGAATTCTTGCCTTGGAGTTGGTTACTCACTTGATTTTTTTTTTTCTTTCTTTTTTTTTTCCCCGGTCCAGAAATGGGAAACACATTAGAGATTAGCTGAATAGGCTAAAGGAAAGTAAAGTGTTAGGATTCCTGGATCATTCTTTTACCTCAGAGTGGCAAGGTCACACAGTATAGCTAATAAAAATGTCATTAGGCCAGCCTGTCCGTGGGTATACTCAACATAACTCAATCGGGTCCTTTGTGTTCCAGCGCTGGAATGCTGGGTTACAACCCAGCAAAGGTTGCAAACAGATTTGAGCAAACACAGATAATGCTGCAACACTTCTGCCCAGCAGGAAGAAGGCGGCTGCCCAGTGAACACTGCAGCCTTTGTTATTTATTTTGCAAATTTGCAAAAATGTGAATCTGTCTTCATGGTTAAATACTGATACGTAGAAGGGTACTATGTAGCTCTTCGGTCGGTCGCGCAGCCCTAGAAAAATAATTTATCTGCTGACTAGTTGTTTCTGCCAGAAGCGTGGAAACATTTGCAGACAATTCATAGTACTGTATAATCTTAACTTGGACTTTGAAAATTAATGATACTGCAGGATACTGAGCACTCCTGGAGCAGCTCCTCCAGCGGTTGATTGGTATCTCAAAAATGTTTAATGAACTTGAAAAATTCTCATTTCAAGAACCATCAAAAATGTCTCGGGGAACCTACAGTGATGTGTTTCCTGGTTCATAGTCGCTGTTCCCGCAAATCCAGTCCCACGCTCTTTTCTTAGCAATGAACTGATGGGCAACATGGAGCACACTGTAGCACATCATTTTTCTTTTCTTTTTCTAAATCCTCTTAAATTCTCCACGATGCCAGTGGCCAGATTTTTTTTTTTTTTAATTGGCATTAATCAGCTTAGCCTTGCACAAAGACAAGTACTCGACTTAGCTCTGATTCAGCACCCAAGGCTGGTTCGTTGAATCCCCAAACATATCTTCACGGATAACACGACACCTTCAGACGTGGGTAATACTCCCTAATTGGAAGTAGCTATATTAATGCCGGCAGCTGCAGCAAGAACATGAGAGAAGTAATGTGCTACAGCCCTCAAAGGTCCAGCTCCAGCCGAGCGACCTTTGGGAATGGTGCAGTGAGCTGCAGTGTCGAAGAGCCCCTCACCGTTGTGCTCCTCCAAACTTACACCTTAACTCCTCGCCTCCCGTACTCTGGTCCCAAGTTAAGGAGCGATGCTACACCTGGGAAGGCAGGACTCCTCAAAGTCCCTTATACCGCATACATTATATAGATGAAGCATTAATTGCTTTCAGCCTCATGCATGTCACTAATAAACGGATGTGTAAACAGGGAAAGGAGAGGGAAGAAAGAAGGAAACTACCCTTTTAAATAAAAGACGAAAATGTGGTAAATATGGTAAGTATTACGCCAAGGTCTTCGCAAAGGCTTTCCCTACAATTTCTCTAATCAATCTGAAATCTGAATTCAAAACTTTGTGTGGATGATGCGTGCGTATGCGTGTTCCCGTATGCCATCAATTCCAGCCATATTCTTCTTGTGATCGAGCCTTCTGCTACACACTTTCAAATCTGCAGGCTTGCCCTTAAATCAAACTGACTTTTCAGAACATGTAATTTATTTTAATGACTAATTTCAAGTCATTGGCTTCTAATTCTTGATTCTCAAATATATATGACTTCTTCTTGCTCTCTGCAGTTTTCCATTTCATAAAATGAGTCATGTTTAATAACCTCTATGATTAAAAATGAAACTACATGGAAAGGAATGAGATGGCAGAAAAATCATTATCTGACCAAATGACTGTTATTTTGAGGGAAATCTCCAGGAAGGATGATAAAGTGAGACTGTCTAACCTCGAAATTGTAAATAACTATTATGTCTTTATTTTTCAAGGGATCACCAGTCTGCTTGCCAATGGAGTTTACAGTGCTGCATATCCTTTGCATGATGTAAGTGATCTTGGAATATATTTTACATGTCTACTATCTGACACCAAGAAATCCTTAATGTGTTACGTATTGATGGCATCATCCCAAACACGAGTGTTTGGATCCTGACTTACTGCTCGCTTGTATCACGACTGCAGTAGCTTCTGCAGGTTGTTTCCATCACTCTGCTTGCTTTTAATGAATTCCCCACCTCTGTTCTACCTGTGATGATCATAAGTGACGTCTGAACGTAGCATTAGAAGAGTTGTTTCGGTGGCTTAGTAAATGAAAGGCTTCTGTTAGTTTCTGACCTTCTGCTCCCGAGGTCCCTGGCATCAGTTCTAGGAAACATATTTATTCCTGGGGCACCAAGTGGCTGGTCCCCTCATCCACATCTCCCTGGCATCCCCCTTGGAAGGACGGAGGTGTCAGTGGCTCTGTGTCCGGGCGACTGGTTGCCACTGGAGGAAAAACCATAAGTGAGAATTTGAAGTGACGTATTTCATGGGACCGGGTGTGACTGTAGACCTTCTTACTGATGAAATCTGCTTTTGAGCAGCTTGGTAAGATGTCAGAGTGTGTTCAGCTATAGCATTCATCGAGAGGATTAGAGAGAGGTGGGGAATTCTGGTGGCACTCGGACCCGAGCTGGGGATCCCCATCCTGTCACAGGTGCACAGCAGTTGGATGCTGACGACGTTTTTACTTGGAGGCTCAAGGTACGACTAGAACTGACAAGCACTCTTAGCTAAACCCTTACAGACAGGCTTGACGGACGTCAAGGGGACGTGGCAGCCATGCTGCTCGTGCTGAGCCTTCAAGGGCTGTCGAGCCTGGTGCCGGTTTTCCAGCGTGGGATGTGAAGATGAAGTGTGTCTTCCTAGTTCCCTGCTCCCCTCACTCGCACTGGTTTTGCACGGCACCGCGAGTGTTTTATCTCGGTGTAACTGAGACCAGAACAGCCTCTTTATCTGCCTGATGTTTATCATAAATGTCAGGCACTCTTAAACTACAGCGATATCGCTTAGAAATCCAGAAAGGTTAAATAAACTTCTCTGCATGTACTTGTCTCACATCTTTAGACAGCTACTGATAGTCTTGTATATAAGTTATTTATTGTCTTAGTTTACGCCTTTATCATATTTTAAAATAGCTCCAAATTAAAACCTCAAATCTAATCAGCCCTGAGTGTTTGGAGAGTCTGGATAGGGATCAGCTCTCTCAGCTGGTCTCTTCCCTTTCCAAAGAGAAGAGTGGACTGAGCTGAACCCCAAATGCCATGGCAATACCGCATCCTTTCCCTTGACATTTTTAGGCCACCTTTATCACTTATTCATTCCTTTTTCCCCAGTGACAGACATTATTACTCTTTCTTAATGTGCCTGACGACAGAAGACAAAGTGTGCTATGACAAATGAACTCCTAAAATACAGCATTATTTTACAGATTGCTTTTTCTGTTTTTGATGCATTAAGTGAGTGGGATACATGGGTATGCAAGATGCATCGCAGCTCTGGGCGCGACTCACTGAATGACGCAGATTTTCTTTTTTTAAAGGGCGACTATGAAGGTGAAAACACTGAACCTAATGACAGAAAAGTAAGTTGACATAAAGGGCCTTTAACATGTTCACAAGAGTCCCAGCCCGAAGAGTCACCTGTTGGAATCTGCATGTTTGCCAGGATTTCACAGAGAATACCACAAAAAGGCCCTAAATGCCAAGCCGTAGAAGTACAGAAGTACTTTCCAGTGCTTAAATCTGCCCGAATGTGGAATGCAGTACGGATATGTAAAAATTACCAAGCTCGATACCGATACGGGTTTTGCCATGTTGGTAAGCCTATTCACAGCATTTACGTATAACTCTTCCTAAAGTTCAGGTGATGTCATTTCAGGCCAGCTCTGATGAGAATATGCTCAGTCATATTCCGGTATCCGTATCTGCCGTAAATCCTGCTTCACTCCACGGCGAGCTCCGGCCTCAGCACTGCAACCTCTGCTGAATTCGTGTGCTGCTGATCTGGAGCCTGAGGATCAGAACTGGGGGGGAGGAGGAGGGAGGCAGTTGAAAACAGAAGCGTAACAGCTATTGGGGAAGATAAAGATTGAATATTTATCAGAAATGAGACATTCTCAGCAAAGCTTTAATGTGCGCTGTTCAGCCAGAAACTGCCCTGTGGAGGTATACTGATGCATTGCATCACTTTTCACATAATCTGTGGTTTAAATTGTGTTTTTATTGTGTGTATAGTGAAAGGCATTTCTTCATTGTAGTAAAACAAGTAGGAGTTATTCTAAGGAAATACTTCTCATAAGAAAAAGCAAATTTTTCACCCTTTGCAGAAATGTTGATTTCTGAAATTCAGAGCGCAATTACTACATACTCCTGATGACACTTCTCTAAAGAAGATAGGCTTTTTTGCTGTGTATCAGACAAAAAACTGAAGTAGAGAGGTTAAGACCGGTCCTCTCAGGAGGAGCTACTGAATTTGGGTGCCATATACGTTGGGCTTTCAGACTTGAAACTTTGCCTTTCCAGTTTGTTTCATGGTCACGTCTCCAAAGAAATGCTGTGGACATTCAGGTCGTAGGAAAAGCAGATCTAAAGCCCTTCCGGTTGGTCATATAAAAATAGGTACCCAAAATTAAAGGTCTGCTGGGCCTTAAGGCGCAAATGGCTCATCAAAAGACAGCGACTGTTATTTCCCCCCACTATTGATTTGTGTTAAAAATACCAGGTACCTGTCACTTCATTATTAAGCAACACATTGCTCAACCAAAAATAGGATGAAAGTCCATGTTGTCTCAAAGGGTCTGGATTATCATCTTTATTACTAACTTTTCAAACCTCACAAATTCACTCGTTTCACAAGTTCACTGCGTGTTTGGAAATGTTTACCTTGGCTTTTGAATTCCAGTTCCCTCAAACAATCTTTTGGTGTGTTGGCATGTCTCTTCTGGTTTCTTGGAGCTTTCTTTAATCTAATCCAGTGCTAGGCCAGGCTTGTGCCTTTTTTAACAACAAAATTAAAGATTTGAGGCATAGAAATGAAGTAAATATTTAGGGCTAGTGTGCTGATCTCCTCTAATCGTGTCTTTGAAGCTGCGCTTTGAATATCAGGCTGATAAATGTCAGGATAAATGAGATAATTCATTTGTACTTTAGGCACGAATTTGGTTTGAAGCGTTGTACAAAACTGAAACATGGCACTGATGCAAAATCTCCGTAGCTTGGTATTTTCCTGATATGCCTGACCAGCTTAGATCACAGAAAAGGAATCTAATTTCCAGCACAAACTTAGCTTGTAAAAATAAAGTAAAAAAATAATAAAAGGAAGGGTCTTAGCTAGGGCACATGGATGTTGAGGTGTCCCAAATCATTGTTTCCCAGGCATAGGCAGGTGGCCTTAAACTTTTGGAAAACGTGGTTGAAAGAAACCTAAAGCAGAATAAAAATAAAATTTGCAAGACTGTTGCTGTTCAATAAAGGCCTGCCTTTAGGTTTCAGTTTCTGCTCTTACTATTGTAAGGAAACTAAGAAAGATTAACGATTTTGGGTTGCAGAGGGGAAAATCCACAGTCCACTTATATTTTTGACATCATATTTCTGTAAAAGTAAAGAAGCTGTATTTTTTGAATGACTTGAACCATTTGCGTGAGAAGTACAGCAGTTCAGCTTGGAAAGTTTGTGTTCATGATTTGGCAGGAGAATTGCAAAACTGCTCCAGAAACGTTGTTCACCGTACGACGTCTCCGTGATAAAACGTGAGAAGTAGGAAGGGGTACGGGCAGCAGCGGGGCTGCCAGTCTGCCCTGCCTTGCTTTGCTGCATTTCACTGGAGAGACGTAGGAGGCTGACATCCCTCAAGGTTCTCATGATAAAATAGCCTACCGTTTTAAGCAATAACATCCTGTTTGGGCTGGTCTTCTATGAACAAGATTAATAACGTTGCCCTCCCTGTAACAATAACTGGTTTAGGTCTCTGTTCCCCGTTGCAGTTTCTTGTACGGCTGAGCTGGTTGTGCAGCCCTCATCCACCGATGGAGGTTTGTGTAACCCAGCTCTGAAATTTTCTGGCCCACCCCCCCCCTTTTTTTTTTTTTCTTTTTTACCCAATGTTCCATGAAAAGAAGTGCCTCGGCAGTAATCAGTTCATGCTCTTACATTTGGGAGAGCAGTAGAAGAGGAAAAAGGAAAAAGATGGTGTTGTTGCCAGATGAATTAATGAAAGCAGAAGTGACCATCAAAGCATCTCCTTGAAATACCAGTAGCTGGTCCAGGAACATCCTGCTACCGAGCTCATGTCACTGGGTTGAAGCAGGGAGAGAAGCAGCAAAGGGACACCCGATTTCACAAGCCGCTCTTCCCCTTGTCCCACAGAAGAGGTGATGGCTGGGTGGCCAGCGAGCACGCTTCGTCTTCTCCAGTGTTCTTTGTACACACGCTGATTTCTTCTTCGCTCTGTTAGCTGAACTGAATTAGGAAAAAAAATCAGATCTGAGAAGCGCTATTTATATATTTTTCAAAGTAAAGGAGAAGTTGAAGGTCTCAGAGGAACCTATTTTTGTGAGGGATTCAATTTTATAAATCACTAATGGGGATAATTGCTTTCCTTGGCCTGTATCCTAACCAAAAGGATGAGTGGAAATCATCGTGTTCTTTTCCTTTAAAGCTGAAAAACTCTCAAATGCAGCCTTTGAGGCACCTCTGCGCAGCACCTCTTGACGGATGCTGAATATTATCGTTCATACAGTGAAAACAAACCAGTTTATTCCAGGGTTTCTTCTGTCTTGTAACTCAAAGCATATTCATCTTTCACATCCATTCTGCCGGATACCTCTTACGGATCATAAAATCAGGACTGCTCTCCCTGTCCCTGCTATAGTTATCCGTCAGTCCAGTTGCTGAAGAACCTTTTAACGTACTAGAATTCATCACTGTATTGTAGCATGCCAAATCATCAAATTTTGGTTTTAATACTTAATGCAGACTGCGTGTGTTGGCAGATTATGTGTTGAAACCACAAAGCGGTGAGATGAGATCCACGGCGCGAGCTCTGCAGTTTGCTGGGACCAAAGGAGAAAACGCTCGTGTACGGGGTGCTTCAGCTTTCGCCTTGCCTTTCTGTTTTACAGCTCCTGTGTGAGGAGTGGGCGAGCTACGGAGTCTTTTATAAATATCAGCCAATCGACCTGGTGAGGTGAGAGTTCAGCCCTTGACGTCGTGTTTCCGTGGGGCAGCGCTGACGCCGTGCGCAGCGAGGCTCGTGACGCTGTCCCTGCGGGGATGCTGTCCTCGGTGCCACCCCGCGGGGCACGGGAGAACGGAAACTTCACTGGGGGAAAAGGAGTTTTCTGTGGGTTTAGAAACGCGCTGATGTATCCCGCCTAGTGTGAAAGCTTGCAGGGGCCATATTTCTAATGAATTTTGTTTGCTCGTGGTGAGAGCTGAGTCTCTCTGAAGAAAACGAGGTGCTTTTTTAAGAGGATTTTAAGCTCACAGAAGGTCCAAAGCTACCAATTTACACGGCAGAAACACGGGGGGGCAAAAATTACTAGTTGGACTGACTTGCTTTCATGGTGCCTGTATCTCTGGATTAACTCCAAGCATCACGAGAAAGAGAGTCCTCTGAGAAGAAAAAAGTTCCCACAGGTCATCAGATCTTTCTCCATGCTTAATCCAGCTGCGATTCGTAATTTTAGCCATGTTATATTTTAAGAAATAGGAAACATTTCTCTCCCTCATTTCTTTTTTTTAATGTATTTCAGAAAATACTTCGGAGAGAAGATTGGACTGTATTTTGCCTGGCTGGGAGTTTATACACAAATGCTTATTCCAGCTTCAATCGTAGGGATTATCGTTTTCCTATACGGCTGTGCAACTGTGGATGAGAATATACCAAGGTAAAATAAATAAATAAAGAGAGTCTATCATTGGAGGCAACTAGAAACTCCAAGTAAGGTGTTACCTTTCTCTGTGAGTCTTTTGTCACTAATGCCTAGGGCGAGCACAGCTCAAACTGTGGCTCCCAGTTTCTAGGGCTTGCCCTGTGCCACCCGCAGCCCGACACCCCGATCCGTCTTTGCTGGCCGTGGCTTCCCGAGGTCCGTTTGCCAACCGGCCCTTGCCGGAGTACAGCGTGCTCCCACCGCCCTCCCTCCTCCCGCCCCGCAGGCTTCATCTTTTGGAAGCCGTGCTTAGAACGCAGCCACCTCCACACGGATTTCTGCTTCCAGTAAGCGATGGAGCGCTACCAAGGGCTGAGAGCGGGCAGCAGAACTGCAGCACGTTCTTAAATCGTTAGCATTTATTGTTAATATTACTTGTGGAGTTTGCATTGATTTACTAAAAATAATTCTTGGCTGGTGCTCAGGTGTTTTGGTTTTTTTTTTCCTGAACTCAGATCATTACGTTAAAAAAACCCAACAAAATACTGCTAATGATAGGTTTTAGTGCTTCCCATCATAAGATGCTGGGGAGGACATTGTGTGACATAAAGATGAATCAAGCGTATACATGCCTAAAATAAGCAATTGTGATGAGATTAACAAAATCTCGATGTCCTACTATTTTTAATTTTAATAAGTTTTGTATTATAATATTTTTAAAGCCCTATGATTTTGCATTATTCTGCAAATGACGATTCTGCATGCAGCGTCAGCTGTAGATAAAAATTACATAGTTTGTACAACAAGCATGAGCACTGAGTAACAAAGCAGATAATGGATATGGGAAAATAGATATATTTTTTTGGTTCATTAAGATTGCTTTGTACTGCTTCCAACAGTTGAAGAAAGTCAAAGGGAGTGTCACTGTTGCTATTCCACAGATGGAGTGCAGAGAAGTTAAATTTGTTGAACTCCAGTCTCTTGATACTCAGCACTTCCCTTGTACCTTATCTATTGCTGTGGTTAGTATTTCAAAACAAGAATGATTTTTAATTTTTTTTTTTAACTGTAAGGTCCTGTAGTAAAGAGCATAGAGCCTTATGCCTCTCATAGTGCTCTCTCTTACGCCCTGAAATAGAAGTAGGGTTGGGGATGGAGGGAGACAGCAGCCTCACCTGAGGATTTCAGCCCCTACAATGGTGTAGGGTACGGACAGAGCTGCTCGCTGGGGCGAGAGCTGGCAAGCGCTGTGATGGTCCTTCAGACCCGAAACAGGCGCTATCCAGAGGAGAAAAGCTCATCGGAGCGTGGAAGATGGAGCCATACTCACCGTGCTTTTTCCAATCTCGTTGCAGTATGGAAATGTGTGACCAGAGAAACAATATCACCATGTGTCCCTTATGTGACAGAACATGCAGCTACTGGAAGATGAGCTCCGCTTGTGCGACTGCTCGCGCAAGTCATCTCTTTGATAACCCTGCAACTGTCTTCTTCTCAGTCTTCATGGCTCTCTGGGGTAAGAAGATATATGCCTTCATGTTAAGTTTTTAATTATTTAAAATACAACAGGAAGAAACAGAAGAGATAAAGCAGTGTATTTATACTCAGGCAGTTAATTATATAAAGAGCTTCTCTTCTTTTTTTTTTTTTTTCTTTCCCATGAAACTGTCACTCCCAAATTTATATTCTGGACTGAAGGCTAAAATTCAAAAAGTTCCTCAAGATGAATATCAAATGAAATTGTTAAGTATCTGTCATAAAACTGCTGCATGGTATGTCAAAATTTCATTAACGGGATTGCACAGCTTGCCAAAAAAAAAAAAAATCTATTTACAGAGCCAGCTTCCACTTTAGAACATTACAGAAGAAATGTATTAATGTACTCTGGGGTCGCGGGGAGGGCTCCGCAGGGAAGTCTAATGGCCTTTAGCGTCTCAGGACAAACCAAGATTGATTCCTGAGTGTGCTCCGAGATGCAATTAAGTTTATCAGCAGGCAAACATCATGCATGTAGACCATGAAGCAGGAACGGTGGCATTATAGGTATTTTTTCTGATGCTGACTGCCCTTGTACTTTGAGCACATCACTTCACCTTTCTTGGCATGTCCGTAGCACTTGGTGAAAAATATTAACCCTCTCATGAAATCTTTGTGAGAGCGTCTTCAGGAACGGTTGTCGAGGGCTTTTCTCCTCCCTGCTGGAGGAGGGATGGGGACCTCCTTGCTCAGGCACCCCAGCACCAGCCACGGGCACTGGAGGAGAGGAGCCTCCCATCGTCCTCGCTGCGGGCCAAGAGGGCCTGTTAAGATAAATGGGACCTGATGGGCTCCAAAACCCACGTTTGTAACTGGGAGCCCTATACAGAGAGGCTACAGAGAAGAGGGAAATGTGCGTTATTCCCCCCCCGCTTTGACGTTTGATAGCTACCTACGCCCAGTGTCAGTGAGAGCAGCACAAGATGATGTTTGCCCCTCCTGTACGCCTTGTCGCAAATCGGCAAATAACCTGCTTTGGATTGTATTTAATCCTAAAAAACGTAGCCCAAGTTTTTATTTGTGCTAGTACGTAGGGAACTGTTTTTACATTAACATTCATTTGAACTGACTTTAGTACAATTCAGCATAATTGAATGTAGAGCAGTGTCTTTTTGACCGAGGTCTCCATTTGAGATAACGATGTTTTAGATGCAATGCTAAGAGCTCATTATCAAGTCCTGTAAGGAAAAGGACAAGGACGGCCCTGCAGAGGGATTTTGGGAAGAGCGGGGAGTTGGGAGCGCGGGAGGTTCAGAGGGAAAGCTGGGAAGTGGGAGGAGGTTGAACCCCACCAGCTTCGCAGCAGAGCGGAGGGACCGCTGCCTTACAGATGCCATGTAGCGTATAGGGAGAAATGTGATATACCCCAAAGCAGGATACAGTGTCAGAGGCTTTAAATAGTCTGATTCTCTCACGTGGAGAGCCAAGTATCGGTTTCATTCTCCCTCATTTACCGTTATTGTGAACCCCACGTGGATCTCGGCTCTGTTATCCAAAAAGTAACACTGTTTGCCTCCCTTTCCTTAGCAAACAACTGTGGGTCCCTCCATCCATTTTTTCCACGTTCTTGGGCGAAGCAAGGCAGATTGGCAGAAGCCAGTTTCTGTGCTTTGTACAAAATCAGGCTTAATACGTGAGATGTTTTTGGAGTGGGATGTGAAATTCCTCAAGTTCTTCGGAGTCAACATAAAATTTTATTGTGGTACAATAGCATATAAAATAAATGTTGTTTCGAAAAGGTCTTTTTGAATTGGGAAAATCAGAACTTTTTCCACACAGTTTTGAATTCCAACCTATATGATTCTGTGATTCTGTGAATTTGCGTTATTGCAAATTTCATTTCTAAAGGATTTGTCACAGCGATTTTTTAAAAAATGAAAAATGCACGTTATTTTTTAAGGAAAGAGTATCAACAAAAATTGGCCGTCTCTAAATGCAGGCACACATATAGTCTCCAGTGCCATTTGTGAGCACCTCTGCATGCTATGGGAAGTTTTATTAGGTTCGTGTGCAGTTGAAGAGTTGAGGCAGACCCAAGTAACCGGCTCAGGTGGCCCGGGGCATCCTTAGCCTACAAGAAAACTAGCCCAAGTTCAGGAGTATTATTGTGAGCAACCGTTTGGCCAGGCTTTCTTTGTGTGGTGGTGGTATTGTAACGCCCTGGAGAACTCCACTCACACGAGTGCTAAAACGGCTGTAGCACCGAACTGAGCCCCAGTCAGAAGTTCAGCATTAAACATGGACCGTGGCCCAGTGCTGTTTGGTATTAAATGGCATTAGAAATGTCAGAGAATCCAGATAAGATCATGGACAGTAACCTTTGGGAATTGTTAAGCTCCTCTTATGCTTATGGGCCCAGATGAAATATGAAAATGCAGGTACGCTTGGCAAAGCCGTGGTGCATCGCTACCTGGCACGTTCGCCGAGGGCTTTTGAAATGAGCTGGCTGTGTTTCAGACGCAGTCTTTTCATTTTGCATTGTTGTCAGTCCGTGCCACGGAAGGATTTCTAGTAGCGCTAAGGAACGACATCTTGTTCGTTTCCCGTATTCCTCGCTGCACGTGGAAGCTGCAGACCCCGGCGCAAGAACTGCCGGCAGCAGGGAGAGGGGAGGCAACGCCAGAGCCGTGAGACAGACCCTCTTAAGATACAGCTATGGCCATCCTGATTTACAGGAAGATTATGGCTTGTAAAGGAGCTCGGTTGTTTTGTACGTGAGAGTTTCGCTTGGAAGGCGAATGAATGTCATGACCGTCGCCTGCTTCCAGTCATGAGGGTGTCCTTTCCTCTCTATTCAACTTTCTTACCCTCGCCCTGCCTCCAGTTTTTCTGGACACGAATGTTTCTGACATCTGTTAATACTCACTGCGGGAAAGCTCCCCTGGGAACACCATTTCTTGATAGACTCGCCTCTTTCATAATCACTTATTTATTATACAGCACTGGTGTATTCCCAGCATCTAAATATGTCCTCTGAGAACTCGCTCGGTCTCAGAGGCAGATAGACTGATATAGACCGGGATCGTTCGTTGGGACTCAAGAATTGATTTAACGAGGTTTCTTTTCTGTAAGTCTTCTCCGTCAAAAAAGAAAATGGCAGTGTTTCTAATGATAGAAGCCCTTAAAGGCTTCCTCTTTAACAGCCTGCCTACCTGCAGCTTTCAGACTGGCATGAATATTTGGGTTTGGGTGTGATGATTAGAGCTAACCGCACTATTATGGCCACTAACAGATCTAATTATAGCAATATAAAAATGCTTTACCTTGACATCTTTGAGGAAATAACTATACCATCAGTAGAAGGGTAGCTAAATCATTCAGATTTTGTATAGATAAAACACAGGTTTGTGTGGACTTATGGATGGAATTATATGCAGATGAGTACCAACAGTATCGTTAGTCACACATACAAATATTTAAATAAGTTTGGGTGTCTGACTTTCTTACACCCCTTAAAAAACTGTAGGCATCTTTCTACATGAAGCTGTGGATGTAATAAATGCCCTTTCTTTTAGCTTGCCTAGATAAAAAGGTTGGCTCCTAGCGCTGTTAAGCAGACATTACTGTTGAATAAGAGAGTAATGAAAATGAAGGTAACCTGGCCTGGTATATGATACGATGGTGCACCTACTGAGGCCTTTCGGAGGCGAGAGCCTGCAGACGTACAGCAGGCAACGCGGCGCGGGGCCAGCGTGCCTCCTAAGACGAATCCCAGAGGCTGATGCGATTTTTTTGGTAAAACGTCGAAATAATTGTTAAACTGTTGTTTCAGCTGCCACCTTTATGGAACACTGGAAGAGAAAACAGATGCGTCTCAACTACAGGTGGGACCTGACTGGGTTTGAAGAGGAGGAGGTTTGTCCCTTCAGTTCTGGCTCTTTGACTTCCACTGCGGCGTTGCCGATAGCTCCTTGCCCCCAGCCCACAGACGTTGCCTCATGGGGAGCTGCTCTTGGGGCGGTTCCGTCATTTAGAAGAAAGGAAAATCCTATGCATGAACTATTTGAGGTTTTTATAGTAAGGGTATGACTAGTACGTCTTGTTGCCATAGCAGCGTAATTGTATAGCTTCAAAATCGAATTTTTTTTGAAGTGTGTAGTGTGGTCACACCTAGCAGCGTAGGCATGGAATATACAGCTCAGAGCTTACTCCTGGGCTGATGTCAGGGTGCTAACAACTGAGGACCTCATTCCTCTCATGCTGCTGTAAATCAGAAATGGATGTCTTGAAGTTGATAAAGTTACAGCACTGTAAAAAAGCACTGAAAAATTCCTATTAACTTTAACGATGCAGGATCAAGCCCTGACTTGGAAAATACCTAAGAAAATATTGCCAGACATGTGGGCTTGGGGCATTGGGAGGGACACAGTGTGGAAGTGGTGGGGGTTTTTTTTCATTTACTAAAAAAAAAAAAATATTATCCTTAGCCAGGTTTACACTAAATGTGCTAAATAGCGTGAAAGGGAAAAGGGACAAATCTGTATGAAAAAAGGTCTTAAAAATCAATGAAGTTTTAGAAGGAAAGGCGAGAAAATCCTCAGCCAGCTGAGCAGCTGTATCCCACCTTTTTTTTTTTAATTTTGTCGCTTTACAAAAAAGGAGACACCTTCCTAGACCGTAACGCGGTCCCAGCCCCGGCAGCCTTGCCCTGGGCTGTCCTGCAGTTCAGAGGCGGCGGAGGTGCGCGGGTCCCGTCCACGTTCCCACCGTACGTGACGAGCCACGCGGCGAAAACCCCGCTGTGGGACCTCAGCTAGGACCCGCGGCTTCTACAGGCGTTCACCGCTTTGTTTGCTGGCCAGCTGGCTTTTTTTTTTACTGTTGTTATTATTAAAAGAAGTATGACCACCCTTGTCGTATCCCTAGGTGTTCTAAATAGATACACAACAAATATTGCTCACGTGAAACAAAAACCTCACCGGCCCTGCGTTTAACGCTATGCAGCTTGGTGAGCCTGGCACGGTTATTATTCCCCTCGCCCCCAAAATCTTTCTGCTTGAATTATCTCCTCTCAATACGTTTATCTCCCCCATAATATATTTAGGCGCACGATGCCAGCAGCCTCTATGCCGTGCGCTTTGCTAGATCCTACCTATTTTACTGGGAAAGAATATAGGGATTTATTTCCTGGATACTATACTGCTCTTTTATTTTTGGTAACTTGTTGTTAGCATACATGAAAGTAGAAAGGATTAACTGTATCTTTCCGACGTCTATCCCCTTCATGTCTGAGTTCAAGGCTCTACACAGCTAAAACAGCAGCTGTTAATAAAGTATATTTTACTCTTTGTTTTGTAGAGTCAACCCCAGATAGATGGGTTTAGCAAAGAATCGAAGCCCCTCCTATTTCTGATTGGGGTGAAACTTAAGCTAGTATCATGTTAAAGAGTCGGGGTTTCAGGTGATATACTAAAACCCAAAGTGTCTCATCTTCGGGTGTTTTTAGGGACACCTAGTTCATACAATACTTACAGGAATGTTAATAAATGTTGGGTAACATGAGTAGACTGATTTTCTCTGGCAGTGTCTAGCCATCCACTGTACCTATGTTTGTTTCATGTAATTTTAAAAATATAAATCCAATATGATCTGCAACAGTTCAGTAATCAAATTTTTGGTTTTTTGTTTTTTTTCTTGTTTTTCGTGGGGTTTTTCTGGTTTCCTGAAGGAGGCAGTCAAGGTTTGGAAAACATTTTTTTTTTTTTTAATTGCTCCTACCTTTTTTATTACATGTCTACTGATGAATGTCATCTTTTGATCTCCACCTCTTCTTTTTCGAGCATCAGATTTTCTTTAGATCTCCCACTGATTGCTTTGCCTTTACACCCTCCCCCTCTCCACTTGTTCAGACTTTTTTCAACTCCATTCTGTTTCCCATCCGATGCATAATTGTAAATTCTGAATCTTTTGTGAATGCGTAATCATTGTGAATTCTGAATCCGTCAATCTTTCTGAATCTTTTGGCTCTGTCTTACTTCTGAGTGTTTCCTACACCCTCTCCTTCAATGCATATGGGTAATCGGTGGATGCTGTCCAAGACGGGATTAGGGGAAGACCCCAACTGACAATTTTCTGGGATCCCAAAGCCAAGTATTTTGCATACTGACAGCAGATAACTGTTTCCCTCATGAGCTGAGGATCACTGAAATGACAGTTAATGACATGCAAAATCTAATTTAAGCTAATACAGGTTGTGCTGTATACTCTTACGTATTAAATTTAATCTACATAGCATTGCATGTGGGTGTCTGATCGTGAGTGCAGATCATTCTGCAGTTGCTGCTGTAGAACCGTGAATGATACGGGATTTAACATCTTTTTTAATGACAGTCGACTACCAGTTGACATAAATGACATACCGAGTGACTTAGAATTCAGTTAGAAAACTCGGAAATGATCAGGAAAGCGACCTGCAGACAGTTCATATGTAGCTGATGCAGAAAAGAAACAATTTTGCTTTTTATTAAACATGCCTTATTTCACAGGATCATCCAAGAGCAGAATATGAAGCTAAAGTTTTAGAAAAATCACTGAGAAAAGAACACAAACATAAAGAGGTATGGTAAAACTATTCATTTGTTTCACTTATAAAAGACTTCGAAAAAGAAGGTTGTTATAGCAGGCGCTGACCCAAGACTAAGAAATAGGTAAAAAATAAGAGTCAGTGCACATTGTGTTTAAATTCCAGACGTCTTCGGTCCTAGCATACATGGGGTACGTGGTGTATGCCAGTGCGCAAGACCCGATCAAATCTAGAAATGTCTTCAATAATCAGAAACAGGAGTGTGGTCAGGGAAGCTAACTGAGCCCCATTGAAGGGGCACTCCTGTTAGGCTGACGAATCCAGTTTGAGAAAACTGTAACAAAACTTCTTATTCGGTGCAAGTATAAGCACCTAAAGCCTCTCAGGAGAGATTTTGCTGGACGTGTCTCGGAAAGACTAGGTCTCTGTCTTGCTAGACTTTTTTCGTAAATAAAAATATTACTTGAGCATTTATGAAGGGTACTAACACCAATTTCCTTGCCAAATTCCACCTTTGATAATAACTTTCTGCCTTTTAAAAGCACAACCCCATTTTATTTCACTGAATAAGGTAGTGCTCGTTTCTGCTTTTAACTTGCTTTTTACATGGCCGTGAAAAAGGTGCTGCCAGTCGTCCCAGGGACGCGTGCATCTCGCCGACGGACGGTGCGGTCCCTGTCAGCAGCTTCCCTGCCCTTTTGCTGTAATTCCTTCCCTATTACTGTCTGTCAGCAGCAGACCGATTTGGAAAAGCTCCTTTTCTCCCCCACATACTGGTTTCCACCCTTCCAGAGGTTATTCCCCCTTAACTGCAAGCATTCAGCCGTTTGTATGACCGTGTTTTCAAGCAGAGAAGTAAATGCTCCGGCATAAACAAAATCTGTCAGCAGAAATTCCCCTTTTGTATCTGCTGCCAGTGGCACAGTGGCGTGGAACCATGCCCTAAATTGGAGTTTTATGAAAACCCTATGAAAATACAACTGCAATAACCACATTAACATTCAATACGCTTGAAGAGACAGCACACGTAGATCGGACCGGCATTAAACTGAATGTGTCCGATTTTGTCATGTGCTTATACTCGATTTCTGTTGGGCCCCTCTTCCAGGATGCTCCAAAGCTGAGGGTGGCATGTTCCCATTAATCTATAGGGTGCGGTGCGTAAGCGGTTCGGCGTCCCGTGCAATGCCTTACCCGCAGCACTGCTGCCAAATCCCTCGCAGAAGAAAAAGCATTTGGGTCGCTGCCCTCTTGTCGGCTGCATAAACAGTGTTGGAATACGGACGTCGTCGTATTCTGCTCAAAACCTGCGACTCGCTCTACTTTTGGGTATATGAGGAATTCAGATCTTAAATGGGGAAGGCTGTAGGGTAATCGGACAATTAATGAATGGTGGCCTCCAAATATCGGAGTATGAAAGCTGAGCAATTAAGAGAGGTTGGTTTTTTTTTTAACCAGACTATTTATAACTTTTTGGGCTGTGTTCAATTTGGATGTTACTAATTTGGGAAACGTGAGAAAAGGAGTTTTTTCTGAAAGACTCGGTAATTATCTTTCGTTGGGATCTAGAGTGTTAAAGTTCAAATTCAACAGTTGTAAGACAACTTTGAAATCTTCTTAAAGAAAAAATATCTAAAGCTAAACCAGAAATTGCTCATATTTTTTCAAGAGAAGTCCAGTTAAAAAACAAAGATCTTTTTAAAGGAAAAACTTTTTGGACATTCTTTATACACCATAAAGGAAAAAGAAGGGCACAATCCTAAATTAAAAAGGGAATATCCCTTGCAGGATTGCGTGACCTACCCCAGGATTTGGGGCAAGAGTTTGTCTTTTGTTGTTATGTTTCATTAACCTAAAGCTGAAACACAAAGCCTTAAGCAAACTAACAGAGCATTCACTTGTGGCTAAACGGCGACGTACACCGAGTCAGTAGAGAGTATATAGGTTAATTTAGCAGTGCTTTGTAATGCTATATTGCCCGATCCTTTTTTTGTTTCCTTTGACTGCCATCAGAAGCATCGGTATTTTCCAGAAGAGACAGCAAACAAATGGAGACAAAGAGTTAAGACAGTCATGGCTGGGGTGAAATTGGTTCTTTTTATTCAAACTTATGAAGAAACTCAAATTATGAGTAATTATGGAAGACACAAATCAATTTGTTTTTGGCTGTTGAACCTTTGTTTAATATTCACGTTCAGTTCTGGGTTTCTTCCCCCTGCTCCCCTTGTTTCTTCAGCACTCTTTGGGACACTGTTTCTGTGCGTTGGGAATGGCACTGCATGGCTAACCTTAGATTCACCAGCCTGGACTGACGTTCCGCTTTGCAGTGGAGCATGGGCCATGCGTTGAAAGAGTTGCTTGCACTTCCCTGAGACAACGTGCATGTAATAAAAATAGAATTTGAGTAAAATTTTTATGTTCATTATAACGCGTGTGTCATCTTCTGTAACGTTCCTTTTGTTGTTTATTTTCCGGTGTTTAGAAACAATTCCCGGCATCAACGTTTACGAAAGACTCTAGATGAGCAATACTGTGCTAAATGGAATTTTCATAGCTAAATTCAGGCAGTGGCTGGTTGACTGGATTTAGGATATCCTACGAAGAGTTATTATACGTGCGCATTTAACTCCTGTTGGCGTGGTCCATTGAATACCACGTGGGTAGTCAGGTAGTTAAAAATCACTCCTGTTGAAGGAATTACAGGTCTTATCACGCACCAAAACAAGATCTTCCCTGTCAACTGTGCGTTCATCTTGGAGTTACTCAGTAGCATACTTAATCTGTATTTCAGTGGAACCAGTTGTGCAACTGCAAAGCTGCAAATATTAACTGGGGAGGGAGAGGGGAAGAAGGAGAGTTTTTCTAGGGAAAGCAAAATATTTAACAGTAAGAGAGGTCTTACTTCACGGTTTATGACAGCCTATTTGCATGTTTCCTTCAAAAAGTATACAGAAAAATCTGGTTTATTTATACTCGCAGTGCAGGCGCTTGACCAATTTGAACCTAGATACGGAGTAAAAAATTTGCCTGTGTGGAATTGTAACTGTAAACACTGTGTCTGCATCTTCTAACTGGTTGTGTATTTGCTGGCCTTTTCTTCCCCCTCTCTGTTTTTGTCATGCGTGCAAAATCACATGCTCCGTCTGTGTTAAAGGTACCCTCTTTTCTCCCCAAATTTTAGACAGATAAAGAAAAGCTGACATGGAAGGATCGTTTTCCAGCCTATTTAACCAATTTCGTTGGCATTATCTTCATGGTAAGTATCACCCAGCAAAACCTGACATTTTTGTTACCGAGTCATTGTATAGAACGGAAGTGATGGAAAAGTTAGTGTAACCCTCAGACTTTATCAGATTGATGTGGTTCGCAACGGCTTTTCCCCAGTGAAAAAATTCAAACATTGTATTGTTTTATAATCTAAAATCTTGTCAAGAGCTTGAATTTCTACTTTGCCATCTCTTTCCAGTAAAGAAATAAGAATACCTAAATAGGATAGGGGAAAAAAGGGGGTGTGGAAATGGAAACGACCACCACCATTGATGGGATGAAACTTAAAAGCAGAGAGAGACCTCTCAGAAAGTAGTCAGGAAGTAGAGAACGGCTCATTTTTATACCAAACTTTTTTGAAAGAAAGGATGTGGCCAATTGCAGTCCTGATAGCAAGGACTTTTAATAAATCAGTCGCATTTGGGGTTATACCACGTAACAGGATCGTTGCAGAGTAGTTTTCAGAAAATTCAGGAAAAAGGTAAAATAATGATGAGAACAGCCTTTTCCCATTTGCTGATAAAGCATCAGCATTTAAAAACTTTTGGAGGAACTCATAATAATTCAAGACATGCAATAGATTGGCAGATGGATAAAAAAGCTTAAGCCCTTTCCAAAGGTAGAATACACCAGACTAACTCAATGCATTTGTTTTTATGGGATAGGGATTCTGGTTTGGGTGTGTTTGTTTGGGTTTTTTTAATATTTGTGTTTTCGGAGAATGGAAATGCAGTAAATCTAATATTCTCAGCTGAAGAATCGGTACCTTATAAGAATCACGTTTTAAAATTATTCCTCTATTTAAGCAATGAAAAATTGAGTACGATTTTGTGCACCTTTGCGTTGCCATTGATTTAATCAGATGCATTGATTTAATCAGATTTAATTTCAGTTTGAGATTATGACAGCATAGCGAGCCTGAGTAGGGTATTTGAAGGCTTATGTGTAGACTTAAGCTGAAATACTCTCTGCTTCAACCCTGGCTTTCTTTTATAATAAGGCAAATACCATGTATATATGCTGTTGCTGTTAGGGCTGAAAGGAAGCCCACTAATACTTTTAATATAAGCAAGTAGTTTACATTTAGGTGTATTTAAAAAAAAGCCTTTTGCATGTGATTGTGGCATCATTGTATCAATTTTTTCATGGGATGATCAAATTACTAGCAAAAGAGGATCTTTTCCTACAGTTCATCGAAGTGCGCGGGAGCCTTAACGCAGAATTGGGTGGACTTGGGATGTGTCCCAGAGATCCCATTTTTAAGGTCATTGCTAAGTCCCAAGCAAAGTATTTATGGTTAAATCTTTCATAGGAGGCTGTGCTATTCTTACTTGCAGGTTGGGCTGACGTTCGCTATAGTGTTTGGAGTCATCATATACAGGATCTCGACTGCAGCGGCGCTGGCGATCAGTTCAACTCCCTCGGGCCGGTCAAGCGTTAGGGTCACCGTCACTGCCACCGCAGTCATTATCAATTTGGTCGTCATCATCATCCTGGATGAAGTATACGGCTGCATCGCAAGGTGGCTAACTCAGATCGGTAGGTTTAAATCCTCAACTGATATTTGCTAGAGCGATTTTAAGTAAGAGGACCCAAATGACTGGCTTTCGTGATTAACTTCAAAGTGGTCAGCAAACCCAGGCAATTCAAATGTGTGGCTAAAATTCTAACCAGCTACTTACAAATATCAAAGCGCACATGGATTTGGCTTTATTTTTAAAGTTCTTCTTACAGCAGTGGTAGTGCTAATCACTAATCCAGTTATGGGTGATGGGGATACAGCAGAAATTCCTATACCTAATCTTGAGCTTCACTCTTCTATATCACGCAATTACTGTTTTCATTTTCTGCCATTTTTTAATTGGCATAAGACATGTCGAGAAACGCAAAATTGTCGAGTGGAAAAAAGCACTGTAGAAAAAAACATTTTGAATCATTTCCAAAAAGCATCAGTGACAAAAGGTCCAGAAATCTTTTCAGATAAGTTCTTGTCCATCTGCAAATGATTGTCATGGAGGTCAGCCAGATGCGGAATGAAATGGGAATTACTGTTGTAACACATCTGAATGGTGGGATCCTCAGCAGATTGACCACTGACCTCAGTGAGGCCATATTGCTTTAATATATAGATATATATTGCTATAAATAGATACCTCTCTGTTTAAAAGATGGCTGATGTTTTCCAAAGTCCACACTTATAAGATCTTGAAATGTTCCAGGTAGGATAATTCCTTAATGTTTCTTATCCATGTCACATTGGTTCCAGAGGTGCCAAAAACTGACAAGAATTTTGAAGAGCGGCTGATTTTTAAGGCTTTTCTGCTGAAATTTGTCAATGCCTACACACCCATTTTCTACGTCGCTTTCTTCAAAGGCCGGTGAGTAATGCAAAAGGCTGTTCAGGGTTTCAGCTTGTTGCTTATGAGACAGCTGTAGCTGAGCTAAGACCACAGTTGGACGATAAAGTAAATCTAGTTTAAAAAAATCCTCAGTATTGACCCAAAAACTCTGCAGCCTCATGGGATAAAGCAGAGACCTGGTACTCTGCCATTTCAAATTTGTTAAAGCCATTTTGTTAAGATAACTTTGTACGTTCAGATACGATCCCCCATCAGGCTATTTCCCGTTGTCCATTTGCCACTCTTAACTTTATATCATAGCAAGTATCATCTCTCTTCTTGCAACCAGCACGAAAGCACAAGGCTGAAATAAATACTCCGTGTGGCACGTTGCGGCTAACACAACAGAAATGAGGATTACCTTAGAGGACTTCTGCCAAGATGTGCCTATAATATTGTAGGACACAAGACTTGCAGTTTTACCGAGTTGTTTACTCAGTAAACAGGACTTACTCTTTAAAACAAAACCAAAGATAATTATTCTCATTCACTTTTTCGGACTAAACATTAGGTGGTCCCACTCAAAAGCATAGAGTTCGTCACAAATGACTTTAGGAACCAAATATAAAAAGTATAAAATACATATGAAGTTTATAATTCTAACCATTGTGTCCTAGATTTGTTGGACGTCCAGGAGACTACGTCTACATTTTCCATTCTTTCCGAATGGAAGAGGTAATTGCTTTTTACCCTGTCTGTGATCCCGTTGGGTGGGAGCAGCATCTTCCCCTCCACAGGGATGCAGCAAATGTTCTGACTGACGTTTCCTCTGTCCACCCCAGTGTGCTCCAGGCGGTTGCCTAATGGAGTTGTGTATCCAGCTCAGTATTATCATGTTGGGCAAGCAGCTGATTCAGAACAATTTATTTGAGATTGGCATCCCGTAAGTAGCGACTTTTGTCTGGTTGGCTTTTTTAAACACGTGTTTTTCCGATGCGTGCAATCCACCGTGTATCCACTGCCCCTTGACGTGAACGTGGTTCGTAGGCTCCCGGCAAGATTTTTGCAGTAAGCCTGTGTCTGCTGTATTGCAAATACCTGCATCCTCGCTGCAACTGCATCCAGCAATGCAGACGTCTTCGAAAAGTGTTAGGCAATCTATTGCTTTCCTACTGGTTAGCAGGAGGTGTAACACTGAACGTGTGATTCAGTTATAACCGTGTTTCAGTACCTGCGTATGCTGATCCCTGATACTTTTAGCCTGTTGTGGCTCTTGCACAGTTTTTGTGAAAATAGGTATGGAGCTTATTGCGTCTGTTAATGTAAAATAATTGAAAAATGGGCACCGTGACCGGAAGGGCACGCTAACTGAATCATTTTCATTTCCCCCAGAAAAATGAAGAAATTTATACGATACATGAAATTAAAGCGTCGGCGTTCTTTAGACCATGAAGAGCACATGAAAAAAAAGCAGCGTTATGAAGTGGACTACAACCTGGAGCCTTTCGCTGGACTTACCCCTGAATATATGGAAATGAGTGAGTGAGGTGGAAAGAAGGCATTTTAAACCATAATTATTCTGACTAACTGGGATGGAGAGCTGAGGTTTTTGAACTGTAGATTAAGCGGGCAGTGGATATGAGGCATAACTTCATTATTAAAGTGTATAGTCTTGGACTGTAGCATGTTCAGCCAGCCACGGGCTGCTTCAGAGACGAATTGTGCTCTCTGCTGTCCGCGAGCCCTTACTTTAGCACTGTATTTTAGATGCTGTCTTTCAAGCCATGTGACACGTCACTGTCAGGTTTCAAATGCAAAGGGTTAAATGGCATAAACTTGAGATTGTGAGGCATATTTTAGCATCGGTTGCACCCTGCATTGGAAATAAGTTACTTAATTCGGATTTGACAATTCCCACTGCGTATTCTCACACCAGATTGTTTCTGTTTCCTGAAATCTCGACTAAATCTTCTGAGAGACATATGTGCCTGTAGATCAGGTTGTACTTGACAGATCACGTATCTTTTTTTTTTTCAAGTAGTGTATTATGTTGAGTGAGTGACATGGAAATTAAGCGCTGGATATCAGCTCTGTATTGCTGTGGCTGTACCACTACATTTCTTTTCCTTCTTTCAGTCTTGGAAAGGCTGAGAACTGCTCAATGTAATGCTGTTTGCTACAGTATCAGACATTCCCGAAGGATCTGTCTTAAAAGAGCAACTTTATTTAGTATTTTAAGGAATGATTAGGCGAAAATCGTGGTAAAGGATAATGAAGTATACTAATACCCAAAATTGGCATGCCCAGTAAATGCAAAGGCGAATTAGAATATCGTGATGTTCAGAGTAATTGAAACAGATTGAAATTTAATGGTACAAACTATGAGGTCATGCTGTCGGGTCCTAAAAATAAGAAAAGATGCAGTGAGTGAGATCAGCATTTGGACGTAACAGAGGACGAGAAAGATGGGGCTCTACCAGTACCAGGATGGGTATGACATCGGTGTGATGTCCTCATCAAACAAAAGCAAATATGATCCCAGGCTGTAGGAAGCAAGTTATTCCCAGTAAATGCGGAGAATCAGTTGTGTCCTTTCCGAAGCCCGTAAGTTTCTATTCTTCAGAAGATAAAGCTTCCAGTGGGATTAGTGAGGGCTAAAAACCTGCCAGGTGGAGCATGGCAAGTTTATGTAGAGCTAACACGGTCGCTGCTGTAATCCCACTCCTTCAGATCACTCCTGTGCCAGCCTCGCCCACGGCAAAATTGTTCTAGGAGCTTCCCCATCCTTCTGGTTACTTTGCCTTGCCTTAGCAGCCCCGGCTTTTGCCAGAGGGGCAACTGGCCCTCCAATGCCCGAACGGAGCAGCAGTCAGGCAAACCGTGCCCGACGCAGAAAATGTGGTTTAGTCTCCCAGCAAGTGGCAACTTGTTAGAGTTTGGGGGGATGGCACTGACAAGGTGATGCGTGCATTCGATAAATACCGACCACGGCCATTGAAATGGTTGCTTTTTCTTTTCAGTTATTCAGTTTGGATTTGTAACTTTGTTTGTTGCATCCTTCCCGCTGGCGCCTTTGTTTGCTTTGTTGAACAACATCATTGAAATCCGTCTAGATGCAAAAAAATTTGTTACTGAGCTGAGGAGACCGGTAGCAGTCAGAGCAAAGGATATAGGTAAGTGCACATTGCTGCTGCTATCCCTGTTTGTTTATTCCTGGATTGATGGCAGGATATTATTATGCTGAGTTAGTTTCATTAAAAGAAAGATATTTATAGGAAAATTCAGAACATTAGACTGTGGCTTAACTGTGAACTGTCATAACTTATCGAGGCTTTACTTTTAAAATAGGAAGACCAGAGCTTTAAATTCAGATTAATATTTTATTAAGTAGACAATATCACTTTTCAAATCAAAATGATCAATACAATAGCGGAATATCTTGCATGGTTCTGCACATCAACAGTCCTTCCTGGCAACGCAGTTTTCTTGCAGAAGCAAAAATTTCTGCATTTAATAACTGTGGACTGGGCTGGAGAAATACACTTGGGAATGAGAGGAGGCTCAAAAGTCTGTGGGTAAATGTATCCCTTCGTCGCTACTCAGCATGAATGTCAGAAGGGTGAAGCTTGAAAGTTGCAGTGGATCGAGCTGGAACTGGGCTCTGTGGTTGTACGGTGACAACAGAGCAGTCCTCCGCTTACTGCGGGGGGCTAACAGCTATGGGTATACGTAATGAGAAAGCTATTTCTCCCAAATGTTGGTTACTTAGGAGTAAAAAGGTCATGAAAATAATTCTTCATATTACAGAGCCCGTCAGCAAGAGCAGACAAGTTTATGATCTGTTACCAAACTCGGTGCTCATTCTGGTATTGTGCAAGCAGGGTTTTTCCTTGGGCTTATCCTTGTGCCCTAGGATCATCCTAGAGCTGAAGAACACATCTGGTTTTGTCACGCTATTGCCTTTGCCACGACATTGCTTTTGGGGTGTTTTGTGGCTGGCTCATTTGATGCTGCGGGCTACGGTTGCTGGTGGAGATGCTGGGGGGGTGGTGTTGGTTTTTTTTTGGAGGGGGAGGTTGATGTTGGTTTGTTTGGTTGGTTTTGAGAGGGTGTTAATTGCAATTTATTGCAATTCAATCCCACTCTTGTGGGTGAAAGAACCCCACTTCTTTCAGAGACTTCCCAAAGTCAGAGACTGTGAGATGGCCACAGACAAACCAGACAAGTTTTCAGGACAGGCGTCAGCAGAATCAGGAAAGGGAGAAGGTCTCACCTTCTCACCCTTCTTCCCACCCAAAGGCAGTGGGTAGCCACTGGCAGCAAACAGAGGCCTATCTCTGCTTCCACTGATACTGCAATATCTTTTCCTGAAGTTAAATTCTGTACTCTCTCCAGGCTGGCTTGTGTATGCTGTGCCAGAAGACCAAAGCTATATGAAGTATCAGTTAGTTATCAAGCAAAGGATTCAGCTAGGCTGGAAGAGTCTTCCAGGGATGTCACCCAGTGTAAAGCCTCCTACATCTTCCTTCCTCTTCAGACCACAATAGGAGAGCGGCTCATCAGGGCTGTAACCATGCCGATCTGGTAGCGGCCCTGGATTTTTCCATCAAGACTGAATCTTGCAGTTTGAGGACTTCAACTAAGGAGAAATTTTCAAGCTGTCAGTAATGACCAGGAGACTGTTAGAGAGGCCAGGCACGAGGGTGTGCGACCACGTATGCTAAACCAGCACTTTAGGCAGACTTCAGAGAAGCCCTTCCCTGAGGAATGGGATCTGGAGATGGGGAAGGGGCAGAGCTGTGGGACTTCATGCATCATCCTCAGACTAAATCCAGAGGGGCTGAACCTGAGTCAATACGGTGGCGGTTGGTATTACATTTTGTATGCACAGAGCCCATGCTGAGGAAACCCGTACCTATATGGTTTCCAGATGCAAATTGAAAAAATCCCATCGAGTGGCTCCTCTGGAGCTTTGCTTTCTCGAAACTGAGGTAGGATCAATAGTGATGAGAAGGTGTAGAAACAGATTCAGATCCTTAAAGCTGGTAGACCAGTATGTTCTGCACCATGTGTGGAGGTTCCAGCTCCCTATCTGTAGCTTTCTTCTTCTCCTCAAGCATTTGAGAAGTTGGAATGAAATTTCATGATGTTCTTCTTTTCCACCTATGCCGGCATTCCTCTGTCTCACGCTTGCCTTCCTCTTCCTCAAAGAAGCTTTTAGCTTAAGGCCTCAAAGAAATAGGTGCCTAAACATAGCTTTGGAAGACAGAGTTGGGCTCCCTTTGCTTACAGGGCATTAAATTAATATCTTATAATTTGTTCTTTTTTTATTTAAAATATAACTCTAGTTCGGCACAGTCATAAGTGCTCCGAACACTGTTAAATAAAAATGTAATTTATCTAATTTTAACGACTGGAACACATTTACATGTTTCTCTCCTTCCTTAGGAATCTGGTATAATATCCTCAGAGGTATTGGAAAGCTTGCTGTCATCATAAATGTAAGTAATTTGGCATGAATAAAATTTTAATTCAATAGGCTGGCTTTTCCATTCTGCTCCATTAGTTTTATTTCAGCATAAATCCCTTAAAATCAAGTGAAAGTACATGATTTAGAAATTTTCTGAAATATTACAGAATCGGATGCAGTGTTTATTTTAAAGTTGTGACAGTAGTAGCAATAATATAAAATTGTAAGTAGTTGTTGCAGCTTTTTTCCAGAATGTTTTCAGAAAACAGTTTTGCCTTTCAAACGAATAAGACCACAGCTGCTTACTTTTGCTCTTTTGAAATACTATCACTAAGATGATGTATTTTTTAATTTCAATGTTAAAACCTGTTCAGGGTCCGGTAGTCAACAGGGTGTGAATTAGTTCAGCTCATCAGAGTGCAGTGTTCCTCCACGGGAAATCTGGCCTCGAACTGCATTGCTCTCAGTCAGATAGCTCTGAAAATCCATGAAGAGAGTTCTGTCTACTTCAATGGTGAACGTCCCAGCCCTTAGAAAATTTTAGCACGCCTTAATATATTCATTTGTGTACTTATCTAATATTCTATGTGACTAGACATCCACAATGATCATCTTCATTGCACCCTACCTAGAGAAAGATGAAAAGAAAAGCTGAGTGACAAGCTGAAAACATGTTTGCAATGCAGCAAAACAGGGGCCATGTAGGGCTTACGGCCACATGTCCATGGGCCCTCTCGGGTTTTTTGCCATTATCCAGACTGGAAATCCCTTCATTTTGCCCACAAGTGTCTGTTGTGCTATGGCCAAACCAGTTTTTTGGTTATTTGGTATGCTGCCTTAATTTGTCTTTACCCTTTCTCCTCTTTTCCTTTGGAAATAATGTCTCTATTTTTTTCTCTTTTCTTCCGTGTAGTCTCTCTTCGTCATTATCCAGTGTTATTTTTCCCTCTTTGATCTATGTACTACCCCTCTTTATCATAAAATAAGTAAAACATTTTGTACTGTGTTTGTTCCACATGTACATGAGATTTATGCCAGTGGGAATGTTTCATAATAGTGATAAATGAGAAAGGCTAAAGTTATGAAGAACTCGGCCAAACTGGCTGTCTTGCATTTTCTGTATGGCGTTTTTAGAAAACCTTTTTAAATAACCAAATAAAACGCAATTTTTGTGACCATAAAAATAAAACTGGGCTCAGTCCGCTCATCCTTTTATCTTGATGGAGTTAAAAAACATATACAATTAATGGCCTTCTGCAATGCACTGCGAATTTAAAGAGTCAATTCACTGTCAGTTGTTTGCAGAACAGAAAAGTACTTGGAAATCCATCAATTGGACCTTATACAATGCATCAGGGACAAGGTGTGACTGGGGGACGGGGAAACAGCACCGTGTTTTGCTTTCCTCTGGTGCCGGGGGGTACGGCCGCTGCGTTCTCTGGGGAGTTCAACTTGTTATCCACGTAGAAATCTCAGTCGGCGTGGAACTACTCCACCTAATACTCTGCAACTCGGAAGAGTAAGCAGGAAATGCCACCTTGTTGCAGCAGTGAATACTCCATTTGTAGGGCCCCGTGGGCTGCAGTCCCCCCCTTTGTTTTCTGAAGCCGTCCCCGAGTTGCACGAGTTGTTTGGGCAAGACAGACTTGAGTATATTATTAACTTAACCACTGCCTGAATATTGCGCTCACTCTTTACTCTTGTGGCTTAGGCATTTGTGATCTCATTCACATCCGACTTCATTCCACGCCTCGTGTACCTGTATATGTACAGTGAGAATGGCACCATGCATGGCTTCGTGAACCATACACTATCCTCTTTTAATGTCAGCGATTTTCAAGCAGGAACAGCTCCAAACGACCCCATGGATCTTGGCTACGAGGTTCAGATATGCAGGTACTCTCTTGAATGATAACTCATTTTAAGTATTTTCACAGCTGACTAAGAATGGGACAAATTTTCACATTCCTGGGGCAGGTCCCTTGTATTTTCAGTACCTTTTTAGCACCTTGGTAGCTTTTTGTATCAGATGGATCTGTTGCCTTGAACGTCTTGGCTTACATCTTAAGCAACCACAAAAGCTGAATCTGAAGTACTGCTTATTTTGGGAAACAGAGATTAGCGTTGTTAAATTCAGCGTTTGTCCGTGCAAAGATTTTCACTATTATGCACTCCCTTTTTCAGGAAAGGAGATAAATAATGATAAACAGCACAACGATGCTTTAAGGGAACAAAATCATGTTACTCTGATGTCATATTGCTGAATCACATGCTATTGATATAATGGCCATGACTTCACAGTACACCTCTCTCTTTTGTCCAGTTTCTATAGCAATTCCTGATAAGAGTAATAGCATCCTTATCTGCACTGGAACTTAAGACCTACTTAAAGTGTCATCATACAGGAAATCTGCATGCCTGTAACAATTTCTACACATTCTTTTCATTTTTAAAGGCAAATTATTGTTGCATATTTCAGCTTATGAAGCAATCTAGGTCAATGCTGAAATGCATGCTTTGCCTAGGCTTCCTTAGATATGCATCATCTTCAAAACAAATGTTTTAACGCTTAGAATTGGGAACCAAAGCCAAATATAATGGTGAAAGCACTTAGACCAGCAAAACTGAAAGGGGGACGATGGAGGTAAGAAGCAGAAGAGGAGAACAAGGAAGGAAGAGACATTCCAGGGGAGAAAAAAAAGATGACTTTGATATACATATACTAAAAAAATACACAAACTGAACAGGAAAAACCCCACCTTTATAATTGTATTATTTTTTAATTGATGTTCTGTATAAATTTGAATAGTGCAAGTTAATCTTGCTGAAATAACCGCTAAACAGAAAAATCACTCTGAGATGAAAGAAAAAAACCAGCCAAAATTGCGTATGTATTAGCTTTGCTTGCTTTTACTTTCTCCTGGTTTCCTTCTGGTGATCTCTGGGCACAGGATAAATGAGGTTGGCAAACATGTTTTTAGCACAGAACTTACAGAACAGAAGTGTTAGGTGTCATGGTCCAATACAAAAATTCCAGGTTTATTCGCTTTCGAGTCACAGCCTCTTTCTTCTTCCCATCCCATCATTTCTTCCATATTCTAGGGATTTTTAAATCATTTGAAAATATGGAACCCTAATTCTTTCAAAATATTGACAGGATGCTGTGGTTTTAAATTAAATGTATTTTTCTTGGTCCCATTTCTAACAAGTTATTGTTGATTAGCTCATAGATTTTCTGTAAGCCATAGCTAAGGCAAAATTCTTCCCTTTTCTCTATACGGCAAACTTTAGCCGCGACCTTTTGCTTATCATGAACAAGGAGAACACCACGTAGCATAACACACTCTATGGATCCGAGATCAGTATTTTTGTCTTTAAAATTAGTCTGCAAAATATATGGCGTTCTTTTTTACCAATCTTAAAAGAAAATAAATTATCTGAGCTGTGTAGTTTACTCCATCTTTATGCAGAATTGATATTATTTGTACTAATCAGAGGGTATTAAGATTGAAACCCTTTAATTTTGGGTAAAACTTGAAGGCTGTGGGAGGCTTTCAGCTGTCTCTTGTTTCTGAGGTTCATAGAATGTCATGCTGTAATAGTGAACTTGCTTTTAGACGGTTCGATTTACTGTTCGACTCTTGGGTATTAATTCCTCATGGTGCCAAAATTTCTGAATAACATCACTGATTTACTAAGTCTTGTTTTGCAGATACAAAGATTATCGAGAACCCCCCTGGTCTGAAAACAAGTATGACATTTCAAAGGATTTCTGGGCTGTCCTAGCAGCAAGATTAGCATTTGTGATAGTTTTCCAGGTAGGTTATACTGCAGGCACTTCGTATGTAAGAAAGAAGAGTTACTGTATTTCTTCAGCTACATAAGGCAACCCACCTTTGGAAATAAGTTATTAGGCCAAAGAAAATACCTTCTTTCTCAGCTGTTTCATAGAAAAGCAAAGAAATTTGCCCATCCTCATTCATCCTCTTCCTCCCACCCACCCCGGCCCAGGTATATCCCCAGTGGAAAAATTCATCCCCAGGGATGCCCTGAATTGGTTTGATGCAGAAGCAACTTAATGACCTTAGTCAGCAGCAAAGCACAAGGCTGACACTAATTAAGTCCCACCAGTTTCTCCAGCAGGACATCAACAAATTCACTGAACCAGCATAAATTTCATCCAAACTCATATCTAGACCTAGCCAAGAAATGAGATTTCCAGAATTTCCCAGTTAGAGTTTATCTCGCATCTGAACAAGAAGGCAAAATCTTGGAATTTTTCACTAAGTGACATTATTTGATCGCAACAGTGATGCTGGTTATTATGACACAAGTATTTTAAGTCCGCCTTATCTAAACAACTTGTTTCAAAACTTTTATTCCTTTGTTTGGGTTTTTTTTTTTGGACAAAATATACATCTTTTTGTGAAAGACCTCCCTTTCATCGAACCAAGGTTTTTAAATCAGAAACGTTCCATTGGAATGTATTTTACTAGCTTTCATCATTTTACCTCTTTCTATTTGCTTCTGCCTTTCTGATGTAAAACTCGTAAGCCGTTTATCAATGACAGTATTTCCTTTGGATTTCTAAGTGGCCGTGACATACATGTGTTTGTACATAAAGCATAGAGATCTGTGCCTGCCATTTTTCTCTACTTCTAGCATGAACAAGAAGTTGAGGTGAATTTGGCTCAGTTTCAGGCTTTCAGCATGCCGTTGAGCCCAACTCAAATATTGTCCTTTCTTCATTCTTCCTTCCTAAGTACACCAAAAGTGGCCCCTTCCCCTACAGTCATCCTTTCATTTGACCTTGCTGACATTTTCTCGCAATTTCATTTTCAGAACTTGGTCATGTTTATGAGTGACTTTGTTGACTGGATTATCCCAGACATTCCCAAGGACATTAGTCAGCAGATTCATAAAGAGAAAGTGCTCATGGTGGAGGTCTTCATGAGAGAAGAGCAAGGGAAGCTGCAAATGCTAGAAACCTGGAAAGACAAGGACAAGAAAAAAGGTGAAAACTGTAACAATCACAGCCCCAGACTCTCCAGGAGCCACAGTGGGAGCTTGTCCTCCTGCCATTCGTATCCTCTTGACGTATAGAAGAGGAGGGAGTTGCGTATGTCGGGGCATTCCACTGATACACAAGCCATCGCGTAAAGGGCAGGACTCGATTAATGGACAACCTGGTGCATGTTGAAGGATGTGCTGCCATTTTGCTCCCATCTTTGTGAGAAATGCTCTTCTTACAAATATGGAGGACCACATTCTATTTCTGATAATGTTGTTTTTTCTTTTGCACAAGCAGTAATGCAGGGAATTTTTATATTTCATCGATAGATAACACTATTGACGGTGTGCATTAATAAATGCAGGTACTTAGTATGTCTTGATAGAGATATTCTCTGAGAATTTGACCTTAGCCTATTAATTAACTAACTAACTAAAGGTAAATTTTAAGTAATAATAATACTACTAATTTAAAATATTTTTGGAACCCCAGGCTTGAAGGTCTGTGGGGTAACTAGAAAACGTATATGCAAAATCAGCTTTAGAGTGTGCCCTGGTATTCCTTTTGGCAGGAGAGAAACCACATAAAGCCTACCAGACTGGCTTGCTTTCCAAGAGAGGGTTTAGCTCCGCTGGCAGACACCTGCGTTTGAACCTGCGGGTCTGAAACGAGCAGGCTCCTGCTGAGCTTTAGAGTCACGCAGGTGCGTGGGGCGCTTGCGGCAATCTGCTGCGTACCCGCGACCTTCACCGGGGCACTGCTCTCTTCAGAAACATCAGAAAAGGGAATGGGGGAAAGTTCTTTTTTACCGATGAACGACTGATGTGGATGAAGCTACCTCAGTGCCCCAGGCTGCGTCAGCTGGGTCTGAGCAGTCCCCCAGCGGCTCCTCGCTCGTGGCCAGGCAGCAGCAGCACAATTTCGGAGATCCTCCCAGCAGGTAGACGATCACGGAGCATTTTGTTAAATGCCCTGAATTAACGAGCACACGTAGAGCTACAGTGACTCACACTGCCCTGCCTAGTACTCGGACACTGTTGTTGCTGAGGAAATTCCCTTTTCCCCCTTGTTTTAGCACATCCCTTTCTTAGCCAGGTTTTTCTCTGTAGCCCTCTATCCTCTGCAGGAGAAAGGAGTCTGCACCCGTTTTTCACAGCCAGTTGCTCCCGCAGACTTTCTGCTGTCGGATGGCATTTCCAGGAGGCTGTGCCGGAGGAGTAAATCCAAAACATGTCCCACTTACTGTCTTCAGTGGAAGTTTTGCCTGCACTGGGGCTACAGGACCAGACCTTCAGTTAGTTACGGGAGTTTTCTTTTGTCTTAAAATACTCTATCTTTTGTACGAGGAGCTTCCTTAAAGTATAAGTCTAAAATCCTTACTTACAAAGCCTAGCTAAATCCCATCAGTACAACTCTTTTTAAGCATAGTACATTTTAGTTTTGCTTTGTCAAATGATAAACTGCACTTCCAAATAATATTGGTGCAATTAACCTCATTTCTTTTATTGCTTTGTCTTGTCTATGGCACTTGCATTACAAATATAAAACTGAAAAATAAAATAAAAATGAAAGATTTCTTTAAAGTCTAACTACTGTATGGTTTGTTACAAAACCAAACGTCAAAAGACTGTTTTCAAGAGAAGTTAGTTATTTCTTTTTTCCTTTTCTTTTTTCTTTGCCAAACTAATTTAAAGATTAATGCTAGAACTTAAAAAAATGCCATATTTAGCTTTTGATATATTTATTTGTTTTAAAGTATGTGATAAACTTGATATTTTTCTGTAGTCTGTCCAAAGAAGGCACCAGAAAAGAAATTATGTGGAAGAAAGAAAATGGTATTAACCAAATATTCTTGAAGCTTATTTAAAATATTGATCCAACCAAAGATTTTTATTAATAAAGGGCTTATATTTTGTTAACTCTTGTTTCTGTTGTATTTTGACTTGCAGGAATGTCACTATTTTTAAAATTTCTAACTCACGACAGCTTACTACTGTAGGGCCAAATCCTGCCTGGTTTATTCACACAATAAGCATTATGCCTGGTAGTAAGTGCTTACCAGATCAGGCCCGCTGACTGCAATAGGACTGTGAGTGGGAATAAATCAAGCAGAATTCTGTCCGTACATCGTGTTGAAAAAGTGTTCTTCCTCTCATTCCTTGGTAGCCCAAAAGATCCAGAAGAAAGCCAAACATATGAACTACCTATTCTGAAGAGAAATCTTAGGGGAACTTCCTCGAAGGGAATTTCATCTGTAAATACTTATCTGAAAGTATTCCCAACTTAATACTGACATTCCTGTAAATGGTAGAACTATATCCTGAACACATACTTATAAGAATTTTTCATTATTTGCTGAAATCATGAAATAGTAACAGTTGCTTATACTTTCTTTTGTACAGTAAATTGTTTGAAATGGAATTTTGTATATAAAAAACTGTATTACTACTTAGATAACTATAAAACTCTTTCATGGAATCATTTTTTAAGAAAAGCAAATATATACTAAATCTGTTTTAGTTCGGGTTTTTTTTTTTCTTTGAACACTTATTTGAAATAAACTTAAATATGCAAGAGTTTCTCCTGTGGGACAGGTTCTGTTCCCAATCCTCCTTGTGCTCCGAGTGTGCACCTACGAGTACTGTTAGATTTGAGCAATACAGTAATTTGTGTTACGGTTTGCCTCAGAGTGGATCTGCGATGCCCTTTCCAGGGCTCCTTGTGTGCTCAGACAGCAGAGGCCAGAACTGAGATTTGTTTGCAGGTTATAGACATCTTCCTCACAACGCAGAAGGTGAATCTTGTGTCCTAGCTGCTTTAGATACCCACTTGGAGATTAAATGAATCCCACTAAGATGCATCTGTCTCCATGAGCACAAAGGGAGGTTTGGCTTCTAGCACAGATGTAGACGGCTGCGCCGTAGACACTGAACACGAAGTGACGGATCGTATCCTGGGAGCTTTAATTTTCTTCTGACTTTAGTCTTAGGCATTTAGCAGAATGTGAGGTGTAAGAGCTTTCACCAAGACATTTGAAATGGGCTGGTAACGAGGAAGAATGCTATTTGGTTTGTTCGTTTAAATTGAAAAAAGTGTTCATTATTAAGACAAAAATGAAATGGTAAAACTAAAGGAATGAAACGCCAGGATTCCTTCGACTGTGTCTTGTGGAATTCAGCTCTGAAGGGAAGTAGCTGAGGGAGCAGAATGGCTACGCTGTGTATGTCACATTTTTATTGCCTTGTGGGACCCGTACAAGCAAAGCTGGGCTCAGAACCCGACTTGCTGTTTCCAGTCTCCTTCTCCCATTTAACTGTTCTGTGAGAAGGCAAAGCATGAGGCTTCATATCAATTCGCCCTTTCTAGCCAGAAAATATTAATGCTCTAACTAATGAAATGTAGTTAGAAGGTGGGAATTCTGTTCCGAGATAATGGATATGAAAACCAGAAGCGGTTAAATCACTGCCTAGTTGGTAATTGGTCTAGTTTTGTCAGTTCTTAAAGACAAAATAGTAGATGAGAACTCATTAGATAGAAGATAATGCCTTCCAGAAAGAGATTTGCAGTTGTGGTACTTTTAATGAAATTTTTTTTTCATATTTGTAATGCAAGTAGAAACAAGTTTTGGTTTTGCCAATAGCAAATCTGAGGCAGGATTATGCTCATAAGGATTCAGTGGAAGAGGGGGGAAAAAAAGAAAGTTAATACAGAGAAGGAGGGATCTGGAAGTGACCAAGGAATAACTGAAAATACCTCCATGTGATTCACAGCTACCATACGGGCCAGGTTTGATGAACGATAGCAGTATTTGTATTCGTACAAATACAGCTGAATTCTGTATTGATTTGACAGTATCTCCACAATGCGCATTCAACCTCTTCTTGGCATGCTTCTGCCACAAAATTGTAAGTACAAAACCCCATTTCCCAGCCCTGCTTTGATCAAAGAAAAAAAAAAAAGAAGTCAAAACCAAACGTATCGATGTATTAAAACAGGAAAATCATTATACCGGTTTACTTAGTCCAAGAGCAAATGCTCTTCCTACGATAGTAGGAAAGATTACAGCTGGAGGTGGCTGTGTAGACCATTTTTGAACCATTGCTAAAACATGCTGTTTGCTTTCTGCTACCCAAAGTTTGTGGCAAAGACACAACTTCAGTTGGGGCATCTGAGGAGGAAATCATACCCACCCTGTCGTGTTGACAGTACGGGTCTGAATCTTCTGGATTTCCATGTCATTGTGTTTCTAAGATACTGTCTTACAAATATTTTGCAGTCTTAAATAGCTTAAGGGTGAATAAGCCTCAAGTCAAGGCACAGACACATTTCTATTTTTAAATCCTCAGTGCTCTCTGGTCCTGAGCTGTTAATGATCTTTTTGGCTGTTGTGATTTCCAATAAGCAATAATAACACAATTTACTTTTCACCTTGTCACCTCAGGAGTCTGAACTCTCCCGAAGTTTCGGAGATCACTTGAGTCCATTTCTATTTTCCTGTGAAGTTTTCAGAGTAAACAACTCTTTTTCCTTTTGCCCCTGAAGAAACCGTGTCTTAAAATTTATATGGATTCTATTCAAACTCTGGTTCAATTCTTTTCACATTTGAGTACTATTTATTCCATGACCAAACAGAATATGCCATTTTTAGTACAGCAGAGAAAAACCAAAGTTCTTTTTTTAACCTCCTCCTTTTTTTAGCCTAATAGGCCTTTCTGAAGAAGAAACTAACTATTAATGTGGCTTCTTTTTAATTTTAAGCTCTTTCCTTAGTTTGTAACTCTATGCATGCTGCCTGATTTGAGGCCATCTCAAGCTAAAGAAAATATTCCCTTTGACTCCCTTTTACTGCAGCACACTTTGCATGAGACTAAGCATTGCTTATTGAATGATTGGTTCCACTTATAATAAAAATTTGTGACACTTCATCTATGGTACTTTTAGAACCCAGAGTGTCAGCTAAAGCCAAAATACATTGATGCAGATGAGTTGTGCAAGCAGCAGAGTTCTGCACGCTGTTGTGTGAGTTTCCATGAGGTAAAGGGCTCAGAAAATCAAAGGCATGACACAATCATGTGAACTTAATTACACAAGTTTGAAGGCTTGGAGGTCATAGCTTGCATCTTGCTTAGTACCACCTGCGTGAGAAAATTCATGCCAGAATGGGAAATGTACCCATTACAATGCTCATGGGAAAAAGAATCAAAACACAAAATATTTAGCAGAGTGCTTGTGCTGAACAAACTTAGAAATTTAACAAAGTCAGCTTTTCAGAGCAAGAGTTAAATGCAGGCAGTTAAGCAATGTTTCTTAGAGCAGAAGAAAAGGTTATTCCCTATTTTTACTTTGAAATGAAAAAAGAGTAGCCATCTTCTCTAGTTGAAATATAAGAAATGGAGTCTAGGGAAAAGGTGCAAATAGGGAAGGGAGGAAGAAAAGGCTTTTGACTGATGTTCTCAGATCCAAGTTAGCTGGCAGATCAGCCACAGAAGTTGTTTTTCTGGAAAGAGAATCGCTTCCGAGGGCAAGGCCATCTTGTAGGCAGGTTATGAGGTAGCCTTTGCCAATGTTTTTGTAGCAAGGTGCAATCTCATCCTGCCAAGCGGTGCAATACTGTTGATCTTGTGTTCAGGTGGAAGCTGGAAGGCTTTGGTCCTTCGAAAGGAAATGGATGAAAACGGAGTAAGAAAGGGAAGACCTTTCCGGCATCAGTGAGGCCTTGGTGACTATGCCTTCTCCACTGATGTCCTTAATCGCAAATAACACAATGATCCTTGGCAACTGAAAACAAACAGTTCCTCTGGGAACACACTTATTTTTCACATCGATCAGAACGATTTATAAACTCCCACACAGCTTCCAACATTGAAGCTGGGTCCCAGTTGGTACAAGCCCTTTGGTTCCGTAGCAGGTAAGTCTCTCAAGCCGCAAAGGTGACGTGCAGGTAAGTGGCTGATCTGCCTGCGCTGCCTGCCCCGAGCCGAGACGGCCGTGTTGCGTCATCGTGGCACGGTGCTCACAAGCACGGAATTCCCATCTGTCCTGGTAGGAGCACGTAATTAGATAAGCAGCTCGTATTTCTTAATGTATTAATCTTCAGAATACATCTGTAGGTAAAGAAGGTAGGTAATTACAAGTAATTAACCATCAAGTGGGAAAGTAATAAATCTTAGCAGGCTAGACTACTCCAGGTTTACTGCACGACCTCTGAGGTCAGCAAGAGATGGGGTGCGTGACGAAACGGCTCTGCAATCTGGTGGGTTCAGGGCCACGCTCCTCGAGTTACTGAGGTATTTCACTCTCCTCAGGCACTGTTGGGAGTGGGAGGGAGTTGGGAGCAGGGAAGGAACAGTGGAAGTCCTGAGCGTAAATTAATGTGAATTTCAGCTACATCTTCCTGGCTTCAAAGAGCGAAAGAAGTAAAACCGAGACTCAGTTCTGAAATTCTACTAAACCTCTTCACTTTTGTCTTTTTAAATTTTACTTCTGTCTTTTTAAATTTTACTTCTGAAACCAAATTTCTTCGCGCCTTTATGATACTTGTCTTTTAACTCTGACCAAAGAGAGGTGTAGAGCTAAGCTGGTAATCATCTCTGGGTCGTCTTGTGGATAAGAAATGACAGTTAATCACTTCCAGGTTCAGGTACTTGGCAAAGATGTAATACAGGCTACTTCTGCTTTAAAAAGTCTCACTCCAAAATTGGTGAAGAACAGCAAAGCCGTATGTTTATTTGTACATTTGAGACAAGAGAGGGGGAGCTTGGGTCTGATCTTATGTTGCAAGTCATTTAATTTTGGCTGTACCTCTGAACAAGAGCTTCTCAAGAAAAAAGAAAATGCGGTACGTGAATTTTTGGAGGGTAGGCAGACAAAGCTGTGGTACATGTAACTTCCTTACTTCTTCTAAAGTATAGGGACTGTAAGGAAAATATATAAATGCTATATATTGTATTATATTAATCCATTCTTCTCTCAGTAAGTCGCACTCCTCCATAGACTTTTAATCTCTGGGAACAAATGCAACAAGTTTCCATTATGTTTGTGTATGAAAATGAACTCCAAATTGTGGCTTAAGACTAACTTGTCTCTGGTTCTGACTACAACGCTGCAGACTAGCTCAAATTAAGGTGTTTCTTTAGAGAGCAGAAAATAATACTTCCCCTGCCGCCCCCCAAGAATCAAGGGAGGGGGATGACAAAACCAGATTTGCTTTCTTATTTATTATATCTGAATCCCGATGAGTAACTAACCTAGTCATTTCCTGTGTCACTTAATGGTTGCATAAAAATATTCACGTTTTAAAAAGGAAATGAGCACTCCGGGTAATAACTGTACTGTGTTCGAGCAGACAAGGCACTCCCTCTCTAATCAGATTTGAATAAGAACGTACACCTTCCAACTTCAATGATGGTGAGATAATGACTCAGACGGAAAATACTGTATTGGCGCATTCTTCAAGGGAAGAATAAAAATCCACTGATCTTTCCTCTAATGGGTAATTCTACTGCCAATCACAGATATCTAAGATAATACTTGTTTTTAGGAAATGTATCCCCCCACACACTCCCCCCCTTGGTTTCTCATTATCTCCAGTCACTGTAGTGAGCTCACAACACTTGAGTTTAACGCCGAAATCAAGCAAGTGTGGCCAGGCTCATTCATATATATTTACTAAAGTGAAATTTTAGTAACTCTGGGAGACATTTAGAGGCCAGGATCTGGTCTGGGCCGAGGCCATTCTGCAGGCTGGATGCAGAGACACGGCTGGGAGAAGGTTGCATTCCTCACACCACTTTCATGACAATGACCAGGTCCAAAGCAGAGCCTGTTAATGCACAAGAGATTAGAGCTGGAATATTCACAGACAAAAAAAAAAAAAAAAATCCCTGCTGCTACTTTTTCAACTGCAATGCTGTGTAGCAGGCAATTGAGTTCTGCTGTACTCGGTAAGGAAAGGGGAAAAAAACCCTTTCCTTAGATGGGAGGATGAAGTCCTGTGGTACAGGACTATTTGCATGCTTGTAAGAAATACTTCCAAGTGGTGCGAACTAGTGCAAAATTGATCCATTTTCTGCAAAAGAATTAATTTTAAGTTATCCTAACCTTATTTATAGCTGCTCAGAATATTGTATTTCCCAATGCAAAGAAGGAGACCGAAGAAAAACACCTCCATTTATTTTCTATCCAAGAAAATAAATCTTAATGTGGTAGGTATTTACCTTTTCATGGGTTTTTTGGGGCTTGAGAACGGGCAATACAGGAGCTTAGGAAAATAAAAAACAAATTTAAATACTCTTCAGAAATTAATGAGTATTAACTTTCAAGCCTGGCAATCAGAAAAGCTGGAGTATTTCCCTGGATGAATAGCAACTTCCAGTTCATATCTTAATTTCGTGTGCTTCGTTCTCAACCAGTGACAGAGCCCACCACTGCGCAATGGGGCACGGTCCCCAGTATGGGTTTGGGAGGCAATGGGTCGGAGCGAGCGATGGACTCACAAATGCCTTAACACCACCCGAAGGGAGGTATTCTGCCTTCAGACCCACGCCGGTATCTCCGTGCAGCACTGTGGAAGGCAGGCGTGTGGACATGCCTCGGCGTAAGTTAACACAAGATTTGGCATCTCTGTATCATACTCTGCCGTAGGTTTATCTTCAGGAGGACATTGCTCAGAATAGCTGCCTCACATGGCGATTCTAAGGTAACCCTCAAAGAGCGGACACTTCCAATGCTCTACAGGTCAGCTTAGTCTAGTTCCAGCAGGGACTGAATAGAATAGAAATAGAAAAGGCCCACAAAGAGATCTAATGATCATTCACTACTATTTGGGGAGGTTTTTTATTTCCTTCCTGGCTTATTTCACAATGACATTCCTGTGCAGACAACCCTCGTTTTCTGTTTTCTCTGTTCTTCTGTTTTTCCAAGTGCAAAATTGATGTTGCAGAGCTTAAGTAATAAATATGGTTGAGAGGAACGAAATGTGCTGGTCTAATATATACACACAGCTTTATTGACATGTGAAATGTTTGTCTGAATGATTTCATACTTACACGGTATGATGAAAATTCACTACAAAAACAGGTAAAAAGTCAAGTCAGAGGTTTTTAGCTGGAGAAAATAAACAAAAGTCTACAATTTACCCTTCCCCTAAAGTTAAACTAACTTCTTCTGCCAACAATAACACAACAGAACTATATCAACAGAATTATATCAACACTTCTTCTGTTTCAATATTAAGTTCAAGCATCTGTTAACAACTTATTGCCTCTTGTTGTTGTTACTTGGCCAGATCTTTTATCTGTATACAACCTATTCGTGCCCAAGTTCACTTTCTTTTCAATACTTATTTGCTTTTCCCACACTCCGCTTCTAATTTTCTCTCTTTCAACCCACAATAATTTAACATTCCTTACAGGCCCTTTTGTCACGGACAGTTTTCTCCTAGGATCCTAAGTCTCTTCACAAATAGTTTCTTTACTAGAGCACTTCTTTCTATGCTAGATGTTATAGCAACAGAGGTAATATCTGACAAAAGAAACATGGATGGATCAATTCATTCAGAAAAGAAAATGCAGAAACTGTCATTTCTTTGCTGAAAAATGTGCATTTTAGGATTTTGCAAACAATGGATGAGAGGCATTGAGTAAGTATATTAAGAAATTGTATGGAACTCAGTTTATTCACCATGGGAGTCAAAAAGCAAGCAAGCAAAGAAGCAAACAAAAAACCTGTTACTGCCCAATTCAACCAGTAGGGAGGGGGTTGCGGTTTTTTTTAATACTGCTCTTACCTTGAAGACAACAAATAAAAACAGAGGTGCTCCTAATTCCCTTGAGAGAGAATGGCAGTTGTAATAAAAGAAGTGTACAATTGACTGGACCTCAAAAGAGAAACAATTCCTCAGCACTAACACGGGATTAAATATATCTAGTCTATGCCAAGAAGTTTGTCCAACCTCTGCCTCAGACCTCTCAGGGATGAGAATTTTAAATTCGCCCTGGGTTATTTGCTAATGAATTGTCTGATAAGTTAGAAAAGTTATCAAAGCTGCTTCATTTAAAAACACTATAGCGCCTAAATACTCCAGTTTCTATGGACTCAGGCAACTAGAAACTGCATCCCATCATGGTTCTCATTCCTCGGTCAAAAGGGCAAGAGTATCTCCCTCTCTAGCTGCAGGGCTTTTGAAGGCACCATGCAGTCCAGCTGGAGGGTGTGCATCAGCATACAGACTTCTCTTATCACTTTATGCTTTGAATTTTGACGCCACCTCCACTGTATGGTATTCCCCTTTTTGCTTCCACTTGCTAAAAAAAGAAACAAATACCCCTTTGACAATTCTACCTCCCCCTTGACAATCAGCCCAGCCAATCTAATAAGTACCATTAAGCAGCTTGTAAAGAAACAGCAGTAGACCAGCAAGCTCTCCTTGACTTGATTCGTTTCTGCCTCTGAAGACACCTATTGACTATCTCTTCACCTGCATGTTATTTAAAGCAACTACACCATCAAGTCTGTCAAGATACAGTCCTGATCCATTGAGTCTTTCAGCTCTCTCTGCTCTGTAAAAACAGACAGGAGTTCCTACAGAAGCACATCCTTTGCCTCTTACAAGCCCAGGAGCAGAGCTTTACCCTCATACAACAGGACTGAACTAAGAGCAGTGATTTAAGCTTTAAACCTATCAAAGGTAAGCAAAGTACGTATGAAGCAGCAGGTATGTAGCTCGGTACGAAAGCAAAGATGAAAAATACATGCATTAACACTGGAAGCTCTACTGGTGCATGCAGCGCTCGCTGTGGGCCTCAGAAAGGAGAGAGATTTCTTTGAATATCTGCATTACTATCTCTGATTTGAGCATGCCATGTACTGTGCTGAAGTAGCTATGTTGCGACCAGCATCTGAAATAGCTAGATTAAAACGAGTTCTGGTGTGTCAACAGCATGCTGCAAGCACGTCCCTTGTTAGAGAAGAGGGGCTGGCTGAAAAGAGAAGGCAAGCTATTAATATTTACAGAAAGCTATTCGTCATATCAAGAGGAAGTTGCTTGACAGTAACAGAGAAAATAGTCATCAAAGGTGGACTCGGCAACTCATACACTTCTTAATGAGCACTAATAACAAATCAGATTACGTCAGAGGGATCGCAGCTCCTGCAGAAACTGTCAGACATTTCCACAGCCCCATAGCAGATCTGAGTACGCTGCGAGAGCAAAGAGGGGCCAGCCAGAAATGTAAGTTGCCTTGGCTAGAAAAAACGAAGCATTTTCCGAAGTTTCCACACAAACTCATCTCAGTCGCCTGTGGCTCAGTACAGCCGCATACATTTTACCAAAACGCTTACTATTCAGGGCATGTGGATTAATATACTGCCTTTTAAAGCAGCTGTTTAATAAGTCATGAACCCTCCCAAGCAACCTTTCGGCCACCCCACATTTATTCAGGCAATGTGAAGGTACCCAGACCCCGCGAAGGGCAGCCACATGCTTCACCGTTTCGTGCCCAGAGTCTCAAAATGGGTGTTTGTTGCCTGAATGTGCTGGTGACCGACACCTCACCGAAGGTTCGGCAGAAATGAATCTTTTTTTGCTCTCTTTGCCCTGCTCCTCCAGCACAGACCGTAAATCAAAAGGCTCAGTTTGAAACACTCCCAGGCTTCGAGCTCCCTCTGCAGTATTTTGCAAGGAATCGTCTTGCCTCAAGAAACTTTTAAATTATTTGCTTAGGAACTGGATCATTCATAGCACTTAAATTTCTGGGAAACTTCCACTGAAATGTGAGCTGGCCTAATAAATCATTTCTATTAAGTTTTATTCTGATGTGGAGCGGTTATGATCCGTTGACCTTGGCAAATACTTTCTTTGCTAAAGCCCCATGAACTGCTTTCAAAGGAAATAACTGGAGGAAAGCAAGTTGCTTGGGCATTTTCATCTGTGAATGTGTCAAAGTAGAGTTAATGGATCAGATTCAGCCATAATAAAAGGGACTACTTAATCACCATGCCAGGCATTAGGAGTGAGTTTAAAAGCATTTAAGTGATGATTTATATCTTAATTAAATGATGATTTGTATCTTTTAGTTCCATGTTTGTTACTAACTTGGACTCCCTTAGAATCACACTGATGTATGGAATCACTTTCACACCTCCCCGTACATTAGTGCTGAATCTGGCTGCTAAGTTCCTATGAACCTATTAAAATCTCAGCTGATGTTGCTTTCAATTGCATGTCAAGGGCTAGAGAATAAAGGTATAAATTACGCTGATTTAGACTTTCCTCACGTAGACTTGTCTCTGAATTCAGCCGGCTGCCATCACCAGGCACAACCTACGCACCATGTGATTTGGTTCCTCCTGTTTTGTAAAGCCACCTTCCTTGGCAAAATTAAAAGGAGATTTTATTTAACTGGATTTTATACTTCTTATATTGTTACTAGGGCTTACATCTGCTTTCTAAATTAATCCACACACTGCAACTATATTTCTCCTTGGCATCACACTACCCTTTTTATTAATGTTCTCTCCTTCAGTTTAAAGTATATTCAGGGCTGCAGAAAGAAAATACACCTCTCAACTCAGGTACATCTCATCCCAGCTCAAATTCTTAGTGCCAACTCCTCTCACTATTTACTTTACAACGAGACCCTGCAACAATCTGCAGCATTTAGCGACCACATAAAAATCTCTCTTTTAAACAGGTTTTTATATTTCATCTGACAGACTGGGAGTGATATGCACGTTAGCTGCTTTTTAAGGTCGGCATGATTAGATGACCTGACATTCTTCCTGGATGAGGAACATAAGGGAGAAGAAAAGAAAGGAGGCTGATGAAATCCCAAATTTATTGTGAATTTTGGGATTATCTGGTTAAAAATCAAAGAAAATATTGCTAATGCTATAGCAAAGGAAATTATTTTAAGGGAACGCTTACTTGGAGGAGACGAGGTTGCCTAGTGTTCATATAAGCCGGGAGGATTAGATGGGAAACCAATCTTGTATTCAGTATGAAATACATATTTTCTTACATCATTGCACCCACTGCTGTGGATGCACAGATGGGCTTCATGCGTGGAGCCAGTTCCATATATTGACTTCCTTGATCATGTGTAAGACTAGCTCTGTGTAACAGACCGAAACAGGATGCTGAAAATCTAGCGGTTTTATCTTAGGAGGGCTTGTGCCTGTGGGAGTTTCAGAAATGTTTTGGGAGTAGGAGTTGCTCCTCATGTTGGAATGTGAGTCTGGAGAAAGAGATGTGGAAAATGGTAAAGCTTAAGCTTGTGTATCTGAGACGGCAATCTTTTCGTGACAAGGACCGTAAGTTTATTTGTGTGTTGCAACAATAATAAATTAAAGGCTGTACTGGAAACAATTTAGTAATGGGGTAGCTTGGGGAATCAACACGCCACTGTTCACAGAAAGAACAAGGAAATCTCTAACTACCTACACGTGCCGTGAAGAAAAAACACTACGGTTTTTCTGAACTTTGGGGACCTACAAAACAACGGGATGAACTTGAACTTTCCCATTTAAGAAAAGTTCACCGTCTTTCGCCTTGTATAAAAATTGCCTTTAAAATAAAAAGACTTAACATTTGCCCTATTTCTTCCCTTTTAAAGGTCAGGAGTTATTTTATGTCACAATTAATTTTTGTGAGGAACAAAGCCCAGGCTGCAAGCCCTGTGTTTCCAGCGAAAGGTGGGGGGGGGGGGTCTCCGGGAGCGGCCGAGGCCACGCAGGGAGGGCAGAAGCTGTTTTCCTGGGCAGCTGCCAGGGAGGGACACTATGGGAACAGTGTCTCTTTGGGAGCAGGGCTCTGGTGTGGCCTTTCTTGCTCTCCATCGAGCAAGTCCTTTCATCCTTGTACTGCTCTCCTTTTCTGCTGTCGCAAAAAAACCCACAAAGTAACCCTCGTAGGTATATGTGCTCACAAGAAGTCCAGTAATTCTGTACTAAGCGCGGAACCTACAGTTCCCCCAACTTAGGGCTCGGCCAAGGCTGAGCGCCGGGACCCGGCCCTGCTCCCCCCCCAGCAGGAGACCGGCCGTGCCGAGCTCGGCTCCAACACACGTTTTCTGTTCGGCATTACAAAACAACCCCTTTCGCCTCCGAGGGCTTTTGAGCACTGCGCGGTTCCTAAAACCAGGCTAACCGCCGGCGACGGCAGAGGCCGGCAGTGACAGGGCTGCCTGCGCGGCCGCCATCTTACGGCAGGCGGGCGGGAAACCCGCTGCCGCCGCCGGCGCCGCCGTCACGTGACTTCCGGGCAAGGCCGCCGCCGGCGCGCGGGCGGAGGGTCGGGCCCAGCGTTCCGCCATCGGGGCGGCGCCGGGGCCGGGTAGGGCAAGGCCGGGCCGGGCCGGGCCGGGCCGGGCCGCGTCTCCCCGCGCTCTCTGGCCTCCCGGGAAGTCGCTCTGTGAAAACAGCAACGCAGGCCGCCCCCGGAGGGCGGGGACGGGACTCCACCAGCCTTTCCGCGCGGCCCGTGTCTCGCCCCGGGCCTGGTGGTGGTTGCGGTGTAGGCCTCGGCACCATGGATCCGTTTTTGACTCTGCTGCACTCTTTCTCCTCGAGCTTGTCGGACAGTGAGCTTTCTTCCCTGAAGTTTCTCTGCCGGGGGAAAATTGGGAAAAGGAAGCTTGAGTCTCTCCAAAGTGGCAGGGAGCTCTTCGTCATCCTTCAGGAGCAGCAGCTGATTGCAAGCAACAACGTATCCTTTCTTGAAGACTTGCTTAAGAACATTAAAAGAGAAGATTTGGTCTCACAGCTAAAGCAGTTCGTAGACGAAGGGGAAGTTAATGCTCCTGATGATCAACCAGATGTGCATGAAAAACGTAGGTGGATTATTTTTTTAATATTATCCCCCACTCCCCCCCCCCGCCCCCCCAGGCAGCCCCAGTAAATCTGTACACATCCTCTAGCTGTGGGGTATGCTTAGAGCAAACACCAAGCACGGCTGCCCTCAAGTTGCCAGCTGTAGCCGAGCCCACTACTAAGAGTGTTTCCACTACTAACTGCTGCACGGAACTGTGTTGTACCTTGGAAACATACCATGAGGGCAGCATACGCTGCAAACAGCTTTCCGGAGCAGAATTTTTTTCTCTTTCTTTTTTATCAAATGGTCACTTGGAAATCCTGCTATGTGCTTGGGATTAGGAGTATATCTAGCAGCTTTTCAGGCATGATATGAACTTTAATATGTGCGATGCAACAAGAGTGGTAGCATTTTGCTAAAAAAAAAAAAGAAAAAATGTTTAAATTGTCTCATATTTCTTAGTAAATCCATCACTAACTTGATATATTTCTGCTTTTTCAGGGCTGCAGGAGGCAGCTATTGAAGTTATATGTGAAAATGTCGGGCGAGACTGGAAAATGCTGATGCGAAAACTTGGCATTTCTGAAGTGAAAATGGACAGAGTAGTGGCAGCCAATCCATTTAATTTGCAGGAACAGTTGGTTCAGGCCCTTCGAGAGTGGCAGAAATGGAAGGGAAAAGATGCAAAGGTGACTGACTTAATAAAAGCTCTTCGGGGCTGTAATATGAATTTGGTGGCAGACAGAGTTGAACAGAAGCTCTCGCAACTCAACACTGAAATGGGATGAAATCAATATAAAAACCCTTCCACGTCCCACAGATGTGAATGAAAAAAGTAAAGGTGCCTTCTACTCTTCTGAACTAAAATCAATATAATTGGTTCTGTTACTTATTCTGCTATTAATTTATGTCCCCCTCTTAGCTGTGTACTGGGTTTTCTTTTTGAGTAGTGCAAGAGAATAGCTGCCATAATTTGTTGAATACATCTGACCTCCATAAAAGGGATACTAAGACAACTGTAACCTCAGGGCCTAAGACTGCAGTGCAAGAGGGCTAGTAACTATTGTGGTGGCTTTTTCTTGGCAGAAAATGTGCCTTATTTGAAAATGAACTAGTGGAGATCAAATGTCTCTATCAAGTGCCTTCATCATCCTGAAGGCAATGTTCTCCTGAAACTATCAAAGAAATTGTGTGTGTCTTAGAGATGTTTACAGCAGCCTCTTTTTACTGCCATGAATGTTTAAGATTCTTTACTAGGAATCCTTTCATAACCTATCCCAGAGTCTGGTCATGTCTGCTGGAAGTTGCAGCTCACCTCATAAGTAAGCTGCAGTTACCTGTGCCTTTGGTAACAGAAGTGTGTACTGTAACAAAAACCTAGAAAACAAATCAGTTTCTCTTTAGTGGAAGGGCGTGAAAGCCTGCTGATAGCAAATATATAGTACTGACTTTCCTCTAGTGATACCTGGTGAAGATCAGCTGCCTTTCGCCACAGTTTGTTCTCTTCAAAGGTCGCTCCAGGTCCCATAGGTCTTCCAAGTCCTCTGCAATTTTTTTAGTTCATTCCTGTTCCTTTACATTTTTGAAAGTGGCTCTATGCTTAGAGGAAACTCGCAGAGGAAAGAGGATTTATGAATAAGACCAGATTCAGTTTTCAGCTTTAATTTGGAACACACTTCAAAAAATGGCCTTCACCTAAGACTGGAAGAATTGCACAAGCTTCAAGACATGCAGGGCTGTGGAAGCCTCTGGGGACTATCCCCTGCACGAGGGGGAAAAGTTCTCTGAAATCATTATTGCTTGAATGAGTAGGATTGTTTGTTACTGCAAACATCCTTCTAACTACATAAATAGATACTTGAAGAGGCTTCTTACTTGCTACTGTACCTGTGTGACTTTTAGCTCCTTTGAAGTTCTTTTTACATGGTGCCATTACTGTCAAGGCTGGGCGTCAGCATTTAATACACCACTACTCTGCATAAAGGTGGCATTGATAATTGTCAAGTTTTTGTTGCAGTTGGTTTATCTAGTTTACATGATGACACTTGAATATTTGATTGTAGTTAATGGAAAGTGCTGTAATGTAAACTTACCTTTTCGTTCAGGCTTTTCCTTAAATGATTATCACAAGTATTTTTCTAATCACAGTATATTAAATATCAGTGATTGTATACAAGCGAAGGAGCAATGGGTAATACAGAAGTTCCCACTTGTCTGCCTTTTGGGCAGGCACAGTTCTCTTAAGTACTTGCTCCAATACTTGTCAGTATCGACTGCCAATTCCAGACTTCGTAGGAGATACAGTGCTGCACTTCAGCTAAATGACTAGCTCACGAGGTTTTTGTTTCATAGATAAGGTCTTCATTCTACAGTATTTAAAGAAAACCATCGCTTCAGACTTTTTTCCTTCATGCCTCTGAGCAATATTTGTGAGCAGAGTGGAGTAGACGTGAAGTTAGCAAGATGAGTTATGTTTGTGGTGAAACAGCTCTGCAGCAGTTCCACGTTCAATCTGTCCGGTACCAAGTTTTTCGTATCCACGTGTAGTGAGTCCTCAGGTTCACAGAAGACACATTTATCTGCACTATGAAAAGAAGTATACTGCCCACTGCATATAACCAGGATATTTGAAGAATCAGTAGGAATAACTTGTTAGTTGTAGCCAAGCACTCATCAGCTACAAGAAATATTGTGCCTCAGAAGATAAAAAAACTCTTGTTTCTTTAAGGATTTGTACATAGTGGATGTTTTACTGGGTATGAAAGCAATGACCTAGACTGCATCAATCTGTGGGGTACCTCAGGGCCAATTAAAAACTTTTTATTACGGATCAAAAAGTTGATTATGTGAGAACAAAATAAAATGGAATAAAGGGAACAAAAACTTTATTGGGAGTAGGGGTAAGAGAAAAGGGTACAATTTGTAAGGAAATGTGTTACAATCCAGTTCCAATCTTTTATTTTCAAATTAAGTATTTTGGACTCAAACGTAAATATTTTTATAACTTGGGTTTTCTATTGTATAATTTTGTGCACATTTCATTAAAAAATACTTCCTTAAAACCAAAATAAATTGAACTGTTTTTGTATTATGGGATTGCTGTCTATGATGAGATCTCTAATTGGGAGAAGGTAAATGTTAAGGACACTTTTAAAGCAAGGAGCAGTGCTAAACAGGCGTTATGTTACCAGTGTCCTTCTTGGAACATTAAAAAAAAAAAAAAAGGCAAACAGCTTTGTCACTGAATTTCTCAGAAGTGCTAAAAAGGCTATAGTTTTCCTAGCAGGAGTAGCATTTGAATGCTGTCACTCAGGGAAGCGTAAGAAAAAAAATTTCTCTGCCAGCCCTTGGGAGCCTAAAATTGAGTGCAGCATATGCATGGGAGATAGGCCGCCTGTGATTAAGTCCCTTACAATTGTTTTCCTTATTTTTCCTCTCGTAGCCATGCTGTGGTAAGTATGTTGTATTTGTTTTGTAATTAAATAAAAACATAGGTTATTCTAAACCTGTTCAGGCTTTTAGAGGATGTGTTCAGAAGTTAAATTGATAGAGGCTTTGGTGTTCTGTGAAGTATATACTGGCACTGAAGTGTTAGTGCGCACTTAAAGCTTTGAATGCGTAAGACAAGCGACTTAATTACCCATTTTATGAAATTTGCTATGATACTCTGCAAGAGTATCTGCCTGTGAGGAATTACTAAAACCTTTTCCATTTGGTATCTGGAGAGTCTTGTTTCCTTACAACCTTGAGAAAACAACACATCACAACATGTTGAGAGTAAAAAGTGTCACCTCAGGGGAATTCCCATTTTGGAGTATTGTTTTCTCATGTCGCTTCACAGTCCCTTTCAGTACTTGCTTGCCATTTCCTGTGATTTTTGAAGATATCAAATAATATATCGCATATTACATTTTTATAATTGCATTATTTTCATTACTGAGTTAAAATAAGTTTTCTAGATTTTTAATTAAAATTCCTCTTATACAAATCGGTTGCCATGAATATTTCAAATGCAATGCTTTGTTTTGCTTTTTCTCCATTCCCCAAACATGGGCAGCTGTATTTCCTCCAGCCTTTGTTTCAGTCCTAAAATAATTGGCTACTTTATGAAATCTAATTGCTTCATTTAATTGTCTAACGCAAAAAGCTTAGTAACACATGGTGTATCTCCAAGCTCTTGCTGGCACTCAGCATGTTCTCAATTCTGGCTTTTTGGCTGAGTATTTTTCAATTTAAATTTATTTTTAATCACTGTCTTTGTTCCTTTCACAATTATCAAAAGGTGGTTTGTGCTATTCTTCCCATTCCCCGCATGGATCACTTATGTCCTTAAAATGTATTCCAGCATGGGAAATACTTTTCCTAGTTGTTTTCCCACTTTGATTTATTACTTCTTTTCTCTGCCAGTGTTTTTATTGCAAAGATACACTGGTAGAATTATAGAAGCTAGTTCACTGTTTCAACCATAGACCATAAAAATAGGAAGTGTGGGGGCGAGATGAGGGGTAGGGGAAGGAGTTTCGAGTAAAGGTTCATGAACTTTTGAAGACTCTGTCTTCATAAAAATTTTTGTAGCTGAGGATTGCTTAACATTAAGAGGATGTGTTTCAATGGGTTCTGGGAATTGTAGGTTTAGAGAAAAGGAAGCACAGCTTTATTCAGCTGCTGGGAAAGCACAGATTAATGCAGGCTTCTGCATGGCAATCTGCGGGGAATAAATTTACAGGCACTCTTAATGATCAGGCATAAGTTTCATCCACAGAAGTATTTCTGCTACTGTTTCATTCTTGAGAGCATTACACATTCATTTCTCAAAACAGACTAAAAATAACACAGGTTTGTTCCTGTAAAATTTTACGTAAGATACATTATTAAAATACGTTAAATTGGTAATACTGGCTGAGTTTAAATTCAGCAATTCCTGTCATTTGATCAGTGTTGGAAGTTGAAACTTTTTCATCGTTTTCCAAATATGCTATGCGTACAGTTCTTCTTGTATTGATGGTAACGTAGCTTCCCTTTCTTTCAGCTTGGGGTTCAGTTTGTCAGAGAAGAGGGTAATGCTGTGTTTCTGGCAGGACACAGTACTTAAGACAGCTTTCAAAGTAACCAGCTATTGTAGCAAAGTTAAGGGTTTTGTATGTATTCTCTAAGACTCTGAAGAGATTGGTATATAAAAACCAACGTCTATAAAAGAGGTTTTGAGGATTACATCTCCAACACAGTGCAGCAAGTACCTTTGCTAAGGAAAGCAGCTTAATGTCAACTTTGTGTGTCTAATGTTTCAAAAAGTTATCAAACAGGCATTTCTATTTACTTCATAGTGTTCAAGCATTCGGACCAGGCTCTTGTGCTGTGTGAAGTGACACAGAGATAAAATTGGACCATTGCCATCAGAGATGTAAAAAACATCCAACTGGGATTTTCTGTGGTGGCATTTTATTTACAGGTGAGCCTGGTTTTATAGAACTTATACGTAAAGCAGTAATCTTGCAATTAAAAATGTTCACAATTTTTATAATATTGTTTTCTTTTCCACTTCTTAATTCCGTTATTCCTATTGATCCCAGCAGGACTATTAACTTCACAAAATAATTTGCAGAATTTAATAAGCGAGCACTTCTTATTGTGGTCTAACTTTTAAAAGGGTTTTAACAGCTATTCTGCAAGCGTACACACTACCTGTGGCAAAGATTTGTCCAAAGGGATGTATGAAGACTGCGTTTCTGTACAAAAGTTAAGTGATTTTTGTATGCAGACCTGGTACCGGATTTTATGTACAGTAAGCATATAAACTGTGAGAAAGGTTTGGTATAAAAATTAAGCTACAAAACTTTTCTTGTCATTAATGTCTTGAGGTTTGGAGTATTTATAAGCTTTTCACTTTAGAGTTCTACTCAAAATTAACTCATCTTTTCCCCATTCTTTTTCAGAATTTGTAATATTTGGGGTTTTTTTTAAATTCTTTTTTTAAGGAATAGGTTCCCACATCTGTTAGATAAAAAAAGAACTAAATATGTGAACAATCGAGCTAAATGCTTATCTTTTTTTTCCCAACCAGTGGTCTCCCTGAGAGGTGCTTCCTGTCGCTTCTAGGCATATTGCCAAATTTTGAAAGAAAGTTGCAGAGAAAATGGGAATTCAAAGGGTGCAGCACCTGGCAGGTCTGGGCCCATGGTTTCTGAGAGCCACATCCTATTATTTTTTTTCTTTATGTTATGCTCAATGTGAGCAGAATTTAGTTACAGCTTCCCGGCTGTAAAGTCCCTAATGTGGGAAACCCTGGATAGCCTGAATTACCCCCAAAGCCGTGATTCCCATGGCAACCGCCGTGCACGGCAGTACATGGGGCATGCGGCTGCGGCACGCTACCTTCTGGCTCTCCCAGCCAGCTGAATAATGTTTGGAAGCTGTTACTAATTGTGAGATTTGCTGCCGTCTCCGGTCGGTGACCGTGTCAAAAATTCAAGCTCCGAGTGCAGGAATGTAAAATGAAAATTCATGACGTTTCGGTTCCACTGCCCCACTGGGACAGGGCACGTGAGAGAGCACAGGGCTGGAAATGAAGACATTTACTTTCAACGTTTTTCTAACCACCAGTTTAGCACATGGTGCTTCCATTTCTGTATCCAGCTGGAACGGTAAAATTCAAACTTGTGTGTCTAACTGCATGTTTGTGCATGAAGTAGCTAATATATATGCAGATGAATTAAAACTAATTAGAGCTAAAAACAACAAAGTGTACGTTTCTAGCTAACGGCTACTTGCAGCTCTGTTATATACCACGTAAATAAGTTATTCACTGTGGGCCTACTCATACAATTTTCTGTAAAACATATTCTAATTTTTACCAAAAAATAGCACTTTGATGCTAAAGAACTTCATATCTCCATACAGTAAGTGTGATTCTTTAAATTGAAATGTCAAATTCCACATCTGGTCTGTGAATTTTAAGAGATATTAAATGTTATGGTATACCTTAGATGACTGTATTTATAAGGCTCTTCAGTCCGTGCAGTATTTTTTCCTCTCATTTCCTGGAACTTCATAGTCACCAGCACTCCAGCCCTGACTCATTTCGAACCTTTATTCGTGAGACTGAATGAGTGATTAAGAATTTAAACTGTTAGTTTCATGTTAGACTAACATCGTAAAACAGTAACATGCGTAAGTACCTTAATGTGAGCAAGAGACACGCACAAACCGTGGACGTTGATTGCAAGAGTAACTGTGGATGGGATCCTCATTTTCCATCCTGCATTCAGTACGCAAATAAAGTGCTGGGGGAGGAAGGTGTGCAAGCCGCGTCGGTGCTTAGCCAAGATCCCAAACAGTCCTTGAGCTCCTCAGCATACATAACTGGTGCTTGTGCTCCCTACGGCCTCCGTGGGTAACTAAAAGAAGCTGGAGCATGGCACAGGATACTCCGATCATGATTTTCTCCCTAGGAATATCTCCTCCTTTCTACTCATGTCGCTTAAAGTGGGAATGGATGTGGGAATCCTCGTCACAGTGAGAAATCCTCAGCCCTAGAAATTCCTGATTCTCCGGTAATCATTTCTACCGGATAAGCTACTGAGTAGCGTTAAAGGACCAGATCATTTTGCAGCCTGAAAGCCAAAGACAGATTTCACCTGTCTTTATTTCTGTGAATCAAGGTTTGCAGAAACACCTAGATCAACAGCCTCGAAGTAGACACCATCGCAAAAACAGCTGGAGTACTTAACCTAGTATCGATCAACACCTTTGAAAATCCTGAGTTTGCTTTCGCACATAATGTAATGCCATGGTTTGTGCATTTCCTAGGTTAGTACTCTTACTGTTTTGTAGAGTAGTGTTATTAGGGATACTTGCATTTAGGTTGAACTGAATTTTTTAAGGGTGACTTTTAATAATTGGTGACTCAAATAGGGTTGTGCCATGTCTTCTGCCAGAAGAGGCCTCACCAGCAAAGTCTGATGTCTGTTGCTCAGGTCTGAGTTGTGGGGAGCTCAATTTGTTTTGTGAGGTCTGAGAAGTTCCCACAGGCTAATTCAGCGGAATTAGAGAAAGAATTATTGAGAAATTAGATCACAGTTTATTTTATTTAAACAGTACCTGAGGTGCCCCATAGGCTTGTCCTATTTTCTCCTTTAAAAGGTTACTTTCATCCCTTATCTCCCTCCTGCAAACTCATACCCCCACACATCATTAAATGTTGAATAATTATAACACACAAGCCTGAGGGAGGACAAACACTGGTTTTCTTGGTGGTTTGAAGAGGACTTTGACATTTCTTGAATCATCCCTGGTTATTCAGACAGCCTGTTCCAGTGGGTTTTAATGTATTTAAATAGGATACGACAACCTCAGCTAGGGAAAAATGGGCATTGATAGAAATGCCACGGTACCTGTAAGCAGGTCAGGGAATATCCTGGTTTTGAAACATTATCATGTCAAATGTTACAGCAGCAGTGGCAGCTCCCTCTTTTTCCATGCAAAGAGGAGTAATGGGGAGCTGCTGGCTGAAGAGTGCTGCCAGCTTCTTTCAGTCACGTACTTTGGTACTACAAAGGTGGCATTATTAAAGGCAGACAAAAAAAGCCTCTAATTATGTAACCAAACTGAGCCCTAGGAGCTGAAAAACCCTTCCTTTGTACACTCATAAACCTTGCTAAGAGCTAACTGGTGTCCATACATGCAGGCTTTTCTGCAGCATTTTGGCTGCAAACTGAGACAGGTAAGAGATGCTATCTCTATGAGCACTTAAAATTGGGAGTCAAGAACCTTCCCCATCACGGCTCCTGGACATCCTGACCTTTCTGCGGAATGTATGATAAAACAACCCAATCCAGCAAAACATCACTGGATTTGGTACCTAACACTTTAAATGGTCACTGCAGATTTTGGCTGGCATAAAATTTGGTGGTTCTGTTTACAGCAAAAATCTGCTACTGCAGAACTTACTTTCGTTGTATCACTTCTACTGAATATTCCCCTTATTAGCTGAATATCCATGGACATGTAGCAGGTAAATGCTGAATGCTTAGGCAAGGAACATTACTGCGTGTACACTGCTTAAAGATATATTGGAATCAAACTTATGCCATGTTATTTTGGTGAAAGGAAACTGTACAGTTTATTATGGGAGAGAAAGTAAGTGTTGGACGTAAAAATGATGTGCCTCCCAAATCCTGATCTGCTTGTGTATGTGTATATACACATATCTCTCTGTATGTGTGCATATAGCGTGTGTATATCTAAGCATACGTACACACACCCTTAAGTAAAGTTATTTGATGTAATCTGGAAAACAAGACTTTCCTGACAGGGCTATTTCTCAGTACTGCTTCTCAAACTTATGTCTATCACTTATAAGCTGTATAGTATCTTTGTAAAGAAATATATCCCTATGACAACCTCCAGGAGCAGCCCTAGTTTTGCTAGAAACAACTGTGTTGTATTTCTGGGCCAACACTAATATTAAGTACAAATTCAGGGCCAACTGCTGCATCTTCAAGCAGAGCAAAAATGATTTGAAGCCATTGTTTTCATCTCGCAGATTTAAATGCGAGAGTTGGCTTAATTCCTAGTATATGTTAGAGCAGTCATCGGTTACTATAATTTTCATCATTTTCCTTCAATCTAATATTTTGGGTCAATGCAAACTCTGTGATGGTGACATTAACCCTCTGTTCTCTTCCCTGTTACTTCTGCTCTTGCAGGCAGCAGCTGTAGACACCAAAGAAAGGATTTAATAGGCACAGTGCAGTTTCAAAACGATATTCCTGACCACAGTGAATGGAAGAATCCTTCCTTCTCGTTCTGCATGCACTCTCATGGTGCCCCGAAATGATTATGGCAGAAGATAGGTGAGTCCCTGCCATTTCAGTCTTTGGCTTCACAGGTAAAAACTACAAAGAATGAGTTGGTGCCAAGTTCCTCGATGGCTTTCGTGGCAAGGGCAACAGTTCACTAGACTGAAGCTGCCAAATTAATCTCACCTTGGCTAGACTTAATATTTCACATTTGTATATGAAGAAATGTTAATGATTCCTGGAAGTTTTAGGCATCGGCATTTAAAATTGTTCAAGGGACAAAGGGAAGTTATAAGTTTATTTGGATTTGCAAGAGGATCTGACCTGTATTTGGAGTACTGATTGATTGACTGATTGCATGTAACACGAAAGGAAAAAGCGACCGATATTCCTCTAGCTCTTCGCGCAGAAGCTTAAGTGTATTGTGGCAGCTTAACTTACAGGCCTAAGCTAGAAACCTGTTCGTGAGTCAATATTTATGTTGACTCTTTAAATGTGAATTACAGTGCAAACAGACGGTATGGTCAAAGGGTCTTTAATATGAACTGTGTTTGGGAGAACAAGGAATTTACCTTTGAAATAAATCATTTGCCCTGCTTGTTATGGCACAGACGAACAATGTCAGGTCTTCTGTTTTTTTCTATTAGGAGTTATTCCCCTTTATATCTTATACATGGCTTTCAGCCATTTCCTAATTTTTTATTATTATTATTTTCACTTCATTTAAGAATTAACTAATTGATGTGGCTTAGGGACAAAACAGCGACAAGGCTTTTTCAGCTTTTGTCCACCTTCCTAGAAATAATGATTTCTTAACCAAGAGCAGGGAGAGGACTATTGGTCGTACCTTTTTCTCTTGGTTTTTTTTCTCTTGCAAGCTACACACCATGTAATCTTACTTTCAGCAGCTAGATTGTAAATGGCTTTTTATTTAATAACTGCCAGCATTAATTAAATGTAATTTGATAAAAGCTATGTAAATACATCCATACAAAGGAACAAGGCATTCAGGCAAACAGAAAAAGGCAAAAAGAAAACTCGAGTGACTAAGAGTATTATCTGGCACAACATAGGGACAAATCTTTCGTTGGCAGCTAAGATGACTAAGATAACAAAAGACTACACATGAAGACATTGATGGCAGCTGAGGACACGCTGGATCAAACCTCAGGTGAAGATAAACACACTCCTGTAAGATGCTTGAACTCAGAAGAGTGACCCACAGGGATCGCTCGAGAAGCACAACCTGCGTTACATAAAGTCTGACTCCAGTTAGAGCAGGCAACATGAACTGTGGTGTTCGTGCTCATAAATGTCCGAATGAGGGTGTACGTGGCAAGAGTCCATTTTCACTGTTATCCCTGCTATCGCCGCTGCCGTCTCCACAGGATGCCGCTCTGCCATGAGTTTCTGTACACGCCCCTGTAGTGTGGGTACCGCTGTACACACAAAGCCAAGCCTCATCTGGAACTTGGCACTTGTGTCTTTGGGACAGACAGAAAGCCATGTTATGCCAATATCGAACAGGAGGTTAATATAATCAATTATGGCATTAGCTTCAGTTTCCAATGTAAGTACTGCTCAGTAGTAGCTATCTGAAGCTGCATATGTCTTGCTCTGTTCTTAATAACAGATACTTTTTTTCTGGAGGGGGACGCAGAAATTGGCTACTTCAGTTGAGCTTCAGTTGTATAACTGAGAAATTGCTATCAAAGTCAGGAGAATTAGGTATTCTCTCTGGAAGACATAAGTATTGTACATGACGATTAATAACGTTGATGGAAGCGATTTTACTAAAGTCCACAGCCTTTATAGTTGAGAGGAGAATTACTGGTATTTAGACTCTCTGACTATGCATACTGATTGCACTGGATCCCCTAAACTTCTAATTCCAAGGGCTGCAGTGACTGCTGCATACAATTTCATGAAGGCAATGTGCGTGTAATGAAGGGTATGTTATCACTTGAAATCTAGTCAGTGAAGGATTAAAAATAGGCTTAAGTGCTATGTGAGATCTCTTTATTTTTTAAATGCTTTTATCTACTTTACTACAGTATGAAGGACTAATAATAGAGGATCCTGAGTACATAGAAATCGTGGTCCAGTTTGCTTAGCGTCTACTCCAAAGCCACTTGAAACAGTAGGAGCCTTTGCATAGCAGACAAAGTGAAAAGAAACTATTTTTTTCCTTCAAACGCTGATTTACAGGAACAGAAGTGTTACTTCACATGCAAATCCTTTTTACTCTAGTCAGGCTATTTATAAAGCTCATTGCATATATTATTAAAATAATACAATCTTTATTTTTTTTCTCTTAACAGGTCTCAAAACATTCTAAAAGCTGAAACCTCAATTTTGAAATGATGCACATAGAAACCAACTCCTGTTCTCTCTTGGGGTCTTGCGAAATAAACAGGTGAAAGGCTAAATGTCTATAGAGCTCACTCTGTGATCAGTGCACGCGTGTACAAGGTGTTCTGGAATAAAAATAACATCATTCTTTTTTCTTGGTAATTGATTTTTTACATATCCTGAGAGATTGCCATGGCTGTGAAGCTCTAGGCTCCAGTCTCGCAAAGACAGTAATTTAATTCCAGACCAGTTAAAATTAACAAGACAGACAAACCTTGGGCTGCTGAATCCAGAGCGGTGAAGCCGATAACAGCACTGCTCATTTCTATAGACATTCACATTCATTTTACTTGCTTTCCTACAAACAGGCTGTGCTGTTTCTTGCACGTATCCAGCATCCCAGCCCAGATTCATCTCGCGCTGGTTTAGACATCTGACTGCGGCTCCCACGGCAGGAGTCCGGCTGCCCTAGGCTCCCTCTGTAGTCAATGAGAAGAGACAAGCATCTTGAGCCGGTGATTCATGGACCACACCAAAGATCTGAATCACTCCCATGGAGTGGCTCTCTCGCTCCACTGATTACAGAGGCAACTGAGGGTAAATGGGTTCGTGATGTGGGTGGTCAGCCAGGTGGAATGTATCCAAACCTGTTCTAGTTAGTCAGCAGCTGCATTATCACAGCTGGTTCTGAATGCTTGACTCCAGACAATTTCTTCTTCCAGTATTATTCACAACTATGTCACATGAATCTGGCCTTTCCTAAAAGTATTCTTTTAAAGAAAAATGTGTAGCTAAATAATGCACAACCCTATTGCCCTGAAATTATAACTGAATGCACTTTTAGGTAGATATCTTTCATTATAGTTCCAAAAAACCCCTATTTGAAGATGTGCTGAAATCAGTACATTCACTTAGTGTAGACTGTGTTTGCATTAGATATTAGGGGTATATTTCACTCCAGATTGACATAAATGATACTTTGCTTTAGAAATTCTTTCTAGCTCAAGGGGATTTCTGCCACTGTAAATCCATACAAAAAAGACAACAGCTGCAATAATTCTGAGCTGCAAATTGCACAACTGAAGCTGAAACTAAGCTGAAAACCTTTTCAAGTTCAGTGGGTTTGTACTTGAGTGGGCATATGTGGTTTTGGTTGCAGGAATAGCAGCTAAATTTGGAAAATATTTATGATCTTGCCATAGGTATGATTCCCATTAAAATAAATTCTGTAAGTTCATCTCATCCCTTAAGAGTTTTCTGCATGTCTCCACTTTCCTGTGTTTTATGGAGACTTTTCTTCCTATCAGATGCAGTAAGTCCAACTCAAAACCCTCTGAAATTTCAGAGCAGCCAATTCTGATTTGATTTACACCTGCCTAAATCCGACATAGATCCATGTAGACCCACGTTATATAAATAAAATGTCGATGTAAAGAAGAACTGTGTCAAGGCATGGTTTCTAGAAGTCTTGGCTTCTGTTGCCGAAGGGCTGCCACATTTACTAGTGCACTTATCTTTATACACGGGCATAACCATTAATTACCTCCGACCTCTTCTCTATAGGCCACCTTCCAGCCTCTTCCCCTCTTGTTCCTTCTCCCTCAGGCATAGAGTCTCTTCTGTCTAGCAACCTCTGGAGACATTTCTTATGGTAACCGAATAGTTCAGGTCACGTCTACCTACCGACAAAAGAATAATCAGCGCTGTTGGCAAAAATCCTGTTCTTTCATCTATTCATTTCGGTATGAAATGCCTGAAATGTGTTCAAAATGCATTTTGCTGATAAGTCACTAAGTCATCTATAAAGGCCAAGGAGTAAATAAGGTACCATTGGCTCAGCTCAGAAGGAAAAAAAAAATGCGTAGGCGACCTTGGACTATTTTCAGCGGAGGTTTTGTGCTAGCATAGGGTGGCTTCGAGCCTCACAAAGGAAATTTCAGTACAAATGAAGCATAAAGCACTCTGTGGGCAGAGAAAGCAGCGGATGCAACCCCGCGCTGCCGTGAAGCGAAGGAGGAGCGCTTTGCCCCTTCGCCTCTGGTGAGAAGCTCTTCCTCGCGGCGAGCGGGTGGCAGCAGGTGTTTGTCCTCAGAGCCGCGCTGCCGGCAGGGAAGGCAGCTCGGCACGGCCAGACCCCGACACCTCGCTGTGCAAAACGCGCTGGCAGGAAGAGGTTGCTGTTTTGCTGAGCTTGGATAAACATTAGGATCTAATTTATCATGTGACAGGAAAGGAAAGCTGCTTTTTTTTTTTTTTTTCCCCCCTCCTCCCTGTTTTTAACAGCTTTTGTTTGAATTTCATCATGTGGTTTTGAGGTACAAAGAGATATTTAACCTGGGTCTCTGAACTGATTACTTTGCTGTCAGCTGATTTAGGGTATGGCTCTTTCTGGACGTGTCTCCAAGTGTTACGTCTCACTAAATGACATGGACAGGGAGCCAGACCTCTTGCTGAACTTAGAAAAGAGGTACCACACTCATTCAGTTAAAAAGATCTGAGCTGCTAGTGCTCTTGATGTTGTATGGTATATCTTGGGTTACGTGCCCAGGAGGAAGAAAAAAGGAAACTGTTTTCCTTGTACTACAAAGTAAATAGGAATGCTGAGTAATATTTTGTTATTTTGCAGTCAATACCTGGGAGTTCTCCTGACTTGATGTGTATTATGTGCAACACAGAGCATTATGCAAAGATCTGGTTACTGAGTCGTGTTCGTGGCATTTGAAGCCCTTGACCGTATGCTGATCTGCTCTGGGCTATGGTGGACTGCACACAGGGATACCAATATGGCTTCAAAATCAGGCCTTTCAGGTATTTTTGAGGTGCCTCAGAAATTCTGCTGTATCCACGGTCTGGGCTTTGAGTGTAGCATTCACAAAGCGAGGTGCTTAACAAAGGTATTTGCAGTATGTCACGTGGGAGGAATTATTCCTTACCTAAGATATTCTGGATTCAAGTTCCCTCCTGGACTAAGGCATTCTTTTGGGCATGAATAAATACCTAGCTCTCTATGCATGAGGAGAGAGTGCCTCCCTATTTTATAGCAGACATTTATATGCCATGGGAACTCTGTTCCCACCTGGGGCTGAAACCCACTTCTCAGTGAAGTGCCTAACCAATGACATTTCCATCTCTCCTCTGAAACTTGCGTATAGAGCGATACATGATTTGAAAGTGATAAAGGTGACAACTCCTTGAGGCTGAGGAGGATCTACAGCTAAAAACTCTTAAATGGGAAGTCCAACCACAGATGAGAGGAGCTGGGAAAGCTGAATGCAAGAGTCTCTGTGCCTTGTTAACAAACTGGTTGAAGATTAATATATGGAGTTCATTCATATTTATTCTCCATTTCAGAATTGTGCGGAAGGTTCTTTGCTTTCATAATGAAGTGTGATTATAGTTGGTACGACTGTTTAGTTTTGGTTTTAACTGTTTAAGGACAAAACAAAACTTAGTTTCAAAAGAAAAAAACAACTGCATTCCAAGTCATCCCAGACTGAGAGAAAATGTAATGCCATCTCTTAGGATCTAGGTGAATACCAAGGTTCACTTATGAATTTATTTTACAAAACCTGGGTCTGAGATCAGTTAATCTGACTGGATGTATTGCAGTGGCCAATTTGATAGAGATTATCAATTCTGTGCCTATTATGGTGTTTAACCTTTTGCCCTTACATTCACAAAGCCTCCATTTGACTCAGAAGAAAATCAAATCAGGCCAGATTCTTTCTACTAACGTTATTACTTTTCATTTTTTATGTGTGATGAGTTGAAGTGAAATGGTGTTTGTTCATGCAGCTGTAAATTCCAGTTTATTTTTCAGCCTTGTTTTGGTTTTGCTGGAACATGTTATTTTGAAGATGCTGCCTTGAGAGCTCCTTAGACTGAAGTCCTCTTCATCCACAGAAGTGGTACAGCAAAAGTAATCAAGATGAAAGGTGAGGATTTTGCCTTTCCTGGCACGCACTGTCCACCTGAATTCCGACCTGGAAGGACTTCCTCGACTTGCCACATTGGTTAGGCAGAGCCAGGTCAAACAGTTTCAGCCCATTTGAACTCTGACTCCCAAAGGACAAGGACAAAATAATGAGCACTCTCCTATCAGTAAAGGTATCTCATGACTCCATTGCCCTCACCACCACAGCTGACACACCTAAGAAACATATTCACAGGGAACCAAAATTCAGACCTCAGCTTAGGAAGGGGCAAGGCACAACCTATAAGGTCTGCAGTGAAGACTTAGTGCTCGGCAGTGACCCCGCCACAGGGAAAACCTCGGCATTGGGAACCAATTGCCTACGCTGGCTCTCATATTCAAATCTCTGCTGCTATGCTGGAACTGTTCATTGCTAGTCAACTAGTGGCAACAAGATAATTTCCTTAAATTCTTCAAAATATTTTGAAAGGTGTAGTTTTTGTAATTTGTCAATTTCTTTTCCAAAAGTAGTTACGGTCCCAATCCTCCAAATTGTTCCTTTCTGAATTCTGAAATAAATTTCTGAATTCATTGAAGCAACTGCAGTGTGGAAACTTCGGCTGGGATGAAATTCCATGCTCTTTGTTGTCAGTAGAAAAATTTTGCTTTTCTGGTAATAAAGAAACCTAAGAAATACCTGATTGTAATCAGTTGATGGTAGCTTATTTCAGCATACTTTAACTGTTATGCCTGCACATTTTATTTAAAATTTCATCATGCAATAGTTCAGGCACCATAGTTCAGCTGCAGGTCTCCATTTGGAGAATGACAGAAAAATGAGCATTTCTTAATGCTCATTTCTTAACACCTTTACCAGTTTGTCTGTAAAATACGTTTTTCTTCCTCTCAGAATTAACATGTAATACTCTTCTTTGCTTCAAAAATTTTTTTTGTGCAAGTGTAAGCATGAAATCTAGGAACTGTATAAACTGGACCTAGAGTAGATCAGTGGATGTAATGTCCAGGTAATCTTCAGGACCTAGTTTTAAGCATTAAGAAACTACCTTCATTTGACCCCCAGAAATCATTGCTATGCTTCATAAGCATGGCCCAGATATTGCTGATAGTTCTACATTAATGCAAATTATGTGAAAGAAACCCGCAGTGTGGGTTAAACCCTCAGTAGCAGGTTGAAGGAGAGGGCCAAGTGAATGATGCCTTCCTTCCTCCCCTCCCAATGTAATTTTAAGTAGTTTATGTTAAAATGGAAGCTTATAAGTTTCTAAATATATGGATACAAATATATCAAAGCTTACAAATAATAGCATTGAGCTATACGGAGACTATTTGACAGCACAGGTTAATTCATACCATTGGGAGGTTTCCTCAGGAAGAGCACAATTGATTTTGGAATTTTTTTTGCTACTCTTTCTGTATTGAAAAGTCAGATCTCAGTATTTATACAATACACTTCAATGGTGTATTACTCAGCGTTAAACCTGTGCTAACCAGTATTGGCAGAACTGATTTGAATATGCTTCATAATATTTGGATTTTTCCTTAAAGTTCCAGCTCCCAGAGTCATGTGATTATATCAGAAACTTCAAGAGGAAAAAAAAAATCTAGACCTCATGGCTGTAGAGGAAAAGCTTAAAAATGTGACCTGAATTCACCCTAAAGGCTCAAATACCAAAGGGAAAGAGCACAATGTAGTAAATCTGTAATTGTAAAGATTTTCGTATTTGGGGGAAGGACGAGTGACTCATTAATGATCTTTTCTATCCAGTGCTAGGTGTCGACAGTTTGTGCTTACAAATTAAGTGTCACGTAATCCAGTCACAAAACTGTACAACCTTCAGTGCAGGGACTGCTGCTTTTTGGCATGACGTGCCTCTGTCTGTGTAACTGGCCCTTTCCACTATAAAAGTAAGAATAGAGTCTAAAATGCAAATGCTTTATTCATAGTAGTGACACAAATGGAAGAGAGAAAAGAGATTTTTCTAAGCTTTGCCTACAAACTCCAACCATATTCAGGTGCATGGAAAAAGTTTCAGAAACATGATCATCCAGGAACAGAGTAAAAGCTATATAAACGCAAGTGGAAAACGTTTTGGAAACAGCTTACACAGGAAAAAAAGAAGAGTTCTTTTGTCAGTGTAGCCAAAGCCCATTTCCTGTGGGGAATAAACTACGCTGGCGAAGTCACCCCTCGCTGGAGCTGTGCTGAGGACGCGGTGGCCCTGCTTCCTCACAGGGTGAGGCAGGAGAAGCCTTCGTCGCCCAGGCCAAGCCTTCGGACAGCAGACAGACCTCCTACGAGTTATGGTGGAAGACGGCTCATTACACCCATTCAACTTGTTGTTCTCCACGGCCCGCAGACCCATGCAGGCGTTGGCTCCTCCAGCTTTACTCACCACAGAGCCGTTAGTAACACCATTTAGTTGGTTAAAACCATCACCTCACAGCTCTGTGAGCCGTAAGGCTTGAACGCATGGCTTACAACCCCCCTCAAATATGTTTAAATGTATGCTGCAAGGGCACAGGCGGTGGGCTGAGGCCAGGGGAGCAGGCCAAGGACGAGAGGGCGGGCTGAGGTAATGGGAGCGGGCTGAGGCGATGGGAGCAGGCCGAGGGATCGGGGCAGGGCCCAGCTCCTGCTCAGCGGGCGATGCCCGCAGCAGGCAACGCGCTGTTCGCAGGAGCGGGCAGACCCGCCTGGCAGGGCCGTGCCGTGACACGCAGGCCCCGGGAAGGGCTGCAATTGCGGGGCGCCTCTGGCACACGCAGCGGTGATGACTCCCGTCCTGCCCTGTTGCTCAGCCCTCAGCGAGCACGCCTCCTACCCCGGGCCTCTGCTCCAGAGACGTGGCAGCCTCCTTTCGGGCGGACACCCGTGGGCGGCGGGAGTATCGCTTGCAGGGGAAGGGAAAGGGCGCTCACCGGGGCTGCAGCCCGGCCTCCGCGGCGGAGCGGGTCTCGAACCCGCGGTCCAGGGCGGTGGGGAAGGAGGGCAGGAGCGCCCGAGCCTCCCCGCGCGGTGCATTGTGGGCCCCGCACTGATTTATGCAGGAGCCGCAGAGAGCGCCGGGAGAAGCGGCGGCGCTCGGTGCTGGCGCGGCGGGCGGCAGGTCGGGGGCCGGCGGCGGCGATCGGGGCTCTCCGAGCTCTCCGGGCCTTTGCCGCTCCCTGAGGCCGCGGCGTGCACCGCCGGGCCCAGGCCGCCGCCGTCTCGGGACGCAGCGGCACCTACCCGGCCTCAGCCGGCCCCTCGCCGGCCACCACGGACGTGGAGGCGGTGGCGGCGGGCGGAGCCGGGCCCGGCCGGAGGGACGCGAGTCCTCCCGCCGCGGGGGAGCCTGCCCCGCCGCTCGGTAGGGGCCGGAGGGAGGGCTCGCTCGGCCCTCGCGGGGCCGGGGCCTCCGCGGCCGGGCTCGCTCCTCAGGGGCTGCGCTGAGCCCGAGCCGGCCGTGCGCGGGCTGCCGCGGCTGCGGGGCCGCGCTCCCGGCGCCGCTGGGGCCTCCGGCGGGGAAGGAGGCCCGGCCCGGCGCTCCCCGTGAGGGGTGGGGGGGAGCAGAAAAGCCCCATCTCCTCGGCCAGCATCTTTGTTTGTCGGGCCCTGCCGCGGGGAAGAGGAGCGGCGAGATCCGGGCGGCGAGCTCCCCGTGCCCCCGTCTCACTTCGGGGCCTTGCTCCCCCGCCTGTGCTTCCCGGGCGCTGCCTCCATTCTCGGCGGGTTTCTTTCACCCCTCTCGGCTGGATATCTCGGTTCCGGAGCATCGTCGGTGGGACCGGCCAGGGCGAGAGCGGGTGGAGAACTAACGCAAGAGGAAACAACAGGTCTCCCTTCTCCTCGCCTTCCAAAGCGATACCAGCGCCTTGTTCTTGGGATTATAAATGTTTGAACTAAGACCCAGGAAACTGGAAGGAGAGCCTCCTGTTGGAGTTAATAGAAGAGAAAAGAAGGGAGGCTTTTCCAAATCCTTTACAAGAAAGGTCGTGCCGTTTTCCCATGCTGTCCGTACTCTCTTTAATAATGCGATTGTGACCTGAGTGGAATTTATGAGCGATGAACTATTGAAGCTTGTTGCACCACTGCATCGAACTACTTTTTTTTTTTCTCAGCACATGATTCCCCCATCCCAGCTGTTGCAGGACCTATGGGCCATTAATAGAGGGATGGGAAGCTGAGACAGTTTATTTTCCCATTCTTCTGTTCTGGGGACTTGGCTAGTTAGCTGAAGCTGCTGCTGCTGCTTTTTACTGGATCTGCTCTTTTCTTGGCAGGTTTATTTGTTTTCATGTGCACGGCGTGTTTCAATTAAATAGACATTGGACTAGAGCTGAATGGATGCTTTGCAATCCGAAAGGTTTTTGGGGGTAACAAAAAGCTACTAAAAACAGAGAAGAACTGGTACTGCAGGAAACCTGGGGCCTGTTTTCCAAGCCTTTTTATTTTATTGAGCAAGGTAAATAATGTAGTGGTGTCGAAAATACAGGGCTTATGGTAATCATGCATGAAAATGTTATAAAGCACTTCAGGCTGTTCTAAGTCGTTCAAGGGCTTGAGAGGTCCCACTGTAAGGCTCAGAGTAAGTGTAATTGTTCTTTAAAACGTTCAGCTACGAGTGTGAAATTTAAGGCTGAGAGCAAACTTTGTGGTACCTGAGAGGTTGAGAAAACTATTTTGCTGATTTGCCTTAGGTTCTTGTAGGTTTGTGATGTTGAGAGAGGCTGTCTGAAGAACTTTAGAAGTCTTAGTGCTTCACTAACAGTGTGCAGTAATTATATTAGTGTGTTTTTCCATGCTTTTTAAAAAAACTTGATGCCTTAGCTTTCTGTAAGGATCTGTTAGGGCCTCTCAAAAGTCCTTCCAATTTAGCAGTAGTACAGTATTTACATTGTTAATTGTGTTGATGCTCTGTCTTGAATTATTTTTGCTTACCTTTACTTTTGTTATCCACAGTGACAGCTGCTACCACTTCATAATGAATTTTTTGTGTTTTATCTTCCTTTACATGTGTATCTCCTGAATTGGACAATTTGGAATTACCGCTAATTAACACACATCGCTTTTTTACCATAGACTTTCTACAGCCAGCATAACCTCAAAGTACTGGTTTAGATACTATCTTTTGTATGTTTCAGGTGTTGGAAGAAGCAGATAACGATTCTCAAAATATGCAGTGTAATCAGTTACTGGTTTAAGTGTATAATTTTTGGTGGCATGCTGCATGCTTATCTTTGTTTTTTTAAAGATCTCGGCAGCAGTTTACTCTTCGCAAAAATATAAATCCATTAAAATGAGATCACAGTTTGAAACGTAGCTGTAAAAATCTGGTTTTGCAAGAAGTCACAAGAATCTCATTATGAAGTGATGCCTTGATTACATTGATTGTATACCTTTTCTCCCGCAGTCTTAATGAAATAGTGGCAAATACTAAGGTGTTGGCAACCTTTGCTGATGCTATCATTGGGAAAGCTAAGTTGGCATTATGGGTAGTATCCAAAGTGCCTTTGCTTATCCTGTTTAGATTTGCTTGACTTAAATTTATGGCCTTTGTTTTGTCTTACTTTGTTTCAAGATGATGTGTGAGGTGATGCCAACCATCAGTGAGGCAGAGATTCCCTCTGGGGGAAATGGAGGCCATGGTACAGGTTCTGCGTTACAGTCAGATGCTGATTCCCATTTTGAGCAATTAATGGTATCCATGTTGGAAGAAAGGGATCGCCTTCTGGAAACGCTAAGAGAAACTCAGGAGACGCTAGCATTGACCCAGGGCAAGCTACATGAAGTTGGTCATGAGAGAGATTCCTTGCAGAGACAGCTCAATACTGCACTTCCACAGGTATGGACGTTTTGAAAGGAAGGTATCTTTCAATAATTTATGTATTCTTTGTGGGTTTTTTGTTGGCTTTTGTATATGTAATTTACTGAAGAGTCAGGTTATGTTAGGGGAAGATCAGTCTAGCTTAATACTTTCCTGAAGTGTCTGTTGGTGCTTGCTTACTTTGAGAAAGGCAAATAAAAGGATATAAAAGCAAGGCAAGTGGGGAACATCAGCCCTTTCCCTCCAGTATGCTTTCCTAGTTTCTGGCGTTTCTTTGGCTTAGCTTGAGCATGAAGTCTTATCTACATCCTGCTGTTTAATAGAACTTGATGGACTTTCTTCTGTCACTAGCATTTTTTTAATGTTGTTTCTAACTGCCTGATTCATTCACGTGCTTAAGAATTACACACAGGCCATTCTGGGAAAGAAAGCAGGCCATTCTGATACTGTTATGAACTTTGATTTAAAAACTTGAAAAGTTTAAGACTGCTACCTTGTGAATACATGATGAGTTGTCATGGCAGCATAGGAGTCTGAGTGTCTTGTTTAACTCGTGTAGTTCCTTTCGGGGAGTTTGGATTGGGTGGGGTTTTTTTTGTTTTTGGTCTTGCTAGGAGTTACTCATTATTGACTTCTGGAGGATGCAGTGTTCCAACATACAGCCTGTAGTGCTAAATGTGTTATGTAGGGCAATAGTGTGTAGTTAGGAAAGGTGATTGGTGGCTACAGAACTTCTGGGGTTTTATCCATTCGAGTTAAAAAGAATGCAACTGAACTTTGAACACTTTGAAAAGCATTTGATTGTAGGCAAAGCAGAGGCCGCTTTCAGGTGTCAGTTAACTGTTGATAACCTTACACTTTCCAGCATGGTTGGTTGTTGTCTTAAGTATGTCATGATGATGTTACACTTGCATATGTTACTCCAAGAATACTTATTATTTTTACAAATGTTTATATATCCTTAAATATTGTAGCTACTGTTTATACACTTTAAAACAGTAGTTTTAAACCCTTCTGTTTCTACTGCTCTCATTATAATGTAATCACTGTATGACTCTTGGTATGGTAATCGGTACTGGCAATTACTCAGGGATAGAAACTAAAAAGTAATACGTGTTAATCTAGTTGTGTTACAATGGTATGATGGAAATCAGAAAGGAGAAGTTTCCAACCTTTGCTCCCTGTGTTAAATCATCTGCTGCAGGCAAAAATCGTTCTTTGTTTTTTCTGTTGTAATAATTGTGGCTTCTTTTAGCCGCTGTTTCACGTCTGCTACATTAATGGATGGCATTAACCAATTGTATGATCTGTAAACTGTTATACTTGGAATTTGTGGCTGAATAGAATCACCCAAGCTCTAAACTGCACTGTTCCTGTTTTCCCTTTTCAATTCTCAGCTTTCCTTCCTAAATCTAGTAAGCTACTTACATGTAAACATTTCTTTCTAAACATTTCTAAAAGATTAATGCAGTTAAAAAAACAGTTCCCATTTTCAAGAATGTCATAATTGTATGGTTTCATGTGAAATCTGTAGGAAAGCAAGTATCCTAGTTCAGTTGAGAGAGAAATTTTACTGCAATTTTATATAAATATCCAGCAGTGTATGGATTTTTGTAGATTGCTATTGAAAAATACTGTTGTCGTGGTGTGAAAACTATGCCACTTTTGTCCTCAGTGGTGCTTAAGCTCAAATGATTGTGGAAGGTGACAATTGATGTGGCTTTCAAAAGTCAAAAATATTTTATTATTCTTGCTGCAATCAGAAATAACTTCTGTATTTGACAACTTCTTGCTGTTGTTGTTATGGTAAAGAGTCAATTCATAGGTGAAAATTTCTGATGAGGTGAAAATATTTTTTTTTTTTTTAAAACTCTAATAAGTGTTCACTAGGAAAACTTTGTGGTGACTGTAATACTTGAAACTGTTCAAACTTTTTTGTTAATTATTTCAAGCTGAGCATTCTTTTTGAACTACTGTCTCAAATGACCCGTTGTTTAGCTGTGGATTTCAAGGAGGGGTAGAAGCAAGGTAACTTTAAATTTACTGACAACTGTGTTATATTGTTTTCAGGAAAGAAGGGATTTACTAGTGTACATTTTTTAAAGTTGTTTTTTTAATCGTAGTTGTTTTCAACTTAGTAGAAAGAGATGTGAAGATCAATTTAAGTAGTTGTACAAATACTAGTATAACTGCATGAATTACTAAATCACTATGTAACAGATCTATTATTTCTCTCTCAGACTTGACATGTAGCTTGTAACATGTCCTTGTTGATTTTGGAGTACTTTATCTTAAGGAGTATTGAATTGAATTGTTTGTATGTACACTTCTGGTTTTTAGCTGAATCAGCCAGTTAGACCGTTCTGATGACTGGTGGAACCTCCTTGTATAAAAGAAGGAATGCCAGATTGATTGCTTCTATAGCAAAACTACTTCTCTGTTTTTAGTATGAAGACACTCAATTTCTAATGGCATCCATGTACTTAATTCCTTACATTCACTGAGTTTCAGTGTATAAGGAAGAGGCTCATACCAGTATGTATATAGTTACAAAATGGCAAATCGGCACTTGTGTATTTGCACATCTTGTAGATTATAAAAGTAAATGCAATTTATTTGGCAGCAGTGATGTGCATTTTCTGAAGTTTCAGAGAAGTAGACTTTTCTAGTATATTTGTAGTGTGATGGTCAGCTAGTAGTTTTAAAGGCATCAATTCTAGCTCACATAAACCTGAAACAGCTGTTTAGAGTAAGAAGACTTTTGTTGTGGATGTCTAGAATGCTCTTCTCTCTGTGAATTAATCTTACATAGATGTGCTTTATCTGTTACATCTACACAGAGTAAAACTGACAAGTTTTTCTTTTATGGACAGCTGGAAATGAAATACATCTTGATAAAATAACTGGATTCTTGGCAATGCTTTCTGTTTTCTGGGAGTTACCTTCTGTTACAGATTACCCTAGTCAAACTGTACTCTGACCTTGAAAGATGGACTTGATGAAATCAAATTGCTGTGCAAAAACTTAAAATTAATTTTATTCTTCCTAGAATTTTTCACAGAAAAAACAAAAATGAACTTTTTGCTTTGAGAACTTGGAGAACTTTTATTTTTAACGTAAACACATTCAGTTATGATTTAATTATGGTCTTAGTGACTTTAACTATGCCCTTTATGTGCCTTCTAGAGTGTATTCTACAAAATTCAAGGTTTGTGTGCTTAAAATTTGTAAGTTAATCTGTGAAATGTACAGGATGTTACTACATTTAAAAGTTAAATTTTGAGCTTAAGGTAGATGAGGCCCAAGTGACTACCAGTTCTTGCTATTAAGGTGTTGCAGGCTAGGGTTCAATTTCCTGGTAGAATTTCATGTAGAAGTCTTTGTAAATGACAACAACATGCTTGTTTTGGGTGGGGAAGAGTAGAGTTTAATTTACAGAGACTCTGGTACCTAGCACAAATAAAAGCAAAGTTGATGAATTCACAGCAGCTCTTATCAGGATGATAATTTTAATATATATGTTAAGAATTGTATAAGCTGATGTACAAATATTATGCTTCTGTAATACAGCAACACTCTTAAAGATTCATCTTAATCTTGCACTTCTAATATTTTGCTCTTAAATTTATCATCCTTTATTTTCATTTCTATGCAAGGTAAGTAAAATAAAAGTTAGAAGTTTTTTTCTGTGTTTGTGATGGTCCTGTTCAGAATCTCTGTATTCAGCAATGTATGTATAGGGGCAAATGAGAACTTTGTTCTGTGTGTCTGTGTGTAAATAAGAGCACTTTACTGTAATGTGGCAATAAATGTGGGAAAAAATCCTGCCTGTAATTTTGGTTTGGCTTTGGCTTTACTAGGTTGCCCATTGTATCTTAATTTAAAGCGAGTCCCCAGCAGGCCATCTTTAGTTGCATTTTATCTATAGTAAATATTTTATTACTACTGCAGACTTCAGTTAAAAATAGTGTGTGTCTGTTTATGTTTGTATTCAGTTAAATTCAGGTATGTCTCTATAGAATGATCTTCCGTAGACAATCTCAGAAATACTGTTCAATGTCTCGCACGTAAGAAATATCTAAAGACTTGGTCTGAAGACTGCCCTGGTATTGTTTTATAACGAACTTAAGGATTTAGTTGCCAAGGTATTGTTTGGATTTCCTCCAGACAAGTTGTAAATAATACAGGATGTCATAGATGTAGAAATGAAGTTTTGAATTGTACATAAAATGAAGAACACAGTTGCACAAAGTACATTAAGTAAAGGGCTTGCCAAACTTTGCAACAGCTGAAATTCCCTTAGCATTTTAAGTGCAACTCCATTTACAGTATTCAGAACTGTTCAGCCTTGAGGTGACATAGCTTATACTTCTTACTCTAGCAAGATGTGGTACTGACTTCTAAATAAAAGCCATTAGTCTCAGCAGTGAGCCCGTGTGTCTGGGAGATCCAAAAGGGTTTCAGATGTGCAAATGTATGTCAGAGCAGACATATCCTCTACTTCTCTTGTCCCATTCTGACAGCAAAGATGAACATGACTCTTTCCGTTGCTTTTCCAGACAACTATAATTTTAGTCTTGACTGTGTTGAGTTTCAGTTGCTAAATCCTACTTGGCTCTTACTGTTAGCAAATTACTGGATACATCTGTCTTTATCGACACTAGTTTGTCAGATGGAGATAGGAGTTAATGTTTAGAATTCTTCACTGACTGTATCAATAAACCTCAACTTCCCTAACATTTCTTTCTTTGCAAGGCATAGAAACAGACAACTTCTGTCCAAAACTTTCAGAATATGAAGTTATCTGAAAGTATGCTTTATCATTGGGCAAAAAGAGGAGTAGCTACGCTTCAACAGTATAGTGGAGTATACTGAGGACCAAGTCTCTAGCATTTTTCCGACTTCTTTGTTTCTCATGTAAATATGGTTGGGTGAGTTTGTTTATTGAAATATCCCACCCCTACCCAGCAGACATCTGCTTGCCTATTGTTAGCAACTTGCTGTTTATAGTGTGCTTTTAATTTAGGTTATCTTGATTATAAATAGACCTTTTAGTAAGATTAAATTTGGAATTAAAGTTTTCTTGTATTTCAGGGTGAACTTTAGTGCTGTTATGATGTCCCATCAATCCCTTTAATAAAAAGATTTTATGAAGTCTAAAACTATTGTTTTTATTTTCTTTAGTTTAGTTCTAGGAAGAATGTTTTGGTGACTACCCAGAAATGCTTTTTCTTTGTTTTTAGTAGTGATTTGTGGATGTAGCTCTGAAAGATGAGCTAGTGATTATTTTTCCTACTCTGCTGTTACTATGTACAAATGTCTGATAATGGATTTATTAATGTTTGGTGTGCTGTAGTCTAACTTGCAGTCTAACAAACAGGCTGTATATAAGCTTGGGTAAAAAGAGCTATAGTCAAAACAAGCTGTTTTAAAAATATATGGTATATTTAGAACCAGGTGAACTTCACACATATACTCATCTATGCTAACTTGCCTGTAGCCTCTTGTGCAACAGGTAGTGTTTATTTTGGTATTCTGAGAATTCTTCATCTGCGAGCCCTTCTATTTTTTCCTCTGTTCTTTTTAAGAGTATAACTAAAAACTACTTTAAAGATGTTTGTTAGCAAGACTTAAAGATTTAGTGTGGCTACATAGCTGCAATTTCCATCTAGATGTTTAAAGAAAAAAAGAAAAAAAAACTTTTTTTTTTTTTTTAAGATAAATATGAATTAAAAATACAATTTCCTCCCCCCACTCCCCCCAGGTTCTTAGTGTTTTAACATCCACTGGCCTGTGACTTTGGTTTCTCCTTTCTGGTATTTGTTTAGGAGAGCTGGATGTTGGTTTTAATTGCTATAGGATTTGATCTTATAAGAGTTAAGAGTATACATTTGTTTGTGTTTTGATTTATGTAGATCCTTTATAGTTAACAATGTTGTCAGAGAACTTGAATCTTTGGAGAGAACATTTTAGCTGCCTTCAATAATTTTGGTTTTTGCACTTCTTAAGTTGGCACTGCATCCCAGTACTCAATATACTTCACACTTTAACTTAATTTTGCTTTTTTAACTTTGCTGCTTTAAAGGAATATGATAGAGGTCTTCATGTAAGCTGCTTTTAGCAATTTAGGCAGCTTAAGTTACTTTGAGTCTGTAAGGCTGACTGGTATCTGTTGACATATATTAGAAAATACTTATCATAATCTCTTGCGCATATGGATCTCAAGCTACAAATACTGAGAAGGGATAAATATGCATTGTGTGTGTCAGGTAATCTGGGGGTTCATAACTTTCCAAGTGTGGTTGGTTTTTTTTGTAAGCCTGCCTGTGGATTCTCCAAGTGTAAATGGGGAAATGTGTGGCAATTCTTGCCAGGAAAAATGTTTTCACATTCTCCAGGCTGAAAGAGGAATTATTATTTTGCTGTCGAGTGGAGTGAGTTTTTTATTCAACTTGACTTTTTCACAGGAGTGCATGGAAATACTGTTTCTGCATTTCGTAAACTCCAGCTAATTGTGTAGTGAGCTGAATATGTATCTCTGTGTTGCTTGAAGAGATTACTGTCCTAGTTCATATATTCAGAATTGGAGGAGTAATGTGATTACATCACTTGTTAAAGTTAATGCTTAGTTTGAGTCTGTGTTGTTTTCCTTTAGGTTCTCTGTAAATTGATGTGAATAGTTGGTTAACTTGTTTTTTGCCTATGACCTTTATCTATTTCAGACTTTACCTTAGGTTTCATACAAGCTCTACTGAAAATCAGCTCCTTTTCTTCTGATCGCCATGACAAGGCTCCGTGGCCTGTTCCTACAGTGGCTGGAGTTGTAACATTTTTAAGAAGAGAAGCTTTGTTGCTTAATCTTCTCTTCTGCTATTCCACAGTGGCTAGCCTTGAACTTTGCTCGTGTGTTTATGTTCGTGTCTACTCAGGATATGGTTTTTGAGGATGGTAGTGAAAATCTTAACAGGAATATGATTTTGGTTGCCTTTGAAATATACTGTGACTTTTAATGGGTACATATGAATAAGACCAGTCAAGGTATCTTTTCCTGTAGTTCATCTGTCTTATGGTTATATTTTCAGAAATACAAATGTTTAGAAATAGTATTTTGTTTTAGAACTTCTATGAAGTGCTCCGAGATTCCTTAATGAAAAGGTCCTTACACTACCAGTACTAGGCATAATCAGATATCTTCAGGATATATCTTAAGCAAGGACCATCACTTGTTTAAAGGGCCATGTGGAAAAAAGCTTGAAAAATTTGATATGCATGTCCTTCTAGTTTTGTTGAGGAGAAAAAAAACTTCCACTTGGAAAATAAGCAAGTGTTTTCTGTTTGTTGCAATAGGAAAATGAGCAGCCTTTGATTCTGTCCGTCCCGTCCCCCCCCCCGTAGAACAGTAATCTCTATTTGGATGTGCTCTGAGCCATGCTGTGTCGTGCCTTACTCCTGTTGCTAGTACATGGTAGAGTTTGGTATCTAATTCTGTTTCACGTATAATTGTCTAGAAATATTCTGAAGCACAGTGCTTGCTTTTTTTAATCCTACCTCCCATATAAATACGTATCGAATTTGGTTCTGTTCAGCTTAAATTATGTTAGGGAAACATTGTTTTTAAATGCATATTTACCTTTTATAAAGAATTGCAGGGTAGAATATCTGGTAAAAATGAGGAAAGAATGTAGACCACGGGTTGATGAACTCCTTACTGTTGAAAGAAGTGAGGGTTTTTTTCCCACCTCAGATTTACAGAACAGCACACAGTAAGGGTATAATTATATAAGCTTAGGTAGCTGAATAATTTACATAGTTAAAAAAAAAGCCAAAACAAAACAAAGTCACCTTAAGATGCGCAGTTTAAACAAAGAATTTTTGTGTTGACCTATACAAAATTTAGACTGGCTCGATGTATAGTTGAAAGATCTAACTATGAATGTTCATGTAAAGAAACTACCTTGCAGTTGGTTGAAGTTTATTAATCATTGTCTTCTCAACATTGGCAGTTTCCTGTAATGAGAAATGTGTTTATTTTGAATTACTTGAAAAGGAATTTTGGCTGCCCAAATCCTTGGGGTAAAAGATAAAACTTTCTTTAATGTGAAGAGGGCTCTCTCAATAAAGAATCTTAAATTCTTGTTATTTTAATGGTACTGGATCTGTGGTAATCTCAGTAAATAGTAACCAATCTTATTAAGCTGGTTTAGTACTGTTTCTGAATTTTCAAGCACGATCATGAAACAAGCCACTGAAAAGGGAGAGAGATATCTGAAAGTGGAATTGCGTGTTTGTTTTATTGTGTGCTTTACACAGAATGCTTGATATGAAAGTTTTCTCACTGTGTAAATCGAAGTTATTTTTAAAAAGAAAATTGGGGGAAAAGGGAATTCTGCTGTATGCATCTGAAAGGACCTCTGCCTTGATCAATGGCAGGGTTTAAATTGTGGATTTGTGGGTTTTAGTTGTGGATTCTCAAATGTCTTATGTGAGCCGGTCACAAATAATTTAGCAATATATACTTTTGCCAATAGAATGTCATAGTCAAAACTCTCCTTTTCTTTGCACTCCTATCCATAAATGGGAAATCTGCTAGTTGAAATGGTGTTCTCTAACATGGTGGGGCTCATGGGTCTCCGTTAACCTTGCTGAATGAATAAGACTGCACCGAAATTCTGTTACTAGCTGTGCTTTTCACTGTAGTTTGTGCTTGAGTAAGACTTGTGGATTTACTGTTCCCGATGGGAACCTGAACTCTGTGTAATTTTATACCCTTTAAGGTTCTGTTGTGTATCATACTTAAAGTCCTGACTGACATCTCACACTTGAATCTCTTGCTTCTACTAGGATTTGAGACATGGGCTACCTTTTGTTTTGGGGTTGGGTTGGTTTTTTTTTTTTTTTGGAAACCCAGAAATAAAAGAAACTTTTGACCCATATCAAAGGTCATTTAAAGATTTAAATGGGATTCTGTTGTTCAAAGAGTTACCTACAGTACTAGAAGTTCTTCAGATAATCTAATTATAGATGTGAAGGATGACTCTACACCTGAGACACCAAGGTTGGAGCAGCAGAGCATGTATGGAGAGCGGTCTTGGATGTATGGGTGAATCTGGTTGGGGTTTTTACGTGTTTATGTGTGTCTTAGGTAAACTTCTAACTTCAGAATAACTTTTCAAAACTCTCTCTTCGCTGTATTACATTTGGGTGAATGACTAAAAGTTTGGTTTAGATAATTTCAGGGATGCCTTGGGATACCACTGTGAATTTTTTTTGTTATTTCCCGAGTAATACATTTTTTTGTGCAGTATTATCACCTTTTTGCAGTTCATGGGGAAAAGGCTTGGAAAGTCATGATGTTCTTTTAGCTTTGTGTTGAAGAACACGAGGCAGGTGCATCTAGTCATTTATTTCTTTTAGAACATGCAGCTTGAGTTTTCAGAATGTCTTTTGAGGGTGTGGTTCAACAACATTATCTTCCAAAAGCTGAGCCTTTGTTTTAAGAAATCTGGAATTACTTTACTTCATGTAAAGTGGAAATAAAAAAGCTTTTTAGGATTTTAGCTTTCACTGCTTGTCCACGCAGGAAAAGCTGTCCTTTTCCCCTCCTGTAATATTAGTTATACTGATACTTACCTTGGTGTAACTCTGATCACCTGCTGGAACTGTAGTTTTTAGAGACTGCGTAACACTCTTCTGTATTTTGTGCAGTGGTTATAAAAGATTAAGTCCTGGGAGGTAGTAGAGGAGAAATGGGCCAAGCATGCCTTTTCTTTCAACTGAGTAGGAGGCTGCAGGGTTTCCTGGTTGCATCATCTTTCCCTTGTTTGTAGCCCAGTGTGGAATAGGAGCTTCTTCCTCTCCTCAGACCATGTTCCTCATCAATCCATCTTTCGCTTCAGCATTTGTTACTGGTTACAGTTTATTAACAGACTGTCCTTGGCTCTTTTTTTTTCCCCCTTTTTTCCTTCCTTCCCTGCCTTTTAGCGTTATTCATATCCCTGGTTTTGTTCTGTGATGTAACATGCTTTTTGGGTTCAGGTAGTTAGGCAGTTTGGAACTGTTGATTATGGATATCTTTTGTGGCAGTCAAAAAACTACTTTGAACGTTACAAAAAGCTTAAAAAAACCCCATAAAACAACTGTTTGGCACTCTAATTGATGTTGCTGAGTTAAGTTTTTCTGTGTTTAAATACCAGACTTGCCTGTTGTAAGACCTGAGACTACTCTTTTTGCATGGGCTTTAGAGTTGCCTTTATTTGTAAAAATAAAGCAACTTTTCCATGGAATGGTCCAGTTGCATTTATTCCAAATATTGCAGATTTGGATATATTTAGCTTCAGTTAGCCCAGTAGATTCACTTAGCCTGTAAACTGGGGTGATAGAGTACAAAGAAAGACAAAACCAAAATGTAAAGAGCCTGTAAGTTGAATTTCCTGCTGAAGGCATGTATCTGTCCTCATTGAGTATTACTTGCTTAAACAAGTTTGAAATTATAAGACTAAACTGTTCATCACTTGGGAAAAAAAAAATATGAGAGCACTGAGGGGGAAGTTCATGTTGATGCTTGTTTAATGAGGATGGCTTGGCCAGCCTTATTCAGATATTCCCAAGCACTCCCTTTTAACATAGTGTGAAAAATGTACTTTCCAACTACTGGCCACAGAGCTAAACCTGACAACTAGAGGCCAAGATGAGTGATTAGAATAGGGCAGGGCAGTGCCTCAGCTGCTGCGTACAGTTTTTGCAAGCAGAAGTATCTTGTCACTGAAATAATCATGCATGAAGGATCTTGTCCTGGCTCGATTTCTAAAAAATAGTGAAGTATTAGTCATGTGAGGATTAATTTTTTTAAACGTGCTAGAATGCAGTATTTAGGATTAAATCAATTTTAATTCATAAGTCATAGGAATTTAATATTAAATGTCAGCTGAGTCAGAATTGTGCTATTTCTTGTGAGTGCAGTATGTTTAAAGTTGATATACAGAAAAATAAATTGTTTTTTTCTTCTTCTTACCCAAGGAAACTGACAGTTCAGCGTTGTTTACAACTTAAAAGATGTTGCTGTAGCTTTTGTAGTAGCTGCTTAGCCTCCATAATGGGGGGTCCCAGGAAAAATACTGAACTTAACTAAATTTTCTCAGGATATCTTGCAGTTGTTTTATGGTTTGGCATTTTTGAGGAGCATTGTATGCTGTGAAATCCTGTGTGGGATCCCAGGAAATCCTGACCAACTTTACGTGGAGAGGAAAGACTTCAGTGAAATCTCTATAGTGTCATATTAAAGATGGAGACTGGTTTTGTCCCATACCTTGTCAAACTGGTAATGCAAGATTCTTCCTCTTTAATTAAGTACAACTGTATTCTCCTCTTGCCATAGTGGGTATGGGTGTGGGTAGGTTTCTTCACTGACATGGACTCCAAAAATGGAGATGCCTAAAGCTACAACTAAGAAGTTGTGCTACTACTTACTGTATTAGTTACTAATCAAAATAGACTAGGCTGGGGGTGCAGGAATGTGGTAATTCATATTGTGAAACCCTTAGAATTCACTGATTCAGAGTGTAACTGAGAGGCATTTGTTTTTCTAACACCCTCCAAGTATTGTAAACTTATTTAAGGTAAACTGTTCTTCCAGAATATTGGTACTTGGACTGGTACAGTATTGGAAAGGATTACTCTGTTATGGACCAGTCTCAACAGTCACAGTTCTGTATGAAATAGCCAGACACATCCCAAGTTGAAAAGCCTGTTTTTCAATGATGACTAAAGTTTTCCTGATACATATTTTAGCTGATCTTGTACATTTTTGCAAGTTGAACAGGCTTGGTATGGTTTTGAATACTTTTGTGCCGTATCTGCCCTTTCAGGGGACATATTCATGTACATCCAAGAGCAGCTGAGGTGGAACTCTTTGCATAACCACCACAATGAAAAGATTCTAGCCATGTGATGGAAGAAAGTTTTCTGCCACCATTGCATATGAATAGATGCTAAGTTTCATGCAAGTCTGAAGAGTGCTTCTGCATTTCCTATGCTTGCTGCTAGGCAGCTGTTACCTTACAGCTGTTGTAATGGTGCTGCTTTTGGACTTCTTTACTCAGAAGATTCACAATGTTACCTGAGTAGGGACAACATTTTAAAAGTATTTTACAAAGACAAGAGAAGAAAATAGTGTTTCTAGTTAGTGTTCAGTTTGTTCATTTCTTGTTAATCCTCTGTGCATGCTGTTAAGTTGCAGGGTTCGCCCCCCCAGTTGAGTATTTCGAGAAAGCCTTTGGGGAAAAAAAATAAGTACTTTGGTATAGTTGTTCACTGGTTTGATATGTAATCTTTGATACACATCTCTAGCTTTAGAAGTAGTTTAAAAGTCTGTGTTAAAAAGGCTATGGTGAAAATGGGTAGTGTCCACTCTGGCTTAACTGAAAATATACCCTGTGTGATCTACCATACTTTGAACAAGCCTGGGGTGCTGGCAATGATTTGTTAAGGTTGATGAAAAGATTAACAAACTACCTGGAGAAATTATGGATGCTTAATCTTTCAGTGATCACAAGGCTAGTTGCACTACAGCAAGATGCTCAGCAAACTGCAGGTTGTTAGCCTGAAAGAGGAATGACTGGATTAAATTTTCTTGACTTGTTTAGACAACTTTACATTGTCTTTCCTTAATTTCACAGACCTACAAAGAAGTTGTAGGATGCAGCTGTGGCTTAGTTTTGACTTCCAGCACATTACCAGCTAACTGTCTTGTAGATACCATTTGTTGCATATATGGCTATTGTGTTCACTGTGTTGTACAGAGGTCTAATTAATGGTGGAGCTTGGAAGATGCTTGGAGATTGGCATGTGTACCTTGCAGTGCAAAGTACAGTATGTAATCAGTGATTGTTGGCTCTCCAGTGGTGCACAAAGACACGTTTTTGCATGAGGCTTTACTCCCTAGTCTTGTATACATAACAGCGCTGTTTTGCTGGGTTTAGAGAAAATTAAATGCAAGAGTATAGGCGGTAATGATTTTGCTAGTCTGGGTGGTTTATACAGGCTGTAGTTAATGATTTGAGTGTGGGTGGCTCCTGTTTGCCTGTCTTCAACCTATGCTTTGCTCTGTGTACTAGGGTTTACAGGCTCGTTTTCCAAACTGTTCTGTAGTGTGTATAAAGTTTGAGCACTGATTAGCGTGGTGAAAGGAAGACCTCTGATCCTTCAAGGAGAGAGAGGCTGGATCCAGCCATGTTTGGATTCCGGTACTTTTATGCCCCACACTCCAAATAGGAAATGTCTATCAGAAATGTGTTAGATCAGGGAGGGGGAGCTACAGGAGGGAGAACATGGAACTGATGTGTTTCTACCTCCCTTTTCCTGTTACTTCTGCATTCCTCTTGTAAAGCTGCCAAATACCACCCTTCTTCATTTATGTTTTCTTGCACTTCAGCATGCAGCGCTTCCTGAAAGCTCCTAGCAATGAAGTCCAGATTTAGTGCTTTGTAGTTCAGGCTCAGTGAACACTGCATTATAAATTTAAGCAACTCACTCAGGATGGTAACTGGAAACCTACTTATTACCACGGAGACTTGGTCTTACTATAAGCTTTTCCATTTTGCTCTTGGGCATATGTTTGGTACCTACTGGCTGTGAGTTAAGAGTTCTTTTGCTCATTGCTTGTCAAGCACTGAGCAGTTGATTCTACTTTCAGCTCCAAAGTGGACTGGCAACAGCGAGTTTCATTCCAGAGCAGTAGCATTATGCAACTGTAAACACTTTAAAACTTAATTGCCTGTTTAGGATTGAGCAGCATTAATGACAAAGCCTAGATACGTCAATCCAAGAAGTAAGCTTGAAGAATACTGTACTAAAAGAGGGCTGAAATGATAAAAATTTACTCAGGTTTAGTATTAGTCACTGACAGTCAGCTGGCAGCAATATTCATTTGAGTGTTTTCATGCAGTGTTACAGTTTTTGCTAGGAAAAAAAAGGTATGTTTTTTGAGTCAAGGAAAACATACACTTCTGAGAGTTGACCAAAGGTGGTATTAAATGTTTTAAAATATCTCAATGCCACTAGTTGGAATGTGAGAGTTCTTTTAATAGTAAAGCAATCTGCACCTGTGTTTTGGTAGTGGTCTTTGGAGTTATAAAACATGTTATGCAAAAGGAGAAACAGGAAAGGAGGTTGATACATTAATTGTATTATAAGCTCACTCTGGCAGGTAGTTAGCTCTAGTTGGAAAAACAGCTACTTTGAGTGTGAAAAACCTTTCAATGCTCTGAAACACAAGAGTTTGACATAACTGTATTTTAATATTACTGTAAGTATTTTCGCACAGTCCCTTTTAAGTTGATGGGGTTTTTGAGAACGAAAGATAAACTTATTTCATAGAACTGATTCTTTTAGTGCTTAAAATAAGTTTTATGTTTCCGGGTTGGAAAATCCAGGCTGCTTGATACTTACTGGAAATTAATTTCACTAGGTAAAAAAAAAAATATTTTTCTTTACACGCTCTAGACTGATTTTGCTTTTTCCCATTAGCACATGCCAGAGATAAGGAAAGGTTGAAAGCAGTCTGACTTATTACATTGAACAGGCAGAGCATGTTTTGTTGGTTGGTGTTTCTTCTGGATTTGTTGCTGTTAAAGTGTGTGTAACTGTTTTCTTGGAAGCCTGGATTTAATGATTAAAATACATCAATTCTTTTCAGTTTTAACTCTAAATGCCCTTGAATTATTTCATAAATCTGACTGTTAGTTTAAAAAAAAACCAAGCTAAACTGGTGTGACTTAATAGGTACAAAAATTTGCTTGCTAGGAACTTCCAGATATACTGGGGACATTGGTCACTGTGTGCTACCTAAAACCCCTCCCCTAGGTTTAAAATGAAGTGGCTATGGAATACCCTGTTAAGCTTAGATATTTAGATTTTCTTTGATTGTTTTAAGACTGTATACTTGTAATTTTCATGCATGCATCATTTGAAATAATTGCAGTTTATATGTAATGTAAATAGCATGATGGAAACTTATCTCAGATTCCCTTGGTTTCTCATCCTTGATGGCCTGTGCTTTCCCCAGTTGTTCTTCTCATGCTTTCTTCAGCTTCTCAGATTTTTGTGTGGGTTGTTTGATATGCAGGCTACAGAACAGAATGTTAACAGTAAAACAAAATATTACTTGGAGATTAAACAGATAAATTCCACTCACGTATTTCTGGCAGAGGTGTTCCTAAAGATGCAACAGTTGCATCTTCATCCTTGAATTGCCGGAAGATACTACTTTAATAGTATTTAATAATATTTTCTTTGAATTTAAAATATATTTCTTTTTTTAATATCTTTTCATTCTTTAAATAAGTTTTCTGGTCATCTTTTTGCCTATAATCCGTGAATCCTTATGTACTCAACAGTGGTGTTGTGTTTTGTAGTGGAATAAATTTTTTTCTTGAGCAAATCCCAAGCAAACTTACAGCTCTCTGTCTGCAACCGTAGTAGCAAAGAGCATCCCTAATACACAGCTTATGTTGGTAAACTTTCAGGGATTATTTCTGTTTCTTTCAAGTTTTTCCCTAAGTTAAATACTGACTTTCTTGTCATGTAGCATTTATTGGTTTGTGATGTACTATCTGTGGAACCTATAAATCACACTTGTAATAAACATGAAGAGAACCCGTTCCCTGAAAGCTGTAATGTTCCTGGACTGCGATCTCGCAAGTAGTAACCAAGTGGCTGTCAGCTCAGACATCAGAAATGTACAGGCTTGACAGCTAGACACCAGATGATCCAACTTTTGGAAGGATGTTTATGTTGTGGCCTCTGAAATACTGAAGGTTGAAGGTCAGTTCTGAAGGTTGATGTAGAAGAAACGCTATTGCTTTAAAAATTCGTGGAGTTTGTGGACAAAAAAACCCCCAGAAAATGTATTGCTGAACAACAACAAACTTACTTTCTCTTAATTTAGCTTTTTGTTGAGAGTATTTCTGGCAGCAAGAGTGTCATATTTGTAATGATTCAGTTGGTTCAGAAAGTTACTTTCTTCAGTAAACATTTCAGTTTAGTATAGAGTACGAGTGTTTGTCAGTACGTTCTAATCAACAGGGGATATGTACTTAGTATATTTGGCACTCTCTGACTCTGTTGTACATGCTCTAATGTGCTTATTCTGAGTCCCGTTCTTGTCAGTCCTCAGAGTTGGGTATTTATTACTTTGATGGCAACGAGAAGCAGAGCAGAACTTCCTTCTGCTCTTCTCCTTAATGACATAATAAGTAATATGGCTTTGTGGATAAGTAGAAAAATTTCTCAGGGTTTTTCATTTTCCTTTAATTCTTTCTGTACATTCATCTAATGCCATGGAAGAAATTGAGACAACTTGAACTTTTTTGAGATGATAAAGTTACAAATAGTTTCTCTCCTTTGGAACTGCTTGAAGAAATCACAAGTTGTCTACTGCCGAAGGCAAGTATTAAAACTAGAAAGGACGTGTCTTTTGGCAGTGTCAGCTGAAACTAAGGACATTCAAGTGTTCTTTCTTAGGCAGCTTATGGGACTCAAAGCAACTACATTTTGTCAAAACAAACAGCAATGGAGGTATTATGCAATGCCAGAAATACGTGTCAGTCTGTTTATGCAGCAGCAATATAAATTCCTGCGTGCATTGTTCTTTTGGGGTCATCTGACAGTGTGATGGTTCGTGTCATGATTACGATATATTTGTGCTACAATTTATATTTGCACAGAAGTATGCCATGGAATAGAACTGCATGTACTGTAGTCATTTGAAGAGTGAATAGGCTTCCTTTCAAATATACAGCTGTTTTTCAGAAGATGAAGCTCATGCATGTCTTAGATACAAAAATGTGTATTAATGTTCTACAGTGATTTTATGTTGAGAAGGGATGATGAAACAGTGTCCCGTAGTCCTTAACTGCTTTCTTTATCCTGCTCTCAAGAATTGAGGTAGAAACTGGAAAAATATAGAATTTTCCATGCAGTCTATGTCCTTTGGAGAATTGTGTAATGTCTATGCTTGTAAATTTTGATGTTGTCATTTTGAGGGTTTTTTTAATTATTTGTTTTGAAAAGGAGAGAAACCCACCAAGAAAACATGTTCAGATTGAGCTCTTTTGCGAATACTTTGAGTCTATTAGTACTTCTAGTAGTTTCAGTAGTACATAGTGATCTAATACGTAAAGGTAAGTAAGGAAGTCCTGTGAAGAACTGCAGCTTTGGGATCGCGTTCTGGTTTACCTAAGTTTGTATTGGAGCAAAAGGGATGTGTGCTGTCAATTGCCTGGGAGTCTTGGAAGCTCCCACGGGTGGGATATTGAAGGTACAGGAGAAGTTCGGCCATGAAGAAACGTTCTGCAGGGAATGCTCAGAGTAAATTTTTCCATCAGCTTCTGTGAAGCTTGAAGTAGGTTTTTTCCGTTCTTGGTTTACCTTGCAGTCAGGAACCTTTTGTAGTTTATTTTGTGTGTTTAAAAGTTCCAGTAGCTATATTTACAGACCAAGTTGTTTTAGTAAGTGTATTTCCAGGGATTTTTACTTTAAAATAATAGGCCAGGTTTTTTTAAGGATGCAAATGCAATACTGCAGTGAAATATTTACGTGAGCATAATTAAGTATGTTAAAGAAATCAAATAATTTTCTTTTTAGGGATTGGAAAAGGAAAAGGAATTAAGACTTTTTTGCAGTCATTTGCTGATTAACTAGTGGGACTATACTGAATCTTTTTTCCAATGAGCAGATTTTTATTTAGGAAGAGGGATTGTGGAGATGGATTCTGCATCTGTGATGGTGGTATTACTATCTTTTCCTTAGCAACTTTTAAAAGCCTAATACATGAGTAATTCCTAAGGAGTTCACTGTAGGTGTATGTTGTGCAACATTTTTTTTTTGGTCTTTTCGGTCACATGTATGTTTTAGAATAAAGTTGACCAAATTAATCTTGGAATTTGCAGACAGTGTCTTTTGACTATGCTTATTTTAGCTGCATGTTAGAATTTGCAGATGTGCAAGTGTATATAGCTGATGTGTCCTTTTGTTTGTAAGCATGTGTTTTCTGTCACTTTGAATTTTACTGCAAAACAGCTCTATCTTAAGCTTTTACTTGATATGTAGCTACTGTTTGTTAAGCAGTGTATCTTGCAGACTTTGGAAAATATAGAGAAGCAGCTTTTGTGCACACAGTGTGTTTCCACAGTATGTTGTTCTTAGTTGGCCATTTGTCTTGATCATCTTGTCTTGATCGTCACCAGTGCAGCTGTACTAATCTACTGTTTATTAGATATGACTCTTGGTTTTTAGAGTGTTTTCCTTATTTTAGACAACAGACTAGTTTGTTTACTAGTGTTTCAATGTTTTCTTTTACAAGTGCTTCTGAAATGCTCACTGGCCATTGGAGTGGCCGATAGGTATTTATTTTCACATCCTAAGTGGCATTGATGACATGAGGGGTTTTTTTTCCCATTTCCTACAAAGCCCTCTTCTAAAGCATGGACTTGTTCACATTCACATTTACTGTTAATAATAATTTCTAGGGTGGTTCAGATTACAACTTAAATTTTGCCAGAGTAAGTAGGTGGATAAGGTTATGCTCAGTATTTGCTTATAAATGTGGTGTATAGTTGTATCTTTTATTCTAGCCAGAATATGCTCCCTGAGTGGACAGAAAATTTAAATGCCTTTTATGTTGAGTATTTTTAGTGAGGCTGTTGATAGAGAGTGGAAGTGGTTTAGGATGTAGTGGCTCTTTCAGATACTCAGTACAATCATATCTTCCTGACAGAAACCCCAGAATGTGTAAATACATTCTTTAATTTAGTCGACTAGTTGCAATGTTCACAGTAGTAATAAACATGCGGTAACTGCTGTGAGCTACCTTAATTCCTGTTCCCTGATGACTTTTCACTCTATGTACTATTTCACTTTGGTTTGGTTTTGTTTGGTGAAAGTTTTATTGAATTTGAAGGGAAAGCCTTTGAGGGCTTTGAGCCCAAGGGCTCAGCTTTTGGAAAATTCTGATTCTAATCCTCTGAGACTTCTAGCAAGACTATAGGGAAAGCGCTGTTTCAGTTCTGTTCTGAGAGATTGGAAAGTAGGTATAAATGAAATCCCTGTATGTAGCGTAAGTAAATAAATACCCATAAAGGTCTGAGTCCCCCAGTGGTGAAGCTTCAAGGATGCTCTATTACTATGAAGAAGTAAACCGTGTGTTCTGGTAGATGCCAGGGTTATGCATTGTCTCTCACAGTTAAATACTGCCTTGAAATTTGACATGTTTTGCTGGGTTCTGCTTTTGCTTAGTGCTCTGGTTTTTTTCATGTCTCCCTCAGCAGTCATTTAAAAAAAAACCAAACAACAACTCTGAAACAATAACAAAGTGCATTACAAATAGGCTTTTCCCTTTGCTTGCCAGGGATGCCCCAACTCAGATAATTGCCTTTATCATTTAAACTCAGGGGTTTAAATGATCCCAACCCCCATCTGGCTGGGATGCCAACTCAGATAAGAGACCAACAAGTTCTCAAAAGTACTGGTCAAACCTCTTTTTTCTTTACATTTGACAGTGTAACGGTTTTAAGTGTTTGAACTCAAGTCTGCTTAGCATGACTATATAACTGTATTGGCTTTAGACATCTGAAATGAATACTTCAAGGAATCATGTCAAGTGTTCATATGAATCTACTCTCACTATATCCTGATATTTGATGTGCTTATATTTCTGTCTGGTTTATTTCAGGAATTTGCAGCGCTTACGAAAGAGCTAAATGTATGCAGGGAGCAGCTGCTTGAAAGGGAAGAAGAAATCGCTGAACTGAAAGCAGAAAGAAATAATACGAGGGTTAGTTCCTTGTCTTCTCCAAGATTGCTGTTATTAAAGCATCCAGCTACGTGGAGAAAAACATTGAATATTGAACTTGAAAAGCTAGAAGTATTTTTTCCCTGATACTGGCACATGAATCCCCCTGGAAGTGTGAATGTGTGTTGATTAAGAAAGTTTGGAAGCTTATGCACAGCTCCAAATACTGCTGTGCAGAATCCGGAAAAGCTTGTAAGACTGCACTGCTATCTGTCATTCAGCTTTCTTGTTAAAGTTTTGTAATAATACAACACCCGAGATCAGAGGAATAGAGCAGGCAAGCTGTAGTGGTGTGTTCCAGCAGCTTGCACTGCTGCCAGCAGAACAGTTGCTCTCCGATTTAGAGCATTTCCTATGTGTACCCTTCTGACAAGCATGCAATTCCTCAGATTGGTGGCAGAACTGAAAAGACCTGGTTAAGTAGAAACCTCATGTAAAAACTACACTGAAAGAGAGAAGTAGGAAATGCATTAGCTCTGATATAACTTCTAACATGGGTGAAGTGTTAAAAACAGGTCCTTATGCTTGATGCAATAGTCTGGCTCTCAGGTTTGAGGTTTAGAACTCAAAACTTGATGTTTTAGGAGGCAAAGTTTTCTGCCGCTATGCAGAACAGGAATAAACATTGGTTTTTTTGTTTTGTTTTGTTTTAGCTATTACTGGAACACTTGGAGTGTCTTGTCTCCAGGCATGAGCGATCTCTCAGAATGACTGTTGTAAAGAGACAAGCTCAGTCTCCAGCAGGAGTTTCTAGTGAAGTAGAAGTTCTCAAAGCACTAAAATCTTTATTTGAACACCATAAAGCCCTTGATGAAAAGGTAATGAAATATGGTAGCTGCCATCTCATCTTGTCCCTTCTTCCTTTTGTGTGGACTAGGCAGTTGTTTGTACTAAAGTTGTAGAAGTCAGGTTCTCTGAAACTTTCTCTGTACTAAGATAGTGGCTTTGCTATAACTGCATCAGTAACTGCCTTCCTAAATTAATATGCTGCACTAAAGCAAGGTGCTGTAGTTTATTCTAGTATGTCATTAACTGTGCTAATGTAAACTAAGCATGGTTTAGGGGCAATATATTTGTTGTAGGAATGCATACATTTGCTTCCCCGTATAATATCAGGATTTAGCTTTCTGATTATGTAATATGAGACATGGACTAGAGAGAACAGGAGGAGAGGAATTGCTTATGCTGTAATATCAAATAAAGCTCAAATAAAGGAACTCCGCCCTTTAGTTGTGCCTGATGTTGGCAGCAGGATATGCAAGTGGTAAAGTTTACTGTGAATTTTGCTGCCGTAGTTTGCCTAACTTTTGTGACCCTTGTATATGAAGTCTGGCAAATTATTTTACATAGGATTCTGTCTCTTCTTCTGTGTTGTAAATAAGCAACAGCATACACACTCTGTGCCTTAAAAAAGGATAGGCAAATTCTGGATATGTTTAGTTCTTGCCTAAATGTACAGGTCATGTTGAGATATGCTTATGCTTCAGATTTGCTTATGACAAAAAAGGAAAAGCTAGATTTTCAGTTATGCGTTGTTTCTCTAGAAGGTTTTTTGTAGCATTGTTGTAATTAGTACTGACTCAAGATTAAGCAGCTCTCTAAGTGTAATGGAAATAATGTCATTTCTTATCTGAAAGGGCATGGCAGCATGGCAATAAGTGAAATTTATTTTTTTTAATTTGATCTCAAATTATTTGAAATTACTTTTTCAGGTAAGGGAGAGGTTACGAGTAGCACTTGAAAGATGTAGCTTATTGGAAGAAGAACTAGGTACTACGCATAAAGAGGTAGGTTTCTCTTTTTAAAAGAAGTCTTAATGCGTTAATTGTGGGTGTTTAGTCAATATTTGTGCACAGTAATTTATTCAGTTATTAAGGTTCACTTTCACATCTTTTTTTTTTTTTTTAACCACATAGGATAACTATAATTTTTAACTTAGTCACTTTTAAAGAGCAGGAAAGCAAAAACAATAAACCTACCCTTCCCCTCTCAGTCCCAACAAAAAGAGTTCCTGTGGCTTTAAAATAAGAATTTTTGGGTTGTAATGGCATAAGTTTTTGAGTGCCTGTGCCATATTTTATTAATACATACCTTGCAGCAGAATCAGTAATTGTTATTTTGCTCCTTTGCTTTTACAGCTGTTCCTTATATTATTAGTGAGAAAGGAATTGACTTGAAACATATGTATATAAACTTTTCTTTTCTTTTAGTTAATGATTCTGAAAGAGCAAAATAATCAGAAGAAAACACTTCCAGATGGGATGCTGGATATAAATCATGAACAGGAAAATACACCAACTACAAATGGGAAGGTACAGCTATTTACTTTTTTTTAGCTGATGTCTGATTTTTAATCGTTAACTATAATATTTTAGTTTTAAATGATAATAAAAGGTTTTTGAGTGATGGTTTAATTAAAAAGTCTGTTACCACAATTTCAATTTTTGCAGTCTATACAATAATAAAATTACCACGGGGGAGGGGTGTTTACAGGTAAGTAAAGGTTTGTTTTTCCAATTTCTGTGTAATGTGCAAATACCTTTTTTTTTCCCCCTGTTTAATAGCGATCCTCTGATGGTTCTTTATGCCATGATGAAAACCTTGCTAAAGTGATTGAACTCCAAGACGTCATAGATAAGCAGAACAAAGAGCAGACACAAATGAAAGAACGTCTCACTGCCTTGTCTAGCAGAGTAACAGAGCTGGAAGAAGATCTTGACACAGCTAGAAAAGACTTAATAAAATCTGAAGAAATGAATACAAAATTACAGAGAGATGTACGAGAGGTGAGGTGTCAACTGTCAAAATTCGACTAGTCACAAATGCAACTGCTTTATAAAATTTCAGTGTTATTGGTGCTCAGTTACACCTTTATGCTTTTGAATGTCTTTGGTTTGATAGGTGAGAAGAAAATTGTTTAGAGCATATGGCGCTATTTTTTCAGTCGCTTAAGAAAATTTGTCTTCAGAATAAATCTATTACTAACTAGTTATTTCACAAATATATTAAATTAGAGATTTAGTATTGTGAACTTTAACATGTTCTTGAAAAGGTGCTTGGTGCTTGGTCTTGTCATAAATGCTAAGCTTATTCACGAAGTTTAAATTTTTTATTTTTAAAGATGTGGTTGAGGAATCACTTTAATTTCAGTGGTGTGATTGGCAGTTCCTGTTACTGATCAGTCACTGATCTCCAAGGTCCTATGTACTGCAGTGTACTGTATCCTTATTAAATAGAAAGGGAGCTTAGTTAAATCCAAGAACAGTCTCTGGCCATCCCCAGGAAGTAAAGATTTGCTGTGTTTGTGCCATTGAAAAGGTAAGTAGCAGATCTGGGGTGTCATAATAAAGACCAGTCTTTATAAGCGTTCACTGTTTAAAAAAAAAAAAAAAATCGTTGAACTTGTAAGCCTAAGTGAGACTATTCTTTCTACTTTGTATTTTTACTGAGAGAAATAACAGAGTATATCTGATTTTAATTTTTTTAATTATTTTTGGTTTGTGGTTTTTTTCCCCCCAGTTTGGTCACGAAATAATTATCCCTTCTATTCTAAATTCTGTCTTGTCTTGCATAGACTATGGCCCAAAAGGAAGACATGGAAGAGAGAATTACAACTCTTGAGAAACGCTACCTCGCTGCACAACGTGAAGCTACATCTGTGCATGACCTCAATGATAAACTTGAAAATGAAATTGCCACTAAAGACTCCATGCATCGACAGGTTGTAATTTGAAATAAGATAAAGTACATTTTGCTCAGCATAAAACTAATGGAAATAACTAATGGAAATAATTAATGTTCATACTGTACTAAAGCACTTTGCTTTTAGGAAGATAAATATCATCTGTAATGTGCTATTGATAGCGATTGTTTTTCAGTAACTGGAGGAGTGCGTTGTACAGAGTTTTACCCTGGAAATGAAGATGAGACAGTTTACTGGAGAGAAGAAATGGTTTTCAGCATTTTAGTGCACTCGATCATGGTGCAACAGGGCTGTTGTCCCTGTTAATTGTGGATTTTTAAGTTGTTATATGTATATCCAAGCATCTTCAGTTTCAAGTGTGAGAATTACTCATTTTAAGCTTAAACAGTTTTAAAATTTGCTTAGTGATTTTTATAGCCTATAATAGACGTAAACGTTGCCTTACTGCGGGAGGAAATTTGACATATGCTTGACATGAAGTAGTCCAACTTAAAACCAGAAATGGTTGTTTAGCCAATCACTTTCTAACTCGAGGAAGCCAGGCAACTCTTAGTCAACAAGAGAAGTCCCTTTTAGTATAGCTTTTAAAAGAAGTTGTACACACTTTAAATAAAAATAAATTTTGCAGTAATATGCATAGTGTTATTTAAAATATGGAGGAATTTTTTCCTTGATGTAACTCAAAGTCTTAGCACAGCCGTGACATTGAAAATTCACAACTTGTTCTGTGCTGCTTCCCATACTGTAACTATGTCCGTTTGGTGATATAGTTGCTTTCAGAATACACAAAATTGTCTGCAGAAAAAAACTTGTAGAGAAAAAAGTTCTCTCGTGTAATGAAGGGGAGGATGCCACATCTTTGGTTATGAAACCAGTTTTGGACAGTTTGTTCTCCGTAGGTAAAAGCTGTATCCTTACCTTCCTCTTTGAGGAAAACTAATTACCATTTTAACACTAAACATTTGCTGATCATAATCCTGTGTAGAGTGAAGATAAGAATAGGCAATTGCAAGAACGACTGGAACTAGCTGAGCAAAAGCTGCAGCAGACTTTGAGAAAAGCTGAAACTTTGCCGGAGGTGGAAGCTGAGCTGGCACAGAGAGTTGCAGCACTTTCAAAGGTGAGTCAATTGGACAGTGTCCTCAAGACTGTCTTCTCTGTTGCTGTCCTGCTACAAGAAATCTGTTCTTAAAGTGTTGGGTTTGTTACATTGTGTTTCTGTTTTTCCTCCAACTAGTTCAGAAAATGTTTCCCCTTGTTTTCTGCATTTTCTGTTAATCTCTATGAACACACTCTCATTTACGCTTTTTTTTTTTTAACTTCTGCTCTTTGGAACTTGAGCAGGTTTTCTGTTAAGTCTGTTACACTATGAAAATGTATCTCTGAATTATTATTTTGTTGCTTTTTATTAAAATGTATTCAATAATAGGCATAAAGTCTTCTAAACCAAGAACTATTTCTGAAGGGGAAACCCAAATTTCTTCCACTGTTAACCAAGTGAGGAATGTGGGGAGAGAGAGAAGTAATGGTACTCATTAGGATTTGTAGAAGGCTGCAAATAGAATAATGAAGTCTGAAGAATTATATGTAGTAACTACAAATGAGCCTTTTCAAGTGTGTGTGCGTGTGTGTTTTCTTTTCAAGTCTCAGTTTCATTTCTTTCCCTGTTATCTTTCCTGTCCCTAACTGGCTCTGTAGTCTGACCTTTTGTCTCCTGGGAACTCTGCTGCTAAAGATGCTAAAGTATTGGAACTTACCACCAGGCTTAGGAAGGTAGAATTTGTATATTAGTCCTTGTTTCTGCTTGCTGCTTTCTGCTTTGTCATGATTACTAACAAAGGGTCATATTGTCTAGGCTAGTGAGGAAAAGTTGAAAATGCATTTAATTTTTTTTTTTTTTTTTAATTCTTGGGGATTTGAATGAACTTCTGCTGTTGTAAGTTCATTCGCAAATAGTAGTTGATTCATGGTACTTAAGGGTGAGAGGCTTCATCGTTTTGTTACTTACCATATGAACTCTCTTACTAGGTCCTTCTAGTGACAGAAAGGCATCTGTTCTGCATTGTGTATTACCATAAATGGCAGTTGCGCAAAGCATGTTAGATATATTATTGTGCTTCAATGTTTCTATGCTTCTGAAACCTTTTTAAAAAAAAACAAATTCTAATTTTGTTTTCAAATTGACAGGCTGAGGAGAGACATGGCAATATAGAGGAACGACTGAGACAGATGGAAGCACAGCTAGAAGAAAAGAATCAAGAACTGCAAAGGGTACCATAGATATTTTTGGCAAAGATACAAAGCTGAAAGAAAGAATCTAATCCCCTTCATGGTTGCCTACCATTCAGCAAAGCTGTTTTTATTTCTCGTCTCTAAAATAAAGCCAGAGTTTAGGCTGCCTGATAGTTGGGAGATCTGAGCCACTGTACTATGGCTAACCTTAAATCTCAAGAAAAAGCTGGAAGTCTCCAATCAGTTTCAAATATGTTTGGAAATACCTAATTGCTAGTTGTACTTTCTGATGAGGAGACAGATCAAAAACTTGCTGAATTAAATGACTACGGAAAAATTGGTTCCTAGGTTATAAATAATGGAATTGGTTCTGAAATCTGCTTTTTCTTGAAGTGTAAGCTCAGATTTTCAAGCTTCTGATCTTGGAACGGTTATTGAAGTCTTAAGTGTCCCTTACACTCCCTTACAGAGTCGGGGGGTACATGCAGTATGCCTTATTCCTTTGGAAAGATATTTCTATTGACGAAAATACATTTGGATTAAAGAAAGCTTACTGTTTTCACAACCTGGGAATTGTTATAGACACTGTAAATTCTAAGTTATTTCAGTAGCTTTTATGTATCTTAGGCTAGACAGAGAGAGAAGATGAATGAAGAGCATAATAAACGTTTGTCAGAAACTGTTGATAAGCTTCTGTCTGAATCTAATGAAAGGCTTCAGCTTCATCTCAAGGAAAGGATGGCTGCCTTGGAAGATAAGGTAACAAGTCACACTTCAGCATATATGTTAATTTGGTGTTCAACATTCTGTAGCGATTTGTGTATTTTGCAATGTGTCTGTAACTTCAGTAAATAAATACTAAATCCTTATTAATAAGTAGTTTCTATTAAGGCTGTTTTCTAGTGTGGATTTTGAAAATAAGTTCTTAAAATTCATTTTTTTTGAGGCTGTCCCTGGGCATTGTACTACAGTGTTGAGAAGACATCTTTTAAGAAGCTTTATCCTTTCTTAGTTGACTGGTGTGGCCTGCATAAATAGGCTCATCCAGTGTAATACAGGAAGTCTAAAGAATTAGGACTAGAACTTTGACCTTTTTAGTTCAGTTTCTTTTATTTCCCACTGCTTTTTTCTGTACCAGTTTCCCTGAGTCATTGTGGGACTCTTGCCAGTTGAAACAGTCTTGCATTTTCTTCCCAGGTAGATCATTTTGAGAGACAGGTTGTATGAATGTAAATGGGCTGTTCCCTGGGTTGTCAGTGCACATCACAGAGCTTTCCCCTGTATTCAATTAATTTTCTAACTCGTGACATACTTCACTCTTTCTTTCTCTTCTGCTTTTGGATCTATGTCCTTATGGATTTTTCTTCCATGCATGTCTTTAAGGATTCCCTTATTCTGCATCGAACAAAGCAGTGTCCGCTAAAGTAGCGCTTTGCTTGATGCTGACTTTGAATTGCTTTGTCTTGGATTAAAAAAATACTTAGTTTCTTTTACTGGAGAGTGAAATGACCATCTGGGGAAATGCTTCAATAAAAGCTGAATGGCTTTTGTTTTAAAGTCATGGCAATAAAATGCTTCAGTTGCAATATATAATGATGTATTCAGACTTTAATAAATATTTACTTTCTCTTGCATTCATGTCAACTCAATTCTCCTACCTGACTGATGGTTTAGGGATCTGACATGTCTCTCCAGAATTCCAGGACTGTGCTCCCCTCAGATCATTACAAAGATTTAGTTCGTTCTTTTCCCTGCTTTTGCATTCTCGGAGCTGAGAGGAATCGGGTAGTGCAGAACAAATGTAGGTCCTACTGATTCTTGTCCTTTGAGTTAATGATAAAGGTGCTTATCATCTGGCATCTAAGGCTGCAGATGGTCTTGTGGTTTTTAGTTAACGTCAGTATTTTCAAGATCAGCAACTGCTCCTAATACTTCAGAAATTCCTGTTATGGGCCTTGTTATGACATCAACAAGGTTGCTCTAACAGTCTTTATAAATTTAATTTCTGAAAAACAGCTGACTGTATATATTTTTAAAAAATGCTTGAATATTGGGGGGGTGTCTTAGGGTTAACCCTAACTCCCCTTTACTCTCCAAACCCTAATTACATTCATGAATAATGAGGAAAATCTAGTTGTCCTTCACTGTAAGTAACAGCTTCTAGAAAAGTGGTCTTGCAGTGGCTTCCAGCTCATTCTTTTATGGTAAGTTGGGAAGAAACATGCAGGCAAAATTTTAAGACTTTCTTCTGATCACTTGGGCTTTTTTTCCTGGAATGATTTGTTTGTTCATGTTTGAAACTTCATTACACGTTTAAGGTGCAAGTAATGATATTACTTACCTCAAGGAAATGTGTTTAGCAGAACTTCCTGGCAGTGGTGGAAAAGGAAAAGAAAGTGACCCAGTTATAAGTTTCCTATTAGAAGGGGGAATCTCTGAGGTTTGGGGTTTTTTTTTTTTCCCCGCCTCTTGGTATCACATACTACAGTCAAATAGAGTAGTTGAAATTCTTTGATTGTTGTAGCTCTCAAATGTTTCTTAATTCTCAGATCATTCTTACTCTGAATCTGGAGACTGCTTTGAGTAAAGAGATTGTGGTAGTCATAAGTATTTATGTTTACTGGTGTTGTTTAGAAGTCATGGTATAACTGTAAAGACAAAAGCTCTGATGTTAATGAAGGCCTGTAAGTCAGTGAGTGTTGCAGTTCTGGAGGTACAGTACATCCAAGAAGTTACTGTATAGTAATTTTGTAGGTCAGGCAAGTGAAAATAAAATCAAAACCTAATGATAACAGCCAGTAATGCCTTAGTAACCACTCAGTGAATTAGTCTGAATTATTTTAGCTACCTTATTATTCTTTTTTTTTACCAGTTTTGTCAAAGGGAGCTTTAAAAGGCTGGTATTGGTTTTAAATTTTTATGGAACTTGTACTTTTACTAAATCCATTATTTAGAGGGCTGTACACCTGAAAGGATAAACCTTCAACTATAATCAAAGTGAACTGATGTAAGCAATAAAGTATCTGTAACTTAAGATGCATCTGTCAAGTGTTGACTGAAATATTCTTATATTCATCTTGGTTATGGTTTAAAGAGTTGAAAGCTTTTATAAGTAACATAATTTGTGATACATTTCATTTTAGAATTCACTTCTTCGAGAAATTGAAAATGCAAAAAAACAAATAGAGGAACTTCAGCATGAAAAGGTATAATACACATTTCTGAAATATTGTATTGGAAAATAATTGCTGCGTTGCTGCGTAGCAGGACCAGATTTGAATTCCCCCATAAAGCTTAACGTTACCTGGTCTGTTTAAAAGTAGGGAGCCTTTGTTGCTCATTTTATGGTATTGTGTGCCTCAGTTTTACGATGATTTTATAGGTAATACATAGTTTTTTACTCAAAGACTTAACATACTTCTGAATATGTAAAGTGGCTGGATAGATTGGCAGTTTGCCAAAGTTTGAAGGTTGTGTAGAATTTTTATACTGTTGTGCATCTGACCTTGAACTGTAAAAAGAAGAGAGAAATACTTTTAATGTTGGGTATTTTCCCCTAAGTTTTTTTTCTTAAAGCATTGGGTATCCTGAAATGCCTGTTTGATAAAAAATTTTTAAAGTTTTGAGACTTGGGGGGCAGGGAGAGAAATATTTATTAGACTTGGCTGTTCCTTTGCAATAGCAGCTGTCTGCTGTTTTGCTTGTCCTGGAACTGACAAGTTCCCTTCTTGAATGATAGTGGTGGGGCCTTTCATTTCTTTGCATCCTTAAGCAGTGGCAGTTGATTTTGTGGTCACGCTGTCTGTTCTGAAATAATACGTGTTATTGCTTATTAAATCACAGGTGTACTGCATCTCCCCAAATCTTTCTAGTAAGTAGCTAGGCCAAACTGTAGAGGCTGTGCTTCTGTAATAAAATGAAGAACACGTTCAGAATATTTTGCAGAATGTGCTTTGAATTTTTGTATGTGTAGGCCAGCAGTTTTCACACAAGGCACAGATGTTCATCATCAGCCACTTTTATTAGTTTTTTGTTGTTTTCTCATGCATTGGGTTGCTCTGTTGTTAAATTCTGAGTTTCTGGAGCATGTAAAAATGTCCAAGTTAAAAGTTAATGCCTTTAGTAACTTTTGTGCACACAGCTTGAAAAATCTTCTTGTTTCTTATTAAATATTATCACTTAATTATAGTAAAGTTAGTAATTTTATTTAGTAGCTGTTTTAAAAATATACATTGTCGTTACGTAGAGTCACAGTGTAGAGAGGCAACAATTATTCTCAAATGCCCTTTTGTGATGGTGCTGTACTGTGTGTTGCAAAAATAATTCCTATGCTTTACGTCGTTGAAGGGTATGTTTTAAAATGTGTTATTTCTGAGTTTTGTAGAAATGAGATCAAATAACTAAATGTTAGTTTATAAATCAGTATTTGACACTGATTTTTTTTTTTAAAGTGTATTGTTATGTATTTTATCTATTTATTTTTACAGGATCAACTTGTATTAAATGTTGAAGCATTAAGGGCTGAAAATGACCAAGTGAGACTCAGAGCCACATCACTTCATCATAGGTATCAGCACTTAATTGTAGTTCAGTTTTTTTCTAATTTCTCTAAAGTCACTTTGCTAAATGTCATTTTGTCTATTATAACTGAAAATACTCTAGTCATATCTATAAAACGTATTCTTTATAGAGCATATAAAGAAGTTTTTGTACTGCTTAAAAAAACCAGCACTGGTGGGACAATAGGAATCATTTGGGTGGGTTTTTTGGTTTGTCCCCCTCTTCCCCCTACCTTCGTAAGGATAAAATGTTTTTTCATCTTCTAGCCGACCAGACTTCAGATACCCTATGACATCTTCGTCTGTGGCTGACAGTCATACAGACTCTTATGGCACCTCATCAGTGTTAAGGCGTCCCCAGAAAGGCCGTTTGGCAGCTCTCCGAGATGAACCTTCAAAGGTAATAGAACTCTTGAAATTAAAATAAGAATAAAACTTTGGCAACGAAGTATAAAATAGATGAGGCTAATCTATTGCAAGGAGTTTTTAGAATAGGAGTACATAGCAATAAAACTGCTAGATTTTGTATATCCTTTTTTACTAACTAATGCACAGCTACTAGTCTTTTTAATTGTTAACAAATAATTGCAAAATTGGGATTTTGAAGTCCAATTTATTTGAAGTATGATAAGCCTGTAAAATATAATTTGAAGCGGTCCTACTTTTGTGCCTGTACACTAATCTATCATGTTACTGTTCTGCAAGCAATTTCAAGTTCCTTGCAGGACACAAGTTCTCACTACATAACGCTGATTCCAAAATTCTTATTGGATTTGATAGCAAAATTCTGCCATAATTTAGAGTGTATATAGCCAAGATATGTGATGGTTTAATTTATTCAATGGGGCTGTCCATTTTTAAATTTCACTTAACTGTAAGATGCAAAGTTTTCTACATTATAGCTTTTTTTTTTTTACATTTCTCTAAACATTGCTGTCTTGATGGATGCATTCAGCATGTAAGTGGGCTTTTTAAAAATTATTTTAAACATCTTGGAAAAACAGTAGAAATGTCATGTTTTTCCCATTTGAGTTTTGATTTTTTTTTTTTTTTTTTAATTAATTCTCTTAGGTTCAAACTCTGAACGAGCAGGACTGGGAGCGAGCCCAGCAAGCAAGTGTATTGGCAAATGTGGCACAAGCATTTGAAAGTGATGTTGATGTGTCTGATGTTGAGGATGATAGGGAGACTATATTCAGTTCAGTTGATCTGCTATCACCAAGTGGTCAGGCTGATGCTCAGACTTTGGCCATGATGCTTCAAGAACAGTTGGATGCAATCAACAAAGAGATTAGGTATGGTCTCTCTGCTGTTACGGTTTTGATAAAAATGAATTTCTGTGACACTAGAAATCCTTTTTGTGTGGTTACTTGGAAAATGGTGGTTGCCCATTCAGTTTCCTGGAGCAGGGGGAGAGGGGGGGCTGACAGAAGTAACTGGTTTGCTTATGCCCAAGTACTCTTTTCAAGTTCTTTGTCTTCAGTGCCATTTATGGAAGGGATTGTGTATTACTAGTTTGACAGAAATCCCTGCATGATGGTGATAGCAGTAGTTTTTACCACCTTTTTCAGATTAGGTTAGATTTTTCAGTGTAGCTGTTCTGTCTGCCAAGTGCTGCTTCTTTCTAATGTCTGAGTCAGCCTTTCTGTTTATATGGTACTTGTTTGAATGTCATGTTCCTTTGAAACTTTATTTTCTTTTAGACTTATACAAGAAGAAAAGGAAAACACAGAGCAGCGTGCAGAGGAGATTGAAAGCAGAGTGGGTAGTGGAAGTTTGGATGCCCATGGCCGATTCCGGTCCATGAGCTCCATTCCTCCTCCCTATGCAAGTGGTTCACTTGCTGGTTCTTCCCCGCCTGGCAGTGGCCGCTCCACCCCAAGGCGGATTCCACATAGTCCAGCTCGGGAAGTGGACAGATTAGGTATCATGACACTGGTAAGTATTCATTAACTTTAATTTTTTGGAAGAGTGTTCCTTTTCTCTAGGAAATGGGTTGTTTGAGTTCACCTTCCTCTCCTTCTTACTCAGCTGTATTTTTCCTTTCTCTAGGTTTTTCTACTGCTTCCTTTCAACTTCTATAAAAAGTGTAAGATACAGTCATAATGATTAGGAAAAACGTTCAGAACTCAAGTCTATTATTTGGTCAACATCTCATGCCTAAGTATTCCTTCTGTTGTTATGGTCTTTCTTCTGACTCCTTCCTAGAAGAAATAGTGTTTTCTTTTCAACCCTGGTACAGCAACCATTTTCTCCCTCTGCTTTAAACTTTATTTTTAGCAGTCCACTATTCCACTAAATACTCAGTGAAAAAGTGATTTGCATATATTGCATTAATCTTGAAGATTGTGAACGTATCACAGCTGTTTTAATATTACTGAGTGCTAGTGTCTTGGTTTAGCCTATGAAGACTTTAGCCTGTTAAGACTGGTAGGTAAAAGAAGTATCTGTTAGACCTAGTAGCTGATGAGGTAGTAGCTTTGGCTTAGCAGTTCAGCGAGCAGAGGGAGATGGATCCATTCTTTTGACGATCATCTGACTACTTAGAAAAATTAATCGTTCTAGGAGCTGCTTTATGCATGTAAACCTATCTGTAAAAACAAGATACAAATTTTCCGCTCTTTTGTTTTTACATAAATGTTAAACAAACCTAACCATTTGTCATATTTGGAATACCTTTCACTAAGGAGCATCTTGGATACAGGTATTTATTTGCAAGCACTCTCCAGGAGAAGCTCCTTCTCTAACTTAGCTCTGTATACATTACTTTGTCTCCAGATTTGCATGTGCGTTTGGAAACTGTACTTACTAGTTGTACATGCAACGCCATACTTAGTATACCTTATTGTCTTAGATTACTGCACTTGTATCATGCCTGTACCGTCCCAATCAGTAGGCAAGGAATGCTATCCATCACTGTAAGAGCAGGTGGACTGTAAATGACTGACTTGGCTCATTTAGGTCTCTTATACGAGTGTTTAAAAACAAGTATTTCGGCTAACTACTTTTGCTGGCTTTTTAAAATGAATGTGTATTTGAAAGATACATGTGTATCTTTCATGTGTACATGAAAACAAAAACACATGTGTTTCAAATACATGTGTATTTGAAAGATACATCATTAAAATGAAAGTCTTTTTTTTTTTTCTCTTTCATAAAAAGGAATCATTTCACCTTTCTTGCATTAAAAAAAAAAAAAAAATCATTATACTAGCTCTAGCTGTATATCCAGGGTCAAGCACACTTCTTTTACAGAAACTAAAAAATTTCAAAATGTGGAGTGCTTTATATTCTAACTTTTCACAGTAATAAGTAAATAAGCTAAGTACTTCTCTGACAGAAAACTATATACAAATTTAAGTAGCTATTTTCATGAAAACTAGATCAGAAGAATGTGCGTCATGTTAAAATTTAATGTAACTGAACAAAAGTAATATAATTAAGTTCACTTTAGATCGTAAGAATTGTAACTCAGAGGCACTTGATCTGTATTTTGCAGTTGCATTTGTCTGACATTTTAGTACCTGGCAATTGATTTGTGAAAGCTTTTGTGAAAGCATGAAAACAAGAAGCTATGCTTCTAGAATTACAGAACAAGAGCTTTCTAGAAAATTTTGGAATGGCTATTATGAATTATCAGACTGAATGAGCTCTTGTGGGGGTTTTTTTGATGTTGTAATAGAAAGTTGCATTAGTTTAGGAGCATGATGGCAACGTTAGCTTAATGCTAATGGCACTAGTGGTGTTAGTTCAGTTAGCTGAAAACCCCTCATGATTAAAACTAATTAAAAAGCAACAACATGATAAATTGTGAAACCTACAGCTCTCTTGAACAGTTCTTGTGGACAGTTTTCATTCCATGCGGTAAACATTTTCATTTTTATGGGTTATCAGATTTAATAGACGAAAGATCCAGCAGGGGTAAAATGAGTCTGCTGCGCTTTGGCTAAGAACTTGAGGAGGGACTAGATGATCTTTAAAGGTCCCTTCCAACCCAAACCCTTCTATGATTCTATGCACTTACGATTTATTAACACGGTACTCTACAGTCAGATGGAACAAAACTTCACGTACTAATGCTGCATAGTTTGCATGTATTCTAAATAAAAAATGATTAGAAGTTGTCATTTGTGGGAGGGAAACAACGCACAACTCCCCTACCAAACTTGAAAGGGGACTGACTTTATTTTTGGTTACAGGCTTTTGAAATAATTTGTCACCAAATACAATGATAATTATTAAACAAATAATCTCAATTATACTTTTGTCAGCATCAGTCTGGATAACTTGATAACTAGTTTACGTAACTGAGGGTTGCTGCCTTGCTCTGTGCCTTGGCAGAGGTGGGAAGTCCCTAGGAAGTGAGATACAGTGGCTTCTGGAGTGGATGGAGGATAAAATAAAACCGGTGGTAGACTCTTGCTCAAACATTCCAGCACTTTAAACTTAATAAAAAGAACAGAATACTGTTACTGTATAGAAATCGGCTATTGTTGGCACTCTGTCTTTCACGGTATTAAAGTATGGCTGCCTTTTATGCTATGGAGGAAACAAGTGCAGAAATCGCTAAGGTGTGAGAAGGGACTAGTGCAGACAATGTATTAAGCCTGCTATCGCTACCATGTAGGTTATATAGTTCAAGGCAAGTCCTTGACATATGACTGGAAATCATCTCACTTTTTAAAAGCAACACCTTACGCCCCCATGTACTTTACTGTTTTTCTTGCTGAAGATAATGCATGTTTTATGTGCTAATTTGCCTGTGGTACCAATACATTGAAATAGCTACGGTACTGTTGTAGATAACCAACTAAGTCTTGATCATTTTTTGTTTTTCCTTTTTCCCTCTTCAGGGATACATTTAAGTAATCTGTGATTTGAAGAGTACTTTATACTCTGTGTCTTTCTCTGTGCTATTGCTGTAATTGTTGTTTATCTTCTCCCTGATATGTTTTGCCTGTACTAGTTGTTTCAGTCTGTGCTACAGTTTACAGTAAATACAGCTTTTCTAAATTTCTTTTCTTTGCATGCATCTATCAGCCTAGCGATTTAAGGAAACACCGTAGAAAGGTAAAACTCTTTAGTTTATTTACTGGTGTGCCCCTTCGTTTCCTTCCCTGTCCCCAAACTCATTAATGGATAACAGGAACATAAAAGAAAGAATTTGCAGAGTACCCTATAATAAAATAAGATTATACGCTCTTTGATATTAAAGGTAAAATGGTTTATCATCTTAACATAAGTGTGGGTTTGTTTTGGTTTGTGGGGTTTTTCTTTTTGTTTGGCTTTTTTTGCTGGTGTGGGGGACTGTTGGATTGCTTTCCCTTTGTAACCACTATTTTGCAGTCTTCATGAAACAATATTTAGTTTTAAAGAGATAAGTCTTAATTCCTGTTATTCAAACTTTGAGATAAGCCATAGCAACAGGTACGTAGAAACTGACTTCATAGAATTGGTAATCTTGCGAATGATTGTCTAAATACATAATGGTGAGAATCAAGATGCCTTCTTTTCACAGGACTCTTCGGTTTTCTGTCTTTGCACTTGCTTAAACTGAAGTCGAGTATATTAGTTTTATGGTGCTGAAGACATTACTTTAGTTCTCAGCTCTCTGAATGAATAAAAGATGAGTGCTACTGGCCCATTTCACTAGCTAAGACAGTTTGTCACTGAACGTAACAGAAAATCCAGAAAAGTCAAACAAAAAATAGGCAACTGCAGAATGGTAAGGGCAAGAGTAATCCTTTAACACTGAGATATTGAAAGGAAAAATCAACTATTTTGTGTAGCGTTGATATTGCATTCATGTTTGGCATTTCCAACTAACCCCTCAAGTTTTAATTCATTTTCCATTAGTCTCCAGCTTCTAGAGAAGAGGTACGAGATGATAAAACCACAATAAAATGTGAGACGTCACCACCTTCTTCACCTCGATCTTTGCGTTTGGACAGAGTCCAAAAAGGAGCTTTGCATACTGTGAGCCATGAAGATATCAGGGACATAAGAAAGTAAGTAGCTGTGAATAAGTCAGACCTACCAGTAACTTAGTATTTCAGATAATCAGAATAAAATCCTAAAACTGCAAAGTTGTTCAGCCTGTAGGATTTTAGTTTAGATATTGAAGTGTTTCTCAAAAGTAAAGAGTATGAACACATAAATGGGTGACCATGTTACATAAACAGCAAGAATACAGATTTTGTTAATGATCAGAAATGCTGTATGTGAAGCATTCTTCTGGTAGTCAAGGGCTGCATTAAGTTTGCTTCATGTTTAGGAAATGAAAGATGTACGATTCCAGCCTTCTTTCATAGGTTGGAATTTAGCTATAAATTTAGAAATAAGTTGCAAAATTAGCATAATTTTGATTGACAGATGATGTTTTCAGAGCGCCTAAGTATCTGACATGGATTCCACTGTAGTATTTCAGACTTCTGTAGTCTGCCTCAATTTGTCAGGAACTTGTGTTGTCAACTTTGGCCTCTCTGAATTGCACTTAAACACTGTTATTTCTTAAAAAGTAAGAATTGACTTGTAGTTCCATGCTATAGTATATAAATATTATTTCCCTTCCTTTCTTGCACGATTTAGTCATTTGTGCTGTTTTTTTTGTTTAATGACATGTATTTTAGTAGATAAGTTTCTTTTTATGACTCGTTAAAAGGTGAAATTAGATGTCATTAGTGAGTTACTGAGCTTTTGTTAACTTGCACAGAAACCTGAACTTGTCTCTCACTGTTATGCCAGTGAATTTGTCATACGTGCGCTCCTTTATGACTCCCTTTTTTGTAAAGTTCAACAGGCTCACAAGATGGGCAAACAAGTAATCCTAGTAGCAGCAACAGTAGCCAAGATTCCCTTCATAAAGCCCCCAAAAAGAAGGGGATCAAATCCTCTATTGGCCGCTTGTTTGGCAAGAAGGAAAAGGGGCGACCTGGACAAACAAGCAAGGAAACATTAGGACAAGGTTGGTGTGCCTTTTTTTTGTCGCCCTTCCCCCCAGTAGAGAGGGTGAAAGACTGAATTTTATGTTGTATGTATCAGTATGTACATATTTATGACTGACTGTTTTGATGCTGATGTACAGCGTTTTTTGGAACTAGTGACACTGAATCTTCTGGTAGGTCCTTTTATGAGTGTAGGATGCAAGTTCACCTAGTCAGGTATTGCTGTCATTTAGTCTCATGTAGCCAGGTTATTGAAACTTACTGAACTGTTACGGCTTGTTTTGGGAAGCAAAAATTTCCACTGTATCTCAGCAGTGAAGGAGGCTTTTGTTAGTATTGACGCCAACAGTCATGTCTTCACTTTGGACCCAAAGGAACTCCCTTGAAACCAACCCAGCTGGCTTAGCAGTTACTACAGTTACTTTATCGTAGCGTAATTGTTTGCAGAAAGCAGGACCCTTGATGTTGACACCAACCATAAGTGATATGGGAACACTGAGAATTCATCTTACGGGTGGTTGAAACATGAAGTTCTTGGTGTGACTCCAGCTGGTTTTAGACAGCACCTATCTGAGTCCATACCAATGTTATTTTCCTATTTTTATACACCGTTTTGATGGCTATTAATTCAACTAGAAAATAATGCAGTAGATGGGCTTGGAGGTTTGGCTTTGTACATTTCTGATCAGTAATACTACAAAGGATTAAATACTTTTGTTCAGGAAAGCAGTAGTGATGTTTGAGTTATAATGGGCCAAAATTGAGACAATAACAAGACTGGTTTTTGGTTTTGTTTTGTTTTGTTTTGTTTTTTTTGTAGTTGGCATGGCAGAAGCAGATAGTTCTTCTCAGGATGCATTAGGTCTCAGCAAGCTTGGAGGTCAGGCAGAAAAAAACAGGAAAATGCAGAAAAAGTAAGTTATCGAATATTTTTAATCCTCTGTTAAGATATTGCTTTGTTTAAAAAATGTTTTTGGTTGTTTTTTTTTGTTTTCAAGTATTTTTGCCTAGTATAGTGCTATGGCTAATAAGTCTCTGTAGAATTTTTTTTACTATTTTTTTCCAGAACATTAATAGTGACATAGGTTGTGGTAAGTTTGAAACTAATTTAGGTGCTGAAAGCTTATTGTTGAAATGCTGTAATAAGAGTCCACTTTTATCTCCAAGTTTGTTTATCAAACCTTCCCCCAAATTCGTTACATTTAATACCTGCTTTGGGTTTAATTCATTTGGAAGATTTCCCAAAGTTGTCTTTGGCTGTTACTTGCTCCAGAGTGTGAAAGAGTTGACAGAGTGATAAGCATGAGATGTTCTGTACCAACATCCTTCTGTGTGCGTTTGCTGGTTCCTTTTTAGCGGGTGACTCTGAAAGGTCTTTCCTTTTCTGTTGCTAACTGCTGCTGCATTCACTAATTTTTTTTACTTCTGTTTGAGGTTGTCTTGACATTTTCTCTCATATATTTTAACAGCCAAAATCTTTTTTCCTTGCACCATATACCCCTGATTTCCTGTTTTTTAATAACTTGTGACTATTTCCTTTTTTTATGGCACCTTTTAGATACGCAGTTACCTTTTCCTAGTCATGAGAATGTTTTCAGTCTAAAAATCTTTAATGTTCACCTTTTGATATCTATTGAATGCTTTGTTGTTCCCAGGCTTAGAGGAGATGAAGCAAAGACTATAATCATAGGCAGAAAATAGATACTGCTACTAGTAGAAATCTTGACCTGATGCTTATATGGTAATACAGGAAACACTCAAATGTATGTAAGTAGGATCAGGCATTCTTTGCATTTTTCCACCCAAAGCTGAGCCATATACCTTGGACTTTTGTTGCTTCTGTTCTGTTCAGCTGTCTTTACCCTGTGTCAGGAAAGCTGACCAAGATCAGACCTGTCTTGCTTTTTTACTTCTGAAAACAGAATAGTGAATGTTGAAAAGAAAGTGTGCTAATTTTCTCTTTGCGAGAGAGATTTCTTGCAGTACCTAAGTTCTGTTAACAAATAAGAATAATGCCTGGTGGCTGCTAATGAAAACCAGCAGTGTGTTTGGTTTGAAAAGTCAGCATGGAATGTGGTTTTGTTTGTATAACAGAATGCTCAGCTGTTTTTCTTCAGACTGTTACACTGAAGGCAATCGTACGTTATTACGATCTGCTATTTTCCCTTTTCTACAGAGCTTTAAAGTCATACTACATCTTGGTTGAATAAATAGTTTTAGTCTGGTCATATCTAAATAGTGGTAGGCCTGTTCTTTGAACAATATGGATCTTTCTCAATACCAGCAACAAATTTCATCCTAGAGTAAAACAATCTATACTGTCTTGCTTTAATAAATGCAAAAAATGCAGTTGCAGATAAATCATGACTTTTCTTTGTAAACATTCTGCCTTTCAGAAATTTACTGGTATTACTTAAAGCATACCTCATGGCTGCATGGTTTTGGTTGCTTAAAAGGCAAGTGTCCGTATTGGACAAATGAAAACTTTTAGTTTGAAATTGCCTTGCCTAGCTATTAAATATGGGTACGTGCTTATTCACAGGAAGGTATCTATGATTCAGATACTTCAGTGAAAGTGGGTATAAAACAAGACTGTGGTGATGAAGATAGGTATCATAATGTTTAGTCTTACTGCCAAGAGCAGCAGCAGTACGGCCCTTTGAACTTCCATGAGAAGCAAATCTACCATTTTAAGAATCCCAGCAATATACTTTAATCCAGCTGTTTAGGAAATCCTGACAGATCTTCTGAACATAGGAAGCAATATTATCACAAAGTGTCAAAGATCACTTGCTGCCTTCTTGAGCTGTTCGTTATCAAAAAGTCATAAAGCTGCTCTGAATTGCTTTTCACTTTGATATTGGAGGAGGGTGGGGTTAAAACAAATTCTTGAGGCTGACTGTTCACTTACCAAGTCCTGTATTCAGCGAAAAGAATTCCAGTTACCTGAACGCTTGGAACAGTGACAGCTACTTCTATTTATAGTTGTCTCTAATCCCTATTTGCTTGCTTATCTTTCTGATTTCTGCATGCATGCACACAGACAGGCTGAGGGCAGTATTCAATGTCTTTACTAACAAAAACCCATCTATAGTTACAGAATTAAATTACAGTATACATTATTTGTCTGGTTTTGTATACCTTTGAGTTCAGCTTAATCCTAGTTTTCTATTTTTCCTTCATTGTTTTATTTTCCTTTTGTTTACCATTTGATGTGGTAGTGCAAAATCAGGGTAAGTTTACATTTATTTTATTAGGATTGTTGTGAAATTATGGTAACTCTCATTTGGATTTTTTAGCAATATATTAAAAGCTCTAACTTTTTTCCAAAAAGTCTAATTATGAGAGGAGATATTAGATTCAAAAGAATTTATTGTGAAAATGTGTTGCTGAAATAAATCCAGTGTTGTCTAGTTCAGTGTGAATGCTAGTTCAATGTCTTGTCTTAATTTGCATGGTGTGAATTTTTATAATGGAAATATTAAACCCCTCGTAGATGGAATTAGTTTTGTAATTTGGGTTTTGAAAGTTGTTTAGCAATAGTAGATATTTGTGGCAATTCGTTTCCAAGGTAGATGTATTTCTGTAAACTGTTGCTCTTTGTTTACTAAATGTAAGTTGGTTTTTAGTGTTTTGTTCATGCTGTTCATCTTCTTTGTGAGCTGTACTATTGACAGTGTTTGCCACAACTGTTTTTGTGCTTTTCTGTGTACAACGCAACAAACTTAATACTGTATTAATCAAAAAGGAAGGCAACCCTAAATTTAAGATAACTCTCCTTAAGAAAAGTTATACACAGAAGCTTATTACACACCTGAAATCAGTATATAATAAGGATATTAACTTCCCACCGATGCTCTGTCTGAAGTTAGTCTATTTTCATCTCATGTTTTGCTACCATTGCCTTTCAACTTTTACATCTTGCAACTCTGTCGTTTCCATCAGTATCACTCTCTTCACCACCTTCCCTACAGTGTTTTCTCTACTCTCAACTTCTTCCAAATCAGTTATCTTCAGTTCTGTCTAAGAAATCTGGAACACGGCATTCCCCTTTGGTTACAAGTTCGGGATTTATCCATTCCCATGCTGTCTTAATCCAATGACAAAGTGGTGTTGCACTGGGCTGCTTTATTTTCCTTGTGGGGTTAGAGTATGCTTGCCTGCCAAGAGCCATTCCAAATACAGATACTTCAAATGGTCTTTAAAGGGCCTGGTGTGTTCACTATTACATCAGGCACCTGCAGTTTTGACATCATTTCTCATCCCATATGACCACAGTTTCTTTGTTCTCCACAGCTGGCGTTAGATGCCTTTTGAATGTGTCTAACAGCAAGTGTTCCCCTCTTGCAGCAGCGCATTTGGTCTCCCATTCCCAGTGATGTTCAGCCAACTTTTTATTAAGTCTGTATACATCTATCCCTTGGTTTTGTCACCTAAAAGTTATTCCAGTAGCCAGCTACTCCTCTGACATCCTTTTGTCCTTCACGGTGCCAGCTTTATACCATCTGTTAACACTGCCAACGCTACTGCAATTTTTTTTTTTTCCCCTCACGAAGCTACGAAGCTGGATTTTGCACCCACTTCATTAATGGTATAATTGGATGGCCCGTGAAACTAAACTGGCATGGCAGTTGTGATCTTTACATAATCTGGTCATGTATTGCTGGAATGCAGCTGGTTTCTTGATGTTGGAAGGGAATTGTTGGAAAAGTGAAGTTCTCTGCTATAGGAAAAAAACACTGATGCATCATTTGCAGATAAAACAGCAGCTGCCTTTGAATTCTTCCCATGAGGTGTTTTGTGCCTGTGCTACGTTTTGAGCTTTTGGTTTAATGACTTCCCGTGCAAGCAAGTTTCTATCTCTTCTTGCATGTGAACAAATGCCACAGTTAATTTTCTACTTCATGGATGCGTTCCTCTTTGGACCCATTGAATAATTTCTGCATAAAGTTACCTTATAAACATTTTTGGTTTGTTTCTATTTCTACGTTTGCCTCTATCACATAACACTTCCTTCCAGCCACGCAATCGTTCTCTGCATACACCACCACCATGAGTTTAAAGTTTGCATCATAACCTCTCCTTAAGCTTTTGATACATTCCCTGTACTGCTCATCTCCAAATAATTTGCTGTTTCATGGTTAACTTGAAATACGCAGGAAGACTTATAAAACTGGCAGAAATTACGCTGCGATTCTCTGAATTACATACAATAGCCCAAGCAGCTTTACAAGCTGGGGGGGAGGCAGTGATTACATGCTCTTGTGGGGTCATCCTCGTCAAGCCGGAGGCTCCTTTGGGCATATCTGTGCTCTTTTATCACTAGTGGGCCTCCCTCACTGCACCGTCATGTTACCACAACCACCAAAAAGGAGGACAAAGACACCAATTTTGAAGTTAAACTACTTGGAAAAAACATTGTATTCCTCTCTGGCAAATACAGTATTAAGCATTTTATTCTCTTCTTACCAAGCAGTATTTTATAATATCTTATTTACTTTTTTTTTCATTTTTTAAATCTTTGAACAACAAAGTGAAGCAAAACTGAATGTGTTCAGGGCTAGTGATTTGTGGGATTAGTGTAATGTGTTCCACCGTAGCAGCAAAATAGCTGATCCTTTACTCCTAATTTAGAAATATATGTATCTTTTTGAAGTGTACAAATATGTATTAACTTTTACGGTCTTCTCTTTTTTTTGTTAGTGAAATCTAGCTGTTGAGCTGTTAACTGCTGAACGCTATTTCCGCCCTAATTGTTGGGTCTCAAAATGGGTACATGGAACGGTTGTTTGTTACCAGTTATCTGGCAGTTCCTTCCTTCCTCCCCTTTTTTCATTCCTAGGCAGCACATTTAATTAGGATAAAGTATTGGGAGGTCCTTCTAGAGTAATAGGAATCTATTGACAGGCAGGTGGAGAAGTACTATCTATCGATAAAACAGTTGCTAGTGTATTTATTACTTCATTGATTATTTTTTATATTTAGTTATCTACCAATATAACATGGGGATCCTAGGTATGCTGGCATGTCTAAAAGCGGAATACTGCATATCTCTTTTGTACTACTAGCAAAGCAGGCTACCAGTCTGCCAGTAACCCCTTTTCAAGATGTCTTGTGTGGTAGTTTTTTAATATCTGTAGCTTTTAAATATTTTATCATCGTAGATGTATTTAACGATACAGTTCAGAAGGCGAGGAGATTTTGTTAGTTTTAAATTGTGAGAAAATTATAAATACATAACGTAGGATCCTGAATCTGTAGTATTGCTGCTTATCTTCTTAATTCTACACTTGCAGGCATGAATAAAAAGCATAGAACAAGAAAAACTGTCCAATTAGGTGAAGCTGTTTTTTCTAAACTTCTGAGGAGAGTGAGTGCAGACTTAACCATATAGAACTAGTTTTCAAAGGCAGCTTAAATATGCTTTTTTCAGACTTAACCCATTTTTTTTAGACAGACGTATCCAAGCAACGTTGCATGCTAATACCCGCAACACTAGTTTTTGTCTCTTGGTTTATCAAACATTTTTGGCAGCTATTTATAGGGATCTTGTGAGCTTCCATTGTTCCTGTAAGCTGAATTGTCAATATTAAACTTCAGTCTCTTCTGTTTCAGAATAACAAAGGCAATGGTGTCATCATAGGAGATGAAAGCTGAGTTTCAGTACACAGCCTTTCAGAATATAATTGCCAAAGCATGGCGCTTGGAATATAATGGTTGTCTGAGGCTGTGCCTGAAACTTTGACAGGCTCGCTGTTGCCGACTGAAATTCACCAATTAAATGGTTACTGTCCCAGTTTCCAGCCTCGACAGCCCGATGGACAGTACTGTTTTGATGGCATGGGTGTCTGATGTACTCATACATTTCCACAGGTTTCACATGTGCATGTTGAGGAAGAATGCCTATTTTGGTTCAGTCTAATTTGCTGAACAGAAAACTGCAGCAATTGAGAATCTGACTGACAAATAAGTCTGACATCTCCACTTTGTGTTGGCAGTGTTGGTTAGAGTGTCAGTACCAGTTTCAGACTCAAATTTCCGAAAGGCAAGATCCGGCATCTCTGCCATTCTGAAATTTCCGATCCAGTTCAGTTTATGTCACTGTGTAGCCCTTGTACCTGTGCTGTGGCTGCCTTTAGTGGGTACATCGTACCAGGCTGAGAAAGGAAGAAAGCTAACTGTTGGAAAGAAGATAGTAAATTGAATGCAATGTTTAAATAGTAACATCTAGTTGTAACTAGTTTCTCCTCGTTATTAATAACTATTTCTGTAACTGTAGGCATGAGTTGCTTGAGGAAGCCAGAAGACAAGGGTTACCTTTTGCACAGTGGGATGGGCCTACTGTGGTTGTGTGGCTGGAGGTAAGTGGTCCCTCCAAAATAAATAAGTTTAAAAAAGTCCTCAATGTACAGGCTTCTAAAGAATTTCAGGTTTTGGAGCCAGGAATGTTTTCCAGATCCTGCTTACTTCCTTTTTTTGTGTTTCAGCTGTGGGTTGGGATGCCAGCCTGGTATGTGGCTGCTTGCCGAGCAAATGTGAAAAGCGGTGCTATCATGTCAGCCTTGTCTGATACAGAAATACAGCGTGAAATTGGAATTAGTAATCCTCTGCACAGACTGAAGCTGAGGCTGGCCATTCAAGAAATCATGTCACTAACAAGTCCATCTGCCCCTCCCACCTCAAGGACGGTAAGGAAAGTGATCCAGCACTAAACATCGTTTAGAACCATTAGAATTTCCAAAAATTGTACTGTAAACATGTAACTGAAAGGATTTGAGCTTCAAATAAGAATTTCTGGAAACATTAAATTGTACAGAAACACATTATTTAAATATAGGATGTTTCTTCCTTTCATGGAAATTAAATGAAGGAATAACTACATCTTCTTTCTTAAGGGAAAGAGAAATTTATACCAGTGTAAGTATATAATCCAGAAATATTTAGAGTTATTTGCCTCATCTTTTGGCCTCAGAAGAATTTATAATACAGATGAAGTATACCTGTGCATACGGAAATTTGTAAAATAGTTGGAGGCTCTTTTAATCCATGTATAAGGCCATTCACTCCAAATAATGATTCAGCCTACATAAACTAGGAGTCCACCTGTTTCTCTATACTGTAGTAAATTTAGACACTTAAAGTTAGTGTGAATTCCCTCTCATAAGTCTGTCTGCCCTGCAGTCTGAAGTTATTTCCAAGATTCCTGGGATTACATACTAGACTACAAATGCATTTTTCGGATTAGAGTGGAGTCAAGTGTTTGCCCATTAATTACATCAGTGTAAGCTATTTATCACATTCAATTTTGTTAACATCTTTGAAGAAAAGTGATCCATGTTAATAGGCTTTTATTCCATGCTATTACTTTCAATAGATATACCTATACTTAAGACTGTAGAAACCATTGCTTTTGCCCATGCCTGCTCCTTACATGTACCGATTGCTTACATGTTCTGCAACCTCTCCTCTTTGTTACTGCTTTCCTTTCACTGGATGGGATTGGTTCTCTGTGGGGTCATATTAGACCACGGGAAATGTCTGGGTAACACATGAAGAAATGGAAAATCTTACAGCCACACAACAAACGGTTAGTTTACAGTGTTGCCACTTCTGTTCCTTAGAGTGCTTTTCCCACTTTTTGAACATTTGAATCAAATGCCTTTTGGTCTTTTTTTTTTTTTCCTCTTTTTCTTCCTTCCCCAAATTAATGCATTAAAATTCTGGATCATTGCTTCTTCTAATGATTAACCTTGTAACCTGCACCTTCATGTTTTCTTCCAGAAGGGGGAAGAAAATCGACATTGATAAGATAGTAAACAAAACTCTTTCTAATCTGTAAAATGGAGTTCTGATTTGATTAACTAGTAAAGAAATTGAATTATTTGTGCAGAAATTTCTTCTCTCCAGAAAAAATCAGTAGATGGGTTTTTGCAACGTCTCATACAAAAATGAGTGCCTTGTATATTTTTTTTTAACAATGCATGATGCTTGCTTTATGTAGATTTTTTTGGTATGCAGTAGACTTAGTCTTGCAGTGCATCTTTAACTTTGATCTCCTTACTAAACTTAAATACTAATACATATGTGTTCTTTTGCTTTTCTAACCACGTAACAGGAAGATGAGGAGGGCAGCTGGGCTCAGGTTGGAAACTTTATGTATTATAGACTATATGTAAAGTGTCACAATAATTAGAGGATGAAAGAATCTGTTTTTCCTTTATAGCAATTTCTTTTAGTGACTCTTGGTGTGGCTTGGGGATTGGGAGAGGGAGAAACTACAGGCTTATCTCTGTATAATGCATACTTGGAAGATACACTTTTATATTTAAGTGATTTAAATATTTTAATGTTTTTTAGAACTTCCAAGATTTGGTGGTTCATCACTGAAAATTTGTAAAATACTTTGTTACACCACATAGTACATTACAAAAAAAGTTATGCATAAGGATTTTTAATAATAAGGCTGTTAGGAGAAGAATATTCAGAAGTCTTTGTTATCATTAGCTTTCTGAAATACTTGTCCTCTAGCTTATGAATTGCCAAAATGAAGTTACTCTTTCTTAAGAAGCATTGTTGTATTCTATGTGTTGAACATACTAGATCAAATTTTAAAGTAATTTCCTGACATAAAATGGGAGTGTTTTGGGAGGGATGGCTCTTTGGGAAGCCAGAAGTCCAACAAGAATATCTGCTGTGTGCGGAAAGTCCCTGTTCGACTTGGCTGCTGTCACAGGTGTGCTACAAGACATACTGAGCCTAGATAGTTAAGTAGATTTCTGTGCACTAATTCTGTAATCCTCCTTGATGAATTGTTTTCCTGTAAAGTGGTGACAAATCCTAATTGTATTTTCAGGCATTGAGATAGTCAAGTATTTTATACAGGGATATAAACAAAACTCGGGATTTGTCTGTGGCCCATATCTTTGGACGGTGTAGTCTCTTCTTGCTTGGCTGCCCTCCAGCTTAAACCTGTTTAAGTCCCATTAACTACGTCTCAGATGCTCCTTTGCAGATTGTCAACGGTAGCAATCATAGCTTGCCTCCCTGTTCCAAGAGTAACATGCTCTTTCAGCCTGCTACCTAGCGATGGCTTGAAGAAATGCCTTTCTACGTGGCCTTGCTCCTTTGTAGAATATTCTTCCTCTGGAGGAGAAATAAAGCTTTTGACTTTGTAATTACACAGTAAAAATGAATTACTACCCTTGGCTTTTGAAAAAAAGAGCTGCTGTTTTTCGTTGCTCTAGGAATGATTAGATGCATAGTTACAAACTCTCTTCTTTTAAAAAGTTTTCTGCAAAAAATGCCTGATGATTTGCAGGTCAAAACTGCAGTGAAGGAAGTTTTGGGGTGGGGGGTTTTTTTGGTGTTTTTGTTGGGGTTGTTTTTTGGGTGGGGTGTGTGTGTGTTTTGGGTGTTTTGGGGTGGTTTTTCTTGTTTGGGTTTTTAGGGTAAGGACTAGTACTTAGAATTGCTTGTTCTTCAGTAGTGGGGTTTTACCATTTTTTGCTTACTTGATTACGATCAGTTTCTGAAAACAGTTAAGTGTATTACTTCCCCCCCCCCCCCCCCCCCCAGTTATTTCTTAGATATCTTGTATTTATATGGTCATGTGAAAAATAAGAATCATTCCCCCCCCCCCAGTTTTCAAGAGATACAGTATTTTTAGCATCTTAACAAAATGAAATTCTATGGCTCTTGTTATCAAAACAGTATAGACTAGTCTTTTATTAGTTTTTGCATATTTTTTCATAGTCTTCAACATGAAATAAGGCAGTTTTACTTGCTGATCTGAATATCTAAACTTGCTTCATGAGGTTGACTTCTTCAGAAAACATACATGTAGTATTCAGTATTTTTATTTGCTTATCATTACAGGCTAAGAATCAGTTTAGCATTGTTTTACTTTTTTCTTTAAAATATGTTGTCTAAAAAAGCTTTTCTCTTTTATTTCTCATTTTAATAAGTTTATTCCTTAATCTTTTAAAAACAGACGTTAGCATATGGTGATATGAACCATGAGTGGATTGGCAATGAATGGCTCCCTAGTCTGGGGCTCCCTCAGTATCGCAGCTATTTCATGGAATGTCTTGTCGATGCTCGAATGCTGGATCATTTAACTAAAAAAGATCTGCGTGGGCAACTTAAAATGGTGGACAGCTTTCACAGGTAAATAGGTTTAAGTTGGAGACCTAACTTACAGTAAATGTTTCCTCGAAATGTTTTACCTCAATGTTTTACCATTTTTACCTCGAAATGTTTTGGTTTTTTTTTTTTCCCTAAATTTGTTTTTGTTTGTTTGTTTTCTAAACAGAAACAGTTTTCAGTGTGGAATTATGTGCCTACGAAGACTGAATTATGATCGAAAAGAACTTGAAAGAAAAAGAGAAGAAAGCCAGAATGAAATTAAAGGTTAGTGCATCGTCTTGACCTCAGTCTGATTCTAACATGTTTTCACTGATCTGCCTCAAAAAATTCTTAAAAAAAAAAAAAAAGGGGGGGGGGGGGGCGCATTAGAGGGAGGAATTCTTTATAAACTATCAAGTGTTAAATACAGGAGATGTGTCTGAATGCAGGCCCTGAACAGTGAATCATGAAACACGTCATTAAATTGTACACTTGTGCAGAGACGTGCTCCAAATGCAGACATTTTTGAAACTTACTGCTCTGAAGTTTGGAACAAAACTAAATGCTTTAGGAGGATGAAGGTTTTGGAAAAGTTTTTTGGTTTGTTTGCTCGGTTTTTTTGTTTGTTTTGGGTTTTTTTTCGCTGTTCTGACATAATAACTTTGCATCTACATGATTCTATTGTTGCTTGTGGCTGGTAATTTTTATTACCCAGCACTTTATGAAAAAATATCCAGGTGCCTTAGGTGTTTATATCTTCCAGATTCCTGGTGATTATTGAACAAGACAGGAGAAAAAGAAGAAAAAGCAGGGTTTAGAATTTACAGTATTTTCCAAGACTTCCCATAGAAATTTTGTCCTCTGCCTAATATCAGAAGTCTTGTCAGACATCTTAGGCTAAAAGTTAGGGTTACCTTGTACACAATTTGCTTAGGAGGCTCTGTGCCTGCTCTTCCCCTTTCCTTTTAAAGTGTTGATACCTTTTGGTGGTTATTCTGCTGGTTGTGCCTGAGAACATTCCCAGGAATCGCAACTAACTGGCATGAAACAAGCCTGTGTTGTGGCTGGTAAGCCTTTTTTAGCCTCCTAAATGATATAGCTGTATCTACTGCCTGTAGGGAATTGCTCCTTGGAACATATAACTCTTGAACGCCTCCTGGGAATTGTTTGGGAAGAATGCTAGTTGGCATAGGCCAGAAACATGCTGTGGATCGTCATAACTGTTCGACTGGTATAGACATTCCTGAGTAGTATAAAAAAAAAAAAATCTACTTATAAGAACATAGTTTTTGTTTTGATGTTTGGGTTGAGCATGTAAATGCTGTTTTATAATGTTTTTCCTTGAAGAAGTTCTAAGATGAAAGTATATTGATTGTTGAACTGTTAGAGTATGAAATGCCTTCCAGCAAACTTCAAATATGTTTTCTTTCCACTTTAAATTTATGATTGTGGAAAAGTGGGGTAGTATGCGTACACAAGCTGAAGGTAAGTCTGCATTACTAAATTGAACACCTGCAGAACTTAAAGGTGGATAAGATTATAAAACTAATAAATAATAAAGCTTTAAACAATAATAAATAAAGCTTTCTGTTCAAATTCAGTAGGAAGTGCATGCAAAATTGCTGTAAGATTTTCTTTTGAGTAGTAAAACTTTTTTTCCAAAATACTTCATCTGTCTTGGATGAGGTTCAAGCCCCTAAGTGGCTGTGTAAAATAGAAGATCCTATCTTCCCCATCTGCATGAGTGCTATTCCCAGCTGAATTTGTCTCGTAACTGCGACTGTAGCCTCCCTCTGTAGGCAGAGAGAGGAGATTGAGCGAGGACTGTTCCTTCTGGGTGCAAGGAAAACTGCGGTATGGAAAGGATCCAACGCCGAGCGTTGGAGTCTAAGCATGAAGTTTTGTTGCCAATTCGGAGCGTTTCACGCACACCAAAAAGGCAGGGGCAGATTGGGTTGCAACCTAAATGTTAAATAACACAGTTCCTTGAGGGCTACTACTTAACAGCATTTATGATGACTTGTGTATACGTGAAAATCAATCCCGACACGAGCATATAGATCAAGAAAGGACTGTGGGTTTTTTGTTCAGACAAGTTTTATATTGTTACAAATCAGGCACCTTTTTTTCTCCATAGATGTCCTTGTCTGGAGCAATGAAAGAATGATCCATTGGGTAGTGTCCATTGGTCTTAAAGAATACGCAAATAACCTTGTCGAGAGCGGAGTTCATGGTGCACTTGTGGCCTTAGATGAATCATTTGATTACAATGCATTAGCTCTCTTATTACAAATACCCACTCAAAACACACAGGTAAGCAAGAAGTAGCTACTTCATGGCCGATAGCATTTTTCTCCCCCCTAGGAAGGTTAAAAATGGAACTGACTGATTTTTCCCTCAGGTAAGTGCATGTCTTTCTATTTCCAGCTCTAGAAACTTTAGAAATGGAAGGTTGTCCATTATTCTGTAAGAGAAAAACATAAAACTATGCTTTCCTTACTGTTTTCTAATTGTTAATAACAATTCTGGTTGATAAATTTGCTTGAACAAAAGATACTGTTTGAATATTTTCCTCATAGCCCACCTTCACAACATTAGTCTAAAAACTCATCGGTTTTGTTGTTTGCTAGTTTTTATTCTGAAATAATTTAAATTTGAGCCAGAAATCATGAACTTTCATATCACAATGAAGGGGGGAAGGGTGAGCTGTTAAGTTCTCCTTAGATTTTTATAAGTTACAACTTACTTAGTACTTGAAAAGTCACAATTTATGTTTATTAATCTGATAGGAAGGTATTAAACAATTTGGGCTATATTAAGTTTTAAAAATTACTATAGGTTACTAATTACTAATCTTTTGGAATTAATTTCCATTTCTTTCGTACTATAAACTTTAGGCTCGTGCTGTTCTGGAGAAGGAATTTAATAACCTTCTTGCTATGGGCACTGACAGAAGACTTGATGAAGTAAGTTACTTGAGCTGTTGACCCATTTTATGATCCTGGGAACTTTATCAGGACTGCTAAGTGAAAGGATTTAGCTTGAACCTCTTTAAGCTATTGACAGAATAGTGACAGAAATCTTAACTTGACATTCTTTGTCCTCAAGAGTTTCTGAATATGGCAGGTTTTGTGTATTTGGGTAAGATAACTTTGAATATGAAAGTATTGAGATGATTTGCAAGTTTGGTTTTTGTAGCTTGCATGGTTAATGTCTAATAGCAACACTTTGGGCTGAATCTTCTGTCTAAAATGTGGGAAAATTAGTGACCAGTATTGCAAATGAACAAGCTATAACCGAGGAAGGCACTGTACAGCACATTTCAAACTGTTGTCCTAATGAGCAATATTTCAAATAATTTTGAGTGTTTTTCAAGAAAGCTTGTGGTGTTAATATCTGTTAATACTGGTATAGATGACCACCATGTATGTTTGCACATCAAAGTAATTTCTATCGGGCAGCCTGTGATCTTATGGTGTATAAACTCTATTCAAATGTAATGACTATAAAACTCTAACAAACTAGGTGTGAGACTTTTTTGTAGACCCTGTGAACCCACAGCAGAAAGGAGAGAGTGTTACATCTTTAACCTTTTAATTGCTCTATGCTGTAACTTAGTGAACAGTTTCAAGCTGGTGTTACTTCCCCAAGGGAGTCCTAACTCTGTGCTACCCCTTCTTTGGTGCTAACGGGAGTTCATGTGGTAGCACATGGAGGCAAAAGTGGGTCAGGTTAAGACTAAAGCGTCAAAACCCTAACGTGGTTAACCAGGTCAGGGAACCAGTCCATGATATCTCAAACATCTGTGCTAGTATGAGGAGGAGGACAGGGGAAGGGTGAAAGTGCTGGCTTAAACTGCTTTTGCATCAGTGAGGTGAAGCATACACCAGTGTGTTGAGGAAGGAGGCTGCTATGACAGACCTTGACTGGTTTTGTGTTCATCTTTTGCCTAATGGACTTGTTGCAGCCCCTTTGTGGCACATCCTGACAGCTCTGTTCTCAGTATGCATCTCTACTAAGGTTTTAATAACATCATCAGAAAGCAGCTTGATAGTTTTCTAAGGTATTTTTCCTTAGTGATCTCAAACTGCAAGAGAAGGGGCTTTGAGGGAATGGATGTTTGCTCTGTTCTAGCAGCACAGGGCAGTTTGATCATGAAGATCTCTTCAAATAATGCAGACACTTGTTTCCTAATTCTAAAATGGGATAAATTTGAAGTAAAATGGCATTTAAGTGATTGAACTGTTTCTAAAGGTGAAGTTGGCAAATGGAGATGCACAAGAGGTATATTTGCATTGACATAATACCTTCACTGCAAAAGACATTTTTGGAAGTGGGACTTAAACTATTGTGTTTAGTAAGTGCAATATTATATTTCTGAGTGGAATATTACTTCAAAGATGCAGATGTATTAATGGGAGGAAAATGCACCTGGGTAATTACAAGTTAAGTTTACCCAAGTGCTTAAGTAAAACACCGCACAGCAATATAGTGTTTACTACACTTACTTTTTTCCTCACTATCACTTCCTGTAATCTGTAGCATGAGAAAGCACGACAGCTGTATCATCATTCCTGTAAGACAGAATTAAAGGTTAAAAGCAATTGTTCAAATTAAGCCTCTATGTCATTGTTCCCAAAGCAGCTTTTATGATCTCCTCCACTCCTCATCTCCCCTAAGAATGAGTGATGTGACACTTATGAATTACTGCAAATCATGAAGTATAAACATTCGAAGTACAAAACATTTTCCTAAATGTGCCGAGCACATGAATTTCCATAGTTACTGAGCTGAAGAGCCTACAGTCTAGCAAATGAACACAGATTGTTGCGAATGAAGACCTCTGCTGCTGTTGCACCTGAACCGTTCTGAAAATTAACTGATTCAGTGGTGATACATTTACTTAAGATTGTCAGCAATCCTTTTAATGTCGGTAACAATCCTACATGTTATGAATTGCTAATAATGTTTATCAATATAACAGGATGATGATAAGAGCTTTAGGAGAGCACCTTCATGGAGAAAGAAGTTTAGACCAAAGGACATAAGAGGTTTAGCTGCTGGATCAGCAGAGACTCTTCCTGCAAATTTCAGAGTTACAACCTCAATGTCTTCACCCTCTATGCAGCCAAAGAAGATGCAGATTGATGGTATTGATTTTGTATTATTTTAAGCATGATGCACTTTTTTGCTTGAGGTTACAGGGGAATTAAGTTCAAATTACCTTTTTGCTGCATAAAAGCATCTGCCTTGTGCATGGTTGTGTATATAACACTGTGTTTAACCATAGGGTGCTTTATAATTTCAGGGATCTGTAATAGATGTGGAGTTTCTTTTTACTTCATTGGAATAACAAAATGAGAATTATAGTTAGAAATAAATTTATTTTAAACTAGGAAAATAAAATTACATGTTAAAGTCTTTTAATCACGTGATGCGTAATTTCTAATTAGCAGCAATTACACCAATGTAAGTCCCACTTCTGAAATGCAGTAAAATGCATTCAAAAATGATGTGAGTAAACTCTTGAGTAAAAGGTGCATTACCCCCCCTGCAGTGGTCACTTAAGTATTGATCATACTTGAAATCACTACTTCATTCATTGCTGTGTACTTAATGAGCTATATGTATATGTGCACATGCGCGCACACACACAGATCTGTATTAAAAAACCCAAACAAACACAAAAAAACCCAGTTGGAAGTGGAAGTTGATCACCCGCCACATGAGGTATCTTGTCTGTTTAAAAACAGTCTCTTTAGCACCATGAGGATAAACTTTTACTTGAGTTTGTTTTACAAAACACAAGTAAAAATAAATGGAAAATGTATTGAACTGGGACAGACAGGATGAGAACTTCAGCATAACCTGTCAGAGTTGTCTCAGGTTCTGAAAACTGTATTTATGAGTGTAGCTCTAAGAAGCAACCTTTGCATCTGATGTTACTCTCTAAACTCTGAGGTGTTTTAAATTTTAAATATTGTCACTAGCACAAAATATTTTCCAGAATTCATGTGGAAAATTCTGTAAATTAAAATAAGTGAAGTCTTTACCATGTAAAACCCCTTTCTTTTTATGATATTGAAAAACCCCAGAAAACAAAAATATATAAGCTATATAAAATAGAGAATAAATTACTTATAAAATTACCTTTGCCAATTGCTGTGTGCTAGTTGGCACGCAGAGTTTTTTAGAATTCTTTTTGTTAGACACTGAAACTAGAGGTGGTTAATATATGAACTGTAAAATAAATTCTGCCTTTCTAACTTGTAACCTTAGACTTGGGTGAGTACAGTAGCTGTAATCAAATTGCTGTGAGGTGTTTTTTTTGAAAACTAACATGCATGCTGTGTTCTGCATGTCTTCCCATGCTTCTTGAAATAGGCAATGTATCAGGAACACAAAGATTGGATTCTGCTACAGTAAGGACCTACTCCTGTTAAAGCCTTCTCCTGGTGAGTAAAGTTGATAGGTATTTATGATAGGTATAAAGTAGCTATTTATGAAATAAAGTGTCAGGTATTTTAGTACAGTGAATTTACACACTTACAAAACCATTTCAAGTTTTCAGGGTAGATTGTTATATTGAAAATCTGGAGCTTATTTCCTACAATGAAGACTATGAGTGTTTAAATATTTACTTTTGTAAATACTGTATTCTTTCTGAGGTTTTTTTAAAACAGCCTCAAAAAGGACCCGTTCTAAATAGCTGTGTAGAAAGTGTTGAAACCAAAGGCTGGATGAAACAGCTAGTGAAAGTGGGGAGGAGGGAAGGGAACTAAATTAGGCATATAAAGGAAAGAAAATAATTTAGCATGTGACACTGCAGTTCACATTATTGATCTTTCAGAGTCTTTGCTTGGTCAAAGTTACCCTGCTACAGTATACTTCAATATTGAATTGTTATAGGGGTAACTGCGCCATTTTCCAGTTCTTGGATACTTCATGCCACTGTGATTGCTTAGGCTGTCTGGTTGGATTTAGCTACATGCAGCCTAAATTTGGGTAGCTGTGAGCAGTGCTGACAGTAAAAGGCAGCTTGATAACACAAGGGTGTTTAACACAAAATACATGTATTCTGGCTTATGAAAGATGTGTAGTCCTGTCTTACTCCAGGATTTGGAGTGGATTTTTCTTCAGCAGTCTCTGCTGTATTTTCTCACGGAACAGTATTTCTCTTGTTTTACAAACAAGTCTGGAAACTAAATTTTTTTTTTTTTTTTTTTTACTATATTGGATTTTTAAAAAAATAAAAATCCAGTGAAGCTTTCTGTCACTAGCTTGTATCTTCCATGGGCTATAAATTGCCTGTCTCTTCTGCTTACAGCTTCCTTCCTTTCTTCTCACCAGTAACATCCCTACCAACTCATGTATTGGCTGCCTTTTCTTCAAATTCTGAACCTTTTTGCATATACAAGTTTAGTTCTAAAAAGTTCTTATGTATGAAATGTTGAGAAGGGAAACTCTTGTACATAGCAACTCAGATCATGTGGATCTGTCAGTTTATAATCTCAGGGGCTATCTTAAATTTTTTTTAGTTTCAAGGCATTGAAGTTTTAAGTCCTCCCCTCCCCCAGATTCTCCCTACTGTTTCAGGATTTTCTGTAGCCAGATGACCTAGGATAAAAATCTAGGGAGCAGAAATATTTGACCTCATGTGCTTGACTTTGCATTGCAACTGAAGATTACAGAAGGCAATAAAATTGTATACATCATGGCATGGCAATAATTCGATGCATGGCTGCTACACTACTGAGCTGTTTGTGAGAAACTTAGAATGAAGCGTTTTTAAAAAAACTGCTAATGGATTTGTTTTGTGTTTTTCTTTTTGTGTGTTTTTTTGTTTTGTTGTTGTTTTTACAGTTTACCCACACTATTTCTACCGGTGATATGCAGCATTTTGAACATTTGGAACCCTTAACCTGTTAATACTTGTTAAATGGACACTTTGAGATATTTTATTACAGAGTTTTTAATTAGCAAATAAATTCATGAGTACCATAGAGAAAATATTTTAGAATCTAAATGTTTCTTATATTTATGTGACTTCTCATTTATATAGTTACTTACTTTTTCTGTTTCTATTCAGTCTACAAATCAAATCATTGCTGATTTTTTTATTCTAATTTTAGTCTTTCCAACTGAATGTACTGTAATGCTTGTATGTATATGGCCCTATGAGTAATATAGGGTTTTTGTAAATTATGCAGTTACTGTAATTATCATTGTTTTTTAATAATGAAACTGAAGGTGAAAAGGATTTTAATACCTTTATAAAAGTATCATGACACCAAGCAGTATATATTTTGTCTTTCGGAAATGTTAGCTTAGATCTGAAAACAAGTCCAGCTTTTTTTCAGGTAAGCATATGTTGTTGTAGAAGGTATGGTACATGATTGTTCTTCTTTTCAGAACTGTACCTTTCCACCAAGAGGATTTCTCAAGTAGTGGAATTTGTCTTTATTTAAAATGTAACTTGTTTTAAAAGCTGGGAGGAACTATAACACTACGGAACATGTTTTAGAAGTGATTGACTTGGTCATAACACTCTCTGCTGTATTAGTATAGCGTATCTTCACAGTGACTGAAAACAAGCCATAAACCAAGAACTGTTTTTATCTTTTTTTTCCTTAACTGAGGAAGATAGACTTCATAATAATTCCTGGTCGTAATCCACAGGCCACAGAGTTTTTTGTCCTAGATCTTTTTGATTGAAAACACTTGTGGAAAGATGCTGGTGAAACTAGTTGTAATGGACCAATCATGAAGCACTGCAGTCTCATGTCACACGAGTAGTGAAAGATGAAGGTACAATGGGCTGAAAACTAAAGCAGTGCAACTTCTAATAAAGGCCTTACTTTTCTTATGTAAGTCATCTTTTGTGTTTTGTAAACTTGTTCTAAAGAGTTGTCTGGACTTTACTTTTGATGGTTGTAGCCATTTTGGACTGTGTGAGTAGAAAATGTATCCAACACTTGTAAATGGCATATTAAAAAGCCAGCAAGAATCTGTTCAGATGGTGCATTATTTATTATGCAACAATATATATAGCATGTCTTTTTTCTTATTTTGTTTTCCACTTTTAACTTGCTTGTAAACTGAAATTCATTGTTACTGTTCTGTTTTTCTATTAATCTTTTGTGTATTTTCAGATTATGTAACGATATGTACAGTCTACTTTTGAACTATTTTTATCACAGTATTATTTATTGCTTTCTTTCAATAAAGTACTGATGCATTTTCCACTGCCAATAAAACACTATTGAAAAGCTAAGATCTAATTGTATGCAGGCAGATACTTTTGCGGTGAATGGATATTGTCAATAAAGCATCTTAATGATTGTTTGCTGCCCTGTAGATCTTGATTCAAATGATGACTTTTCTCCAGTAGAAGAATATTCCGTTAGATGTGACCTTTTCTTGGGAATTGTTCAAGTTCACATGCGTTAATCAGTTTTTGAAAACCAGTTTTCAGAAGAAAACCGCTTTATTGCCTACTTCTAGTAGTAGTTAGAGCTATGATTTACTTTTAAAAAAAGTAACAAAAACCTATTACACAACTTCAGTGTGTTCTGGTCCATGTCATGAAGATCGAAGCGCTGTCCTATATAGCAGCAACAGCTGCTTTGTTAATAAAATGAGATTACGACCCTAGTGATATTTGGGGAGAAACATAGGGGTCGAGGGAACCAATACAAGATTGCATCACAATAGGGCTGTTTATGTCAATTTTAATATATTTGTAAACCATTTCTTGTGTAGAAGGAAGACAGAAGGATAAACTTCCAGAATAACCGGAGCAGTAGTGAAGCATATTTCGTCATGTCCTCTAGATCAACAGCAGGATGTGGAATGCATGGAATGGAGAAATACTGCCATTGATGCTTTAAACATTGTTCAGTAATGCATCTCTGTTTGTCTAGCTTGTCCATATGAATTGCTGTCTGATCATTTGCAGTCTCTTTTATATTTTCAGAGAATCTATCTTTCTAGAAAAAGCTAAAATGAAACTGCAGGAGGAGATCCTGACTCACTGTTCAGCTAAACTTCACTGTTTAGAAAAAAAATTGCATAGACATTTCTGGTCACTGATGTGATAGTAGGTGTTCAAAGTCGTGTATTTTGTTGCTTCTCAAAGGTGAAAACAACGCGGAATAGACTTGTAAAATGTGAAAAGAAAATACGTTTATTATTTTAAGGCTGTAAAACCTTAACTGTTATGGAACAATGGAATTGACATGAGAGCTAGAATAAATGAGTGAAATAGAAAAAGCTTTCACGAACTGGCAAAACTGTGTGGTGACTTCCTTCTGAATTATACAGCAAAGCTATCTCAGAGAAAACAAGAAAAACACTTCTCGCTCAATTTTCATAAACCCCTCCCAGAAAGAAAAACATGCATGTGCGTGTGTAAAAGGCATATGGATATGTTACAGTAATCTTTAAATAAAGCTTGGTTATATTTAACTTTTTATAAAATTGCTGAATGTCCTTAAAGGCTTTAGTTGGAAAGAGTGCTGTAAAAATTAAAGTAGGTGTTTTAAAATGTGAGAACCCTTTTTATCTGCAATAAGGAGATGGTAGAATTATCTGAGAGAACTTTAAACTTCCGTTTTTTGCATGCTTAGAGGATGGGGAATCTCAAAACAGCTGTTACAACTTACTTCATCTTTCTCCTTTCAAACTGATGTAGAATTAAAAGACAAGAAGTTGCTTTTGCAGTGTCTTATGGACAGTAGGGGTTTATCGTGCCAAAACTCAGAGCAGAGCATGTGAATTAGTTCCAAGTAGAATTTATGCTTGGAACTAGGTAGAATGAAAATTGCGGGGGTCAGCAAAATTAATTTTCAGATAAATAAAAATTGACACAGTGTTACATTGGAGGAGTTATTTCAGGGGTGATATTTTTGTTGAAACTAAAGAATTACTTTGCCTTTAAAAGGAAAGTGGTTTTTCACTTCTTGATAATTCCATTTGTAGTTTTGGTGCACTGCTTAAACTCAAAGTTACTCTAAATGTTATTAATTTCATTTTTTGTTAATAATAACTTTGTGTCCCCCCCCCAAAAAAAAAAAAAAAGAAAAAAAAAGGCAATTGTAGTCTAATTTAGTAGCAGCACCTTGTGGTTTTCTATGGCATGTAGGAATGGATGGATGAAAAGTGATCTATAAACCACCTGTATGCAGAGGGACAGGCGAAGGCTCTCCAAAAGGGCACAGCGGCAGAGCCGGAAGTAATGCCAAAAGGATCGAGGTTTGCTGAGCCCGCTTTCTCTAGCAGACATCTTCTTAAGAGTAAGTTTAGCCCAATTTTTAAAATACACTATATTCAGATTATAGGGTAAATGACCCTATGGTTAATCCAGAAAAAATTAATTGAGCCTATTTAGACTGTGAACTGACTACATTTGGCTTTAGGCGACCGGAGGTAGCTGTCCCACTAAGACTGGGAATTTTATGTTGTGTTCCTTCCTCCAAAACTTGTGAAACTGTTCACCTGGATTTTTTTTAACTTACCCTTTATTACAGTTTGAATGTGTGTATTTATCCGTAATGTTTTTCACTGGAAATGTCATTCCTTAGAGCCTGTTTCCCCTCCTCCAAAAGATATAACCAAACAGTGGGCGAACAAATAACTCTTCAGGTACTAAGGCTGCATTTTAAAACCTGATTGTTTCGCTTTTGGCATCTGTTTAATTTCGCCAGCCTGTCCCCAGTCGCATGTGAACCTTTTGCCCACCGATAAAAGAGACGAAACCCCTCAAGACGGCGTAGTTGCAATTTCGAAAACATGATGGTGCAAAAGTGAGTATTAAGAAAAAAACCAAACCAAATCCGCTGTAGCCCTCTTAAAACTCCTGGCGGTGCATTTTTAGTGTGCAGTAGTAGTGCTTGGCTATCTCATCCTCCCTAGCGATTTTAAGAAATAGGTAAAGGAATGAATCCATTCCTACATGCCATAGAAAACCACAAGGTGCTGCTACCTAAATTAGACAATTGCCCTTTTTTGGGGGGGGGCAAAGTTATTATTAACAAAAAATCCAGTATGGATTTAGATAGATAGATAGATAGATTTTTTTTTTAATGTCTCGGAGTACTGCTGGGTACAGACGTCTCCCTCCCCCGGCTGTGCCCCGTCCTGCGGCGGGGCGGCCTTTCCGGGGGGCGCGGGCGGCCGGGGCAGCACCGCCCGGCGGGGCGGGGCGCGGCGGGTCCCTCTCCCACCTGGAGCCGCCCCGCCGTGCGGGAAGAGGAAGTGGGAGCTCGGGAGAAGCGGAAATTGCAGCAGCAGCCGCCGCCGCCGCCAGCCCGGGAAGCACCGGCGGGCAGCCAGGGCAGCGGTGGCCGCAGGAGGAGGCGGCGGCAGCAGCCGGCGGGCGGCAGCGTAAGCGCGGTGGGGAGGGGGCGCGGGGGCTTCCCCGTCCCGCTTTGCCCGCCGGCGGAGCGGGGCGGCCCCGGGCGACGGCCCCACGCCCCCCTTGCCGCCGACGGGGGAGAGCCCCGGCGGGGCCGGCCGGCCGGCTTTGTTGGGCCGGGGCGGGGGCGGCCGCGCCCCGCGGGGGAGGGTTGGGGCGGCCCGGCCTTGCGTGCGGCCGACCCCCGGGTCTTGCCGGGCCGGGGAGGGGGGCGCGGCCTCTAGCCGCAGGCCTGGCCGGCGTGCGGGGCGGTGCAGGGCTTCTCCCCGGTTCTCCCGGCCCTCCGCCCGCGGAGCTCCCTGAGGGGGGCGCGGGGCCGGAGGGCGCTGCCCCCCTGGCAGCCGGTCGCTCTGCTGGGGAGAGGCCGAGCCAGGCTTATGTGACTCTGTCTCTTTTTTTATTTTATTTTTTTTTTAAACTCTGTGAAGCTGCCCGTAGTTCAAAGGCCCCAGAGCTGGTAACTCGAAAGAAGAAAGAGCGTCTGCTGTAGGACTCGGGGGGCTTGGAGAAGGCAGTGGCGAGGAGGGGAAGACGGGGTGAGCCGCGCCATGGCCTGCGAAGGTCGGGCCTGAGGTTATCATCGTGTACTCAGAAGAGAGGAGTTTCCCTGCAGCGTTCTTTTCCTCTGGTGCCCTGACGGTGCTGCCGGGGCGAATGGCAAGCTGCCGGGGCGGACCGCCGGTCCCCAGCAGGTAGCAGGGCCAGGATGAGTCCACGGTGCCCCCATCGAGCCTTGGCGTAGGCCTAGAGCTGCTGCTTGGTTCTCTTCACCTGCAACGCTATGTCTGGGCTTAAAGCGTTGGTGTCTCCCTTTGTTCCTTCCAGGAGTTGGTCCGTAGGCCCTGGGGAAGAGGGGAGTTCCCGAGGGTGCCGCTAAAGGTGCTGGGTAGGATGCTGTGACTGCTGATTAGTCATAACAGTGGCGAAGAGCAGAGCTGGCCAGATAAATTCAAAGCATATATTTAGCCTCCATTTGCGTTTGAACCGTAATGTTTTCTTTTTCCTTCAGAAATTTGACCATGTGAGTCAGTGACTCATAAATAGATCATATTTCTCCACGTTTTGCTGTGGAAGAGATGCTAGAATAGCAAGCTGCTGTGGAAACCGGGCTTATTCCTGTTAGCTCCCCACTGGCAATGGGAAGTCTTGCCTGAGATTCCGTTGTTACTAGGCTGCTTTGCTCCCTTTTGTAATTCATTTTATAGAATGCAGCGTTGAGGTGTGGAAAAATATTGGCCTTTATGTGCACAATTTAGGAAGAAACATGGTGGATTCTGGGTTTTGTAAGGGTGTACCTGTGAAATCCGTCTTTTCTTCGTTATTGTTTGTGAGAGTTTGAGGAGGAAGCCAAGAAGTCTAAACTTAAGGATCTAGCTTTTGTTCTTTCAAATACCCGAACACAGCTGAATGCACAAAGCAAAACAAAACGATCAAGTGAATGCTTGAACCAAGTACTTGGGGAAAAAAGTTGTGTTTTGCACGAAATACGTAGAGTAACCATGCGCATGTGTACCTGCACTTCAGCTCTTGTTACCTGAAGTCCATTTCTAACAACGTGCACAGCGTACAGCATGGTGAAGCACTGAGGGAAGGATACAAGCCATCCCTCTTAGGAGCAACCATAGGTTTGTGTTTGGTTACAAAGTTAGAACTTGGACCTTGGGGTGAGTTTCATCATTGAGCTGGTTCGGTTCTGCTTTCCAATGCCTTTGTTTTGGTGAGAGATTTGATTTTGGTGAAGGCCACATGGCGAACTAAAGAGCAGGAGAACCTGAGACACGATCGCATGAGAGAAGGCTTTTTAGGATATACTAAGGAGAATGATAAAATACCAATGTTCTAAAGGTTTGTATTATAAACGTGTAGTCTCACAAGTTTTCTGGATATTAAGTAACGTAACAAATGCTAGTTCCTTAATTCCAACAGGAATTTGGAGATGGGGGACCTGAAGAAGCATAAGGGGAAATGTACTACTACTTTGTCCGGATGTCATCTGCGCTGCTCTTGCACCCTCCTTCCAGGCTACTCTCATTTGCCACCTTGGTGTTTGACTATCAGTTTTTCAGTTGCTCTCATTCTTGCTACCAGTCCTGAAATTTCTGAAATGCTCCATAAAACTGGCTCGTTGGTTTATTCTGTCAGGCTGAAGAGCAAGCGGTGTTTTTCTTCTCTGTGCACTTTGCCTATGGATTATTGGTTATGCATTTAAAAGGGAGTTTTCATTCCACCTACTGAATTATGCTTGTGTGAATGAAATAGTCCATGATAACCATCCTTATAATCTATTCTTAATTAGAAAGATAAAGGGTAGTGGACAGAATGATGGTATGTTAAAGAACTGAACTCTAGCGGAATAGCGATGAAGAAAAGAAATCCTTCCTCTGACTTGTGTACCTGAAAAAGCTGGGAGAACAGAAAGCTTTTTTTGCTGTTTTTGTTATGCTTTTTAGAATTTATTTATTTTTATTTACCTAGAATAAAGGGTATAAAATACAGCCACTAGCACCAGGCAGGTCAGGTGTTCTGCTCACTAGTCACGTTCCAAAGTGTTCATTCGAGGTGTCCAACTTGATACTCCGCAGGGGATAAGGTTTCCAGAAAGTGAGATGCCCAAAATCATTAGTCGCTTAAAAGTGTTGAATGTTGTTTCTGGATGTCATTGCTTGCCTTTTTGAGTTTTGCTTCCTGCTGTCAGTACTCCAGCACTCGCTCTCTGTTTCTTCTGAAAGTCAGGTGAGACACTTCAGTTTGTGTAAGTATTTCACAAAGGGTGATCTGAGAAACTAGTAACTCTTGCACTCAGTTGTTGCAGGCAGGTGGACTAATGTCTAGATTGCATGCAAATTCTTACAGTTGTTTGGATTTCTTTCGTAATGCTGAAACTCATTACACAACGGAGGAAACATGTAGGTTATGCTGCCTAATAAGCAATATCACGCTTATCATTAGTAATGGCTGGGAAAAAAACATCTCTTCCTATGCCTTAAATATATGCACCGGATCTAGAATTAGTGACAGTCTTCAGAAGTGGATGTTGGTTTGGAGACCTGTTTGAAGGGAAGTGAATTTTTCAGTGCAGTGAATGAAGAAAAGACACATATGAATTTGGGCAAGGAAAGACTTCCTTGTTCTCTTTGAAATCACATCGGTGACCGCTCCTAACCTTTTTGCAGTGCCAGCAGGAAAACTAAAAGGGGTTTTCAGACCAGCTTGAGAAGGCAGCCTGAGAGCCAATGGTCAAATCTACTTTCACTACAAATACAGCTTCTGTTTATTCTGTTAAATAACAGACTTTATTGGGAATTTTGGACTGCGTCTCCATCGGCTTATACATAATATACAATGAGTTGACGTGTAACTGGAGTGTGACAGTGCTTCTTCTGATGGTGTTGCAGATGTGGAAGGCTACTGCAGGCCACACCATTTCTGTCAATCAGGATGACGGAGCCGATGACTGGGAGACGGATCCTGATTTTGTGGTATGGCTTTCGAATTGTATCGACTGAGCGGAAGTGTGTTACGTAACACGTTAAAGAGTAATTCTTCAGGGCGGGGGCTATGTCTCAGCAAAATAAACTGATAGGAGCATGTTCCTGGAAGGAGGGAGAATTAAGGGGTTTTGCCTGTGAGTGATTAACAAAACTACCTTGTCTTGGCTGGGTTCTGCAGGGAAGTCTGTATGGAAGAGATTTGTGTCAAGAAGCAGCAGCTTCTTGGGGCTGAATGTGTGCACTGTGCATTTCAGCAGGAGACAAAGCACAGGGCTCACAGCAGAAGAGAAGTGAAGGTGGCCTTAACTGCTTTTCTAACTCTTCTGATCTCGCCGACGGCTGAAGGCTTTTGCTGTCAACTCTAAAGTGCAAATAACTAGTAATGCCTTTGGGTTTTTGACTGTTTTATGTGTGTCCTTCACAGAATGATGTGAGTGAGAAAGAACAGCGCTGGGGGGCCAAAACTGTGAAGGGATCCGGCCATCAAGAGCACATCAAGTAAAGCAGCTCTCTTTTTAAATTTATTAATAGTCACAATCCCAGGCGACTTAATCAACTCATGTTCTCGGTTACTTGTATCTTCATAATTAAAACAAGAGTTTCTCTGTAGAAGATTGATTATTTGCCAGATTGCTGGTTTTTCAAATATGTCAGTATCTTCAGATCTGAAATCTTAAAACCAGAACTGTGGTGTAGGGACTCTTAAATCTTTTGTTTTAACTGGAAATGTTATTTTTCCTGCTTTTTTGTGTCTGGAAAGTTTCTTCATTCTGTTTTGGTGCAAGAGCAAATACTGCCAGGGAGTAAGTTTGTGTTGGGTGATCTGAGCAGCTTCAGTTTGGTACTTTAATGATACATTTGGTCCCTTAATTCTTAGGCTTTGTTTAGAAAACTGCTACCAAACTCATAAAAATTCTGGCAAAGTAACAAATCAAGCCCTCTGGCAGAAAAGCAAATGAATGCATCACGAAGGGCTACATGAGACAGAAATAATCCATCTTCTGAACCTTGTACTTCTTACAAAAAGTGTCTTAAGACTTAACTTTAAAGCAGTTGTAGGAAATCTGCGATTGTGATGTTCACTTTGGTTTTGCTTGTGTGTTTCTGGGGCATCCACCCACGGGGTATAAAGCTAAGAATAAATGTCATCAGTGTTGCAAACGGAGAGAGACTGAACTATGTGGCTTACTTCAGGGATCAATTTTATTCTGCCCTATTTGGAGTGCAGTGGGGACGCCTACTGGCTGAATTACGCCTGAGGAAGCTTTAAACTCAGGTGGGAAGTGTTTTAAGGTACAGATTTGTCCTTCTTGTATGTAGCCTGCACAACCGTAAGTTCAATTCCTGCACATTGCAAGGGAACACTTGGGGAAGAGGAGGTGCATGTCTCCTTGCATCCTTATTTTGCATTATAGTTGTGTCCAGAATGCTCAGTTAGAATTAGAGTCCCGTTACCATAGGGACCATATGATAAGAGATGATCCCTATTCTGAAAAGTTGCCATCTAAATAAAAAGTGTTGGAAAGAACTTAAATTAGGATGTGAGAAGAAAATATGTTTCAGGCACATATAAATTCTAGGTAATTGATTGTTCAAATAGCAAAATACCCTTCCATGTTAGTCTTAAAACCAATGCTTTTTTTTTTTTTCTTTAGACAATGTTTTGCAGTGGAATAAATTCTGTTTCTCAGAATATTACGAAGTGCTTTGTGCACTAAAAAAATGGGAAGGGCTTGAAAAATACAAGTTGTCCAACTTTTAATTAAGATTGTATTTTTATCATCCTTTTATTTTGCATCTTTTTGAAGTTATTTTCTGAAACTTTCTTAGTAAAACTTGCTGCTAAACTATCTGTCTTTAAAGTATTCATCAGCTGAGAGAGAATGTATTCCAAGAACACCAGAACCTCAAAGAGAAGGAGCTTGAAACAGGACCAAAAGCTTCCCATGGCTATGGAGGGAAATTTGGCGTTGAACAAGATCGCATGGATAAAGTAAGTATGAATGCTTTCCTGGGATGATATTGTAAGCCTTGCCTTGCCTTGCCAGTGGCCAGCACAGCTATATATGTGAGTTACACTTGTTGAAGGTGCAAAGTTGTTCCAAAGAAGGTTCCAAAGTTGTTCTTTGCTAGGTTTGGAGACGTAGAAGCTCAGATCATGGCATAAGCTGTATACACCGGTGGCTTATTTTGAGGGCAGAAGCATCGCTCTTACAGTGCTCTAACAAGAACACTTGTAACCACTATTACCCTTGTAAATCTGTCAGGTATCGCGCTCTGTTCCCTGATTAAATCAAGATGCTCCTACAGAAAGAACTGAACTAAAGCACTTGAAGCATCAGGAACAAGTATTTCTGGTGGCAAATTAGGATTCTGTGAATGACGAGGAGAATTTCTGGGATGTGCAGTGGCCCCACATGTTTTTGTTTGATGCTTGCTCTGTCTTCAGAGCAAGTCTACTTGCTTGTGTCCTGGGTGGATTCCCCTGGAGTCAAGATTCAAGTTTCTAAAAGTATATTTCTAAATTAAGGAAGTACTTCATGTATTAATATATCCAGTATTTTTTTTATTTCGATGCCAGCTCTTCTGTGCATATAGAGGTTGCCAAAGAATGAAGAAAAGGGTGTGCTGCTGCTTTTAAATTAGAGGGCAACTCTCTTAAACAGTGGTAAACTGTGAACAGTGACAAGTAATGCAAGTATTTCAAAATAGTTTGTACTTCATTCAGATGGTAATGTATTACATAAGGACTTGATGGCTGTTTAAGTTACACTCTATTAACAAAAGTAGTGATAATTCTTAATGTAATTCCATTACGCATGTGATAATTAGACAGGCATATCAACTTCTAGCTAGTTTCTTTCATGTACGCTGTTAAAATAAGAGCCAAACTGTTTCCTGAATAAGAATTATTTTATTTTCTTACTTTATTTACTTTCTGGGTTTCTAGTAATTTGACAGCCTTAAATTTTTGCTGAATTCCCGTATTCCAGAGTAAATTGCTGTATAATTCTCAATGGGCCTTTGAAATAGGCTAACCTAACCTTTGAATCTGGGAAAGGAATTGCTGAGACCATTCAACCATTAGGCCTGTTCTGCAGCTGCGCAGCTCTCTAGTGTCAGCAGGTTATCCCTCACCTGTGTCCATGGGGAAAAAAGAAAGAAACAAAAGTGAGTACTGTTTCCTGTAGGCCAGAATTAATCACCAGGAAAAACATAATGGTCATGCCCATCTGAGTGATACTGGTGGCAGGAGATGTTCATAATTTATTTTTTTAATAAAGCTTTCTTCCTTATAACTGTAGTTCTAAAACCTTATAATTGAGATCTCTCCTTCACAGGTATCTGTGGCTCTGTGCAGGTGTGCTAGTATTAAGGCTTGACTCACCTGAAGTAAATGAGCATTACTGCAGTGTTGTCCATGGTACAGGTTTTTGCTGCATTTAGGACAAAACCTTGATGCTGACTTAAAATGAACAGCTACATCATTCTATACGCCAGGCCTCTGTAACTGATTTAAAATGTAGCAGAGTATTGTGCTGAGGAATTACGAGGGTAATTTACTCTGAAATACAGATTTCCAAGAAAAATCTTTTTCTAAGTCTTTTCTAAAAAGAGGTATATTGTAGTGCCTTGGTATTTGATGAAATGCAGAAAGTTCTGGTACCACATAAAGAAAACAATGTGCTTAAACCTTACCTGCCTCAATTGGTATAACAAAAGAGGGATCATGTAAAACCGCATAAAACCTAGGATTTTCAGAGCTTCGTGTCTTACGTAAATGTAATGGGTAACAGGAAGAAGAAAGGGAGGTGGGAGCCTTTTCTGTCACATTTAAAGTTACTATACTACAGAACACCTGCAAAATGAACAAGAGTATGACTGTTTCAGTCAGGAAAAGAAAGGAGCTTTTATATTGCTTGTAAGTTAAGGTGGTGTCCTATTATGGACATCCTTGTTCTGTTACCTGGCAATTACTTCGGCCATTATGTGCAGTAATGTTTTGCTTTCCTAAGTGCTGGGAACGTTCCCCCCAGCACCTGGGGGGGGGGGGGGGGGAGGGCAAATACTGTAAAAGCCAAGTTACTTACGGTTTCTAGACACCTTGTGTCCTCAAATTAATTCACCTTGGTCCAGCTGTCTGATACTGGTACAAGATAAGCAGTTTCTCATTCCTCAAAGGTCGGAGCCTGGGGCAGCTGCTTGGAGGGTGCTCTGCTGCAGCCGCAGATGCCGACTGCCCCGCGCACGGGGACGGGTGCTGGAACCTGCGGTGCTGCACGGGGCGGGTGGTGGTGTTGAGTCAGGAGAGGTGCTTGTCACAGGGTGCAGCCTCTCAATCTGGACACGGCTGCGTGCAGCAGGTTTATAGGGTCTTCTCTTTCTGCCTCTGACAGGAATTGTATGCATTTGAGCAATAGACTCAAATGTTAGATTAAAGTGGCAACTTGCCAGTTGCTCTGGCCAGTGCTCAGTTTTGGCACTGGACAAGAAAAAACATATTTTGGCTATGGTATGTAGCACCCCTGAAGGTGCTAGGATCTAGCATTGATTCCAGGATCTAGAAGGGTATCCTAGCACTAGATTAGTGTAATACTAGCAAACGCTATCTGGATGTACTTTCAGGTATGTAATTACATATCCTTGTGTCTTACCTGAAGCCAGTGACAGGGCGATGTAACTATGCCTCGACTTGCCATGTTCAGCTTGGGTGCCAGGGACAGGATCAAATGGGAGGCTGTGGGGCTGGGATGCCTTTAGCACGGAGAGCTCTGTCTTGATGTGGATGCACTGCTTCATGTTGTGATGCCATTTTGCAAGTGAGGAGAAAGTATAGAGAGAAGATGCCTAATTTTGATTTATGCAGAAGATCAGGGTGCCTCCCTAAAAGAAAGTCAGTGGAAAACCTAGCTGTAGTTGTATTTGGTTGCAATCTAATACCAGCAAACAGATCTGTAATAATGTGCCTAAATACAAGGCTGTGTATTTTATCTGGAACTAATCCTTATTTTAAATTCTTCATGAACACCATCAAGATTTTTCTTGTTTTCATTCCTGTGGTTTTGAAGTAAAAATATAGAGCGTAAAACAGTCTTCATAAAATACAGTCATTGATGTCAGACTCTTTCTTGGCACTTCCCTTGTCTAGGCTGTATTGGTAGCATGGTGACAGTCTTGTAAAGACTTCTCAAGTGAGCAGCAGCTTCCAAGGAAATTAGTTTCAACAGTAAGAATGGCAGTAATGCATGTTTGTAACAAAGCTTATCCTCAAGTTCCTTGGTTGCGGGGTTTTCTCTTACATACAGAACTGTATAGAACTGCTGCCTGTTTCTGAACTTTCCAATTTCTTTCAGTCAGCTGTTGGACATGAATATCAATCCAAGCTTTCTAAGCATTGCTCCCAAGTGGATTCGGTGAAAGGGTTTGGTGGCAAGTTTGGAGTACAAACCGATAGAGTTGACCAGGTAAGCAATTTCATCTTGTACTGGAGCTACTTGAAGTAGTCGAGTTTATCATTTTGTATGTACAGCTGAAAAATTCCAATACCTTAAAATGCTGGTGTGGTCTGCTCTTCCTGCTGTATTTGAAGTTTAGCAATAAACTAACACTGACTGTTACGGAGATAAATTTCTGTTCAAAGCAAAATAGAAAAAAACCCTTATGGGAAATTGAGATGAGTTGAAAAGAAAACTGAAAAGAGATGTTAAAATATGCCTTTTAGCCAGGCTGTGTTCTTTGATGAGGATAAAATCAGCGTGAATGCTACAGAAGGAGGGATTTGGGGATGGTTTGTTCTGTATTGCAATATGAGCTACTGGGCAGGATAATTGGCAACCTGTTCCAAGACTGTGTAACAGCCCCAGCATGGAAATGCTGAATTCCTATTGTACTGAATTGTGGAACCTGGCAAGACTAGGGTATGTTGGTAGTACAATTTGCTTTGGCAAAGGATGACAAAAACCCTTGCCATGAATACATGTACTAAATTGTCATGTAAATGGATATGGCCTATAAGTTAAGTAGGTATTTATGCTCCCGATCAAGGAGGTCAGAGCAGTATGGAAAGACACAGGAACTTTCCGTGCTGTTTGTCCACTGAAGTGCATGCAGTTTTTCTACTAATATCTAACTCTTTGTCACACCTGCAATTTTATTTCTCTTCCAGTCAGCTGTTGGGTTTGAATATCAGGGGAAAACTGAGAAGCATGCTTCCCAAAAAGGTAAAGCGGTGAGGTGGTCGCCTCTGTAGACACATGGTTTTTTATAAATCATAGAGTAGATCTCTATTCTTTTACTCTTTGTAAAAGACCTCATTTAGTGAGGCCTCCACATGATGTTCTCAGTGAATCAAATGTTGAGGGGTTTGGGTGGAAGAGAAGATGAAAAAATGAATTTCAAAGCAATTTCATGAGTTGATGAGGTTTTAAGACAAGGAAGTAGCCTGTTATCATGAGTCTTATTTTTCTTTTAGAAGTGAGGTTCAAGGACATTTTAGAAAGCTTGGGAGTTGTTCTTTGCTGTATTGCACCCTATTGGAAATAGGGAGTAGATTTAAGAGGAGCCATCGTAAACTATAGGACTGTTGCCCATCTTATTTTCTGTGTTTAAAATTAAACTTAATTTTGTATGCTAAAGAGTGATATTTCAGTTCTGAAATAACTTTTCTTTTCCCTCCCCTCAATTGCTAGGATATGATGTTTCTATGAAAAGCTTCTTAATTTCATTTTTATTGTGCTTTGCTCTCAATGCAGACTACTCAAGTGGTTTTGGTGGAAAATACGGAGTACAGGCTGACAGAGTGGACAAGAGTGCAGTGGGGTTTGATTACCAGGGTAAAACTGAGAAACATGAGTCACAGAAGGGTGAGTAGACACACGTGTTGGTGGGTTCATACTCAGATGTAGTAGGCATTCATGATAGGCAGTGTTGTAAAATACTAATTTTTTACATCTGTTGCACTCCTGCTGAAAGTTAACACTGAACAAAAGTTATGTTGCTGAAAACTTTGACTTCTGAAAAAGAAACCTAAAACATAGATTCTCACTGGTTTTAAGTGATAAGCCAACTGCCATTACTTTGGAAGCAGGGCACATAGGTTTGTCTGGAGGTTTTTTGCAACTTCGTTTGAAAAGCTGTAGATTAAAGTACTGAGACTGTGAGCAGTTTAACCACAACAGAGAAGCATTTCTAAAAGAATCAGCTGTTTGTAGATTAAAACATTTATCAGAGTTAGTAGTGTTTAGAGTTAATATTGTGTTGCTAATCAGGTTTCCAGGAATATCTGATCAAAAATCGACCATTTTATTGAAAAATTTTGACATTTTTGCCATCTGTTTTCTGTTTATCTCAAAGAAATGTTTGCACTCTAGAAATGCTGAAGAGAAGAAGGGGGTGTTTGTTTAAAAGCATCCAGGCTGTTGCTGACATGGTTTTTGAAGTTCACTTTGCTATAAGTGTCTTACGAATTTTATCAAGGAGTCAAGTAGCAGAATTGCTGATATCGCCCAGCAGTTGAACTACATATGATGCTATTTTATTTTCCATCCTGAGAGAGTGTATTCTGAAGAATTTATGACTTCAGTGTCTGGAATCAAGATTAACCAGGGATGTCAGTGCTTCTTTTAATACGTAATGTAATGTTAGCAGGTCTGATTATCACAGTTTTTCAAGGTAATATTTTGTTATTGAACACTTACAAACAAAATTCTTCACTCTTATCTCTAGATTATTCCAAGGGCTTTGGTGGTAAATATGGTGTTGACAAGGACAAAGTGGACAAAAGTGCTGTTGGCTTTGAATATCAAGGCAAAACGGAAAAACATGAATCACAGAAAGGTTTTTATTATCTTATTTAAAAATACTAGTTCAAATCAATCAGCATTTTAAACCTGGGAAAAAATTTTTTTTTTTTTTTTTTTTTTTGTGGTAAATGTGTGTTTTGTGTATGCAGATTTTTGTTTCCCTTAAATGAAAAGGAAGGCATTGTAAACTGTCCCTGAGTTTCACAGTCTGATTTCCAAGGGGCCTTATGTCCGTATGGATGTTATTGAAATAAATGTGTAGTTGCACAGATCTATGGGATTCAGAGGCAGTATCAAATCCTTAATTATTTATATATCTATGTTGCACATATATATATGTGTGTTACATGGCTTTAGGTGGAAAGTGCATCAGATTCTTCAAATCTTTGAATGTTATTGAGCCTGGATGCTGTAACTTTCACTGGATTTGTGGTGCTTCCTTGCATCATGATCCTGGAGTTACTGAACAGGTATCCTTCCCCTCTGTTGAGGTAGTGTAGCAGGGGGGAAAAAAGAGTGAAAGAGAGTATCATCAATGACAGGGCAGCTTGTCCCATAAGATGTTCCTGTTTTTTTATTAAATACTGTTTACAGTCATAAACTGCAGTAATGTTTTCTGAAACTTCATGCATACAGATTATGTAAAGGGGTTTGGAGGCAAGTTTGGTGTGCAGACAGACAGACAAGACAAATGTGCACTTGGCTGGGACCACCAGGAGAAAGTGCAGCTGCATGAATCCCAGAAAGGTATATCAGTTCACAATTCTTTGCCGTTCTTTCTGACTTCCCTCATTTTGACTTTTCCCTGTGTTAACTGTCCTCCCCCGGTATCATTGGCCACAGCCTTATAGTAGCTGACATGAATCTCCTTTTTCTGTGTTTGAACGGTTGCTGTGTATTGGTTGTACTGGTGCCTGCAAAGCAGGTTTAACACGTCAGATGCTGAGGCCCTGAAAGTTCAGACTTAGTGATAAGTTCTCAGTGGAGAAGCTTTACGAGTCTGCAGGTAGCCTGCATTATTTTTTTCCTTTTTCAGTTGAGTTGTGCAAACCACAAACTAGCAATGTCTTTGTACTTTCAACAAATAATCTCCCTTTTCTGGTTTCTGTTATGTATATCCCTATTTTCATGCAGGGGAAATCTAATATCTAATGCTGTCCTTTCTCATTGCCTGTGAGGTACCTTTTCCTATGAAATACTGGTACCCAGAAGAAAAGTTGCAAAACAATGATTGCTCCCAAGCCCTCTGCCTGTCACCACTCTTAACTGAAAGAAATTAATTTTTTTTTTTTTTTTAATTAAAAGTGATCCTCAGAATATTGTTCTGTTGTATGCTCTAGCAGATTTGTTGTGAGAGGATTACCTGCAGCCCTTTTTTTTTGTGCCCTCATTTTATACCATATATTAAAATGGCTATTCTAAGGCAGCAAAAGAGAATGGTCATAGCTCTTAGCTGAGAGCTTTTATTCCTCAAGCTGTGTGGCAGCAGGAATATTCCTTTAAACAATGCTATGTAGGAATATCTGAAGGGTAGTCTCTGTGGACCCTATCTTAACACCTCCTTAAAAGTCAGATGTGTAGTGTACAAATGTTAACCACGCTGATGAAGGAAGCTCATTTTATTCTCTTGTATCCTGTTGTATGTTGTTTTGTTTTGGTGAAAATACTGTGTGTGTGTTTGTGTTCATAATGTTGATCAAATGCAAGTGCATTATGCAGTATGTATGAAAAATGTTGAGAAGTGCTTTTTTCTGTGACTTCAGAATGGTGTTCTTATGTCTGATAAATCATGTTGACATCTTCTTAATCTCAAGTGGAAACTTCTTTTGAATTTACTCTTACAAAAGTGTATTGAGATTTTTTGTTTTTTCACCATCCAAAATTATTGGTAATTGAGAAATACTGCAAAAATTATTTTCAGTGTCTCTGACTAAACTTCTCTATTTTCCTCCCTTCATTTTAATTTATTACATGTGGCTTTTTCAGACTATAAGAGTGGTTTCGGAGGGAAATTTGGTGTACAGACAGAAAGGCAGGACCCATCTGCTGTGGGGTTTGATTACAAGGAGAAACTAGCCAAGCATGAATCTCAACAAGGCACCGTTTTCACTTGTTACTTTCTTAACAGTGCAGCCACTTCTCACACAGTCTTAAATAGTTGTCTGAGTAGATTGATGCTAGTAATGTGCAGGCACTTTCTTGCGCTTCTATTCCTACATGATCTAGCAATGTTCTTCCATTTTATTCTTAAAATGTTACATAAAGCAAGCCTGTATTCAGGAAACAGATATCCAATGTTTAGTTAACAGCTCTACAACATTATGCATTAAGTTAATAGCTATACATACAGTGTGATAATAACGACATTAGTATGTCTAGTATTATTAGTATGATGTTAATGACGTCGTGCTTACCAGTTTTAGAGTCTAAATGTGAAGTTTTGCCTGGACAAATTGGAGGAAAAATATTCAGATAAGGACCATGCATGTAACCATTAACAAGCAATGGGTTATAGCAAGATCATTTTAAAATGATTGTAGTCTTTAAAACAAGAAGTAGGGAATGTTTGTGGTTCTTGGGTGAGCAAATACTGTTATAATGCTCTCTTTATTCATTGTGAAATAGTTGGGGTACAAACCATGAATTCCTGGTTTTCCGTTATCTTAAAGTGAGAAGTCTGGATCAGGAAAATGTAAGTGTAGTATATTTATTCTGGCTGAAAATACATACAAAGCTGAAGAAAATGAGGTTGTTCATTCTGATAGTCAATATTTTTCTGTGCTACAGTGACACAAATTCAAACTTTTAGAGTGTCAGATGTGCCTTAGCAGAGCCCAAGTACAAACACTAAACTAGCTGGCTAGGGGACCCAGGTGGTTTTGGAGCTGAGGAGAAGGAGTAATTGCGATTGTATTCCAGGGGCGTAGAGGAAAGCCTGTCCGTCTACAGAGTCTAAGGGCACGTTCCTACAGCTCACTGCCACCAGAAAGAGGTGTTTTTCCAGCCACACACTCTTGCCGCTTCTGTTGCGCTGGCTCTGGTGCTTGTCAGACATTTCTCTGAGTACAACTCACTAGAAAGAGCAGAAAGCTACTCTTGTTAGGGTTGGTTTGTTGTTTTTCTTGTTAATGCCACTAGTGAGTTAAACTGATTTTGAAGTGTAACAAGTGCTAGAGTCAGCGTCAGGTGAGAGTAAGAGTGTGCAGCTCAGGGGTGGTACGGAATAGTGCGGCCACCCCGTTTCTGTGGCGGTGAGTTGTTGCAGGCTCGTGCTGTCTTGTGGAATTGCCCTTTTCCATATGTAGAGCAGGAGTTATTACCAATGACTTTAACGTTCATCAGTTGAGTATCACAACCAAATCCACTGGAATGAGAAATTTGTTATATTTTCCTGCCATTCATAGAATTTACCAAGTTAAAGAGAAAAAAACACCTCTGTGGTCACCGAAGACTGGATATCGCTCCTTTGAGCAAAGCAAAATGGCTTAGGTTATATGATTACTGCAGAGGGCTAAGAATTGGTGCTGTGAAAGGCTGTGTTACAGAAGTGATGCATTAGAAGGGCTCATCCCTTATTCCTTGCTTGATACCTTATCAGTCCTCAGCTTAATGTTTACTCAAAGAATGCATGTGGCCCACAATCTGTCATCTGCTGGTGTACCTGAAGGCTCTTGCAGTTATGTATCCTTTCTGCATCAAAAAACAAGTTGCATTTTCTTTGGCGGCTGTCACTGTATCTCTGCATGCAGCTGAAATGGCTATTTGCATTTGAAATGGCTATTTGCATTTGGCAGAAAGATGGGAGGGACAACAAACTCCCTACTCTAACCTTTTTATCCTGCTTTTAGATTATTCAAAAGGATTTGGTGGGAAGTATGGTGTCCAGAAAGATCGGATGGATAAGGTAAGTGGCTTAAAAGAGCCATGACTTAAATAGTCTGTAGGGATACAAAATAGTCTGGTTAGATCTGTAGTGTTCAGCTCTTTATTTCTGGGTACTTCTCCAGTCTAACAGTAGAGTTCTGTGCTTTTCTAAGTCTTTAAAAAGCAAGTTTATACACACAGAGCTGATGCCAGTTTATACACACATGTATGCGTGTACATATGTGTAGTATATGTATATTTAAGTAGGGAAAACTGAAGCATGGAAATGAAAGTATAGCAAAATTTATACGAAAGAATGAGAAAATCCATTAATTCCACAATTTCAGTCATGTCTTCTAACAACTAGCTAATGCCTTATATCTTGAGGATCTCCTTTTAGTGAACTGCTTAAAATAGGTGTCTGATATCTACCAACTTTGCCCACTTTGATTATCAGGGACCTTCTCTTTAGGAGAATTAGTTTTAGTATTCTGTAACAGTGAAAGATAGAGCAGCTGATAACCCTTTTCTACCTCTCCATTTTTAAATTTAAAAAGCTAGAAGATGAAAAAGACCTCGCTGAGATTTATCTACTGAATAAATTTACTCTCAGCTTTATGTAGGACATTTAAAAGTGAGAAAGTAGAGGAGTTTGAAAGTCTGTAGGATTTTTTTTTTACTTGTGGCTTCAGGACTCAAGGCCATTCACTCAAGAAAACCCCCTCATATTTTGAATACTGTTCTCAAAATACTCCCTCTATTTTAACAAAATCTGCTTCTTTAAGGGAACTGGATGCTTTTAGCTTGGTAGAAATCCTGCACGGTGTGGATTAGAACAGCAACAGCTACACAATAAATGTTTAGGACATTGCCTCATTTTTAGTTCTGATGAGTCATCTGTTCATAAACTACATTTTTTTAATTAATAGGATTTTAATATGTTTAAGCCTGTCCCTGAAGATTAATTCTTACGTAGTTTGACCTACAGAAAGGACTAGTCTGTTTGTCAGGTTTTGATTCTTCCTGATTTTGTTTTGGTGTTCTGAAAAAAGCCATAGGGGCAATATCACAATAAAACATCACCGATTGAAGCTGTCTGAATGTCTTCATGAATTTGTGTTTTTTAAATGTACTCTTTTTCTCCTCACTGGTAGAATGCAGCAACTTTTGAAGATATTGAGAAACCAGCATCAACTTATCAGAAGACCAAGCCAATAGAAGCTGGTAAGGCATTGGCCCCAAATGTGATAATGTTCAAAAGCCCAGGATATTATTGTTGATGTAGTAGTGCTGAGTAAGAATCATCTAGAGAGAACTGTATTTGCAGGTCTCTAGCAACCTCAACTACTCTTTCCCTCCTCCCTGTAAGAGGTTGTTTTGGTTTGTTGGCTTTGGGGTTTTGTTGTTTTTTTTTTTCCTTGAGGGTCATCAGAGCTGAGGAAGGGAGAATAAAAAGCATCAAAGTGGAAAATAGACTGAGGTAGGGGATTGGAGTGGTAGAGACCGTACCACGAAGGAGAGGAGGGAGAAGTGTTGCAGGGGTTTTTATATAAGAGAAATGTGGTGCACAAGAGGTTTAGACTTGGAAGGGGAGAGGGAGAAAGAGGGATAGAAGGACTTTCCTGGATGGACTGTGAGCTCAGAGAGCAGAAAACCAGAAACATGTTCAATCCTAGAAGAAATTTGTACGAAAAACTCATTCCAGGCTACCTTTAGACAGAACCTTAAACAACAACATTTGACTTCAATTTTTTAAAATGTTACAGTTGCTAATAAAACAAGCAGCATCCGAGCTAACTTTGAAAACCTAGCCAAGGAAAAAGAGCAGGAAGACCGAAGGAAGGCAGAAGCTGAGAGAGCGCAAAGAATGGCCAGGGAGAAACAAGAACAGGAGGAGGCTCGAAGGAAACTGGAGGTCAGTAAGATTCAAATCCCATTTGAGCAGCGTGTCTAGTGTGTTTCAATGCAATGCTGGGAGAAAAGAGAATCTTTTAAGAAAAGAGACTTTCCTTCTTTCCAGCTAGGGTTTAAAGCTCTTCGTGTGCATATGTGTGTTTGCCTGTGTTTTTGCTTTACCTGTTTGTGATTCCAACCATCTATCAACATGCACCATATGTATATCAGACATCAGATAGAGTGATGGGGTAACACTTATACTAGTACATAGGGGTTTTTATTTAGCCTATCCCGAAATACGTATGCTAGTCTTGAGCGCTAATCTCTGCAGTCTGACCTTTTCCTACTGTACTTCTGCCTTTTGGTAATGGGCACGGAGGAGCTCATAAGGGGAGAGACATGTGGTCCCTGAAAGGCCCTGTATGAATGCTTGTCCAAGAATTTTAATACCATGGTGATAGCTGGTGATGCTGGTTTTTTGGAATCGGTGTTGTGGAAGATGGAGGTGGTATCACCCATTGGTATAGCACGTGCCTGTGAGATGAGGGGAAATAATCTTCCAAATGTTAACTGAATCTTAGTTTGGGAATTAAGAAAATTAGTTTAGCACTGGCACGGTTAAAAGCTTCGTGACTTCTGTGTTATTCATAAGCAAAATAATTCCAGGAAATGTTTAGTCAGAAACTACATCTTACCTGCTTTATAGAATTTCCATGTTTGGTGAAACTCTGCTGCTGAGATGGAAGGACTAGTGTGTTAATAGTAACCTGTCCTTCATATCTTGTTCATTTGCTTTGTTACACAGTGCCCGAGATGCCTCATCATCAGTAATCCTGAGGGCCTGCTGTCTGCAGCTGTGTAACCTTTCACACAAGCTGCTGTAGCAGTGTTTGTCCAGAGCCTCTGTGGCAGTTTTCCTTGTCGTCCCATGCTGTTATTCTGATTTCATGGCCTCACACTTGCAAACTCTGATATTATGGCAGGGAGTGGGAAGCACTTGATGCTGGCGTAAGAATAGTCCCTCTTTTCCCCTTCTCTTTCACTTCTTGTTTTACAGATATACTAAAGACTAAACACAGGACACAAAAAGATAGTAGTCTTTTAAATTCTGAATAAATGCTACTTAGCCATACATGTGCACTGAGACGTAACAGGCAACCAGTATGCAACACTGATGCCGAAATAGCGTGCTCCAACTAGTGCTAATAGTGTCCCAAGTAGGAATAACCAGTAGAGAGATTGAGTGGGTCCTGATGAAAAGTATATAGTACTCAAGGAGATGCACAGGAAAAACTGTCATCCTCATCATCTTCATCATTTCCACTTGCTATGCTGAAGAGACCCTCCCAGAGAAGAATGCTTGTCTGGAACCCTTGTCACTGCTCTTCCTGGCTGGCTATGGAGGAGTTTTCCTGTTTCCTTCTTTCTTTCTCTCTCTTTCTCCTCTTTTGTTTTTATTTTCCGCCAAAAGTAACTTTCATTGTTAGAGCCAATGTACACCACCAGCTGCAGACCCCACTAATAAATCTTCTTGCATATGAACTTGTTTCAACATCCTCTGTGAGACATCTGGAGTCCAGGAAAGACTGCCAGATGGTTTCTCAGATCTGTTTGGTCCTTTGCCTAAAAACAAATAGGGCAGACTGGTTTCTCAGATGCGGTAGATACTTCGCCTTAGCGGTATGCGGCTACAGCATGTCAGGGTGTGGTGTTCATCCCGTTCCATCAGTATGGTCTAAGTCATCACAAATTTAGAGTTGGTTTAAATAATTTCTTTTGCAAGTATGAAAAACTAAATGCATGGTAGGCTTACGGTAACCTAGCTCCGATCTTCCTAAACTAAGATATAGTAATGTGCAGTTTCACTGCACGTTACCTCATATTAACTAACCTAGCCTAAACCAGCATGGCTGCTGACGGCAGCACTCTCAAGCCGCCTTATTCCTTACGCCAGCAAAGCGTCTGTATAGTCACACAAAAGTGGAAGACTAGCCCTAACAAATAAAACATCTGGTTAATGCAAATCAGTTCCCCTGCCCGGTTCATTGGTTGGCTTCTCAGCTCTGCTGTTGGCAGGTGTGCAGGCCGGCGCTGCTTGTGAAATAGCTCTGTAGTTTCGCTGTGCTGAAGCTGCATGGCTCATGTATCTTGTGTGTAGTTTGATTTCTGAAAACCTCTAACGTCCTTTTGAGTCCTGTTTGAAATTTGGGGACTTCTAGCTTTATAGGATAAATCAAGTCTCTCCATCTAAAGCGATTGCTACTTTTTTTTTTTCTTTTCTTTCAGCTTATCACCTCTTTTGCCTTATGGCTTCAAGGTGTGCAGTGTGAGCTTATGTTCACTGCGTACCTGTATCACAAGATGAATGGGAGTTCATCTTTGTGTATCAGTGATTTCTTCTAACGCTGCCTTTCATCCCTGTGTACTTTGTGGACACTTAATAACTTCCCCCAACCACTATTTGGGTTTCTTTACTGTCCTGGAGAAAAATTTGTTACTCCTTTAACACAGCATCTGTCACTCTCTTAAAGCTGGGAGAGGAAGAGATAAAGAGCCGAAGTTGAGAAATCAATCTTTTCTATTTGATAAGGTCAGCAAGCCTGCCCCAGGATGCCTCTCTTCTTAGTAAACTTGGACTGCTCTGTGTCATCCTCAGCATTGGCACCAGCCTTCAGCACTGAGCCACACAGAGAAAAGTTGAACGTTTGCCTTGAGGAGGGTCACTTGGTTCCCCTCTCCTCAGAGGGATAAAGCTGAAATGCATCCAGTCCGTGCAGTTGCTCTGGGAGCTCTTCAGATGAGGAAAGTTGAATGCCTCACCACGTGCTCACTCAGAGCCACAGCAAAATGCTATCAGCATGTGTCACCACCTTCTTCTGGTGTAGCTGTTCAGCTGGTAGCCCCATAGTTCCTCTAGCTATTGCCAGGCTGTCCTCTGCTCCTGAACTACTGTCCACTGCTCCCAGCATGTTTCAGTGTGTTTAAGCTTATGCATCACCAGTATATAGGCGTAGCACCTGGTTGTTTCCCTAACAAAGTGATTTTTCACTCCTCATCCTCCCCTGTCCTTGTCCTTGCCACCAACACTGCCACTCTAGTCAAAGAGCTGTAGTCCCTCAGCTCTGGGGTCTATTCCATGGGGTGATGAAGAATGGAAACAAATACTCTTTTTGGACACAACCCGGGGACAACCTTCAGGTATACATTGCTCTTGAAAGTGCAGCTTCACTCCTCCTTCAAGAGGTCTCTTTTCTTGGCACTTGTCTTCCTCTGTCAGCACATTGGATCTGGATCGTGTTAGGACTTGTGACTTACAGCAAGCAGCATTTTTACCTTTACAGGATTTAATTTAGTAGATACTTTTACGGTTCTCCAAATAAGGAAGAACCATGGTAGGTTGATGGGTATCACAAGTGTTGCATCGTTAATAAGGCCATTCTGCACCCATGAGATCACTTTGGATGGCCATTGCTTCCACTTACTGCTGAGAATTGCTAAGAAGTATCAGTCCCAAAGGAAAATTGACTTTCTCAGCATTCATCCTGCTTTAATTTCTTTCTCTGAGGCGCTTATTTTCACCTGGCAGTAACTCCATTCCGTCATCACTACTTCTGCTTCATTCTCAGACAAGGTGTCTGGTGGTTTAAGAATTTCTCAGCCTGTCTGAAGCTTCTTAGGTCATCCTCAATGCTGATGGTACTTGCTAGACAACACTCCTCAACCGAGGGCTGTTACTTCCTTACTTTGATTTGATTGTTTCTAGGGGATTCTCCAAAAGACCAGTCCCTGTAAACATTGCAGTCCATCCTTGAACACCTGGGTCTTAAAGTGAATGTTCTGCAGTAAAGAACTTGACTCATTATCACAGAGCAGTTACCAGCTCCCAGGTGGTAAGAGTTCTCTTGTTGCAGGAGCCCGGGATACTTTATCCGTAACTCAGTGCTTCACCTCTTAGGCAACTGCCTCATGAAAGTGTGTCTCTCCTAGGGCATGTGGCAACTCTGGTACCTCATACTGGTCTTTTCTGTACTTTATGTACGTTATTTGCTCTGCACCTTTGCTACAAGCAGGTCGACGTTCCCCAAGGTGCAAGGAGGTACTTCATGTGGTGGCAGCCATGTCTCCAGGGGCATACCCTTTATGTTCCCTCTGTCTTGACAAGTAGAGATATCAGTATATTCTAAAATACCATGTGCCAGCAGTTGCCCTAAGCGATAGGTGTGGGGAGAACAGGACTCTCTGAAGGTCACACATGTCGGTCTGTCCTGGTTTCAGCTGGGATAGAGTTAATTTTCTTTCCAGTAGCTGGTATAGTGCTGTGTTTTGGATTTAGGATGAGAATAATGTTGGTAACACACTGATGTTTTAGTTGTTGCTAAGTCATGCTTACACTGGTCAAGGACTTTTCAGCTTCCCATGCTCTGCCAGGTGCACAAGAAGCTGGGAGGGGGCACAGCCAAACTGGCCCAAGGGCTATTCCATACCATAGGATGTCATACTTAGTATAGAACCTGGGGGGAGCTGGCCGGGGGGGCAGCGATCGCTTCTCAGGGACTTGCTGGGCATCGGTCAGGTCTTACAAGTGAGCAGTTGCATCGCTTGTTTTTTCTTGGCTTTTGTCCCCCCCTTCCACCCCCATTGTTTTTCTTTTCATTACAATTATATTATTATTATTATTATTTATTTCAACTATTAAACTGTTCTTATCTCAACCTATGAGTTTTCTTACTTTTGCTCTTCCAATTCTCTCCCCCATCCCACCGGGAGGGGAGGGTGAGCGAGCGGCTGTGTGGTGCTCGGTTGCTGACTGGGGCTAAGCCACGACACAGTCCTTCAGCTCGGATAGGTGAGCTGTCTTGCAGTCCTCGGCGAGAAGCGGGAAATCTGCTTTGGTGGCTGTGTGAATTTTTTGAAAGGTTGCACAGCTGACACAGAAAGTATTGATGCTTCTTTTGGAGAGGTTTGTGTCCAGGCTTGGTCTTGGGTACAGCCCTGAGACTGGCCAAGCGGACTGGCGCATGCATTTCTCCAGGTACCCCTGCTGCCAAGCGCTGGGGTTAGGGCAAGGTGGGACAACATCCTGTTGGCTCTTGTTGTCCCTGTGCGTTTTGGTACTGGGCCTTCTTTGCCTTTCAGTGACTTCTTCAGTTCTCTCAGTCTGACCTGTATAGCAGTTTGTCTGTCTCACTCATCTCAATCTTGAAACAATCCACTTCATGCTACGGATGCTGAATGGCTCTCCGTTAGACTATTCCTATTCCAACCCAGTTGGAGCCATTTTTTTTAACCAGTAAGGAGGAGATGACTGGTCGTATGTATCTTGCCAAAGTAGTCAGGCTTTCTGCTTGGTATCCCCTTCCATTGCATGGGTTTGTAGTCTGGGCTGAGCGGGGGAAGAAGTTCAGCTTCTCCATTAGCTCTCGCCATTCATTTTGGGTGATAATATGCTCAGAAGTAAGATCTGTGGATGGAGGGTGGTGAATTTAGGCTTTTGTTACCCATTTCAGCTTTTCATTGAGATTTCCTCCTGCTGAGGAAACAGTTCTCCAGAAGGGTTTAAATGTAGTAACAGGTTCTCATGAGTCACTGAACTGTTATGTCTTCCCCTCCCCCCTTCTCTCTCAAAAATGACTGACTTTCTCCACTGTTATTTTTGTTGTAAGTGTGGGTTAAATTCAAGCCATTATGCTTGATTTTTCTTGTGCTTCATCAAAGATTCTGTTGCCTGGACACATTTGAAGTTTTTTTCCAAAGCTGGTATTTAAATTTCACCGTAACCAGATGATTAATGTTCTTCCAGACTGAACATCTCCATGGTTAATTGTGTGATTCTGCAGACACTGAGGGAGAGAGAACGGAGTTAAGGGGAAACTGAAATGGCACTGGCTGCGCTGCCCCTTGCTCACAAGCTGAGCATGAAAAGGGGAGGGATGTAAGCCACATCATCCACAGATACTGTAAAGGGTGGGAACGGACTTTGTCTGAAGTGAACTTTATTTCTTTAAGTGAACTTCCTTGCACAGACAGAAAGTTCTCTCACTTTAAGTAAGTATGTGGGCATACGTACTCCCACAATGGGAATGTACATATGGACTGCATTCCTTCAAGAACCCTGTTTACTGGTAATCCTTTTTCTGTTTTGCTTTTCACATATGTCACGTAGTCAAATGGTGTTCAGGGAGCTGCTCTTCAACTTCTGGTTTCAATCGACGGGTGCCTCATGATTCAGCTAGCCTCTGCTACCTTAGAGAACAAAGCAGGATGCTCTTTCACGTGGAGCGTTTCAGCATGGAAGAAACATAGCCTGAGGGGGGACCATGCAATTTAAATGGTTTTATGGCAGTTATGCCGTGGCTATCCTAAACTGTAGTCTGGACTGCAGAGACCCATTTCCTGGGACAAATTATTCAAACTGTTGCTGGCTTTGAAATTGTTAAGGGATTGATACTACTTAATTTGTCCCCAAACTTAGATTTGACTTCTAAGAAACACTTTGCTGGTGCTTTTTTATCCATAGCAGAGGAGTTAAAAGTGGGGGAGGACTGTTTGCATCAGGACAGATTTTTTCCAGAAAGCACAGCACTAAGCTTTGAATTGGCTCTGTTCTCAAGACACGCTTCGCTTTCTTTGTTAGGTGTATGTTTTCTGATCTGTGACAAAAAAAAGAAAGGAAGAATTTTTTTGTAACAGAGTCCTGTCACTTCATCTCTGGACTACAGTTTCTCCTGAGGATCCTTTGGGGAGTTACAGCTTGATGGACCTAAACAACTGGAGTGCACAGTCTCCCGTAACATGTATTCTCTCTTCTTTTTTACAATAAAGAACAAGTTTGGCCCTAGATCCACAGTTTTCTTTTTCCCTATGGTAAAGAGAGGCAAAATGAAATAGCTAGCTTACAGTCTTTTTTAAGTTGTGCAAGTAACGTAGCATTTCTTGCACTACGGTATCCTGGCTTCCTAATGAATGGCTTTCTAATTATGATTGTGGATTTGCCCTCTGATTCACAGGTGGGATGGCACAGCGTGAAGTGCTTGAGTCCGGAACACTTGATTCAGATCCACGTTCTTTTGCGTCGCAGAATACAATAGCAATACTGCTTTTATTTCTACCATATGCAACTCTTCTGAACATTTGAATCCCCTCATTGTCAGTATATAGGACTTAATTTTGTGTGAGCTATTCAGTCTTTTGCCTTGGCAGGTGTTTTGCAGACCTGCAAGAGCTTGCAGGATCATTTCTCATCAAAGATAATGTATCAGTTGTATAATTAGAAAACGCAGGCTTCAGGTTCTCTAAACTTATGCTAAAATGGGACGTGAGGCCCAGGCAGCTAATGAACAGAATGAATGTATTGAACACAGAAACCCTGCAGCTTCTATGGAAACGTGCCAAAGAACATTGGGTACTCTGTTTTTAAACACATGTATGCATACATACTGTGCGGTTTTAGTTTCTTCACTTTTTTCTCCTCTGCTTTGCTGTATTTCTGAGGCTTTACTGTACAGCCAGTCTAAACCTTCAGGCAGGTCTAATGATCCAACCAGTCCAGTCCTCTTCTGCTCCCTGCTCGCATCAGTTTATTGCAGAATATGCTGTCGTCTGTCTTTCTTACTGGAGGGTTGTTTCTTGTCCAGTGTCATGACATCAGTGATTAAACCGCACTGAAGTTTTTCTTTCTCTTCAATTTAGGAACAAGCTAAAGCCAAAAAACAAACTCCACCACCATCTCCTACCACACAGCCAGCTGAGCAGAAGGCACCCTCCAGCCCAGTCTATGAGGTTTGTTAGAATCACTTGCAGTACCTGGTTTTTGATCCTAAGCATAGGAACCTTTTTACAAAACCCCGACGAACCTCACCTGTATTTCTGCAGGATGCAGTTTCCTATGAAGCAGAGTCTGCCTACAAGAATTCCAGCGCAACGTATTCCGCTGCGCATGAGCCAGAATCCAGCTACAAAGCTGCAGAGTCGGACTACCAAGAAGCAGTGAGTCAGCGAGAGGCAGAGTACGAACCAGAGACTGTCTATGAAGTGGCAGGGGCAGGAGACCATTACCAAGCAGGTAGAGTGTTTGCTTCTGATATGAAACCCTTTAAGATAAAGATTATTTCCTTGGGCAACGACTTAATGAATAGTTGTGCTGAGAGCGCACTGTCCTAGTTTTCTGAAGTTTTAGTCTGATGAGACTTTTTAGATTCTCCACCAACAAACTTTAATTAGGAAATTAAGATATGGCTAGAGCAAGGTTGAAATTACTTAACTTTTGTCAGATGGTGTTGGAATAATTACAGTGCTCTCTAGAGTGTCAGTTCCAAAAGAACTGTAGGGGTAACCGTTTCCACCCTGTGTAATGCAGCTCAACTTGAGAAGAAAGCACAGATACAGCAATTAAATGTGTGTTGAGCCAGTGCTGGCCTACCAAGCAAAAACTTCTGTCAACAGTTCTTGGACTTCGAAGTTGATGTGATGTGTTCTGTGCCTATGAGGGAGTGGAGTAAGGATGTCTGAAACTAATGAAACTGAAAGAATACAGTTCTTTTGAATTCCCATTTTTCTCATCTCTTCTGGTTACTAAATGAGGGGTGAAGAATGAACCTGCTTGCTCTGGTACGAAAACCTGGAAACTTTAAACAGGCCCCTTCTTCCCCCCAACATGCGCCCTTAACAAGGTACCAAACAGTCTCTTACACACTGATCTTGGGCTCAGTTGTTCTGTCACATTTTACAAAAGTATTATAAGGGTGATAGTTTTTATTTTGTACTGTATTAAATGCCTACTTGTGAATGCTTCCTTTCAGGCTTTAATTGTGTGTGATTTAGGGAAAAAATCCATTTCAGAAGGTACGTCAGCACTGCTAGAAACTTGCATAGTTTGGTCCCTGCTTCCTGTGTGGGTTAGCAATAGAATTACAGGAGGAGCACCACAGAAAAGAACTCGGGGTGATAGGTAGTGTGCTTCGTGCTTTTAGTTTGTTCTTTCTTCTCTCTCTCTCTCTCTAGAAGAAAATGCTTATGACGAATATGAAAATGAACTTGGAATTACAGCCATAGCCCTTTATGATTATCAAGCTGGTAAGCAAAGCTCTTGTTTTTAACCCTGTCTTTGAAAACTCTGTTCTGCACAGATAAGTCTGGATTTTTCCTTTGCCTTTCATCTTGTAGTCTCTTGTAGTAATATATGAAATTAAGATATGAAGAATTAGGAATTTAGTGATTTGGCAATAGCATTGAGACACTTTTGAAAACTACCAGCCACTGTTTCTGGAAATGGTGGGAGTTTTTAAAAGTCTTTTTTAACCAAGTATTAATGCTCTTGTTAAACCCTTGGCATACATAGTTGTTTAAAATCTTGACTGGTTAATTCGGAGGAGAGATAAGAAAGTAAAGTGGTTCTCAGTGTATTAGGTAGCAATTGTTGCTCTAAGTTAGAAATGCACCCAAAATGAAGTCGGTAAGAACCGACTACCTCATCACTCCAGGGGATGAGAAAGCGTCCGTCTTTACAGAGCGTCATTGCCCGGTGCCCTGTTTCAAATGCCCTGATGGGAGAGAGGAAGGTGAGGGGTGGCTGTGTTATTTGTAGCGATGGTGGGTTGATAAGTGAGATTGTGGTGCGGGCTGCTCCTGTGCGGATGCTGAGCCTCTTCAATTCTCTCTCCAGCGGGTGATGACGAGATTTCCTTTGACCCAGATGACATCATCACAAACATAGAAATGATTGATGACGGCTGGTGGAGGGGTGTCTGCAAAGGCCGATACGGGTTGTTCCCTGCGAACTATGTGGAGCTGAGACAATAAAGACTATTGTCTACTGGTTATGCCTTAATTCCCCAGTCAATAAATCTGACTTAATACACTACAAATCATGATGTTTTTCTGAGGATGGAGGGGTATATACATATTGCTTTTATATTTAATACTTTGCTGATGCTTTTTAAAATGTTTATGCCACAGAAATCGCTAATATATTGTAACTACTATGTTCTTCACTAAGGCTCTTAAAATGATTTTCATGCATTTGGAAACGTTTCTTCTCTGCCAAATTAGCAATTGTCATAAAAAGCCTTTTCAAGGACAATTAGCTGTCTGTCGTAATATTGCATGTTTTACTCATAAGTGAGCAGATTTACTTAGTGTTTAAGTCTAGTTAGTCTTCCACTAAATGTTTTCAGCTAAGAAAATCATGGCTATGCAGGTTATTTGCATTTCCACTAAGCAGGAGTGGGGAGGTGCATAATTTTTTCTTTTCTTTTCCAGATAGTGCGTAAAAAAGCAAAGAGAATGCTTGAAAGTTGCAGCTAATGGCAGTGAATCAAATACTGTCCAAAATGTATGGAATGTTAATGTTATGAAGGAAACAGTCTGGTTACTTTTTCCTTCTCTTTTAAAGTGAAGTTCCTTGGCTCTTGCATTGATTTTTTTTTTCCTTCCCCCTAATCCTGCTCCTCCTATCCATGTTATCCCAGAGGAGGGCTGCAAACATTCTAGCACTGATTGTCCCAAATTTATTTACTTTTTTTTTGTTTCATCCTCCTCTTTCCCAGAAAGACTTGAAAAATTACTACACAAGTGCAGAGTCACTCAGCGAGATTCCTGCTTGTTCAAAGGGAGACTGGCATCCAAATCTGTGTGACTGCCTGCAGGAATAGTCTCATTGCTTTACACGGGAGGAAAAAGGCAAGATAGAATTGCAGTTGTGTTCTGTGTGCAATACATCCTTTGTTCATACAAGGAATGGCCTGCTGTGCAGTAACAACATTTTATGTAACCATAGTTGAGTCAAGGAATGTTAATACAAGTAACTAGATTTAAAACCCATAGAAATGATCTCCATTTTTAAACCATACACGAGACAGCTATACTTTTTGTACGTTCAACAGAAACTGCCAGTAACGTTCCGCTAACAACAAAATTAAACCTGTTCTTTGCCAAAACTAAAACTGAAATTCTTGTCGTTCTAGAAAGCTGACACTTCACTGCAGATTTAGGGTCCCTACCAAAGATAGCAAGTTGCATCTAATAGTGCACGTGTTCAATGTATGTACTGTCTGTTTCCACCTTCTGATCAAAAGGGGAATGGTAGAACTGGTGTAGTAGCTAAGAAAGAATGCAAAGAATTTTTATAAATTGTAAATTTGGACCAATGGAATATAGAAGACCTGTATAAAATGGTAAAATGTATAATGTATCTACAAAGAAGGCATCATGTTGAACCAATTCTTGGATGGTTGGGACAATCCTTAATGAATGTTGTATGTGTGTCATGATTATATTTTTTTTTTCCTTTCCATGATCTCCTTTCTGTGTTGTATTTGCATTACTAGGGTTGGGTTTTATATGCAGTTTATTTTATCCAATTTTGCATAGAACACCTCATAGGGATATGATTTTTGTAAATTAAATATTCAATAAACTTTTTGAACCATTTGCATGGAATATTTTTGTATTTTTAAATTGCTTTGTCAGTCTGTTACGGGTAGTTCATCTTGTCTCAAGCTTATCTGGGACCAGCTTGCATACAACAAATCCTACTTCCTACGGAGAGCTGCTGCGTGATGCTTGGTGCTGTCATGAAGGGCACCTACGTTCTTCTAGGTTGCTGCTGCCTTCCATGTACTTCCCTTACTCAGAAACCCACTTGCTTTGTCTTTTACTCCTACTCCCGTGTGGAATTATTTAGACCAAAATTAGACTTTGGGTGAACTTAAAGGAGAGATGCTTTTTCAATTTTTTCTTAAACATCCTAGCATCAGGATCTGTTTTGTCTTAAGGGCCTGTTACTTCTGCTAAAAATACCAGTGAGCTGTGGTTTTGGTGAGAAGAGTCGCTCCTGGCTTTTGGGAATACCGATGGCTGCAGGAGAGTGAGTGCTCTTGAAAACACAGCCATCAGTTACAGTCAAATAAACTCTTACATGACTTTAAAGCTGTTCTGCTCTTGTTCACGACAGGGATCCTTAGGTCAGGTGCTTCCCAAAGCTTTGCTCCTGTAAGCCTCAGCTGCAGAAAGACATCCTGCCTCCCTGTCTAAGCAAGCCCATATTTCACAGTTTCTAATCCTGAACTTTTCTGAGAATCTGATACTTGACAACGTGCTGCTGGAAATGCTAAGAAAGAAAATCCTAATGCCCTTTTTCTAATTATTCTTTAATGCTACTATATTAACAGGAAAATCCAAAGCTTTGGAGCTCACTGTCACGAGTCCTAAAATACAGTGAGCGAGAGCCATTGCTTTAGCAGATAACTTAAAAACACACGGCTTGAGAAGAAAATGTGCTCGCACAGGTGGGCTTTCTGCAAAGGGAGCTGCTGCTCTAAGGCCCTGTGATGTTTTTTGGGTGAAGGCGTGTGGGGTATGGCTGCAAGGGCTGGGGGCTGCGCTGCCAGAGCTGCTGAAAGGAAAACTGGCCCTGAGGTTGCCACAAGACCCTGCCTGGCCAGAGATGAGCTTCTAACAAACAGGGAGGGAAAAGCTCAAAGGGAAAGAAGAAGGGGCCCGGTGCGTGAACTCACTGCGGGTAATCTTCATAAACAGCATCGTGGGGAAAATACCGCAGTCCTGCGTCCGTCTCCTGTGTCAGAGTGAGATGGGAGGAACTGAGTTACTGGAAGAACAAATTAGGTGACACTATCAGCAATATTATGGGTATCGGCAGTGTCATGGGAGCTTATTCATGGATTGCCTCACCTAATGGAGAAAGTTTCATCTCTAATTTAAACTACTAACCTCACTGTCACAGTGTGGCAAGATTTTCTGTACCAGATTGATTGAATATCTTGCCAAGTGTATTTAGGTAGCAGTGTTATGACTGTACTATTGCTACTATGGGATTAGATGTAGTCAAGCCTTGGAAGTTTTAAGGTCACTCTTATTCATCAGCAGTAATTGCTCAAGTTACCCGAAACACTTGCTGCTGGAAAAAAACCCACCCCAAACTGTCTGCATTTACCATCAGAAGGGCTGGCTCAGCCCTCCTCATGGGTGACTAATGCCAGCAGCAAGCAAGCCCATTAATTTCTGTTAATGGATATCTTTCTTACTGATTCACTGTCTGACTTTGGGTGAGCCATTTACTTTCCTGGCATCTTGAATTCATCATGTTGCTTCTTAACACAACCCCAGTGTTAGTCCTAAGCATGCTGGGCCTTCAGCTGACAGAAGGCAGCAGTGGCACCAGTTGTGTTCACTGTCTAATCAATTGATGGTTTTACCCTTCTGAGTGTCATTCTTCTAAATTAATTATAATTAAGCACATAGTAAGAACACTCAATATTTGTATACACATAAACATTTTATAGTATTTTCTAATATTTCATTTTCATAATAATTGCTAGCAACAATAATGAGAGAAGGACATAGTTTGAAGCGTGGTTCCATGGGAGGTGGAGGAATTCTCACAGCCACGAGATACCCTTGCCTGTCCCGCATTGCCATGTTGGTGCGGCAGCTGCATTAACCCCCCCGCTGCAGGGCACTGGTGGCTGTTGATAGAGTGGAGGGAAAGTTTCATGTCCTACAAACAGACAGTATTTCCCTACATGCATACATTAGTCCCACTTTGTGCCTGAGGATCTTCTCATGTTAATTGTAAGTAGCCATTTGCCTTCTTTTTACTCACCAAATAAATTGTCTGAATCAGATCTGCCTTTCCTGCCAGTTTGGCAGCAACTTTGCTCTCATGGAGAACGAGCTCTTGGCTAACGCAACGTCGCCAGCCAGCATCTCTTACGATGATGGAGTTACCCTACCCATCGAGGGGGTCACGTAGGGCTGGCTGAATAACGAGAGTGATGAAAAGCCCCTCTGCAGCCCACAGGGTTAGCATCTCTAAGTCATTTTAAGAGCCTGGCAGAGCTTTACCAATGCATTTCTCAGATGCATTTTATCAAACCTCTCCTTAAGCTGCTGCTTTATTTTTAGTCTGCAGAAATGGCAGGCTTAAGAGGATGGTGAAGAATGCACCTGCATCCAATTTATTTTATCTAAAGCCTGGAAGCTGTGGAGTGTTTTGCTGGGTTTTTATGTGCAGTGGGCCATTACCAACTTGTTAATTTTGCATAGATTTTCAATAGTGAGAATGAACCTAACTGTTTTTTGACTTTTAAGCACAGAAGGGGAGCAGGGGGCAGGGGAAATTACAAAATGAAGCACAGGGAAGTTCCTCTGAAGGGGTGGTTTGGCTTAGATGAAATGCATACCAGCAAAATTTTATATTGCAGGTGGTCTGCGTGTCCTCTGCAGTTTTTCCTGAACCTGGAAGGCTGACCATCACAATCATCTCAGCGTATTCTGGCTTTTAAGTTCCTCTTCTATCAAATAGAGCAACTGCTATTTACCAAGGATATTTATCTGAAGCACCTACTTTTAGACGAGTGCTTTTGCAAATGCAGACTTAAAGCCACCTATGATTTTCTGAGACACTCCAGCCTATAACAGGAGCTTTCAAAGTGCAGCCCACGGACGGTTAATACCCAACCAGCAAGTCAATTCCTTGTGGTATGAACTTCAAGAACTGCTGCCATCTCCTGTAGTTAGTATTCACCTTGCTGCAGGCTTTCTACACTATACAGGGAGGTGGAGCCTTCAAGATTCAAGCTGCAATAATATAGGCATGTTAATGCATGCTTGTCCATAGCTAATTATTGACAGGATGCTAAAGACATGGTGCTTAATTTTTACTAAATTTGAAGAAGCTCCCTCAAATTCTCCTCACGTTGAGCACACCGCTTCTACCGTGATTTACAGACGCTGCTGTACAGTTAGTTGGCGAAAGGGAAATTGATGTATTAGTCCATGGAAAGAGGAAAAGAACAAAAATCGATCTCAACTGTGCAATGCTAAGTCTACAGAGTACTGCCTTGGATGGCTTCCAAAAAGAGAATTTGAATTGACCAAAATAGCTTTACTTGACATATTTATCCCAGAACGCTTGGACAGAAGAGGGGCAATGCATCTTTGACTGCCTGAGGAGTGCCTTGCACGCAGCAAGGGGACCTTAAAAAGAGATGCGTGGTGGCCTAGTACAGCTTGCCACAAAATCAATTTAATGGCCATTTTCTAAAGGCCACGTGGAGACAGGCAAAATTAATTTAACAACTACTGTTATTTAAGTAGCCAAACCCCCTAGTGCTTCAGCTGTTTCCATTATCTAAGCCACTGGAAATGAGAAGCAGTGGCTCTGCCTGCAGGGAGTGGGAGCTGATGGTCACCTCCTGCATTCCAGCTGGCTGTTTGCACAGCAGCCATCTATCTATACGCTTACCTAAAAAGAAAGAGACACTGGCACCTCAGAGTTCAAAATACCGGCTCGTTAGCCTTCAGATGCGGCATGGTGCCCATCTGCTCCACAAAGGCTCCCAAACCCAGAAAATCACGCAGCTGCGCAGTCAGATACCTTCACCTCGTCTCTTTCTGCAGGCAAAGGAGGATGGCCAAATCGCAATCCCAGAGCCGAAGGGTGGCTTTCAGTGGCCCTGTCCTCCTCCAAGCTGTGCCAGCTGCTGCTCAGCCCAAAGCTCAGGGGGTGGCTGCACCCATTTGGGCTGACCATAAACTTCTAGGAGAATTCCCACCATAAAAATGAAGATGATCCTCAGAGTTAGGCTCGCACGACTTCCCGGGTCAGCATTTTCAGTGTTGAATTCCAGATTTTGGGTTCTAGATGTTTGAGGCAGTGCAGCGTACTGCAAAACCACAAGATGTCAGAGATACTGAAAATTAAAAGCTAAACAAGGTTAATGAATTATCTAGACGGCAAGCTCCACTGCAAGAGAAGGAGTCCCAAGCGAGGAATAAGCTTCAGGCTAATGCCAAGTCAGGAGCTGGGGCATCACGAAGAATCTGATTTAACTGATTTTCTTTCAAAAGTTTGCAAGGCCTATGCCTACAAAAGCTTTAGAGAAATTATGCCGTTTGCTTTCTTGCCTGCTTTGGCAATGAGGCCAAAGAGGCTAAATAATATTACCTTTGCTCAGACTAGTTGTGAAAGTGTCAGGTCAAAAGCTTTATAGTTTTCATTAATACAAATGTTCCTCACTGTTTGGAGCCTAGTAAAGCTGTTATTGAAGAATTATTAGAACTTTTTAACTGGATAAAGAAATAGTTTGCTTTGATAGCATCCGTGATTAGCGACCAGGCCAGGAAGCAGGCAAACACAGGAGCTCGTGCTGGAGGCGCCGAGGCAGGAGCAAGTACGATGCCAGCATCCACCCTGCGCCCGCATCGGTCCTCTGTGCAGACAAATGTTAGAAGTTACATTCTTTGGTGAATTAATGCTCCAAATCTTAAGCTCACAGGATGACAGCAGCTTAAAAGGAGTCCATGGTAATTTCGTAGCCCTATGGAGTAATTGATTAGTGTTCAAGTTCAGCGTGAATTACTGCACGAACAAATTACTCCACAGCTGCTGGCTTATTCAGTGGCACGGGAGCTACCGTGCTATGAAGAGCGGGACCGTGCCGTCCTCCACGCAGACCGTGTTTCAGAACTCGTGGCAATGCTTCCTTACCGTGTGAGAGCACAGGCAGTAGTATTGGCTACGGCCACACGCTGGTTTCTTGTCTTAACAGCCTTCAGGTGGTCAAACCTGGAAAACAATGTAGCTCTTGGCCTGTGCCTAAGACTTTGCTTGGGTGCAACAGCATAAGATAGGACCTAAATTGCATCAAAAGCAATTTTGTTTGCCTTAGACCAAGCTTGTCACACCGAGGCTTATCTTCTTATTATAGGTGCTGCCCGGTCCTGTGTGCCTGATGTCCTTTGGCTGCCTGATGTCCTTTGACGTGACGCTTTTGCCAGTGAGGCTGTGCGTGACGCCACGCTGCTATTTGGTGCCTCCTCCCTTTCCCCAGCATGAGATCACCTCCTCTGGCTGCTGCTGCGGGTGCTACGCGTGCCGTACCTGCAAGCCGTGTCCAGGCGGTTAGCTCTGGCCCTCCTTGGCTACCAGGGAGTTACCACCTCAGCTCTTGGCATTGCTGGTGTGGCTAGGCATTTAACTCCAAGTACAGCATTTACAGAATCGTATAGGTTGGAAAAGACCTTTAAGATCATCGAGTCCAACCATAAACCTAACACTACCCAGACCACCGCTACACCATGTCCCTAAGCACCTCATCCAAACGGCTTTTAAATACCTCCAGGGATGGCGACTCCACCACTTCCCTGGGCAGCCTGTTCCAATGCTTGACAACCCTTTCCGTGAAGTAAAATTTCCTAATATCCAGTCTAAACCTCCCCTGGCGCAACTTGAGGCCATTTCCTCTCGTCCTATCACTTGTTACCTGGGAGAAGAGACCGACCCCACCTCTCTACACCCTCCTTTCAGGTCGTTGTAGAGAGCGATGAGGTCTCCCCTCAGCCTCCTTTTCTCCAGGCTGAACAACCCCAGTTCCCCCAGCTGCTTCCCATCAGCCTTGTGCTCCAGACCCTTCACCAGCTTCGTTGTTCTTCTTTGGACACTTCCAAGTGTCCAAAGTTGGGCTTCTCCAGATGCTCAGTTATATCAGCTCACATGGGGCAGTTTTGGTTGAAAATGCTCCTGGTAAATGCAGCTGTTTGGGTGACTGCTTTAAACTGCATTTCTTTTGCCAGTTGTCCTCCCAGTTTTCACACTGTGATCTGAAGAAAGCTCCAGTTGATAAACAGAGTCCTCTGTGCATCCCTCTGCATGCCGGAGTCCTCTTGCAGTATCTCTAGTTTCTGACTGCACATCTACTTTCGGTACAGCAAAGGAGAGCGATGGTGAGAGTGGTATAACGCTGGAGCTCTGCTTGCCCAGCGTGTGCTGTGCTGAAGCAGTGCCATCCTTTCTGTGGACTCCTGGCCGTGGCTGTGCTGTAGTCTCCTTCCTTGGCAAGATAAGGTCACGACAGGAGTACGGCTTAGATGCTGGCAGCCAGCAGGGGCTAATACAAACCCCCTGGGTAGCACTGTAACAGCTAGAGATGTCCCTATTTTAGGATGGGTAGAGCATTGCTGGATAATATCACTGTGAGAGAGAAGTCAGGCGAGCCAGTTCTACCTGCGACCGCTCAAATAGTTTTGATTTTTCATAAGCACTTTTGGCCAACCTTGTAGTTGGTATCTGTTTGTTAGAATATTCTGGACCATATTTAGATCTACAGTGATCTATGACAAGTAGTTGCTGTAAGCGAAAGCGATGTGTTGATTCTTGTAAGGAAGGTCCACAGTCTAGCATTTAATGTAAAAGATGTTAAATTAAAGGTCTGGGTTTTCTGGAATAAAGGCTACAGCGCACGTGCCTAGCACCAGTAACTAATGGCCTTTCTTTGCAAGCAAAACATGACAGACTAAACTTCAGGTAGGCCAGCAGAACTACAGAGACATTCTTAAAGTAGTGTCAGGTGTTCTGTTGAATCTTGGACTGGAATGGCCATTTGCTGAAACTTTGGAAGACAGGGCACTGCTGACGGCCGGGGCCAGAGCCAAGGAGTAGGAGTAGGTTCAGAGCCAAGGGCCAGAGCCAAGGAGTTTCACGGGTAGGTTCATCCTCTCGGCAGCCGTTACCAGAGCTCTCATATTTCATGGTAGAAGCCAAGAAGAGCCAAGTTACCCTCTCGTACTAAGCCAGAGGTAAGCACTTTTATCTGCAAGCTCAGCTAATGTTCCCTTGCCTGCCACACTGAGAAGCAGCAGGAGAGAGCAGTTCTGTCCCCAGGTGACACTTCTCAGGTCTGTTGGCCACCTTCTCCTTAAGCGTGCCGTTCCATGCCCTAGCTCGCCCACTTACTAATTTTCTTCAGCGACGTACGTTCATTTAACCCCCATGGTACTAGATAATTACGTGCTCATTTACATTTGTACTACCTCTAACATTAATAGCGTTGCTATTAGTCACACGTACGTGTTCGTCTGTGTCAAACAGCCCTGGACATTGGCCTACACACATCCCAGCCCAATAAGCCTTAGTAGCTCTATGCTCAAGTTCAAGATCAATTATTATTCCCAGGCATACAGAGTGCTATTACCATTTCTGGTAAAATATAAACTACTGCATGTATTGTCTGACCCTGAATTCATCTATTGATGCCAGCTAGAAAAAATCCTAATTAACTAAGCCTCTTAGGGCTCTGGCTCCCTTGCATTTGCACAACAGTGCAAGAAAACTTAATGTGGTCAACAAAGCACTGGTAAAAATAAAGGCAATCCAAATCTTTCGTAATGTAGCAATATGAGAACTCAAATACAGTCAAATACAAATACATTCCAAGTTTATAATAACATTTCTCTACTAAATATTGGGTGTTATTTCCATTGCAATCTGGAAACAAATCCTCCAGTGAGCTCGTTCTACCCGAGTCTACTGCTTTTAAAATTGCATTGCTGCCAGTCTGCACTCGAATAACCTTTTCCTTCTGTAAACCTTAGATGTTAGTTTTGGCCTTTGGCTTTTCTAGCTGAAAACTAGAAAACAGATCCAGATTCAAATGTTCTTACATCAAAGTGGTAAGTATCCACATTATAAAGAAAATGCTATTTATATTGAAGGACTCTAAACACATTAGAAATGGTCGATCGAATCCTGCCCTTTATTAGCCCTATTGCATAGGCATTGTCGTTCTAACATTTGTCTCTGAATTTAATAGTTAGCTGTATATGACAGTACCAATACCCAACCCTTACCAAATTAAGATCACCAAAACATAGGTTGGAGCAGTACCTACTCGCCTAGGCAGTAATTAAAAAAGACAAATGATAATTGAAGTCAGGATTTCAGCAATGTACAGGCACTCAGGAAAAAAAGCAGCAGCAGGGATTTACACCTAACAGAGCTCGGCTACAGCTCCAACGCTCCCAGTCTGGACAGCTCTAGGCAGCCATCGCTCTACACAACATTTCCTAGGTGTGTAGCAGCTATCTCCACACACTTGCCATCTTTTTCTCCTGCTCCTTAGAGCAATTCTCCTGTTTCCCCCGTAAGTGTTGAGCAGAGGAGGAGGAGGAACTGCGTGCTCAGGCTTTAGCTCTGTAGCCCTGGTACGACTCGCCCAGCAGGTCTGCACCCGGGCTAGCTGGGCTCAGGGGAGTTCTCTAGTCCCTTGTACACATCACTAAAATTAGCTAATACATGGAGCTGTACAGATTTTGTTTGTTTCAGGGTTTTTCATTTAATAAATCAGATCATCTGCTAGTAATACCATTCCACTGTGTCTTAGCACCTAGAACGCATATACTTCTCGTGAATATAAAATGGTTTTGATCTGTGCCCAGAAGAATTCACTTTACATACAAGCTGAACTAAAAATCCAACCCCAGCACTTGCCCTGATAACTTCTTTTCTAAGGTGAAGGAGGATGACATAACCTGGCACCAGACAGCTTGGAGGAAGAGAAGAAAAAAGCCAAACAAAAGTATTCAAGTCAAATAGGTGGAAATTCAAAACCCTTACCCTTAAAACAGTGCAAGGAAAGGATGAGCCTTCCAGCCCCAGAGCTGCAGCCCCAGGTCTTCCCAGGGAGAGGTGAGAGCCATCCCACCTCCCAGGCCCTCTTTTATGAGCCCCGTGGCAGGACCACATGACCAGGCAATAAGCAGTCAATATATGGGGGCCAGGTGAAATGCTCTGAATGGTCCTCAGGTGCTTCGTTTGCTGTAATTTATGTTCTCGTTAGCAGGATGCTGGTAAAGGAATTCATGGTGGGTCAGGCCTGACCAGATGCTAGACCATCACTTTGAATTTCAGTACCTTCCACCTAACGTGAAATCCGTCTCGCAGAGAGACCGGCTTGCTCAGGTGCTTTAACATCCTGGAGAAAGGAGCACGGTGCACCACGGTGCCGCGTCCACCCGGGTGCCGCCGTGCCGACGCGCCCCGATGCTCGGGTGCAGGCGCAGCCTCCCAGGAGAGCCGAGCCCTGCCCGGGGTGAGGGGGGCCGTGCACCCCCGGTCCGCCCTGCTAACGCGAGGGCCCCCTGCTACAGAGGGACGTGTGAGAACGGCGTCGCGTCCACGGAGCCATCTAACAAAACCTGTCAAGAATACCTTACATTTGTTTCTCTTTAATTCAGGTAATGCAAAACCTGGTGTTTGCTTTCCTGGCTTTTATTTTTTACAGAGCTCTCAGGTATGACATCAGCTGTGATGTAATACACATAAATATTCCCAGCTACAGTGGACAGTGATGCCAAGTTCAAGCCAGTGGTCTTCAGCTGGTTTATTTATTTCTTTTAAAAGAAGAACAAAACAACCCATGAAAACAAACAAAACCTGAAGGGGAGGGATAACTGGCACTTACGAACAGCAACATCAGGGCTAGATGCTTAGTCCCCGAGTTGCGTAATCTTGAATTTAATCCCTAATGACTTGCAGCTCAAACACCGACTTTTTGCTAACAAGAGGACGCGCTGCCGGGCAGAGGCGGCAGGATTTTATCCCTCCTGAACAAACCGTTGCCAGTACACGGCCCCTCTCCCCTGAAATTTGTTAACGCTGCAGCCTAGCGTTAGGGTTTGCATCTCTTAGACGCGTGTCCTAGGTTTTGTTTCTCTGCTCCAGCGCTTCATCTAATGCTTCGGTATTAATCTAATTATTATTTTTTAATGTAAAATATATAATCACCTCCTGTAGCGGTCTATGACAGCTGGGCTTCCCAGCTGCCAACCCCTCGTGTCCCACCCTGCTCTCTGATGAGTGAGACTTGTCCTGTGAGCCTTTGCAGCCTCTCCTGTGCCATGCTGGGCCAAATCACAGAATCACAGAATTGTACAGGTTGGAAAAGACCTTCAAGATCATCGAGTCCAACCTAACGCTACCAAGCCCACCACTACACCATGTCCCTAAGCACCTCATCCAAATGACTTTTAAATACCTCCAGGGATGGTGACTCCACCACTTCCCTGGGCAGCCTGGTCCAGTGCTGGACAACCCTTTCAGTGAAGTAAAATTTCCTAATATCCAGTCTAAACCTCCCCTGGTGCAACTTGTGGCCATTTCCTCTCGTCCTATCACTTGTTACCTGGGAGAAGAGACCGACCCCACCTCAGATGGTTTGAAATCCTACAAAACAAGGGCTTCACATGGAAGGTGCCACCCCTCATCGTGCAGCGCAAACGCCTCGGTCCAGCAGGGATACACTGGTTTAGAGCCTCCGTCCATCTTCCCAACTAAGGGGGCTCACACCCGGGGTAGTCTGGGCTCCCACCAACCTCTTTTTCCCAGCCCAGCCCGTGGCTTTGGCAGAAGAGTTTGCACAGAAGGTGCCCCGGGGTAAACTGCGTGCCATGAGAAATGTACACAGGACCGCTCCTGAATTTATGAACTTTCAGTGCCTGGGGTCACGAATTCCTTGTAGGAGACTATACCGCAGCCCCACTCTTCTCACAGTTAGGACTTTCTTCCAATCTGTATTTATTCATCGCCAGTTGGTAACATGTTCTTCTAGCGCCGACGTTGCTTTTAGTTAAAATCCCTCTCCTGGCTGTTCACCCACTCATGTGAGTGGGAAAAGCAGACATCTCATTTCAGCCTTCTATTTGCTTGGTTAAATAGACCGAGTCATTTTAAAACCTGCTGTAAGCCCCCAATCACAGCATCTTGCTAGCAGCCGGTTCCCACACCTATCCCGATTGTACCCATTGCAGATGAGCTCCTGCGAACGCCCTTCAGCCCACTCTTATTAATAGGTCCTTATTTCTTGTTGAAAATGCCTTCCCTTTTTCATGGCTATGTGTTGCGTGTGTCTTTGTCAAGACAAAGTTTTCTCCTCCTTTCTGTCACCTCCAACAGATTAGTCCTACGGACTCATGGCGAGAATTTCCACTTGGTGCCTTTTGTACAAGCAAATTTTCCCCGTTTCCATCGCACTGGTCTTTCAGGTGTGTAATGTGCTCTATTGATCTTCCCTGCGAATAAACCAGCCTCGTCATCAGCACAAACAGGTAATACACGCAGTATTAGATCTCGTATTAGTGACTTTGCTTTAAAGGGTTGAAGATTGCCTAACAGTACTAAGGCAGTATGAGAGCACCCGTTTGAGTGAGGCCATGCAGAAATGATCGACTAAAAGCCCAGGTGTAAATGATCTGCTTTGAATACACATAGCATGTGAAGAATTTGTCTCTGAAAGAAAACTTCTTTTCTAAAAATTGCCAAGTATCTTCTGGCAGTCACCTACCCTTGTTTCAGGTCTTCTCTGTAATGCAGAAAATCAGCATTATTAGAGAGCTCAGATAACCTCAGGTGAAATGTACAGCATGTAATCTGCTACTGGGTCACTATAAAGTCTTGCAGGTGAATTAAATAGACCTACAGAAGGTTGCACACGTTAAAACTAACATCCACTGCTTTGTAAAGAAAGAAAATTGCTGAGACAGAGCAAATGGAGAATAGGGGCTACAGCATGGCTTGAAGTAAAAAATCAAATTCTAATCACGATATTATTTTGTGCACAATCGGACACAGAGCTCAAATTTGACAGTGCTCAGATATAAACCAAGTTATTTTTGTTCATTTTTCAACACTGCGTGTGGACTAATAGGTAAACGACCCTTCAAATTGTGTTTCAGCCACCTTTCTATCTGTTCTCCTCTAATGAGAGATTTAGAGCTCTCACCTTGACTTCACCACTGCACATCTGAAAAGGTCTGATAGCAGCCTCACTGGAGACCTCAAGATGCACCAACAAGGTCACAACAAAATGCGAAATGGATGACATGGTCACAATAGTTCCTCACTAAATATTTCCTAGGGGGCAGGTTCGGTAGGGAGTACCACGCTTGGCAGGTCTCAAAAATTCGTTACCGACAACCGAGCGCCCGTTCAGGGAGCTGGGAATTCTTTACATCACGGTAATGAGGCAACGCTTCCCTCAGGATTTGTTTTGAAGAAGAACATCCTCAAGGAAAATGAATCGAAGGTTTCAGAAGGCTGTGCAGCAGAGAGGTTCTCTCCTCTCCCCCAAACCTCAGTTTCAGCTGTTCCAAGGCTTTTTTTTTCAGAAGTTACAAGAAATGGCTTGAAATGGCTTTTAAGTATCTAAGGAAGCTAGGAGATTAGAGACAACTAGATAATGCAAAAATATCAGTGGAAAATAACCCATTAAAACATGAATTACATTTTGAGTATATTGTATTCACTTCAGATTTTTCAAAGCAAAAAGGTACACTGCAACATTTATTCCAATACATTTTTAAGCACATGCAACACTGGCGTCCTATTTGTACATTAATTTCTAATGCTGTCCAAGAACCTTTACATGAAAAGCATACAAGAACTCACACACACGTGCACGTATTCCTTCCAGCATTAGTCCTGAGGACAAACTTAAATTTTACTTGAGAAATCAAACTTCAGTTCTGCGAGTACGTCTGGGAAATAACCCACCAGCTATTCTGAACTAATTCCTAACCTAAATACCTTGCGCTCTTTTGCAGTCGGGATCTGAAATATCGGCTGTTCGTCAGCCTGCAATGTTCAAAATCGTTCAAAACAGTCCACGAGTTGCAGCACTGGAGACAAAAACTATGTTCTCACTAAAAAACATGCTTGATGCAGATGAAGGATCATATGGCGATGCTAACATTTAAAACATAAAATTGATAAAGCGTAACCACTTATAAACTAGAAAACACATTACAGTTCTTTAAAGATTTCTCATTCGGTGTATACTTTGTGTAATTATACAGTCAGCCTTTTTTGCTGACTTAAAGATTCAGGCCAACTTAGAATAATAAAAAAATTTGCTAAAATGACTTCCTGTAGAAAGAATGACAGTTTAAAATAAATACATCCTTTAAAAGATCTTCTATTGCTCTGAGACTATGTCCATCAAATTCCACTAGATGTCAGCGTTATAGAACCAGTTTGTTTCAGCCTTAAAAGCCCAAGCCCACTTGGTTTATTGATTACTGTTACCTTGTCTGTGAAATACAGAACGTCAACTACACGAGTAACCAAGCAAGTACTTACGGTAGTAAACTGAACCCAAAATAACAGTCTCGTTTCATCCCCCCCCCCCCCCCCCGCCTCATTTACTTGATTTGAATAGAGGACTTCAAATCAGTCTCATAATGCCAAAAAAGTTTCGAAATAAGATGTAAATCATTTCCGTTTTCCTAACCATTTTTCCTAATGCGGCGACGTGGACTTCCCACTTCAAAAAACAGCACTACAAGCTCTTTTTGTCAGGTACTATAATACCTCGAAGATAAAGCTCTTTACGTTAAATACAGTGTAGTTGATCCAGGTTGAAAATTATAAGGCACGTACATTTTTTTTTTTTTTAAATCGCATGTTCTGAAGTATTGTTACAATCGTGCTATTCTGGATGGCCCATCATAGCTACTGGGTTTTGTTCATGGTTTTGGACAAAAGGAATGAAAAGACCATGAAATGCAGAAAAATACAGAAAAGCAAGAACGAAACGAACCACAACGCATTGATAAAATGTACACCACAACAGCAATGATCAAATCTTCTCATTTCTTTGACCAACAAAGCACTGACAATTGCAAAGCATTCTTTGTTTTGCACTGTAAATACGTGACTTTATTTAGATACACAGATGTTTATCACCGGATTGCCACAATACCCGAAATAATAAAAAAAAAAGGCTGTTTTTTTTCTTCTATCTTTTTTTAACAAAACAAAGCTGCCAAGTAATTGTTGTTGGAAAAATATGAGAGAAATAACAGGTAACTACAAAAATGATGAACTAGAACAACATCTGAGAAGTGAGTAATAGTTAAGGAACATATGAAACCAAATGGCAAGAGTTCTAGGCATTTATTCCAGTATCTTAGAAAATAAAAATAAAAAATATTCTTCATTGCATCGCCATTTGAAGACAGAAACCCAAATTTTTAGATTAAGCCAAAAGAAGATGTGAATTGTTTCTTTTTTTTTTTTTTTTCTTTTCTTCCATTTTAAGCCTGGTTTATCGACAGTACAAATATACCCTGCTGGTACATTTTTTTAGTCGCGAGATGCACAAAGTCTGATAAGGAGCACTGCTTCCTTTTCTCCTCTGGAAAGCTGCTCTGCCCTACAAAAGCTCCAGCCCCCTCCCTCCAACTTTAATGCCTTATTAAATTGCAGAAGAGATCCACGCTCGAGCGCCTTCTACGACCAGCAGTACTAAGTTCAGAGCATGCATTCCCACGCACACGCTCAGCCAAGGAAAAAAAATATTCCACGATTCGTTGAAATCCACCTTAAGGCAAATAGCTCTGTATTTTTCTACCTCTCGCTGAAAATTTTTACTCTTCGAATTTCAAACACGAATCTGAAACTCAGGAAATGAACGAATGTTCGGCATAAAGAATGCTTTAACCAAAAAGAAGAAATAAAAAGGAAATGTTTTTCCCAACAATGAATCAATTATTTTGCCTTAATTCTATCTACATTTTGTTAAAGCATTTTATGCGCTTTCAAAAACATCAGATTGCAAGTTTTTTGGCAACTTTTTTTTTTTTTTAATAAAAGTTCAGACAGTGTTCTCTGTTTGCAATCAGAACCACAACCTTAGTGCAATATTATATTTATTTCTTACAGTAATTTTGGTTGCCATACAAGAGTATTAAGGATTGGGGAAAAGTGCAAGTTACAGGAGCTTGATCTTTTAATCAGTCGAAATAAGAGGAATTAAAGCACAAAAATTACAGCAACATAGATAACGTGAACACAAGTTGTTACACAAACTATAGCGAGAAACATATTAATATCTAGAAAAGAAAAGAAAAAATGTAATGGAAAAATTATCAATATTTGTGGCTCATACACATAATCATCGCCAGATCAACTGGGTAATGCTTTTTAAGAACTGAGGAAAAAAAAAATCACTATTTTTATTAACTTAAGTACCACAAATAATTAACTTTTGTGATATGTAAATTCTGTAAATCAACAGTCACATCTAGTCATTTTATAATATATGAATTAAACTTAAAATGTTCTCAGACACCTAGGGAAAGGAGTCTGTGCAGTTATACACAATTTACATCTTGTAAGATTTTGGTATTGTATACACAAATATTACAGAAACTAGGCATGTAAATGCAATTTATTTAAATTACAGTATATAAACAAAAGTTGATCCTAAAACCCAGAATATCATAACGTATTTCATAGATCTCTAACAACTTGTTTTTCACTATCATAGTAGCATGAAATAAATGGGTCTTCTCTCCTCCCCCCAACATTTCCAGACCGATGAAAATACTCGGAGGCAACGTCGTATCTGTTACTATTGCTTTCTGTAGCAAAATCATCACAGAGCTAGAGACCAATTCATCTTGGCAGAGGTGTATTTTATTGGTGAAAGTAGGTCCTCTCAGGTCTCCTTACCTTTACTTTGTAAGACACAATGTAAAAATAAACTATTTCATTAGCTCTTTAATGTGTTAAACCTCTTTTCTACTAATTGTACCTATTCTTTCAGTACCTGAAAAGATACACGAGCAAGAAACACACCTGTGTAAGAAAGGGATTACCGTCAACTGTAATTTACCGTGTATGTCAGCACTTGTTCAACGTAAATTCAACAAGAAGGTTGTGATTAAAAAGCAGCTTAAAAGTCAACTTCTACATTTTCTTTTACTACCATATTTTCTAATGTATTTTCTGGCACATATTATAGAGGTAATACCAACTGTACCCAAAGAAATAAAAAAAAGAGCATGGCATTAGTGGTTTATTTACTGAATTCTGTCATATCACCAAATGGAAGACAATGATGGCTAAATTACCATTTTTACACTTCTTAAAGTATTTGACGGCCTCAAGTTGCCTGTATTGACTATCTGAATGAAACTGCCATTTTCTACACCACCTATGGAAAAATTCAGTACTCTTGGAAGTAAAATGCCTTAGTACTTGATTTTTATTACAAGGTTACTTGGAACTTTCAAATACAAATATAGCGTAGTAACAGATGTTAAGTCAAAAGATTTGTTGTTCCGTAAAGGGGGCAGGAGGCTAAATAAGTTGCTTTTTATGAGTATCCAATGCGTTGGTAACTATAACCACTTTTGAAGAAATATTCGTCCTCCTTTGTAGAAGTTCTAGCAAAGATAGAAAATATAACACAGCTCTGCTGGTTCAGATGCATCCAAATGAGGTTGATTTTAAAAAGGTCAAGACTTTATAATTATTCCACAGAAATAGTAGTAAACCACAAAAGTTTTTTTTTTTTTTTTGTTTTTAACTTTCTAGCACTGAAGTGGCACAAAGGCTGCCCAGTAGACCAGCCACTTATTTTCTTAAAATATTGTGCTTATAAACTATCTGTACAACTATTTAAACTTGCAGTAAAGAAAGATATTTAAAATGCTAAACTTTATGTACTCATACTAGGGCTGTTGCAGACCTAATTAGACACTTGTTTGTGAGCAAAAATAATCACAATAAAAAAATTAGAGATAGGCTGGACCATATCAAGGACCATATCAAGGAAAGAAAGTTCAGGTACCTTGCAAAATGTAAGAGAACCTGAAAGAATGGTAGGTAGGCAGTCTAGCCATCCACACACAATTTACCCACCTTGAACATCTTGAATATTATGTTAATAAAGACCTACAAAACTCACAGATATTAAGAGGTGTTAATTACAAGGGGAGTTCAAACATGCAGAGAGAGACTTGTTAACTTAAAAAAAAGGGGGGGAAAAGAAAGTCAGATTAACCAAATCTGTGTGTTTCCCCTGCTGACTGAAGTCTCCTGGAAAGCTCTCGAGCTCCATTACCCCACCACCCAGTCCACAGCCGCCTGGTTTCTGGCAGGGTGCACGCACCTCTCCTGCGACCTCCCTAACAGCCGCGCAAAGACATCGCTGGAGGCCGATGGGCAGCGTCCAGCTCCCCCTGAAGTGCTCAGTCTGCTCTCCTTGTCAAGAAGCCAATACCTGTTAACAGCGATAAAAATGAGAAACTGGATACCTACCCGATTCTCCTGGCCCTTGGAACACATGCGTTCTGAGACACTACATACCTCTTCCCATCTTGGCATTACCTCGTTACCATTTTTGGGTTCTTTTTAACAAGCTGAAACATTGCCATTTCTGCGAACAGGCTGAAATCCCTCTCTCACTTAAAATACTGGCAACCTTCCCACTGACTTCAATGGGAACATTCATCTATCTTTTTCTCCTTTCTTGGCCTGATGTTCAAGCACTTACCACTCACTGAATCAAACAGCATCTCTCAGGGTTCAGCGTATTTGAGTATCTGACTGTAAAGTCCAAAAGATGCGTCTGTACATAAGCCCAAATTTTTACTGGCTTGTCGAGTTCATATTGCAACTTAGCAGTAGTTTAGCTGGTTGAAAACTGGGGGTTTCAGGTTCAAACTAGCTTCATTTTGTTGTACCTCTAAGTGTGCATTCCTCCACAGTTTTTATGCAACGTCTGCATCGTCTTACAGGTCAAGTCAATGGAGCATGTATTGAACTTGTTCTGCCACCTTGGAAGAGTGCTAAGTATAACTGCAGAAATAAAGAAATACCAGGTAAAACAGAGCAAGGTTACCTTTGAATTAATTCCAGCAGAACAACCAGCTTCTCTGCCAACAAATCAGAGCGCTAAACTAGTAAAAACCAGTAATATGAACTCCTGTACCTGTCTTAATATTGTGCCTCTGCTACCAATAAAAATGGGTTTGAATGGTAATAAAGCAATCTGTCCTCTTAAAATGAACTAAGGGTTGGGGAAGGAAGCCTGCTCGGAGACTGAATGTCAAGAAGAGAATAGAGTGCTTTTCAAGAACAAAATGAAATGCTTGCAATTTTAAATTGAAAGAAAAGTGGTACGTAATGGTTCCAGCAGAAGGGCATTATCAAGAGATAATATTTTTGAAGTTAACAATTTTCTCTCTCTCTCTCGTGTCTCCCCACAACTTTGAAATAAAATGGCCCCACTCATGTAACATATTTAGATTTACGTTTGGGCATGTAGCATACAGTCTGCGTTACCTGAGTACCAGGAATTAAACTGTTTTCCCCCTCCCCCCCCCAAATTTTGCTGGCACTCGCAGACAGACAAGGCATTTGGGGTATTTCAGTACCAGCCCATCTCTAGTTATCAACAGAAGTTTGTGAGGCAAAATAGCTATTCTTATCTGTCCAGCAGCTGTTTCAGAGCTCTTTCTATGTTCATTCTGTGCCCAACTCTAGTCACTCCAAGGTCTATCAGATCTTCCTTTTGTAGATTTGGTAAATGAGTGCCATCTATTTCATTGTCCATAAATGTTTCTTTATGTTCACCTAAGTTTAGACTTTCCAACCAATCTGCCACATCTGGTTTAGTCCACAGGTGGACAGGCTTAGTTGTAAAAGGCTTATTTGAGATTGGCTGTTGTAATATTGAGGGAGAAGGAGACCTGCTGCGCCCTGTGGTCAAGCCAAATAAGTCCCCAGAAGGGGGCTGGCTGGGTAGGCTAAATACATCGGACAAAGTTGGAGAAGGAGATGAAGCTGAAGCAGAAGCAGTCAGAGGAGCAGGCATGATGTCTTTATTAATCTCTGTTGGTGAAACCACAGGGCTTGGAGCATGTCTTGCTCCTGAGGTCCTACTGTCATAGTCTGGGGACCTGCTCTGCAGTGTGATCGGCTGGCTGGTTCCAGGTCGGACAGTAAAAGTGATTGTTGTACTTCGTGTACCTGAGACAGTACTCATGACTTCCGTGCTCCTGAAATTGTAAACAGACATGGAAGGTTAGATATATCAGCCACCAGCTGAAAGGTTGTCCATATCAACGCGTGGTAAATACGGTTTTGGAATGCCCGAATATTTTAATTTTTTAATGAGCAATATCAGGTTAAAAGTATTAAGATGGTATCATTAAATCTTTCCCATAAACCAATCATCAATGGTAAGCCATAGTTAAAAACAAAACCTTTGCTTATGAGCAGTTCAGAAAAACACCTTCCAGAGCACATTCTTCCTTTTTAAGGCTACACCAAATTAACTCATGGTTAAATGAGAAACATCGAGTGGAATAAGCCCACGGGCACTTTGTGCTCCCCATGAAGTCCAATCAGGAGTTGATCTGCCCTTCATTGTATGGAGGGGTGGGATCCTTCATTTGAGTTTTAACCTACCAGTTTTACACACTGTTAGATAACATAGCTAATAATAGTAGTTATGGAAATTATCAGAAGCGTATTATTAACTTGGATTTTGGATCTTTGTGCATCTACTCAGTGAATTTTAGGGTATGTTTGTATCCCCATTCATTCACAGAAGATGCTCCACAAGTTCCTCTTATTTCCCTTTCTGTTCAGCTGGTCTTTTTGTGCTTTAAAAATGAAACAGCCCTTCTAAGGTTCATAAAAGTACTTCTGTGTCCATTTCCTTCACACAAATTATACTTTGGCGGTTTCTCTACAAAACTTAAGGAGACAAAATGCTTGTTACCGTGCATGCCCAGAGGTGATGTACTTGTGATCAAGTCACCGGCACCTCTCTCTTGCCTAAAGGAAATTTCAGATTACAAACTAAGCAGGCATGAAACTTGCCAAGAGGCTAGCTCTGATGCCAAGGCTGACAGGGTGGGTGAAGGAGCAGATGAGTCTGCTTTTGTCTATTGGCTGTAGAACAAATTTAGAAGCAGAAGATCCAGGCTCAGGTCTGCTCATATCATAAAACGCTTAACTCCACAGCCCTTACTTCTCATGGGAAAACTCTGCCAGTCAGCGTGTGCACTTCAGGATCTTCCACTGAACCCTTGGGTGCCTGAAGCTCCAGAGCTTTTCCCTTTTAAAATACCCTGCCAACTAGGAAAACCTTCAGACAACTAATTTCAGCCACTTCCAGACCAAGGGAAGGATTTGTTTCTCCTTGAAGCGATGCTACGGACTCCAGAGGACGATCTGGAGGATGCCATAGTTAGATTTCTAACCCAGACCCTGACTGAAGCCCTCTGTATCCGAGTGCCAGATTGCCTCCCAGGACTGACCCGTCACGCGTGGGAAGAACTGAAGATGACATGGGCGCACGATGTCAGCTACGAATGCTTTCATTAATACTGCAGATTCACCACTGCGCAGAAAAGATCTTAGAGAGCCAAAGCAATAGCGTGGTTCTGGAGCCCCCAGATTTCAAGTGCTATTACGGAAGAAACTGCGGTCTCTTCCTAAGTTACCGCTTAAAGATTTTGTGTTAATTGCCACCAAATGAAGTACCAAAAATGATCCACACAGCAGAGGTCAAACCCCACATCTGTTCTTTCTGAGGCACGTCCCTCACCGCTAGATCCACATTACAAATGAGAGGCCCTCTCCTGCTCCCCTGCCCTAGGTAATCACGAGGGCTCCGCTCCTTCCTGCAGAGCACGGCCGCTGCTGGGAAGGAGGACGTAGCGCGTTGGGTTATCCTCTCCCACTGGATCTGCTCCCCAGTGCAATGCAATTGTGAACGCCCACAGAAGGGGAGTGACTTGACTTTGGTCGCCCACATCCTGAATAGAAGAGTGGTAAAAATTGTAAATAAAAAGATGGTGGTACCAGCATTTCCTCACCATCTACCCTAACCCGCTCCCCCTGTGAAGTACGCATGCATTACCAAAATGAAGAAATGCAGGCAGCTAACCTGAGGCAATGATAACGGGCTATTAATCCCTTTCTCTCATATAAGCCTTACTGCAGGCCTGGTAGAACTGAACTGGAGACATCTTCAGTGTTTCCTTGGTTTGCTGCTGGCTGTTGGGAGCCCTGTTAGACACCTACTCCCCGCATCGCGTCTGGGGCTTTGGCACATAATTAACAAACCTAGACATCAGGTAACCTACAGCACTGCTACACCGAGATTCAGAGCACGCTTGGATCACAGTGAGTCTCATTCAAATACAGCTCCAATACCGTGCGATTAGAAAAGCACCAAGAATAACTTTTTGGAGAACGTACATGTTACTCACATGAGCAATCCCACTGATTTCCCACAAATTGTTCCATATATTTCAACGGGAACAGGGGGATCTTTTTGAGAGCTGAAAGATCGGTACTTCACTTAAAACACAGTAGGAACAATACTTTTAGCACTTATGTCTTTGTAATTTAACAAAGAAAGGAAACACTTGGCAAGGTTTTTGAGTGTTTCCTGTGATTTGTTTGGAGCTTAATGGCTCTCATTGTCTTCCAGGACTGGAGCTAAGCATTCTTACAAATAAAAAGTCTATGGCAAGAAACTATTCAATTCCACTAACCAAAGGGAGCAAATTATTTCTACCTACTTTACCTTAGCATTAGGAGTCTCACACGCGTTAATAAGGCAGGATATAATTTTAAATCAACAAAAAACCTGCTTGGAAAAAGGTTGGGATAATGCTGTCCTAGTGATTGCGAGAAGAACAGGATGAGTTTTGTTTAGATGTGGAAATGTCTCCCTATCTCTTTACCTGCAATTACCCTTTTACTTAACTTTCCTGTTTTGCAAATACTAGAAATGATGGTTTGGTATTCACACCCATTGTGGCAATATCAAATGGATGATGAAAAATCTATCTTCTGTTACTTGACTGACAACTCCAGGCTCAGTGTACACCTTCTGCTTTGTAGCTCACTTTTGCTGCGTCTTCTCTGTATTGTTCCTTTCATAGACTCCCTGCCCATCCTTGTTCAGGAAATCATTGTCACGGTTCCTTTAAAGAAGGTATATTGAGCCACTAAAACAAAATCCCCGAAAGTAAACTGCGTGCTTTTATTTTAAGCATTCCTTAGACTCGTGTTACCTAACCTTCTCAGACCCACGGGCAGTAATACTGGGTGAGCAAAGCAATACAGGCACTGTTGTACTTTGCTTTCTGTCAGCCTGGCTCAAAGTAATGGCTTCGCATAGCTACAAGCAATATTAAAAGATCTGTGGGCATCTTGCTTTGTCCAAGCCATAGGTTCAGGGCTACTGACTATTAAAACACATCTCTGGAACCACGATAAGAAAATTTTTTATTTTAGCTGATGAATGAGGTTTCAATATCAGCTCGGTTTAAAGCCACAGCAGTAGTCAAGCTTTTGTAAATATTAACCCTTTTATGAGAAAGCTCAGAGCACTTTGTTAACATTAACAGACTTAATCCTACAGCAACACACCTTCTTGAAGAAAGTTATTAGTTCTACTGCACACGTGGGAACACAGACAAGTCTGTGACTCACGTCCCCACTGCTGCAACAGCGTTCCTGTTTAGGACGAGTTTTAACCACAGCAACTTGAGGTCACTGCTGCCTGCAAAATTATTCGGCATCCTGCAAGACTGAGTTTGAGCTGGGTTCCCAGCTGCTGTGCTTCAGCTGGCTCTGCTATCAGCTCCGCAGCCTTCACGGCACAGACACAGCCCTCGTGACGGTCATGCAAGTCTGCCGAAGCCCACAGTTGCATTTCCAGGCTTTCAGTTCGAAGTCTTTAATTCCAAGATTCATTTTCCCCCTTTCTTTTTCCCTTCTTTCACCAGCCATATCAACTCCAGCACGTTATAGAGACTGCTGTACTGCAATCGTCATCCAAGGAAAAAACCACGCAGATTTGTGTAACTCCTATGCATCCTAAACTATAATTTATGACATCTCCACTACAATCTGTGATGCAGATACAGCCTTGAAACCATCAGCTGTCTCGCATTTTACAGTTGATCGGTATCCTGGTCAATAAGGAGCAAGCACATTCCAGCTGGAGAGCAGGCATGTTTTTGTTGTGTTGTGGGTTTTCCAGATTTTTAATAAGAGCAATTTCTTATGCCTTATTTGATCATCTGCTATAGTAAACATATTAAATCCATATTAAACCTGCCTAAACCCAAATTTCATTTTAAAAAGGTGAAAAGTCTGATAATTATTTTAAATAAAATTTGCTCTATTAGAATCAGCATATGGTAGTAATTTATAAACATTTGCTGCTGTAAGACGGCACTGACTGCAATGCCCATTATGTTGCCTCACATTAAAATCACAATATATAAATCCTATGTCACAGTGATGCGGCCTCCAAGTATAAAAGCCATCAACACAGCTTGCAGGCAAGAAGTTCTTTTAAATTTTAAATTAGATTTGCAGGATTCAAATTTACTGTTAACAATATCAGAAGCAAATCAGTGAAAGATGGCAGGCTGCAACAGCTCCTAGGAGCCTCCCATGTAAAAAACCAAAAAACCATTATGCTCTCATGGGAGCTGTTTTATCCTGCAACTTGAGAAAAGCCTTGCTGTTTCTGACAGAACTTTTCCTTTGTGTCAGAGAAAAAAATCTTAACCACCAAGAGAACTGATGAGTGAAGTGAGTCCCTATACAGAGGTATGTGAGAAATTAACTGTTTACAGGTTTTTGGGACCGCACAAACCCCAAACTTTGCCTTCATCACTTATAATATTTTTACTTTATTTTTGGGAAAATTGTATGGTAGGAAAGTAAGACAATAATTGTCTGTTTTGGGGGAAGATTAAGAACAAGGGCTGATGTGATGACTGGCAGGATACAGAGCTTCTTATAATAGTGTTATTTTAGTGAGAAGAATTGAGAAATGATTAGTGTCTGTTGCAAGCAACGCTGTTCAGTTGGAGTGAAGAATAATCATTAAGGTCTGTGGGAGTCTGTTCAAGAACAACAGTTTTCATGCGAACGGCACAAGTGTCTGGAAACCGGCAGTAAGGGAATGGTGCTGATGAGGGGCAGAGGAGCAGCAGACGGCCTCAGCCCTCTCTCCTTGGAGAGCTGCAGGGAAAAAGGCCAAGGGACGCTGGAAGGAGAAAGGGGGAAATCCCACAGCTTCCAAGGACGAAGGACTCGACAGTGAGGACCGCAGCAGATCTCCATTCTTTCAAGGGCTGTTTTGTCTTTGCTTTGAACCTCGCGTAGGTACGTAAAAATGCACTCATCATCCCTCCCCACCCCTGCGCCCGCCCCAAAACACCCTCCAAAAATCCAGCAGAATTTGGGCATATTTGAAAAAATCATGCCCCTTATTTAAGTGCTCAGACATAAGTTCAGGAGTCTGCTCTTACGTGCTCATGTTATAAACACATTTGCCGAGTACTTCTCTGACAAAAGTGGCTTTTGTTTCAGCTTGAGATGACACCCTATTTCTGGTTTTAGAATGGCTACCATTTCTGGATTAGGATGATCTAATCCACATTGCACTCTGTAACAAAGTCAACATCAAAATCACTAAAATGCAATAACAATGAGTGAGCATTAAAAAGCAGCAGAAGGTACAACATAGAATACTCTATGCTTTATGGTCGTCACTTACTTCATGGCACTTCAGCATGACCCTCTTCTGACAACAGCAGTCATGAGAGCAAATAAAAATGACAAAATGGAATGACTGAAACACTGCAAAAATTACTGACAAAGCAAGCAATCCTGTGAAATTGGCTGACAAACGGTTAACGAAATGAAACGAATCTAATGGGACAGCAGTAAACTGAAAAATCAAGGCTTGAGAATTACCCCGCAAGATACGTATTTCATCATCTGCGCAATCCAGACATCCTTTACAATAAACCAAATGTAGGATCACTCCCTATGCAGGACTCGCTACTAAGTTCAGTTCTGCCTTACCTGTTTGTGAGAAAATAGGAACTTTTCCAGATAGTTGTAAAAAAAAATTCAGAGATGGACAAAAACCCTTGGCCATAGGCAGCTTTACTTTTAAAACTTGCTATGCCAACACGGTACAGGTTATTTTTCCTAGAGGACTTGATCCTGCATGGTTAAGCATCCTCCGTAACTCCCACATTTATAATGAGCATTTCCCACTACCAGGAGTGACGCCCAACCTGCCGCAGAGGCCGTGGGGACATTGTGCAAACACAGCCGGAGAAACAGAAGCACCGTTTGAAATAGAAATTGTTTCTCCCTATGGCAAAGCTATCGATCATTTTGGTATGGTGATGGTAGAGAGCAGCAGCAGTTGCTATTCATTATTCCTTATTAGTACAGCGGAGTCGTGGTGGAAGGATGCTGTTTTCACTGGGGGCTGTGTTTTTTCTCCTTCGCAGCCACTGGGTCTATTCTGCGTTAATCACGCTGACATTATTCAGTGGATCTCGCAGGCTTGCACTTGATCATTATGTTGCTAAGCGACTGCTGGGTTCACAGACAGAGCGAGCACTCCTCCCTTAACCTGATGAAAACCCCTGCATTAGTCTTCTCTCCATTTCTTTTATCAGCTCCATATAAAAGTCAGTAGCCTCTCAAGTGAATTTATAGCACCGCTATATTTATAGCATCATGGTCGATGCCGCCGTTATGCCTCCCGTCCTCCCCGCTCCGCTTGCTGAGAGCGGAGCATCACCTGCCAAGCCGCGGGGTCCCCCGGGCTGGGTTTTCCCATCTCTGCACCTGCGCATATCCCGGTTCGGAAATGGGAATCGCAACCAAAGCTCATCATTAGGGCTTTAGCGCTGGCTGTTTGGGTCAAATGGAGCCCTGTATCCAAACACCCTCAACCTTTGCTGTAAGGAAGGATGGGCAAAAAATGGAGGAAGCGACGGTCGGATGTCGTGGCCTGACTACACGGACAGACCAGATAAAAACCAGATAAAAATCACCAGGACTGATCTCCAAAATTTCATAAAGTAAATGATGGCCAAAACTGGGAGTGGGATTAGTGCTGGTCTAGAACCTTCTGATCAAGCCTTTTAATTACACTTCTATTAGTACAAAGTAAGCAAGCACATCCTTTCGCTTCTTCCTCTTTTTCCTTCCCCTACCAGTCTCCTTCTTCCTATCCCACGGCTGGTCACTGCTGCTGAGAAGCAGATGGTTTCCAGTCAAACATTTCCATGCTCTATTTAAAAATCTTGAAACTCGGTGTCTCCATAAGAACCACGGAAAACTATAAATACACCATGTAAAATTATTGCTAAACCAATGTGCAGAGAAAAAAAGCAAGTCTAGGGTCGTTTTTTAATGTAATAATTGAGAGAGAAATGCCGCTCAGTACTGTAGAACAATCTCTTCCTAATCTTCATTTGTCAAAAACATGAAAGAAGATATTTTTATGGGTTTCTGTAGCAAGCCATTACCCAGCTATCTACAATTTAATTCACCTCTATGCTACCCTAACAGGGCAATTGCCATGAGCGAACTACAATTGTATGTCTACTGGCTGTGCAAAAGTAACTCCTAGTGATACTTAGAATTGCTATCTGGGCTATAACTGCATATATGTCCCAATGAGCAAATACATATTTTTAATTTCATCAGCCTGCTAGTGCTGTGAACATAACCCAAGCGAGCCTGTGAACAATGTTCCTATTTATAACACTTCCCAATACTTCTCTTTGGCTGAAGGAGATGAACAGGCGTACTCATTTTTTATCACTTTTCCTTTAGCAGAGCTAACGAGTTGTTCTTTAATTTAGCAAAATCCCTGCTTTCTGTGAGCTAAAATTCCTTGCTCCCTTTCTAATGCTACCTCACAGAAAAGGGCTACAAGCTCTACAATCGGTTGTCCTAGGCTTTACAGTATTAGAAAAAAATCAAGAAACTCTAAGAATTTTAGCTTTAAAATCTAAATATTAGCTTTAATACTTGGAATTTTGGCAAGATGGTATTCCTTGGTCATAATACTTGACAGTGTTGTAAAAAATTGTGTCAGTTGTGCAATTGGGCTAGAAAGGCTGTAATTTATTTAACTTTTTAAAAGATAAGGCAGGAGTAAAAGCAGTAAAAAAAAGCCTTTGTCTGGGAAGCAGTTACCATGCATCCATCGCTTTTATGCAGGCACCTTTGAGAAGAGAATTGAAATTTAATGCAGACGTTTCAGGGCATAAACATACATAGCACAACAAAAAGAAATTGGAGCATTTTCTCCACCGTGATAAATTTCGCTATTAGCCTTTTGCTCCCCCTTTCACACTCTTTAGCAAGCTCAGAAATCATTCCTCTCTCAGTCGTCCCTGGAACGTGGAGCTGGTTAAGCTGAGAGAGAGGGGAAGGTGCCAGCCTTGCTCCGGGGGCAGCGGGAGCCGGGCCCAGGCGCAGCCAGGCAGACACCACCTACCAAACCACCGCTGGTTTAGAAGTTGGACTTCTGAATCTACAAGTCAACTTCCCAGTTTACATCGCTCTACCTCACTCTTATTAAGATGAAAAGGAATTGCCTGCAGCACCTTTTAAAACATACTTTTAATATCTGTAGATAGTTGGATCTCTTCTGCTGACTCTGATCTACTACTTAGCGAAAAAAAAAGAAATCCTGAGTAACCTTTTCTGATCATTTTTAGTATCTTCAACTCACCTAATTTTCTGGAGCTCAGTTAAAAAATTATGTAATCCCATCAGTTTTGAAAACAGAAGGAAACAAAATACAGCCCTCTTACCTTCCGTTCCCACCGGCAATTCTGTGGAGGTGTCATTGTCTTCCACAGCCAAATGGCAGCCAAGAGTTTTGCTGCTCTGTGCCACTGTCAACTTTTCTTATTTATTACCTCATAGGTCTTTTGGTATTATTGCATCCCCAGATCCCCTCTCTAGTTTGCAAAGACGCCCATTTGGGTTTACTTTTCAGGAAAGAAGTAGGATTTCAGCCACATTGAAATAATGCTTCGTGTGGTTCTGTTTCCATATTGAGTCTCTGTATTCCGTAATGAAGACTATGTAATTTGCCAAAGCTGAGTTATAAGAATTAAAAAAGCTAAAGGACAGAAAAGCAACATAACTTTCTAACACTGTCCAAGTCAGACCTTTTTCTAAAATGTAACATATAGGGGACTACTCTTGTTTACATGATAGTTTGCTTTTCTCCAATGAAGTGATATAGTAGTTTTCAAATTTTTTCCAGCCTTTATGCCTGTTTAAATGTCTTTTCACAAAAAAGATGTATCTCTATTTGCTTCTACTTTTCACTTTCCTCTCAGTAATGATAAAGCTTTGACATATTTACAGTACATTGTAGTTGCTAGCCTCAGTTATTTTCTAATAAAATAGGGACGCTAAAGATCTCTACTGTAACCTGGAAATAACTATCAGTTTAAATATAAAAGATGGTAAATAATATTACACATATGAAGCTAGAGGCAACATGTTCATATGGCTTAACAAGAAAGATGATCAAGGCCTAGCAAAAACAGTATTCTTGAAGACACAAGAAAAATAATATGAAATGAAACTGTCAGAGTCATCTGCAAGACAAGACTTATGTAAATTCAAGCTTAGTGCACAAGTATTGATTTTATGCTTGCCTGAGGTATTCTCGAATGTACAGTGCTCAGCTGCTGTGCTAACTTTGTTTAAAGACTGTCTTCATCAGGCAGCCAGTATATATTGTTTTTCTCGTACAGTTTTCATTGTATTTTTTTTCATGTATTAAGGCTTTTCCTGTACAGACAACTCAATTTCTACTCCATTTAGTCAAGTGCCACTGACAGGAATTCCAGAATTTCAGTGTTTTTCTTCCATCTCTTCATTCTAAAAATTGTATAACCTCCATACCTCCCTGTCATGTTTGCTGACTTCCATCTTGCAGGAAATAATATAACTACCTGATGCTGAGGCTTTTGATCACACTGTTTTCTGAATGAGCAATCATTTGCAATTAACAGAGCCACCCTTCCCCTAAAACCAAATCATCTTCATGCATGCAAAGCTTTTCAAAGGCCGAGTTATTTATTATCCAGCAGAATAATTCTAATAAAATGTACTTAGATGGTATCTTTTTTAAAAAACAAAGTCAGCACTGCATTTCTGCAAAAAATGCATTTCTACGGAGCAGTTTGGGCCAAACAATATGCAATACTTCAGTAAAAGGTACATTTAACTGCTGTATGTAAGGCCAAACCATTCCACACCACAAAAAGAAATACCTCAGGCTCTCAATAAAACTAACAAAATTACCTTTTTTTTTTTATATAAGCGGGGATTTCATCATATTATATCCATATTCCGCACAAATGTGACTACACAATTACTTGTACATTTATCTAATGGTGTCTGACTACTGTAAGTTACTTATCCCTTAAGTACCTTTCAGAAACCACTTCTATGTAAATGTATTGCACTGCACTACCAGGGATGCTGCTGTTGGGACAAATAAGCCACCTCCTTGAACCTGTAAACATCAGAGACTATTCACTAACAAGGGTGTACAATAGAAAGTAAGAACTTAAAACCCACAATACTAAGTGGTAGAGATGCCAAATTAACTTTTTAGTAATAACGTGAATAATGCAAACTGATTTCAATGAGTGATTTTCTAAGATCTTACTTCATTACTTCATGATGAAGTGGATTATCAGAGGTATCGGCATGAATCAAATGACATCACACAGTGAATGTGAAGCAAGCCTAGGCAAAACCACTTTTTTGTCTGTTTGAAGCCAGAATAAATTATGGGACTGAACAAAAATTAAATGATCACCGCATTTTAAAAGAAAAAAAATTTCAAGAGAGAAGTACTACTTAAAAATATATCTCAGTAATTCACATCAAAACAATTGAAAGGTTTGTGGAAACTGTCTTTGAAGTTGGAGAAAGCTCCTGTCCTATGGTGTAGACTACAGAAACGTTGACTATGTAGGAAATTCTTCCCCTCTGTAAACTTGTTTGTCATAGACTATTCATTAAGCAAGCATGTACAACAGAGAGTACATTCTTCTTTAATCTACGTGATTTACAGGGGAAGTTAGTGAAGGGATGGGAAAAAAAAAATCAAGCCTTTATTAGAAAATTATTTGGTTAATTACATTTACCTTGTACTGAGACTTGCAGTTTTTGTTCCAGTAGGTGACTCCAATCCTTCCCCTGGCTTTGAGGATTTCTCTCTGTTCATTTGCTGGAGTATTGAGTTCAATTCACTAATAACATTAGCCTTTGGGCCTGAGAGAATTGGGCTTTTCACCTCCGTCACGTCACCCCATAGCTTAGATGTCCTTTGGGGAACAACTTTAGCCATATTGGGCTGTGCACTGATCGGAGGTGGGGGCGGAGCGGGAGGAGGAATAACAAAGCTGTCTACAGTTTCTTCAATTAGCGCATCCTTGTAAAGTGCATTGCTTTTGTTGATTATGGGCTTCATTTTTGGCTTAGGAGGTACTGGGGGTTTGTCCACCAGAAATGTTTGCCCATCTGCATAGACTGTACAAGTATCCACGTTCTCACCCCCTTCCGAGGACAAGGTAGAGATGCTGGACACCGTTGAGATAGTGCTGGTTGTCTCTAAGTGATGGTCACTACTACTTCGACTGTCTACCTCCTCAATCCCAGAGTCAGTGACGTTATCAAAGCTGTCAGGGGGTGGCAGAAAGGAGGCAGGCAAACAGTTTGAAAGACCCACTTGCTTTTTACTGTCTAAGGAATTTGTTGACTGGCTGGGGGCAAATGGTGTGGGTGAAGGCGTGCCATTTTTCCTTTGCTTAATCAAGTCTGTTAGAGCCGAACCGGGAGCTGCGCGGTCATCGGGGATATCAAAGCTGTTGGCGAACTCTAAGGGGGGTGGTAGTGGCTCAGTAAAAATAAACTCTTCATCGATATCAACTGATGCTAAGGGTGGCGGAGGGATGCGGAACGGCAAGATGACAGGGTCGTCGACAGAGCTCGCGGCTACAATGGTTTTGCAGGGAGATGCCGGTGGCTCAGGCGCAGCAGGCACGTTCAGCTCACTTTCCACTTCCTCGCTCCCCTCTGGCCTCTCTGGTGGGGAGTTTTCAGGGTTCGGTTCCATTTCAGCTCTCTTTTCCTCTTCATCTTCGGGCGTATCATCTGACTTTGCTGTGTCCACGGTATGAACCATTAACAAGCCAGCTGACTTTTGCTGCGAAGTATCCACAATGTTTATCAACATGTTTTTCTTCTCCTCAGCTTTCTTTTCTTTCCCTGCATCTGTTTCATACTTGTTCTCGGTCTCCTGCCGTCTCAGTGGGCCACGAGTATTTTGCCTAGAGACAGTAGCAGTAACAGGAAAAGTCGTTTCAATATTGGGTCTCAGCTTTGTATCGATGTAAAGTGGTTTATTAAGGTCAGCTTTAACAGCGTCTCCTTTGCCTGGAATCTGCTGTGTTTGTTCTTTCATGGCTCTGTCCCTGGCAGAGAGAGCGAGGGCTAGTGGTGAGTTCGGATCTAATAGCTTTCCTGTGACCGGGTGAACGTAATTATCTGAGCTGGATGCGTTCGTGGACTTAGCTGCCACTGTACTGTTTTCAGTACCTTTCGTTTTGGACGAAGCGTTTAATGTCCTTGAATCACTTTGATTGCTGGGTTCACTGCTATTAAAAAGATTTTCAGGCTCTCTAGGTGCGGGAATCGGAGATGGTGACATAAGCTGTCTAAAACCATCTTCGCTACTAAACATTGCTTCATCGGTAAATTTAGATTGCCTCATACGTGGTGTTGGTGGTGTTAGTCCAACATCCTCATCTCCTAGGTCTGTGGAAAGGAAGGCTGGAGAATTACGCCTTGCTTCCAGCCTCTTTTCCCTGTCCCTCACTGCTCCAGCAATGGCTGCTGCAAACGGACTGCTGACACCTAAGTTATCGTCAGGTCGGAGTTGCCCAGGTTGCTCTGAAGACTGAGGATCGATTTCCATGCTGCTCCCTTGGCTGCTTTTCCCACTGCTGCTGGTGGATGGCTCTTTCACAATAATTGTCGGGATTGGAATAGAGCAGGTCTTTTCTGGACTGTCTTCAACGTTGGACTGTTTCACCAGCATCCCCTTCCGCCTCGCAGGTTTGGCCGGCACGTAAACTGCTTTGCTTGCAATCTTCCCAACCTCAGAATATGGGTTTTCTGGCATCTGACCCCTCTTGTTCCTGAAATTTGCCTGAGATGCGGCACTCCGACTGTACAGGTCTTCAGAGTCCAGAGAATATCGGTCCAGTTCTCGTCTGTAATAGATCCCTTTGTCCCTTATCATTGTTCCCACATTCTCAGGCCTAACCAAAGAAATTTTTGAACCTGAATTCTGATTAAACGGAGGTTTAATAGTTCCATAGCTCCTTGATGTCGGGGATTTGGGAGAGTTGTACAGAGAGGGAGAAGGTGGTGGTGGTGAAGGAGGTAAGGACTGTGGTGGTGGTGGGATATCTTCAGAGGTGTCAGGCATTGAAAGACTTCTGGTAAACTTCAGCATAGGAGGAGCCAAAAACTGCCGTTCTTCCTCTGTTATTCCTAAAAATCAGAAAGTATATTTAAAACACTGTCTTCCACTGGGATCCCTCATATTGTATTATTTCTGTATCCATCCTCAAATGCCAGGGTGCATTTCACATGACATGAGGCATATGCAAAATTATGAGAGAGGTCTTTTTGTTGATTCCTACCATAAGCATTCTTTCTTGTTGAACTTCCAGAGACTCAGATGCCCGAATTAAAAAGGATGTTACAGAATTTTAATTAAACTGATCATTGATGTGTAGGCAAATGTTTTGGTTTTATGTATCATCGAGGTAGCTGTAGAGAAGCACATTTGCTTTGAAAATTATTGAACAGGGAAGACATTCTGTGCAGTAGAGTAGCTTATGCCTTGCTCTAGCACTCTATAAATGCATATAATAATGCAACTTAGAAACCTAATGAATTTGTAAGATGCATTTGAAACTTAGCAAAGGGACAGTGAAGATTCTAGGGGGGAAAAAAATCATAATGTTTCATTTCAAAAGATGACATTATATTATTACAAATACAGCTTTTAACATAAACAAACTGGATAATATTGGGATAATTTAGATGCTAATTTTACATCAGCACAATGCATTTCTAAACTGATGAGTATCACTACTAAGGTTACTAGCAAGAACAAAGCAAGCCCAAATTTGGTCTGCTCTTTTTTTCCCTGTTGTAAAGTCATCTATTGTCATCATTTGGAATGAAAAAGAGGTGAGTTTTATTCCACTTGATCAATAGGGATTCCTTTGTAAACTACACAGCATTACAACACTTTTGCCTCAATAACAAAGAAAAAAGGAATAACATTTTGCCCTAGGTAATGCATTGCAAAGGGCTTGTACTGATCTTTTTTTTTTCCTTCTGACTGCCCTTCCTTGTTAGAGGAAACATGGTAAAGAAAGGAATTAAATCATAATTCCATAATACTTGCCTACCGCCATCAAAGCAGAATGTGGAAATTATATCATCTTACACACAAACTTCTTTTCTCATGAACTTTGTATAAAAATCAAACAGTCATTCGCTGAGGTAAAGATGTTGGAGAAATATGCTTTAAGAAAGAAGCGAAGTTACTCAAAGTATGTGATTAATGCACAAGCAAACTATAGATGAGAAGCATGTTACCTATAGATTTTTGTCTTCTCATTGTACCCCGAGGTATACCCAGAAAAGGACCTTGAGGACTCCCTGGTACAGTGGGCGTCATCACAGCAATACCCTGTCTCTCATACATGGACTACAAAAAAGCAAACAAAAAACCCCACAAGCATTAAAGCATGCAAGTCTTTCTCTCACATGTAAATAACCGTTCTGTCATATCTGTAATCCCACTATCCCTTTTACTCAGAATTCTTATGGAAAATAACAAATTTGGTATTATTTTGGGGAGGAGGTGAAGAGAAAGGGAAGGCTGGGCTGTATTTACATGTTATTAAAATGACAACAGCTGTAAGGGGAGTTAGTTGAAATTATTTACAAGGCGATATGTTAAGTTTCCAGCACATTTTGTGTGCTGTAAGAAAAACGAAGCATGAGCAATTGCATTTTGTTTCATTCACTTCCAAAAACCTAGCCCCCACGCTGCACAGGTATTAACGTTCACTCTGCACCAAGCTGTACGCTCTCTTCAGAAGAACAGACCTGCTCTGGCACAGACTCAAGGTGTCTTGTGCAAGGTTACACTGGCAGTCAGCATCTCAGCTGGGACCTGAGGAATGCCACCTGAGTCCCAAGGCACTCAACTGTCCCTCCTTGTAGGTCATCACAAAACTATTTGTTTTCTGTCTCTTAGAAGAGCCTTAATTTCCTTCCCCCCCAAGCTGCTGAGAACAGCAAAGTGCTTGTTGTATCAGGACTGACGCTCTTTTGGAGGGGTGGGCAATGGAAAAATACATCTAAAGTGCAATAAAAACAATTATTTTTTCATACGCAAAGTTCTGTAAGAGCAAATTCTGCAACTGAGTAATCCAATTTCAGAGTTCTGGAGTTTAAATTTTTAATACGTGCTATAGTATCAGTGTCAATTCTTCCCTTACACATCATCGTGTATTATTTAATCAAGATATTATATATGCCATTAGGCATAATAAAAAAAACTGTAGTAGGAGAAGCCTTCACATGAGTGGAAATTGTGCGGCTGCACTAACTCTGGTGCTGAAACTGAAATAGCATACCTTGACTTTCAGCAAAGTCTTTTAGCTTGGGTTTAGTGTTGTACCGACACCTTCGAGTTCAGAACTTACTGCCGTCTCACCAGCTCAGATTACAGGCAGAACAAGTTCACATCTGTTTGAATAACACTGAGGTAGCAATGTTGTTGATGTGACGGTCTCAGAATAAATATAAGGATATAATGAGAAGAGTTTTATAGGGGTACGTAGACTCTTCTGCTAAAAAACTATTGTTAGAAATACAGAGTAGACCATGCCTTAAAGTCACAAGATAATAAAAGTAAAACGAGTATATAAAGCAATGTTTGTAAATTCGTTTCTCTTGTACGCCCTGCATGCTGCCAAAAGACCCCCTCCAATCAGTTTCAGAAGCGAAAGCAGTACTTCATCGCTACCACTCACATTCATATCTGTAGCTGAGGGAAAACATCTACTAGAAGGCCGCTGTTTAATAGTTGCCACTCTTGAGTCCACAGTTGCATTGTCTGCAATTCTTGATGGCTTGGAAACTGGTACTATTTCATCCACCTTATCTGTAATATAAAAGTATTCAGTAAAATAAATATCATTTGTCCAAAAACTGGAAATTTAAGTATTGCAAGGTCAAAGGAAGAGATTTACTTTTCAAAAAAATGCAAAGAAAAAGTTTTTTTGGCATTTTAACAAGGCAACGCTTGAGCATCATAAGTCGTGCAAGCCGAGCACTTTTTATTGCTGCTACATAACATGCATGCTTTAGTTTTAAGCCTGCATGCATTTAATGTTTACTTAGTGTGACTCGAAAAACAATCCTCTTCTTCAAACCTTCAAAATGTGAAGGGAGAATATCTATATAGAAATGGAAAGAAGACCTTTAGAAATAATGAATCTGTACAGCACTGTTTCAAATAGAGATAAGCAGACTGTACTTAGTCATCAGAATTTCAGTGATATTTTGGACAATAACAAGTACTCCAGAAGTGCTCTTTTATGCCTATTCTCCTTAAGTAATCACATCCTAATTTATTCACACTCTTGGATTATTAGATTAGCATTAGTAACTGCACCATTTGTTTAAGTGGAACTTTTATATGTATTTTATATTTTGGAAGGTATTTAGTTGTGGTCAGAAACAGACCAAACAGGCAAAGTCCAAATCTGAACGAGAACTTCAACGTTTGGATTTGGGATTCTGATCTACCATGTGATGTGATCATAAAATATAGGGAAAACTTTAACCAAGATCTTCTGAAGTTTAGAGTGTTAGTTTTAGCCCCATCTCCAACTTTGGTCACAAACAAGGTTCATCAGTATTTAATATATAACATTATTCCCTCAGACTGAAGACTTCAAAGTACCATATAATCAACTAATTATGGCCTGACATCTCCTTTATGCCACTTCTACTACTATGAAACTAAGGCATGGAGAAATGAAATGACTAGCCTAAGCCAGCAGAATCGTTCGATTTTTGAACCTCTACTAGAATCCAAACTTGAATCATACCAACAGGTTTCCTTACTACGCCTTCCATGCATTTGCTTTCCTAAGAAAGCACAGACTGCACTGTATCATGCTAATTTAGTGTCTTTTCCTTTGAAGTTTCACCAAAGTAAGGATTAGTTATATAGCCTGTGGTATTTATGTGCGCAAAATACCTTAGCCTGGCTCCTAGGCTTCCACAATGCGAGTCAGAGCAATGTTACTTTTCAGCAGTTAGATCCATCTCCCAAATGACTGATTATTTGCTTCAGCAAACAAGGACAGCTACTTCATTAGGATACTATAGACTTAAAAAACCCCAGATTTTTGGTGGTCTCGAGATGGTGTTACTACGCCAAGTGTCAGATTTAGGGATTTAAGTTTTACCTCTCACTGGAGAGCAGCGCACTCAGGGCCCTGGATATGGATATGGATGGGAATAAGGCAGGAGGAAAAGAGCTTTTGATCCCTCTAAACAGTAGATCTGGCTGATGCAAGGATGATATTTTAAATGGGAGAAGAAGAGAGGGAAGAACTTTGAGCCTTCTGGTTAGGAAGAAGGTTGTCCTAGAAGTGGACATTTCAGTGTCACAGAGGGTCAGGGAGCAGGCAGGAAAGGAAAGGTTGAGCAGAATCAGTAAGCTGAACACTGTTGAAAACTGTCTCACAAGAGTAGTGTTGCTGTTTCTTTTCAGTTGAAGTTAGCATTCAATTCTTTTCATTGGTCTGCTTTATTTTTGTGTGTTTTAAATCATCCAGTGGAAGGAGAAAAGGAAAAAAAATTCTTAAAATCATCACATGTATTCAAAAATGAAACAAACTTCAAGCCACGTTTCGTAAGACTTTGTAATACAAACTGTGAACTTCTGAAAGAAAAATAGCTGCGCTTCTGATCAGCAAAAGGTATCAGAAAGCAATGGTGTAACCATGAACATTTGACCTATACAGCAAAAATATGGCTAGACTGTAGAATCGTACTCAGGGGATCAATCACCAAGAGCTTCAACTGGGCAGAGATTTTCTGTTAAGTCTCTCCCACCCTTTTTATCATCCCAGAAGCCAAACAACTGGTCTTTGGGATGCAGAAAGAAGGAAGTTTTGGAAACTGAAGCACTAGGTACTCAAAATCTGTAAATAAGAAATATAAATATACCATGTAAGAACTGATCCCCTTTATTTTTAACAGACACATGTAACCATATACCCATTCAGACAACAAAAAGCTACAGGGAAAGAGTGATGAGGCTATGACAGACACTTGAAAAGCATGAAAATATTTGTTTGGGGATGAAACATACATACCCTCCAACTGCACTGATTTTGCTAGACAACACTAGAAGTCAGATCTAATCTTGGATCTGACCAAAATATCAGTTGGTACCAATTCTTAATACCATCTACTATTTCCACTTGGGAAAACCCTTGTTTTGTGTAAGTTTATTGCAGGTTTCTTGTCTGTAGACAGGTTGTCAGTCCTTCTCACCCTATAGCTGCTCCCATTCAAGTGGTGCTTTGTGCCTTGCCAAGTCTAGCTAAAGCACTTAGAAATGGGAGAGGAGAGCAGGTTAAAGCTTAAGCCGCTTTGCAAGGAACTCTTTAGGGGTTCCTCGCATAGTATTTCCAACGGCAGCACTGCTACATCTGCGCAGCTTCTTCTTTTGCTCTACTGCCTTTGATCGGAAAGCAAAGGTAGAGTGGAGGTTGTCATTTTAAAACTACACCAAAAAAATTGGAAGCCACAGAAGCAGCCAGCGTGTGGAACGAGATTTATTCTAAATGGCAGCAGCTACATGGCGGGTCCTGCAGAATACGTCAAAATGGTAGCATCTGGCCGCAACTGCACCACACTTTGGAAGTGAAAGCACTATGTAAAATAAAAACATTCTCACTGTATTATCAAACGTGCTAATTAGGCCAAGAAAGTTAACTGGCTGAATTGTATTCAGCTTCATTCAAACTCATCCCAAAGAAATAAGACGTAAGCATATTGGGACAAACTTTCACTTGCCTTTGCCTTTGCCTAGGCTGTTCATATCCACAGTACCAGTGTGCAAACCATTTATGCACCAGAAACACACGTTCAAAAGGCCGCACATACTGGAATAATTTGTCAGGCTTCCTAATCGGCTTCTCTCCCAGCCTCCTTGTGATCTTAAATACTCTGCAGCATGCATTTCTCGTACCAATGAGAGGGGAGTCTTACAAGCTTGTGTTGGAAATTCTCTGAGGATACCTTTACAAACAGTTTTAACAAAAGAGATAGAAAAAAGCCACAGAACGGGTGCAAAAATTTGCACCCGGTGTGAGGTGTGTCGACAGTGTGGCCAAAGAAGCACGCCTCCAATGGTATTCTTAAAAGGAACGCAGCTGGATGTAGGTGGGAGGGAAGAAATATTCTGCGGTGGAAAAAGCCTACATTGGAGTTTGGCCATGGCAGCTGCATTTCATCGTTAAACCGGTCATTTAGCAAAGTACAGCCACAAGCACGCACGCACACATACTTATAAGGGAGCAATTTGTGGCTGACTGGTAGAATAACAAAATGCTATCTGCTTTATTTTGAATAACTTCAGTCTCACAGAAAGACAGGGAAGAGTCGTCTATGGCTCACTGGACAGACAGCGCAGCTCAGCTGTAATCATAGAAGAGGATTTTTAGGCCTACGATTATTCTCTAGTATTTGCCAGAGGAGGAAATTCATCACTGCTTTGCCATATAAACTCTTCTGAACCTTTACGAGAAGTTACAACGGTATGTTGAGAGTCAAACACAGGAGCCATGCTACACCTGTGGTAATTAGTTCCCACCGCTCAAGGGGCTCCTGGTAACAGCATCCTTTCGGAGAACTGTCAGGGATACCACATGTATAAGCCAGTCTGATGCCTCTGCATGCATATAGCAATTTGAGTGCCACTATATTAAATTCCCCCGAGAGAGGCAGCACCAACAGATATAAAAGAATTTATTGCAAAGTGCGTTTCCATCTGCCCTGTGGGTTAGCAATTGCACCCATGCTCTGCTCAGGGTGCCAGCCCTCAGGAAATTAGATGGCCTAAAGGCACAGAAAGGAGTTGCGTTTTATCAACATGTAGGTCGTCTCTGATGAAAAGCTCTTAATCACAGACATAGTAGCACAGTACCCAACAGCATGTCATGACTTTTACATTCTCAAGAGCTCTGGCTGCTAGGCAAGTTGCTTTTTTTTCTTTTTCTTAAATAATTAATATCTGTGATAATTACAGGGGACAGTCTCCTCCTAATAGATTTGTTGCAGGAGATGGCTCTTATCCCCGTAGAACACATTGCTTAGTGACTCCTGTTTCAAATCCCCAGACTCTCTCAGAGGAAAAATTATAATGCTGCCCATCAAACCACCAGATCCATCATAAAAGGAACTTTGAAAATGAGAGTCAGGTGCCTAGATAGATCTGGTGGCACATCACTACACAGGCCCCAAAAGAGAAATATGAGGTATGATCCTGGCAACATTACTTATTGTACAACATAGCCAAGACATGTGGATTAGCTCCACCGAGGGTCTTAGAAAGTGAGCTTGGCAGACCCACAGAGGATAAGAATGATCATGATCCGGTACAGGCTAACCCCAACACCTCAGGCTGGCATGCCAGAAACACCAGGCAAAGACTGATCGAACACAGTTTTGGAGGCGAGTATTGCCAAGACCTGTATACTTACCACCAAGTCCAGAATGCTTGCTCAGAGGGGATGGGATAATGGAGAAAGAAAACTCAAAAAACAGCTGCCTCAAGAAATGACTTGTATTTGTAAGAAAAGCAATGAATGCCTGGCACAGAGTAAAAAAATGCTCGTATGAAGTTAAAGTGAAAGAACAGAGGCAAATGTTCTTCAAATACCAGCAGCACACATCGTTAACAGTGCAAATATAAACTACAAAATGTTAGACTAATCTAGTCAGCCAGAATACAATGTTAGCCAATGTAGGAAATGGTTGAATTCTGCCACCGATGGCCTTATGGCTAAGAATTAAAAGGACAGGCACATTAAAAAAAACCCTAAAAATCCTATGGTGTGGTTATTTTTTCTTCCCTCCCCCTTTTGCCTGGCGTGTAGGCATGGGCAACGAGGCCCTCTCAGTTATGGCTCTCTGCAGCCGGCCACTGCGACAAGGCAGCGTGGCCTGCGGTGGTTCTCGAGAGTCGCTCGTCCCTTCGGCCCCTGGTAAGCACACAGTGGAGGATGCCACTGCGTCCTCACCAGTCCATGTCGAGGCACAGGTTAACTCGACATGAGGGGTGGCTCTCTGGGAGATGCGTGTTTCTAGGACCTGCGTCCTTGGCTGCTTGAGGAAAGCTAAAATCTCTGACAGGTAGTTATGGATGGCTCTTGTGGAGGTAGCCACAATGCCCAGCTGCAGCTCCATACGGCCCATGGACTGTGACATGAGACCCATGGACTGTGCATGCTCCCTCTTGATATTTTCCAGCAGCTGCACAATCCTACTGTTGGTTTCCATCAACAGCTTCTCTCCCTCTGTTAGCTGGGGCTGCCCTCTCCAACCCCGATCCCTAGGGACAGGCTCAACACCGCGGTGCTCTTCATTCATTTCATCATTTCCCTCCTCCTCCTCAGGAGAGTCACTTTCAAACTGAGGAGTCCTACTGAGTGACTGATCCCCGGGAGACTGTATGTCCATGGTACACTCCGGAGTCCGCGCTGGCGTTTGAAATCCCTCAAAATCCTCCCCAACGTTGCTGTGCGTTTCAGATGACGACAACGGCCACTGCCAGCTCTCTGTGGTCCTGGCCGGCGAGTCTTCGTCAGAGGCAGGCACCGAAGATTCCTGTTCTTCGGCCGGCGTGGACGGCGAGCTCCCTCGGTGACGGCTGGCTTGCCCCGAGGATCCAGGAACCTCCCCATCTTGTTCCCCAGTGACATCTGGCAATCAAATAGAGGAGCAACAACCACTGTATCTGAGGCCAGGCAGATGGAGGTATCTACATGCATTGGACAACACATAGAAAGAAGCCAGTTGGGAAGCCAGAGTGTATGTGTTTGGGCAAACGGAAGGGCGGACTAAAGTTTAGTGACTGCATTGGGCACGTGGCAGTTGATGTTATTAACCGCTTTTGGTATAAATGCACACTGTCCTGTACCCATAACACACACAGCCATGCTGCATCCCAAGGCAGGAACTACCAATTCACCTCATCGTGATTGTGACAGGAAATGTCAGTGAACCTATCAAAGAGCTCACCTATGCGCTGCAGTGGTGTCAGTCAGAAATCCCTGGGACGAGCTCAGGGCCAAGTGTCCAATTGAGCTTCCTGGGGTGCCAGATGTGCTCCACCACTGGCTGAGGGCAGCCCTTTGTTGTTCTGAAGCACTGCTGGCTATCTTCGCTTTTGTCCGACGTCTCACGTCACCCCCACCCCCAGTGCGCTCTCTCCCAAATCACTGCTGCAGCACAAGGGTGGCCGTCCACAGCATTTATCCCGCGAGCAATGCCCTCCCCAACATTTGCCGGATTTTCTTGTTCTTTTCTCCAAACAGTAGGTAACGCTATCTGAGGGCATTGCTCGCCAGGATCTCATTGTCTTCTGAAAATAACTTAGTTTTGCCCTCCCCTGGCTACCTCTTCCCTTGCCTGAGGGCACATGGTGGAAATCTGGGTGCAAGTGCTTCCCTGTGGCAGCTTAGTGTGCAAAGAGGCATTGTTACAGATGTTAACCGGGAGGATATGATGTATGTGCTTACTCTAAATCCTCCCCTATGTAAAATGCACTCCCAAAGGCTAGAAATGGCTAAGCTTTTTGCACCCACAGCGATCACTGGCTCACAGTAGAGCGCGATCTCCCCAGCACCATTCTTGATTACATGAGTCAGCGGCCGTAACTCTCACCCTTTCCATCCTTCAGGTAAAAAAATGAGTCCACTTTGGTTTTTTGGGGGGGACAATTTGGTCATCAGAAATTAATCCGGGGCGGTCTGGCTAAAACGTTGCAGTAGGGTAGCCCAAAGAGCCTGCATTCCTCACACTCAGGCAAGGGATACGTGAGAGAAGCGCTGCTGTCGGTACGGCTGTGACCTGACCAGCAGTGGCTGGCTGTTGCTAGCTGGCCGGCTGTGCTGCTCACGCTACAGTGGTCTGAATGCCAGATCAGTGTCATGCCTACTGTCTGGCATCCCAGTCTTGAAAAATGTTATTCTTTTAAGGATTAATTTCTGCTCTTTGAAATGCTTGAGATGCTGCTCTTCAGACCTCAGTTTGAAGCTGTAAGCTTACATCTGGAAGGTGTTGCTGAGGTCATGTTAAATGATACTTCTGGTTCTGTTTATGAATCAGGGATTTTTTACTTTTATTTTTTTATTTTATATGGTTTTAAATGAAAGCTCCTTCTGACAGACCCAAGGATCCCTCCTCCTGTATATCAGTCCCTGTCTACCCTAATCCTGATGTGGCACTCATTATTTCTACACCCAAGTGCCTCCAATATTATACTGCTCTAAAAGGGATTCTCTGTGGCTTAATATAATTATGATTTTTAAATGCTAAAATAATGGATATTATTTGTGCATTTAGCATATTCACTACTTCAAAGTATTCACATTCAAAGTATTCACATTCTGTCTGTGTCTGGCTGGACTGTCCAGTTGCATGTTTTATGGAAAGTGAGGATGAGATTGTATTTGTAAAAAGGCATGAGCTCCTTATGAAAATGAATTTTAGGGACAAACTGTCATGCAATCATTGGCTCTTCCACTCCATGGAGATTTGAAAGGGACTGTATATCAACCTAACTGTAATAACTGCTTCTTCCTTTGCAATTCTTCTCCCCCTTTGCCTAATACAGCCGTAGCTGCACTCCTTCATTAACAAATCTCTCTGAACAACTATAGTGTAGGACCATGAAACTATTTCTCAGCATTTCTCTATTTGAGTACACATGAAAAAAAGAACAAAAAAACAGGGGACCTATTTTTACCACACATAGCAAACACACATTTCAGTTAAATTCTATGGAATCGGAGAAAGATAAGGGATCATATATATTCATTCTGGTAGAGCCACTGGTCATACAAAATCTTGGTATTTCTTTTGACATGTCATCAGAAAACTCCCCGTATTTGAAAACTCCATTTTCCTGACAAGTGTTCTAAACAGAGCCCACCTAGCAATTGGCAAGTAATAGAACCAAACTAAATTAAAAGTCAAAAACTGAAGCAAAACAAAATAAAAAAACTCCAAACCCCACATTAATTTATGAATACTTCTGTAAATAATATCACTGAGTTTAGTTTGTTCAGATTCGGGGGGATCATAACACTTTTGTTATTTGTGCATGTTTACACATTTGCCAGAGGCTTGTGAAGAAAAGTTGCTCTGAAAAAGCATAATAAATTTTTGCAAAGTTCCTAATTCTCTATGAAAATTTACCACTTGCTATCCTCCTAATCAGTATTTTCAGCCTTTCAGAGCTGAACGAACAGCATCTGGCATAGGTGACCAATAACACAAATGACAAAGAGTACAAGCAAACAGTCTGTGAAAACCCATGGGCAGAAGTTAATTGTGGAAACTACTAGCGAATACTTATGAATAATGAATACATTCACAGGTTTTAGGATAGGTTTGTTAACTTGACTAGCAATGAAAAGGAGGAATATTCATAACTGTTATTATTTGTAACAAAGTGTTCAACGACTCTAGTCACTCCGGTTTCTGGAAGCTTTGTGAAGCATTGACGTAGGGCATGGGGAAACCGAGGGTGCGTTACAGGCATGGCCTTACACAAGCTTTCGTTCGCTACAGAGCAATCATGGGAAAACTGCCTGAAGGTCAATGGCTGACACCACCTTGATGAATGTGTCAGTCTCTGCCCAATAAATCCATTCCTTGATGACCAAAGGTCGCCCTAAATTCAGACCGGATCTTGGTAAGATGATTGCACCAGCAGCTAGGTTGGTGCTGTGGAAAAGGTGTGCCAGTTACAGTAGGGGCACTGGAAAACTTGGTTCGGCCAGAAACTGTCCTTATCGGCCAGAGAAGAGGCTGACTGCTTTGAACAGCGGCTGACAGTAGGATTAAAGCTGGCTGAAAGAGTCACCTCAACTAACTGCCTTTACCTCATTTCCTTGGCAAAGGGGTGACTTCTTAAAAAAAAAAAAAAAAGAGAGGGCACTAAGACTGTCAAGTCAATATTGGCTATGGACCAAACTATATATCCACATGGTTGATCTTACTTGGTTGTTAATTTGCTTTAAAAAAATCCCTCTCTTTTAAAACCAAGCTTTAAATACAGTGGGTAAAAAGAAGCACAGCTAGCTTCCTTAGGTGTGAAGCAAAGGGAAGAGGTCAGATTCTCTGATCTTTCTAGTTCTTTCCACCTCACACACCATTCCTACATGCAGCATTTTGCTCACAGTGATATATAAGACTTACAGGCAAAATAGGTCACTTATGTCTTTTATAGATATTTTTATATTGATACCTAGTGACACCAGCCAACAAACTGGTAGTCTCCAGAATCGTGACTTGCTTCATGTTCCTAACCTCATGTCCCTTGCTCTGACAGGGCATGACTCCCATTTTGATCCTCAAATGACCAAGTAAGGGAATCAGAAAGGAGCATGCATAGGGGCTAAAGGAAATATAAACATCTGGAAGTCAGTGACCCACTGCACTTTGAACTTTAGTGTTTGATCACTGTGAGTACTATGCAGCTATTTCCAAAAGTCACATGGGACTCACAGGTTTCTGAAGACTGTTTTTTGTTTTACCTCACTGATTCTGTTGTGTTTAAAGAAAAAAATGAGATCTGTTATTACAGTGGTCCATGTAATAGTAACTAGTGAACCTTCATCAAAGTCCTGGCTATCTTCCTTTCCTTCCTGTTAGACAGGTCCTCTGTTTCTGCAGCGAAGCCCGTAGCTGGCTGCCTGTACGGATGCTTGCACTGGGCTGATACAGAGCTTGGTCTGATGTGGTAGATCAGCAATTGCTCCTGGTGGCCACAGGAGAACTGCTCCACCTTTTGTGCCTGCAGGGGTAATCTGTGGTTTGCCCGATCCTGTTCTGAACATGGTGATCAGAAGCCAGGATTATTCCAACCTTTAGGTTCATGAATATGTCCATCATTTTGGAGCACTGCTATAGCGTGCTGTCTCTTTGCACCACAACATTCATTACCAGTGAGAGTCCTTTGAGTTTGTTATTAGACATATTTAGGATGGTAGCAATTATTGGGTTGAGATACACAGAGAACTGAACAGTCGATTCAGCTGTAGGGATAGAGGACTGAGACAGAGGCCAAGAACAGAGCAGGGCTTTGGATATAGACAAACTTTAGAGACATCAGAGGTATTTCTTTAACTTTTGTTCACTGAAGAACATTTGAGATTTATGCCTGTGTTGTGCCTTACCTGCCACTTGGACTGGCAGTTGATCCCTCCCCTGAGATGTGCTGCTCTTTAAGAATCCCTCCTTTTGAAATCCCACCATTTCTGTTTCACCTCTGCTACTGGATCGTTGCCTTTTCCATTATCTTTCCTTTTCAGATTCCCCACCAGTGGAGCTGGACGTGAGGGGTGGGGTACCGTCTTCCTGCTGACAGGTAGGTGGAGATGTTCCTTGGCCACAACAAGTGGGCCAGGAGCTCAACAACAGCGGTAACACAGTTGGGGAGCTTCCTGGGACCTGCCTCTGCTGCTCTGGACCTGGGCCTCTGCCTGTATCTGCATCATGCCTCCTGGGGTGGGTGCATTTTTCAAACTGCTTAGGTACCAAGGTGATAGATGCCTTGTAAATACCTAAGATAGATACAGACAGAAACTGTACCAGGCGCAATCAGTTATGCAAAACTTCATACAATGCCAATTGCACCTATATGCTGTAGGATCACCCACCTTTTCTAGCATCTGCAGTCAACCACAGTCAAATATTTGGCACATGTATTTTTCCTTTTGAAAAGTGATGGGAACACAGGACTTTCATTCTTCCTTGGTGTCAACAGGTCTAGGCACATAGCCCTTAATGTCAGGTACTGCATATGCACATATTTTGTTCCATCGCCTTCCCTAAATATGAGTTTGCAAGTTTAGTTTAATTTCTTTCATTAGCCGATAAAATTTGTTTCCTTGTCAATAATCTGCAAAAATCAGCTACATAAGCAGTACTAAAACTAAAGGGGTAGTCTTTACATGTGCTTCTTAAAAATGCATAGAGGTTCATTTAAACTACATAAAAATATGGCTGTGGTGTTGCTTTTATCTTATGGATTAATTTTTAAAATTTATTTTATTTTCAACTATAAGTAGCTTGTTTTTAGCATAAAGACCAGGAGTGATTATGCATATAATTATAAGTTTGCAAGTCTGAAAAAAAATAAGCATCTAAAACAAGTAGGTGCACTTATTTACATTGTATTCCTTTTAGATTTTTGTCACTTCCCATATATATATATATATATATGCAAAAGACCTTGCCCTGCTTAGTTTGTAAAAGAATAGCTGGGAAGTAACTTGATAAATACTTCAGGGTGGATGCCTGTGGGTGGGTGGACCCATGTAAAGGACAATTTGGGCAAATAGCACGTACGGGAATCTAGGCAAGGCTTTCAAAGAAGCAGATGAACAAAATTCTAGAACAGCTTTCCAATACTAATGGGGTGGTAGCAGAAAGATGAGAACCTACTGATTTCAAAAGAAAGCTTGATCAGACTATAGAAGTTCATATGATAATGTTGCTTGTCATAGAAGCAATTGCACTTGATGAATAGATCTCTAGTGCCTCTGGGGAAAACCAGGTGACTCCTATTTGCAGACGGTTAAAAACGGATCTCTGTTACATTAGCTATGCCCACTGAAAACTAAGGTCTTTCTTTTTAGCTATTCAAATAGGAATAGATGTATAAAAATTCAACAAAGACCAAAAGTAGGTAAAAGTAGGCCTTCAACATACTGCTAAGAATTTAAGACTAGTCTTAGCTAAAGCATTGTTTCAGAGTAAGAATATTAAAAGTTAAATCCAAATTTGTTGTTTATGATCATATTCAGTGGAAAGAAACAACAAGGTCAGCCTGCAGTTATGTCATGTAAATGTATAGTTAAAAAATATACAGAAATGGAATGATCTGAGTTTTCATTTAGGCAATTAGGCTAATCCTCATAAATCTGCCACCACGAGCACATTTTAATCTGGAATTAACTTCCTCCAGCCCCACCCCAAATGAACAATTTGCAGGATTGTGCTTAAATCCCAATGCCAAAATCACATATTTACCATACTGCAAACAATAGGCAGAGAATATTACTTTAGCAGTTAGCATAATGAGGAAATAACAAAAGTGCTTTGCAATACAGTCAAAAACATAAGCCATTTGAAACACTTTCCTTCTATGAAAATTGAGTAAAAATACTTGTATGTTCTCTGGGATACTGTAAACTCTACAAAGCACACTAAAATCCAAAAAAGGGAAAATTATGTAAAATAAATCAGTAAAACATAAAAACTGTTTAGTGACTAAAATTAATCATTTAGCATTGAGTATCTATAAATACCATTACATGATTTATGAAAAGGATTTGTATGTATTCACAATAAAGAAGTATCAAAACTTTCTTGAAAGAAAGTCTTATTTGTGTTTCTAGGGCTGAAAATATCTTCACATTAGTACATATAAGTCACATTTACATATTATAATCATACCATCAAAAGTAATTTTAAGGAAGGCAGAAAACTGATATGTTCAAATTCTTTCTATAGATACAATTTTCAAGTACCAGCTCTTTAACAGTATGTTCAATTAATGAAATAATTATACAGGCATTTAAAATGCACCTGCAATCCTGAAGCCTTACAATTCAGCCTACCTTGAAAGAGGAATGGTCATTGTCTAACAGTGGTTTCTGTTTAAGAACAAAAACAAAGCAGAGAATATAGTCAATACCCACTCCTACCCTGCAAGCCAGGTGGAATTTAAGTGGCAATTTGATGTTCTGTTTAAGAGACAGCATTTGAAAATTTGGCCTAGTCACAAAAGAAAGACAATCAACTGAAAGAAACCAAAAAGAAAGGTGGAGGACCTAAGACACTTGCAGCCTTCTCTGTTCTTACACTTACTCTCACGCTTCCACACCGAGGGGAAAAACCAAACAAACTATGATGAATTATCTAAAAACATTTATTTTTAATTATATTAGAAATTAATTAACATGGGTATATGAACATTTGAAGAAAAAAAAAAGAGAAATAGCAGCAAAGGGAGTTTTGAGATGAGGGAGATAAGTCCTTCATCTCCCTGGCTCCTGAAAAAGAGAGAGAACACATTAAAAGTGTTGAAAAAGTTTTCCACTGCCCTAACTGTACCATGTTGGGAAACACATGCAATTTTCACTGTTCCTCAAGCACTCATGATTTTGAGTATGTGGTTAGATTTTCAGTTAATAATATCTGAGTATAGCAAGTGACACTCACATAGGCCAACGTATTTAATTCGTCTTGTTTCGAAATACTACAAAAATCACGTTTTTTTTAACACTTACAATTCCTTTTCCAACTTCTTTTATACCATTGTCTTGTTTGGCTGATGCAGAAAGGTTTTGAAAACCTTTTCAATTATTGCCCTGTAGTAAAGAAAAACACGTATCACGAAAGGGCGCTACATACTCAAGAATAAGTTGATACATTCCAAATAATACTAGTGTAAATGAGGAGAACACCCACACAGAGACTCAACTGACCTCTGCTCAGGATTGCCAGTGTTTTCAAAACGTTAGTTAAACCTGCCCACCTCAAGCAACATAAACCCTGGTTTGAAGAAGTGTTCAGTACTGAGAGTTACCCGTTAATTTAAGATTCTGTGCCAAAAGTTGCTAATCAGCACATTGCCAGCTAGGTGCCAATTTTTTTTTTTTCAGTGAAAAACATAGGGTTAACATTGTTCTCCTTGAAACATGCAAATTTCAATACTTTTCTCTTACAAAGTGTTTTAAAAGCACATATGTCGTAGGCATGGTCCTAATCCTATACCTTCTTACACTGCTGTGGACTCCCCACAAGTTAGAGTCCAAGTCATAAAACCTGTAACCTTGCTACATATTTTTTCACACATATACTTCACAAATTCCACCCAGAGTCACTGCTTTATGCTTGTGAAAAATGACAACCTGATGACAACCTTTATCTTATTATTATATTGCTATCTCATTAGAATTTCAAATATGTAACGCAAATCAATTACTTACAAGGATACCCTTCAAGAATTCTTCATTAAGCCCGATGCCTTTCGCTCTCATCTTCTAAAATACAGTGTTGGGTGAAGATCAGAAAACCTTCTTCCTACATAGAAGCACTGCAGATGCTGGAAACTATCAAAGGAGTCGACGTAGTGAGTGCTGTAAAAGTTGCTTTGATGGTATTTCCGTTGTTTCCTGCAGACAAATCTCCATCATCAACTCCACCACAGTGAAATAAAAAAATGAATTTTGAACCCAGACGACTTTGTGAGTGGTTTCTTCAAACATAACATAACACTGTAAGGTAATCCGCTGTTTGGCATTCATTTATATATATTTGCTCTGCAATTTCATTGTTTCAGATGCCATTAGAATGTGCCACCTTTGAAACAATGGACAACAGGAATGGGATGAAGTGTGAATGCTTATTGCAGACAGAGCTAATAATATTTCTTTTGAATGCCATCAACTGATATTTTTCTATTCAAATGCCGCTAAGACTTGATGCCAGGTAACAATATTCTATGTTGATGATATCACAGTTATTCTGTATCTGAGAGGTGGTACTGGCATCTACACTGTTCAAAGGAGGAACATCCTACATTTGTATTTGGTACTGTAGCCTGCATCAAAACCCGAAGATTAGTATCAACACATATCGAGGGATTATTTTTATACTGATTACCATATCAAATTTAAGAACAAACAAACCACTCCCCTAGCTCACAACTGGCACTTGCGTGACACTCTCAAAGTAATATTTATTAATGCAGAAGAATTATTTATCTTGTCATTCCCATTTCACTATGAAAATTTAGCCTGCTCTATTCTTAATTTTGTACTTTCTCTTAGAGGATTTTTATATTAGGTTTTTAAAATTAAACACTGTCCACTTTAGCTTTCACTGAAAATCCCAAATTACTCACTAAATCAAACCCATTTCCTAGCAGTAAGAAAAGCTTAGGAGCATGAAACTTTTAAATCATGTACCTAGACATTTACAGATCTTAGTTTATGGATGTGTTCCTTAAGTATCGTATCACTCTGAAATTCTCCATCCACAAGAAGTTATCGATAAACAAGTCAAAACAAAAACTGAAGGAAAACCCCTTTAAGCTTTTCATCAGCCACATAAAGTTTTTATGAACAGAGTTAAATGTATTATTTTAAAATATTAATTTTGAAACTCTAATGATACCTATTTTCTGTAGTGATGATGAAAATTATGACCCCAAAAAATGCATTGGGAGTTTCATAAATTTTCTTTTAACGTTTTATTTTTAGAGTATTTTGAACCTTCATTTTAATTTGCTGCATGGATATTTTGGTTATTCTTCAGTATTAATGGGCTAACTACACATTCCCTAGAATTATATTTTAAGTACTGCCTCCAAAAAATTGCTGCTACAACTAACTGTTAGTTTACATGTTGCCGTAACTTACTCATTCAACAATTCTTGAAAACCTACAAGTCACAAATGAGAAAAGAAGGCGTCTTCCCCCTCCCCGATATCCCACAAAATCCAGAAAGTAGTTTGAGTATTGAAAACACATCCCCTCCAAACACACATTTTGAAGTCGGATGCGACCTCTCTGAGTCAGGCAACTACCGTAAGCAGAAAGTCAGCGCACAGATGAGGTACAGTTTACATTTAAGTAATTCGTGCTATGTAACTGCAGTAAAATGATAATACTGCCCATGCCATACTGCTGTGAGCCTAAAGATTTTATTACCTCTCTCTTTAGACACAAACATCGTATCTTCTATCCTGAATGCAAAAAATACAGCCTTTGTCCTTCCCTTCTCCTATCCTCCCAACGAACCAGGACCCCTCTCAAAAGACAACCAACAAAACCAGTCAAACAGAACCGCAAAAGCCATTCTTTTCATCTTAATGCCTCCCTCACGTATGACCCAGAAAACTGAACTTTTGGTTGACAGAAGACGCTACAATAACAACGTAAAGATTTTTTATATGCTGCCAAAACATATTTTTCAGAAAAATACCAGTAGCAATGGGGTTTATTCTGTCATATTCTCTGAATGGAGAATAGAAAATATCACTAGCTGGAACCTCTGTTAGCGACCTGAAAGGAGGTCAGAAAGAGTGGAAATAACCTGATTTCTCCCTGTTCAACATTAAAAAGCAAAAGCTTCACTGTTGAGAAAAGACACTGCCTACAGCCTAGCTTTCCTTTCCGTGACACTGAACTTTGTCAACGAGCAGGACGTAGACTGTTTTACCAGCTATCACCCAGGGGCTCGGGGAGGTTTGAAACTCTTCCTTGGGCTAGACGCCATGAAAACGTGTAAATGACACAGTCCCTGCTCAGGAGAGCTTACAATCTAAGAAAGTAAAACGACATACAGGAGTATGGAAAAATACAGCTAAACACAAACAAACTTTGTATACATATATATACAGTTACATTTATAAAAACTATTAAAATAGCACCACTATTTCTACCTGCCCCTCTGCCTAGCCATCATTACTTTGATGATTGCTTAATAGGGATCATAAGGGAAGTGGGTCTTTAGGAGAGATTTCAAGGAGAAGGTAGTGGCCTTATGAATCAGTTCAGGGAGGGCACTCCATGCATACGGGACAGCGTGGAAGATGTTATATTGAAAACTTAAAATTGTGCAGAGCAGCATTTCTCCAGGTCAAAAGTTCAAGTGTTGTGTGCAAGATCCCTACTTCCTGAGACAGAGACAGTGTGGTTATGGGAGTAACATTTGGCCGTTAAGAAGACAAGCGAAATCACTAACGTAGGACTACACTGAGGATACGTTACTGGCCACATATTCTCTGTGGCTGCCGGTTAGCACAGTAACTGTGAGGAGATGGTATGGAAGGGTTTGGAAAAGAGTTGGATACAAAGAAGGAAAAAAAGGCAAGATGAAGGAAAAGAGACAAAAGGAAGCAATGTGGGGAATATTTTCAAATGTAGTCTTCTGTTTGAGTTCTTAGTGTGTTTGCAATTTATTAACTAAATAACTAAAAAACATATACAATAATTAATGTACATTTGACACCATAAAATAAACTGGACCATATGCCAACATTTACATTATGTTATTATCCTTCACTATGGAAAGGTGAGAAACAGGTTAAACAAGAGACAAAATGCTTCCCCTTACCCTTCTTCTTCCGTACTGAAGCTTGGAAATAGAAAGGGAATGAACTGTGAATCAATTCTGAAGGTAATTTTTATATGCTAAATCCTTGTCTGTCATTTTGAGCACAAACATTTTGCTTCCAGCTAAGAAGTTACTCTCTCCCTGCTAGCCTCTACTATGCATGTATCTATCAAACCACAGCAGATAAACAGCTTGGCAAAAGCACAGTTTATCAGGGTTTATATCTTAACTATAAGAAATTGCTCCCCTGCAGATATTAGGGATACACATACAATTTTTTTTTCTAAATTCTTTCTTTAAAAACGGTAATTGGGGCAACTTATTGATACCAGGGCTTTCAAACTATGACAATAGGACATTTTCAAATCTTTGCAGATTGAAGTGGAAAGGAATCATTAGCACATGTTATCTGCCATATTTTGGATTAACTCCTTTGAAAGAGAACAACTGAGATGGTCTGCTCAGTATTACGGAGAACAGAGTAGCTAAAAACATGTCAATAAAACTACAAGTAGAGTTCAGAGCCAGGCAAAGGAAGTGACTGTAAAGACTGCAAGATGTATAAATTCTTTTAAAAAATGATGTTGTTTAGCTTAGCTAGGAGAAATTACAAAAATATATACTCTAAGGGAAAACAAATGGGGAATTTCTATTTATCTTCTTCTTCTATTACATAACAAGGGACATTCAATAAAATTAAAGGCATCACATTTAAAACCAATAAAAAGGAAATACATTTGTACACAGCACATAATTAGCCTGTGGAATTCTTTGCCACGAGACATTATTGAGACCATGAGCTTCTTCAGTTCAGAAAAAAGATTACACATATATATTGATGAGAACATCCACAGTGCTCATCTATACACACTTCCTATTTAGTTTGCACATATATGTTATGAAACAAATGCTTATTCATTCGATAGTTTAATGGATATAAAAATGTGGGTGTTCTCATAGTTCATACAGATGTCCAATATATACACATATACATATAAAGATATATAAATTAGATATAAATACACACATACAATCTGTGTTTTGTGTCAGAAGACAACTTTTAACTGATGATAGTGAGAACATTTTCTCTTTGGAAGCTTGTTCAGTTGTTGTGCAATTTAAGAATTCTTGTTCCTTCTGATAATAGCCCTTTTACAGGACAAATATTAAAATAGGTAGACCACAGATGTTATTTATAACAGTAGTCATATTGTTTGCTAGGGTGGCAAATGTTCAGAGTATCACGGAACCGGTATTTACAGTCTTGTTTAGGAAGAAGACAAATTTCTGCCATGCTCTAGTATTACTACAGCTTTATTACGGGACATACACTTCTGGAACATGCTTCAGGACTATTCTTCAGAATAGTAGAGTCTTGCCACTGTAATATTTGCCCCATCTGGGTAAAGATATGGATGGGAAACATGCTTAAGGATTCAAATATGTCCCATGGCTGCTAGTCACAAGAGTTGCAGTGGTTTCTGCCAGCCGATGAGAACACATAGCAGATCAAGTACTATAACCTGAAGAGGGGGGTGAGAAAGCTAAAATACGACGGTCTTCATTGCAGAGGTGACTTTGCTATTAATAAACTATTTTCCCCTAGAAAAGAGTGCTGCTTCTCTCTGCTTTAAGAACAGTATCTACTATGTAAGACTGAAAAGTAAGAGAAATAGAAGAATACCCTCAGTTTGAAAGTGATTTGCAGAAGGGGATAATGAAGGGGAAAAATGGTGCCTAAGTATTCCTGTCCCCTTGGGAAAGTTTGTTGATAAGCCAGCAAAGTTTTACAACCTCTTAGCACTCCATGAAAGGAAAATAAATCAAAACACTCGAACCCAAAAACTGGCTCCAGAAATAATATTTTACATTTTAATCCCAGAAGAAAAATTATGGAGCATTCACAAACTGTCGAAAGCTTTAGTCAGGCTCCTAAACTTCCTGGCACAGAAAAGTCAAATTTTCTGAGATCTGTTAGAGCTAAACAATCAGACTGTTTCATTTTGGTCTTCATTTGGTTGTTATACCATAGAGAAGACAGTAACCACTTCAGCATCCCTTTGTTCGTAAGAACTCCCACTGAAGCTATGTGACTTGACTCACTAAAGGATGGATGGGGTCCATCTGCCCCAGAAAACATTGACTTCCAGGGAAAAAAAAGTGGCCACAAGGCTTTGATTCCTTCCAGTTGGCCTTCATATGAGTCCATGCCAGAAAAAGTAATTATTATAAAATAAAGTATCTAGATCAATGTAGGATTACATGGGAAAATGGTATTATTATATGATAGACTCTATTAGTCTGCAAGGAGGGATGTGGTTGGTTTTTATACCCAATTATCACTTGCTAAACACACTGTTCTAGCATAATAGCCATATATAAATATGCACTGGGCTTTTCGCTTTGTGTATATGGTCCATCCATAATGTATTTATTAGTCTAGCTGCAGAAATTCTACTTTTTAATGACCTAACAGATTAAAACCAGGAAGAAAAGAACTATTACCTTCCTCACTTCTAGAAAATAAATCAGAATTCCCAAAGAATTATGCATATCTAGAATGTGGATGATCAAGCAAAGGAATCTACAATCACATTTCTAAAAATTAGCAAATAAAAGACTGAATGCTCAATACTTTTTTATTACCAACAGTGAGAAGAATTAAGTTTATATCATGCACAGAAGTCAAAGTGATATCATAATATGCACTTTTTCAGATCAGAGTCTAATGAAAACAAGTTGAACTTGAAGCTGCTTTAACACTGTCAGCTTTTTAACAACAGCTTCTGGCAGCTTACCTTTATCCACTAATGAGAGGCCACAGAAATTTAAAATAAAACAGTATTAGATGAACTGAAAATTTAGAAAGCAAAGCTAACAAAGTATGATACGGCATTACTTTTTAGTAGATGTGCCAAACTTTGATAATGCATAAAATGTATCAACATTCTCTTGCGTAGCAGTAAAGGCACAAGTTTAAACAAAAACTATTCATGCAAATCATGCATATTTGAACTCTCCAAAGATGCAGCATTCTTAAAACCTTTTCTGTTCTATATATTGTACACAGTGCAGTTCCTTTTAGTCAATTTAACATATATACATATATATACACTTTTTTTTTTTTTTTTTACATTTCTATTATGCCAGCATGCTTGTCAAAAAACACTTTCTTACCAAGCTCTTCAAGCTCTGAGGTCATTGACTTAGACCGCAAGGTCAGTGCAGTGGTTGGAGCTCGCTTAGGAGGTGGTGGGGCTTTGTATTAAACAGAAGGATATACAGTGTAAGTAAATACACATCTCTCAAACACTATATTCACATAGACAATTTCATATTTATTTAAAAGAATATGCTACATTAAATAAGGTAATAATAAATACATGCATGCGGAGGAAAAAACCCTGAGATGCTTTTCATGTACTGAATTTCTATACCGTTTCTACTTCTAGCGTAGGTTGTTTGACACATCAGCAAGCATTTATGTAACAGGACACAGAGAAACATTTAAAGCTAAATAACTGTGCACTTCTATTTTTCAGTAGGAAAAAGACTTTCTAGAGAAAGTGCCTCACAGCAGTTGTGCCCCTCCTTCTAAGAAATGTACATAGCTAAAAATCTCCTGGAGACCGGCCAACCTCTGCCAGATTAATTTCATCTTTGAAGAAACTGTTAAATCTGAGAAATACAAGAAAGAAGATTCAAATTTATCTTAATAGTTATGGTGATACTAGGGAAAACAGGTGATCCTCAGAATAAATAAGATCTGAAAATATCAAGGCAATCATCTAGCACAGAAACTAAAACCCAGCAGGTGTTTTAGTATCCTGATAACCAATGTTTCTGGCGGTCAGAACGGAGTGTAACATCAGAAAAGATTATGCCAATGTTGGTAGGAAAGTTGGAGATTTCCAGTAAAGAGAAATGGCTCTGGGACACCAGGAAAAATTAAGGCTTCTTAAGGGTTTTGGTCAATACTATACATCAGGCTACACCATTTTGACAAAAAGTGGCAAAGCAGTTTGAGGGCTAGAAAGAGTGATGAAGGAAAGAAGTAGACAACATCCTTCCCATATCACCTATATCCACTACGACAGCGTCATCCTTTCCCTGTTAAGCTCCATCATCTTCTTACAAAGGCTTGAATGACAGTGTGTCACAAGAAAGCAAAAATATAGCTCAGGTTCAGTGCCAGATATGAGGCTGCGGAAGTACTGCACATACTAACTTCAGTCTGAGGTCTGCCCTTGCCCGAGAAGAGAAGTGACAACAAATCTGTGAGGGAAACTGCACAAAATACTGGATTGTTAAATGAGGCTGGGTATCTGACACTGGCCTCACCACAAAGGAGACTGATGGCAAGAAAATCCTTCCACACAACTCCAAAGGTACAATGGCAATTGCCAGGTAAGAAGAAAACAACTTGCATCAAAAAGGGACAAGATTCAAAAGTGAATGTTTTGGCAGATGACACATTATCAATAGAAGGCTCTGGAAAGATGACAAAGAACTGGGTTTGTTATTATAGAAGCAACTTCCCTTTGGGTTGTATACAACAGCACTTTTATTTAAGGCCAGTATGACACATCCCAAAAGGCAGAGGTGAAAAGTTCGGTTAAAACGTGTGAATAGTAATTCTATCAAGCTAAAAATAATGCAGGACCATGTTTAGACATTATTTACTTTAATATAGCCTTTTTTTCCCCCCAAGGTGCTTTATTTTTTTTTTTTTTAAAAAGCAGTAGATGTCAGGAACACTCGCAGTGGAGACAGAAAGTTTTACTCATGGACAAAGAGGGAGCCCTCGGGTGCCAGCTTCTAGCCTGCTCTTGTGTTGAAGAGCCCGGCGGCTGTGAGTGACAAATCAAGAAACTGGTGGGAGGAACAGGAATTTTCAAAAATGTGATGCTGCTGTATGGAGCGCTAGTTAGCAGCAGCAATCTTTTCTGCTTAATGGTAATTACGAGGGCCTAATGACTTCCCAGAGTAGCGTTTACCTGAGCAAACTCAGGGGTATCTAAGGTGAAGGAAATAGTGCAACATCAATTTTTTCTTTTTGTGTCTTTTATTTTGGTGAAGTTTTGGTGGTGTTTTTGTGGGTAGGTGGGTGGGAAACACATTGAAATTTTTAAGGGAGTAGCCCAATCTTATGATATAGGTTAACCCATAATCTCCATTAAAGTTAATGTAAAAAATGCCCTAGGCTTTTAAAGTGGAAAAACCCCTTTTCCTGTTTGTACCCAGACAATTGCTTCCCAAAGTCTTTGTGGCACATGATGCCGTACTAACCTCTCTTGGAGTAGTTGCTTTCTTGCTAGCAGCCAAGTGGCAGAAAAAGAAGCTGTGCATGTTTTCTACTTATGGGAGGAGGAGGAGGGCTTTTCCCTGGCTGGAATAACCCCTCTCCTTTGAATTAATCTAGAGGAATTTTCCCATTAAAATGTACTTTTTTCTAACTGAACTTCAGTCTAAACATATTGCTTACTTTTCTTATTCTTACAGAGGTCCTTTCTAAAATATGTGTTTTGCAAAATCGTAAGTTCTCCTCTCTTTCAAGAGGAGTCAAACTAACCTCATCTCAAGTATGTTTGGAATTAATTAATAAAAGATAATCTGTTCTTTGCGCTTTTTCTCTCTCACTGCTGGAAGAAATTTTACTACAAGATCTTAAAACATATAAATGTATAAAGATCCATAAAGATGAAATTTCATGGCAAGCATGACAAGAGAATATTACCCTTTTTGTCACATATTAATGCATAAGTCAACAGAATGAAATTGCTCTAAATTAAATAAGAGAAGGGTATTTCAAATTTTAAAAGTGAAATCTATGATTCAGAATTTATAAAATGGTAATTTCGCATCCATACTCTGTCTTCTGTGGAGCAAGACCAAAAGGACTCCATTAGGAAAAAAGAAAAATGTACCTTTCTTTCTAGCTGTGTCATCTGGATCAAGATTCCTGGTTACTGTGACAACCTTAAGAACTAGGTGATTGCCCCCTTGTCGAATCATGTTCACCACCTGCCTGTGGCCAACTTTCACTACATTCTCATTATTAACCTGCAAAGAAAGAAAATAGTCTTTTAGATCAAAATGCAGAAAACTTCTGTTATTTCCGTTTTAAAAACAGAAGGTGGAAAGAACAGGAAGACATAGAATTTCTAATTACTGTCTTTTAATCAAAACACGTATTTAAGAAACAGCATATAGCTAATGTGATAACAGGAAAACAAAGCTAGCTCTTGATGAAATATGCAACTAATTTCCTTATAATTACCAGTTTAAAAAAAAAAAAGTTAATGAGTTCAACCAGATCTTTCCCTTTACATACTTTATTGCCAACAATTACTGTGCTACAACTCTGCATTTCATACACTAAAAATATTTTCTTAAATGATAGTCATTTTTCATGACTACATTATCCACAAACATTTATATGCATTTTATGCTCTCTAACATAATCAATGAGATATTAAGAAGCTTTTCTTTTCAGATCATCCAGGAACAAAGATTTTCACTCCTGAAGTAACTTCTCATGTGCAAGAGACCTTCTATTACATGCACCCTCCTCATTTCCCAGCATCTGATCTGATGTCCTAGAAGCAAAGGCAACAGGGCCATAGCAGTCCAAAAGAGTCTTCGTGGAAAAAGAGGAGTTACCTATGTGAAGCCCTGACCAAGTGTTATGGTCATGCCAATTAAACTTTAAACTGCACTGCAACATTCAACTTTAAAATGTACTGGGTAATTCCTAGTGCTACATCATCATTTTTGCTGTATACATCTTTCCATAATATTAATTAATAAACATAGAAGAAAGCATAGGCATAAAAACGGTAAATAAGCATGGATAAAAGTAATTTATTTATTCATTCAGTCTATAAGAAGTCACTGAAAGTTATCTGAAATTGGAATGATGGCAGCATATAAGACTGAAGTGCTGCATGTGCTGTTTGAACATAAAAGATATTGAGGAATGGAATCAGTGAAGAAGAGACGCAGCCAGAATACATGCTGGGAATTTGATCTCTATCCAAGATTCAACTGACTCAGTTATATTTCACTGAGATCACTCAGTGCCTTCCAAAATGAACAGTCATTTTCAAAGTAAGTGTTTTTAGCCTCCTCTATTTATTCTGACAGGCTGGGCACCTCACACTCTAAAGAATTTACAGTTGAGAGCAAAATCTCTCATTAAATATTATTGCCATTTAGCAGAACAACAAGCACAAGCAAACCCATTCCAACTCGAAATCGTTTTTCCATCCATTGTATCAAAGGAAAATCCTGCCCTTTTTCAGGCTTTAGCTGAGACAAAATGCATGATGATGAAATAACATCTTGGTAAACCGTATCTTTAATACAATGCTGCAGTCAGAAGTCTCAAAGCATGGTCCATGTGCTATGGCTATAAGTTTGAGATGCTTTTTGAGATGCTTTTTTAGTTTCAGATACAGTGATGTAGGTGTAACACATGCTGAACATCCAGACCTGTTGAGCAGGCAAATATGAAGTTCTCTCATTCTGTAGGTGGAGGATATAAAAGAATATCGATTTGAATAGGACTGTTGCTGTTTTGTTTTATTTTACACCTTCTTAGCATCTGGTATTTAATTCCAAGATATGGTATTTATTTAGCTGGACCAGTGGCATCTAAATTTAATCTGTCTAAAACATTTTAGCAGAGTTATCCATTTACTTCTGAATTCCTTCCAGTATTAAAACCTCAACCAGGTAATTCTTTTCCACAGTGAAAAAGTTCTTGCAATTAAGAACTACAGAATGCAGCTTCTCTATCTTTACTGGAATTAAATTTTAAGGTTGGAAGCCAGTATGGATTAGAATATATCCCCTAATGCTGTTAAAAAAGAGAGACCTCCAAATAAATCAAAAGTTAATATTAATCAAACACATGTACACTTCGCTAGTGTAAAGTCATAAATGTGTAAAATGATAAACAGCTTATGCAGCATACCATCTGTTCACATCGTTATGTGCAATGATATTTAACATTTAGAGCAAGAGCAAATATATACGACACATTTTTTAAAGCTGTCTCAGAAACAGAACCTGTAAATGACTGTTTATAGCAGCTTTGTTTAAAAGGCACAGTTACAAAAGCTGGTACCAAAAAGATTTATATTGCAAAAATAAAAATATTGATAGGGGATCTGAAGATTATTTAACTCAAAGAGTTTACAGAAATACTTGATAACAAAAGAATCATGAAATCAGCAGAGCAGTTCCTCATCTTCACTACCTTTAGCACCTCAGTGGGTAAAACTGTAGCATGATTACAAAGCAGTAACATCGGAATTGTCCATAGCTTATAAGGAACTACGATTTCAGTGACAGATTTTCTATTTCTTTTAATCATCTTCAGTATTTTATATGTAAGCCAAATGACTGTAGAAATGGTCATTAAACAGCAAGACACGAGAGTTCTAGCAGATTTGTTTGATAGTTTTAGTCTGATATTACTCAGCAAAACTTTTTCAGGTGAGAATAATTTGATGAGACTCTCTCTGCTTCCACTTCAAGCTTTGCAGTGGGGAGATAACAACTCCATCTCATCTAGGCTTTGTAAACAAGCTGAAGAAAGTAACTTTTTATAATCAGTAAAATAGATATCTATTTCACCTGTGCCAATTCATTTAATTATTGCATCTGTACTTGCTATTAAATGTGATCACAGTCTTTGAAACATTAAAAAAATATTTTTGCTTTTCATGGCAAAGCGTTTAGAAGGGTGTTCTATAAACAGTCAAACTAGCAAAGTTGGTTTGCAGGCACAAGTTTGTGTCTCTCCCTCTTCTTCAACCCAATCTTTCAGCATATTTTCTGTGATCTTTCACTGCAAAACCTTAAGTTCTTCTTTTCCTTCGACTCTTCCCCAAAACTTTCCTGCACAGAACTTTCTTTCCCATGTCCTTCATAAATAGGTGAAAACAGATGAAAGAAAGAGATACGTGCTGTGGCTGGTTCCATGCTACATCAATGGCAACTGGTCATCCAACAAGCCAAATGCAAGGAAAACCGTCCCTTGGGACAGCCAACAATTTCAGTAACTCTCCTCTATCCATTCCCGACTCTCAGGAAAAGCCTCAGAACTTTATATTCTTGAAATTCATATTTTATCATAATTTGGTTAAAACTGGGCAGTGGGATGGAATTTCCTTTGAGCACTTTGAGAGAATTTGATAAATAATTTATGAAATAATATGATCTCATAGACCCAAAGTCTTTAAAAAATAGCCAAAACTGGGAGCCTGAGCTATCTCAAGCTGAACTTACTTTTTGGGTACATATGAAATGTTCTTGAAGTGTTTAAAAGGAAGAGCACTTTTGTGAATATCAACATTTTTCAGTGATAGGTCTCAGTGCTTTTTCCACCTTGTATAATCAATGTACACAGGTTTTTTAGAGCAGTATAATGTTAGAAGATAGGAAAATTATGACTTATGAGCAAGCTGGAGACAGAAATGAGAAAAATTCATAGTAGACAATTTTTTCAGATAAAATAATTTGCTAGTAGTATGGAAGGCATTGTATGCCAATGTCTTGTGTTATCAACCAAAGTATTATCAACCCCATGGTTTACACCACCGTTTTTCATGTACCTCATGTAGCATAACCCTGTGTGAACCACTCGTGAAAAGGATCAAATGACACTGAACAGAGTCAAGGACAGCAGGTGAGAGACAGTGCTACCTAGCCTCCGCCCCCAGCAATCGCACCATTACTGGTTAGCTTACAGCTAAAGGCAGTTAACACAAAAGAAACGCAAGCCAAGCAACGCTCATGCGTTGGTCAGCATTTAGAGGAGATACGGATGGACCAGTTTGCAGCTATAACTGGAGGTACACGCAGCTGGTTAATCCAGGCACTTCTGGATACATTTAAGACACTAAATATTCGTACGTGGCAGCAAATAATACTTGCCATAACCTCTGCATAGGTATGAGGTTTCATTCCTTTCTCCTAGCTGGTGGAATCAGTTGTTCACATAGTTGTCATTTCACGGCTTCCTACAGCAATGCAATATACCTGAGCATAAAACATTCAGTTCTCCAAGACAAAAAGCAGTGCGCCGTATCTCCTCTCCACCCCCCACCGCTGCGACCCCAGCAGACACGTTGCTGCTCCCTCCAGCACCCTCCCAGAGCACTGAAAGCGCTTTGGGGCTTGCATTCAATGTGCTTCACAGCCGGGACTCACACCTGCTTAAAGCTCCAAACCAGAGACCGTGATCAACAACGACGTTCCTCTTGCACAAAGAGCTTTGAATACCAGCAATGAAGAGTTCCCTCTCCAACATGGCCATTCTCTTAAGAGATGATTCAAAAATACGGAGTAAACCAGTGACAAAGACAACTGACAGTCATAAATCTCACTATCTTTAATATCCAGGTCCACCACCCTGACTTTATCTTACTGAGCATTTATACATAGCAGCATCTAAACCCCACAAAACCCAATAAAAATCATGAAACTTTATTCAAGAATAAATAATGATGTGGTCTCCAAGAGCAATATTAATCAGGTAATCAATTTTTTTTCTGTGTGAAATATTCCCTACATGAAAGAGCCCTCCATACAAAAGATGATATATGAACTCCCATGACATCATTAAATTTCTCCTGAACTTTACAAAGAAAAGATGCTCCTATTCAGGCAACCTTATAATCCTGATAACATCAGAGACAAGCACACAGGACTGAGAATGACAACAACTTATGAAATGGAAGAAGTTTAGAAAAGGATAGGATATGGTAGAAATTGGTTTACAGTGAATATGAATGGAAGGCAGTAAAGTCATTTGACGGGTGATTTCAAGAGATGTACTCTAGCTGGAAAGGGTACCACAAGAGAAGGCATGAAGCCAGGAGTGAAGAAGGAAGGCAGAAGGAGTATTTAACATGAGATGATTGCTCAGAGCACAACGGAGAGGAAGGAGGTATCTTCTCTCCTGGTCTGTTTTTACAAAGACATTCTAGGTAATCCCAAAGGCAGCAAAGAGCTTAAATATGATGCAGTAAGAGAGAGGACTACAGCAAGATGCAAGCCAGTGTAGCCACACAGATGCTGCTGAGAGGCACAGAAAATCGTAAATTGGTTGTTTCATGTATAATTACGTTCGCACACCGCTAAATGATCACTATACTGCCTACAGGGCAGCTGGTATTTACTTTACAAGCAAGGTTAGAGATAGAATTACCTTGAAATTTGTTTCCTGAAGACTAAACTTACCTCTCCGCCCCCCAAATAAATGTGTACTTCCATATCTTACAGAAAATTAAAGAGTGTATTGATCTTTATAGTACTTATTCCCCACAGAAGCTACAATTGGATGGGTGCCCATTCTTTTGCCACACCCCACCGCCAGGCATATTTGATTGCAAACAGACTCTTCACTGTGTAAATACATGCGTTTAGTTTACTTACATGGGCAGATTTAGGACAGGAATGAACAAATGCTATTATTTAAAAATGTGGATTTTTTTGAAAAAAGTGCGTTAATGAGTGTCCTAGAGATGCTGGGGTAGATTTTTTGGATATTGGGACAGGCTGCATAAAAGCATTTTTTTCTGAAATGTATAACTATGCAATGGGTTGAAAAATAAAATAAAATTGAATGAAATAAAATGAAATGAAATGAAATAAAATGAAATAAAATAACCTGCACATCGTAGGATAGCAGATGCGTGAGCTGGAACATATTCACCAGAGCAGCCTTCCCGTAGGAAGGCGCAAAAGAAAAAACACTACCAGAGAAAGAGACCTTTGCAGAGTTTGTTCTATTAATAAAAAAAAACAAAACAAAACTTAATTTCTTCAATGCATCATCCTAATCCTTCCATTATCTAAACATTCTCTGAGTGGAAAATGCAGCCAATCATTTTCAACAGTAATTAAGTAGACAGAACTCAGTCCTTCTGCTGAGAATGACCATTGCTGCAATGGTGAATACATTCACCCTGCAGTTGTGAACACACATTCTGTCAAAATAAGCTTCTCAGAAGCTCTTCCTATCCATTGAACTACTTGAAAAAACAACAAAAACCCAAACCTGTTACACACACTTACAAACCCCTGCCTACACACTTTCAAAAAATCCACCATTTTTTGTAAATATCTAACACACGCTAACCCAATTACAATTTGTACCAGCAAAATAAATAGCACACAAGTAATTTTTGTAGGCTCAAATTATACTTTTGCATTTCAATTAACTACACAGTTGTGCACATAACACTGTCTAAGCATGTCACAAACCAGTATGAATTTCCCATCTGCAAAGTATTCTTATTCTGTGGACTAAAATGGGAGAGCAAGAAAGACACAGTGACCTAGACAACCTTTGGGAAGTTACTCGATCGCTCATTATATCCGCAGTGCAAACCCAGGGGTCAGCTGCAAGACTCTTTCATTCACTGAAAACCAGCAACTGGTCGTGGTATCTATGGCTGTGCTGGCTTTAAACTCTTTATGATGGGCTGGAGTAGTATTTCGCACAAAATTAGACCATGTCCAAAATTTGCACTCCACATGTATATTTAGTGCCAAAAATCCTATTATTTGCTTTATGTTAAAACCCCTAAATTCATTCTAAATGCTGATCGCTTTTACCAGTGCTTGCCTTCTGTTGTCAATATTGTAATCCAGCATCATCAACAGGCACATAAACAGCATGAAGGTAGACAGTCCGCCTAGAAAGGTTTCTGTGCAAAGCAAATTTTAACAAATTCTGCTGGCAGCATACTTTTCCCTGAGTATTACAGGAAAGGACTGAATGAATACATTTGCTGATAGAGTTTGGAGATCCAAAAGAGGAGGCAAGTCAAGAAGCTCCAAGTCCAAAACATGTTTTGGATTTATATGATATTTTATGTACTTATAAAATGCATTTAACCACAAACAATTTCAAGATTCCTTGTCTCAAAAAGCTGGCACATGAGTTTAATCCGTGTCTTAGATTAAAATAGAAAGTAATAATATAATATATAAATGAGGGTCATAATGGAAATTAATTTATGAATTTGTAACTGTACACCCAATTATTCACATCATAATATAGAGGCTTAAACAAACAAAAGCTGATGGATTCAGTCCACTGGGCCTCAACCATTCATTTACTTGAACAGGTCCTGAAACAGGCCTGGAACAGTCTCTGGAAAATTCCCGAAAACTTACTAATACAAATAGGAAGTTAGTTCACATTCTGATCTCCAGCACAAACATCTCAGAATGTTATTAGTATTTTACCACATCCTATTTAATCTAATTTAGTGTAAAAGATCCTTCAGAGACTTCATGCACTCTGTTGACCTAAAAGGCACTATTAAAAAAAAAAAAGTTTCACAGAACCAGGGATACAAGCATGCGGAAACTCCAGCTGAAATCTTGCATTAGTAAATTTTTAATAGTAATCCACTTGCTCATAGATTTGCCTGGATTGGTGGCCTTAATGCATGGAAGGCTGTAAAGAAGATGAAGCTGGTGAGCAGGGAACTGGACTGGGTAATCTCCAGAGGTGACTTCCCACCTCAACAATTCTGTGATTCTGTGGGCTTTCTTCAAAAGAAAAAGTATCATAAGGAAGTACCTACAGCCTTCCAGAAACAGAGGTACATATGAATTACAGGAAAAGTAGCAAAATCATTAGTAGCATTGCCACAGTACCAATTTCTTTGCATAAGCTCAAATATTACAGTAAACAAACAAGATACAAGATATCTAAAGGAAAACACCCTGTGGAGATACTATGGCTTGAGGTTTTAGATTTCATGCTGTCACCACACTCCCTCCTATTTGCACATGGGGGAATATTGTGCTTTTTCCCTTGCAGCTCCCACGGCAAGGGAGGGCGAACTGCCTGGTGCTTGCTCCCAGCAAGGGTAGTAGGACAGGCTGAAGCGCAGTAGGACAGGCTGAAGCGCAGTCTCCCTGGTGAACCCCAGGATCCGCAGGGCTGCTCCAGCCAGGCGGCAGACTTTTCCTTCGATAGATTCAGCAGTGGCAAAACTGTTGACTTCTAAGCTGCAGCACGAATCTGGTCTCTGCCTAGAGATAGCTGAGCCACGCTGTTAAGGAAGGCTTTAGCCTGCATCTCTTCATCCCCTTGAGTAGCACCGGTACTGCAAATCTTCAGCCACACTTAGGAATATCTATTTCTGATAGAAGCATTGGAATGAAGAGGCATCTCAGATCATAAACTCCAGACTCCTTTGTTGTCATGGCAACTGCATCACAGAATTTGTTTCTTAACATTTAGCAAGCTCCATCTTGGACCTTCTTAGATTTCGTGTCCCGGTTATTCCTGTTAGGCCCAGAACCTCTGAAAAGGTTCCTTTTTTTCCCTAATTTCCATCCTAGGTGTGACTAGTTTCTATTAATCCTTTTTTCCTGTGCCAAACTGCCAACAGCCTAAATAGCTATTTCCCCCCTACTCTCCATGCATTCTACTAACAGATCAAGTGGGAGTAACGTCCTGTCTCGGCTAAACAAGCATTTTAATGATCAAACCTGAACAGAGCACAACAGCTGTCCAGCACTTCAAAGCCAGTTTTTAATTTTTTCTAAAATGTGTCAAACTTCAGTCAAACTAGCTTATAAAGATGGTCAGATATTCACCTGTATTTCACCTAGCCTACACTGCACCCATCTCACTGTCTGACCTCTCTCAAGAGAAACACACAACTAATTTTCTTCTGATAACCTGCTAGATGCAAGTGGGGAATGTCTGCAGTACCTCCTTTCTCACAGTTGTTGACCTGGAGCGTAGACATTTTTGAGTATCTGAGAGAGTTACTTACACACGGCCAGTGGAAAATGTTTGGGACTTTAAGTTCACGAAATATTTGTTCCTCATGTTGGTTAAAAACTGTAAAAGCCCTACCTTTTTCCACAAGAGTCAAGTTGTGAATTTTGCTCAAGTGACCATGTACATATATATGCAAACAAACACAGCATAACAAGAAAACACAACTGAATATTTTAATGGAACTTCCCTTATCCTCAGCTTACTTCAATGAAGGGCATTGAATAATACTCCAGCCTTACCAGAAAAAATAAGCAATGGAATTACTTATAAAATGGTTTCTCAATAACATCTTATTTTGTCCCATTGAAAACATTGCCAAGTAAAACAAACAACAGTATTGTTTCTGGACAGAACTCAATGGTTTTGTTCGGGGTCGAAGTTGAAAGAATACACTACAAGAAAAGCAGCGGAGTTGAAGGTTGCTGTTTATCTCTTACCCATGCCACGGTTGAAAAGGTGGAACCATGATAAACTAGCATTTTAATCTAAAAGTTTGCATTTTGCCTACCTATACCTAATCTGAAAGCTGTTGCAAGTAAGTAACTACCGTCCTCAGGAGACTGCCTTATACGGAACACTTAAACATCACTCAATTACTTGGACCCATTCCTATTAAAAATAATTGCCTCCATTAATCAGTACGTGTTACTATTTGAATCATTTGGTTTAAGTCACATTTCTTAGGAGAGGTTCAGTTAACTTTATTGCAGCTGATTGAACTGCAGTGTACCGCAATCAATTAAATTACACTTAGGATGAATTTGTCCAATGGCTTTCAGGTGCAAATGGTGGCAGTTTTTCATGTCCTAACTTCTCGAGTGAATTGTGCATATCTGTCTTGCTCTCTCATACACATGCCTGAAAAGGTTTCCATTTCTGAGGAATCTTCAGAACAGTATTACACCTAACTGGTATATATTGATACCAGGCAGTACGAGGTTGTGACCTACACTTGATATTTTAACCTGTTTTAAAGAATGTGACTTATATTCACTGAATATTTAATGGTCTGGGAATGTCAAAGACGAACAAAAGATGTGCAGCGGTTGTCTGGGCAGGTCCCTGACCAGTTCTCGATTCCTGCATGCTCAGAGTCGTTACCAGGCAGGAGGTTTGCACCCGGGGACAAGCTTTAGAGGTCCACAGCTAGAGAGTCTGGGCACAGTTTGGTCCATAGCTAGCAAGAGTCTGGGCACACTTTAAGATTTCATCTCCTTTCTCTACTAAATCTTTCTCCTCTTCCTTCCCCCTGTCCTGATAACCTAGGAGCATGCCAGAGCCAAATCTGTCACCTGGCTGGTCCACGATGATCCTTAGGAGGGGAGGTGGCCTAATTTAATCACAGCGTTTGGATTTGGCATTCACCTCACCCCTTGCCCTAGTTTTGTTGGCATTGTATTTATTGCTACTCCTTTTGTCTTTTCAGCAGGTACTTATTTTGTATATCCGAGTTCCATTAGTACCTGATAGTTCGTCCACTTTCTGGTATGTTTGCTTCTTTTTGCCTTAAAATAAACTCCGAGAAGATAAGCTGATAATTAATTTTTTTTTTTTTTCCAAATTCCAGTGCTTTAAAAAAATACGTTCTAATTTAAAATTCAGTAAAATTAAAATGAAGTTTGAAGTGCAACAGAGAGTATCTTAACATTCATTTCATGAACATGCCTCTTACATTTAATTTGTTCTCAGATGCTGTTATAGCCTATAAATTATGATACACAGCCAGTACCAAAAATAGGGTACCAAAAATAGCGAACTTGAGGTCACCCATATACTAATGAAACACCTCTAGCATATCTGCCCTTCACAGATGAAAGCAGGCATGAAAATTTAAAACTGCTTAACCATTGCAACCGGAGCTGCTTTCACCTCATTTCTCTGACATATCCATAGTCATCCACCTCTGCTGGGGTTTGTTCTGAGCAAACTGGTTTTTTCACATAAAGAAAATAAATGCAACCCAAGCTGCCCATTCAAGCAGTGGTTCTGCAGTGGAAAAGCAAGTTTAACAGACTCTTATGCCTCTACTCTCCTCTACTAGTTTGCCACTCTCTCAGCAGGGTCACTAGTGTTTTGTGAGGCCCTTCTGATGAGCTGACTCCAGAGAAAAAAAAAAAGGGAGGATAATTTTAATCTGTTTAAGTGTAATGGTTAACACTGCACGGTTTCAGGAATTATCATTGTGATCTGACTGCCGGGCCAGCAATGGGCAGCACAGTGGGCGGAACGGTGGTCCGATCGGTTGACAAGGTGTGGACAAGCATCCTTTGGGCAGCGCGGTGCTAGCGTATACCCCTGTTGCATCCCTCAGCTCTTCTGGGACAACTCTTTGCAGGGCAGCGTGAAGAACAGGATCCATTTTGGACAGACTGCATTTCTAAGCCAGGCCTATTCCTGGAGCTAGCTCACTGAGCAGCTTCGCAAACAGCTTCACCTGTGGAGCTGAGCGGGTGCGTGGGGACAGGAACGAAGAGCAGGGGAAGCTGAAGCCAGCGTTACTGCTACAAGTGCTCATGCAATTACACCCTGGGAACAGCACTCATCTGCCACACTCTGACCTTTGAAGTGATTAAATGCTTCAGACCCCAATTAAACAATTCCCAACTTAATAACACTTTATAAAAACATGAGGCTATGTTCAACCCTAAAAATACATCCTTTTTTGAAATCAGGAGCACAGCGGTATTATGCAAGCACTGAGAAGACAATAGATCTTTATTTGAATTCTGAATGAACCACTTGATAAGTATTTACAATAGGTAGAAGATAGCAGGCTGAGCTTTTCTATTTTTAAAACTGTGCATACCTACATTAAAGGCCATTAGGCAGAGAATTCTAAAATATGTATCAAAATATAGATCTCTTTAGGAGTATTAATAATGCAGCCCAATATTCTTTTTCATTAGGTAAGCACACATCAGTCAGGCAACACAATTTAAAATTAAACATTATACATGTAATATAAACTGATCGGTTCTGTACTTTTCAATGATTTTCAGTTAAAACCTTTACAGAGATTACAGAGATATATTGACAGAATGTGTTGTCATCAAATACAGATAATCTATATTTCCTCCTCCCACATATAGTCACTTTCCAGAAAATGAATCTGCACTAGGAACAATAAAAAAAAATGTATTGCTCATGTATTTCTCTATGTAGGAAAGCCTAATCTTACAGCATATGGAGATAATTCTTTCTTAAAGTCACATTAGTTTTATCTACACTGCCTTAAACTTGGAATCACTTATAAGTTTTTTTTGGAGGCCACTTATCATGTTGTTAAAACTCACAGAGTAGTTAGGTTAGTATATATATGATGGTGTTTGCTATAGAAACCTAGAAGAAAAGGTAGTAAAATACTTGTCTTTAGAGCAAGACTTGTAAGCACTCAGTTTGTTCTTCAGTGATACACGCTGCAAGGAAATAAGAGCTACATAAGAGAACTTTAAGTAGGTAAAACAAATGTAAGCCAATATTCCTTACTCAGGCATGCCATAAATTCACTGTCTTTATGGAAGAGCACAAACAGGACTGCTTCCAGAAACAGAAACCTGAACAGGAACAGCTCCAGCTTGATTTTTCAACCACATAGACTGTGCCTCGTTGTAAAGTGCATTTTACTTGATTTCTGTCTTCAGTGATTAACGTTGGGAAGGGGTGTGGTTTTGTGTTTTAATACCTGTTAATACGTTACTAGCTATATGGACAGGTGTTTTAATTTGTCACCCACCAGCCAGTGGACAGGCCCAAGTTTTGCACCATTTGCTGTTCTAAGATCATTGGATTGTTGACTGTTGGTTGCCCAGTAGAGTCGTGCAGTTGACCTGTACTACAGACAGGCATCCTCCTGTTCAACAAAGTCCTGACTTGACTAACTTTATGCTCATGGATTTCAATAGCACTGCTGACTAAAGAACTGGTAAACAGTTCATGCCTGCAGACCATTTTGCCACAGCTATGCCTGAGAACAAGAGTGAATGAAGACTGAAGTCTGGCCCTAGGAAATGCTTAAGCTCATACAGAAAAATCAAACTCACACAAACAAGGTTTTCTGTGTTAGAGTTAAGAAACATGCATCAGTCAGTTGAGTCATGAACTTGGTGATGTTATGAACGTCCCACCCTAATTTAGAAAATTAGTAATTACCCTAACCATACTGCAGTTTTCTACTAATTGCCAAAAGAATGTGCATGTTTTATGCAAGACTTCTGAAACTGAAAATAAAAAACAAAAGAGCTATCAATCATAGAGTCATAGCACACCATAGCTACAAACATGGAAATGTTTAGTTTAAAATAACCAACCAAACTAAATTACACATATCTATAAGCAAAGAATTGGAATTACTAAGGCAAAAAGAAAAAAAAAAATCCAGTGCAGTTGTTGCAGCTTTGTTGCAGAAAGAGATGGTCCTCCATCTCTGATTAATGGCTCCCGGAACTCCAACCATGCGGTGTAAAACTCAACTACCCAAATTTGCTTGCTTAGAATGTATTACTTGCATGGCAGATACAGTTTGTTCTCACTGCTAGATTATACTCAATCTAGTCTTGATAATTTTGGTGCTTTGTTTAAGAAGACTAGATAGAATTCCATTATTTTGTTTCAAAGTTATTCTTCCTTTAATACTGCATCAGAATTGCACTACAATCCCAATTCAGTCTGAGACTCACCTTGTGACCTTTAAACCTGTGCTTCGCTTCAACAGCCTTGAAAAGGGGAAAATAACTAATCCACTGTAACATACCCAACCAACCATCAGCCACTCAGGCCCAGTCAACGGAGGCGAAAACCTCTAACAGATTTGATTAGGAAGCACAACACATTATAAAAAACAATAATGGACAATCCTCTAGTATCTACTTTTGCTGAGGAGTGTCAGAATTCACCAGATGCATTCACAAGGACAACAAAAATCCTACTTTGTAAAAGAATATCAGAACGTATATCTGTAATTATAATGTAAAATAGACACTATCCACAAATACAGTGTTACACAATGTCAACTCAACAAAAACTCAAAAGCAACAAAAGACAACTTTTGCAGTTCTCTTTAAAGAAAACAAACTTGTTTATAAGAGCAACTTCATTAATTCATAATGAGTCTTTTTGTTACCACTTCAAAGAAGCAACGTTCTAATTTACTTACTATCCACAGAATGACTTTTTATCATCTCAAGCAAGAGTGTAAGTGCAAAAAGCTTCTCTGTTAAGAAGGAATGATTTATTTTGGTTAGTGAACAAGCATCATAGAAGTATAACAGCAGATTCCTCAGAGCATTTTGTCATAGTGAATAAGAATCACCAACAAACCTTTCATTAAGTTTGATTTTATTTGTAAATAGTTAGAAGTAAAAATCTATTTTTGTATGATCTGATGACTCATGGAGCACGAGGAAATTTTCTGGCCTTTAAAGCGGCTCCACCTAGCCTACACAGAATGCTAGTCCTCCTGAGGCAATATCCTTGCAGGAAAAGGCAAAACCAGTTGAGCAACGTTTTGCCTTATGCATTGCTCCAAGTCTGGGGGTGCCTGCAGTGGCAATGAGATGATGCAGCCTGTCCTTTGGAAACATTTGCTCCACCGTCAAATTCTGTATCAAAACAAGCTGGAAACACTTCTTTGGAAACACTTCTTCCCTTCTAGTGGCCAAAAGGAACCCAAACCTGCCCTCCTCTTTCTTTCAACACCTAAAGTTAGCAAGAAAACTGCCTGCTTCGCAAACAGAAGTCAGCTGTGCAATGTATTGGATGAATCAGTGCTGTTACACTGACATTTTAGGAACACACTGAATAGCTATACGACCATGTAAAAATGTAGCAACTCATCAGAAGCAGATCATTGAAATAAACCTGCCACAAAACTGAACGCAGACACTGAGGAGGGGGAGACAAATGAAGCACAAGTGAAGATAACATAACAGGTTTTTCAATTAGAAAACGGCAGCCTCATTCGTAACACCAGTAATTTTGCAGACTTGTTATCCTGCCGCTTTTATTTTCTGTGCATTAAATAAAATAAAAACCCAACCCAAAACATTCACAGATAGCAAAACCCCAGTAAACTTGATTCTATATCAAATCTTTTGGAATGTGAATTAAGTCTAAAGCAAGCAAGGAAAGATCAGAAAAGGAACTTATGAAGTATGTACAACAAAGGAAGAATAGAAAGGGATGATGCTGCCATACACTGAAGGGCTGAAATGCTAGGTGCTTCCAAAACTAAGGAAGAGAAGCTTGGATTTAAACACCAAGTATTATGCAAATCCCTTAAAATTTAAATTAAATTGCTTTGTAACTAAGTGTTGTGGAATGGAATTTAAATGCCAACTAAGTTCCTATGCAAAGGTTTAAAACTTAGAGGCACTGCGGAAAGAGCCAATATTTTCCACAAAGTTATAATTGTCAAAAGCTGTGCCTAGGTGACTTGTATACTACCCTTGAAAGTGAGATGGACGGCTTCAGTGAGACTTAGGAGCCCAAATTCCTGAAGGACTTGCAACCTGCATCCCACTGCAAAGGAGATAAAACTACCCAAGATGTCGGGACGACTCCTGTGAACACTTGATGTGCCAAAGCTTAATCCTAAATCATCATCGTCAGTGAAGGGCCAGTCAAATGCTCACTCCTGACAGCAATACAGATGGCAAGTTACGCACCACAACCCAGCCACCTTCCTGAGCGCTGAACTCCCTGCTGGGCTACTAAATCCTGTTTGGCCAGCACCTGCAAGGGTACTCCCAGCCAGACTCACTGAAGGCTTTGGGAATCAGCATGGGCCGAGGACCATTTCCAGGAGACATGACAGATGCAGCTGCCTTGCTTTGCAGGCTGATTCTAATCGTACGATAGTGCATTGTTCCATGCCAGCAGCCACCCATGCCAGAAAACTTTTAATACTTTAATTTACTAGCGCATGTGAATTTTACGCGCTAGAGATACATCTGGGAAAAAGAACTCTGCATTTTGCCAAACATGCATCAGGCAAACATGCATAATCCCACTAGCAGTTACTGGTTTCACTTCATAGCTAGCAATTTCTTTAATGACACGTTGCTCACGTGGCTTTGCAGTGTGATGCACTCACATGGAGACAGAACTGTGAGGAAGAGGTGCACTCACAGTCTAATGTATAAATTTTAGATGACTTTAAGGTAGTAATTGATTCTCTTGGAATGCCATCTTTATTTTTCCCAGCTTCTTAGCTCTTTGCTTAATTGCCCAAATCGCATTAGCCTCACAACTGATTTCTCTCCAAATACCTTGACCTAAATCAGTTTTGTCTCAGTTACTGACATTGACAAGTCAGTCTGGCAACGGTAGAGGGACAATTTCAGTGTATCCTAATACTTTTTTAATTGATTTCCAGGGGGCGGTTTTTTAGACTACAAGGAAGAAAGCCATGAAAGATGTGATTTAGATCCTGAAGTCTGACTATGGTAACATGAAAGCTTCAGTTCTAGGAAGCTTGCTGTAAAAAGTAACCTTAATGTGTGCTACTCATTTACACTAATATGTACCCCAAATCCTGCACAGGCAGCACTGATGGAATTGCTCCAACGTGAGGCAGAATGTCTTCTGCCATTGGGCTTCACTATTGCATGTTTCTCAGTCTTCATAGCGTCTTCCTGCAGAATGCAAGGAATTCCTGATCCATAACCAAAGCTCCTGAGAGCTTCTGAAATTAAAAATATTTTTAGACATTGTAAATATGTGCCCTCTGAAACAGTTAAGTGATGAATTGTTAATAATACACAGTTTCTTTCACACACATATATAATATACGCTTATCAGTATAAAAATACATTTCTTACTGAAGAAGCACAATTTTGTCCAGAGCAATGGAGAAAAATGTAGGTGTGCATTTGACGATGTATAAATCTACTAGAAATAACTCCGTAAATGGGCATGGGAACACTAAAAACTGTGGTGTTTAGAGGCAGCAATTTAAAAATAAATAAATAAATACATAAATAAGACAAAATATGCCATTAATTAATCCTGAATGTTTTCTAAGTGGGGAAGAGCACCTATAATCTGATAAAACCTTTACTTACTCCATCAAATGGCTAATTTTGGTATAACAGGCAAGGGCTACATGAAAATAACACAAAAGGACGATGGACTGGGAAAATAATTCAGTCTTCTCAACAACATATTTCAACTCCAACAACTTCTCAACTCCAATTTTAGCATTGTCTCAACAGAAAGCTTTAAAGCCATTTTTCTCACGTTTACATGGCAAGTTCTTTCTCAGTGTTCTTGCTCAGAAGGAAAGAGTGGGAAATTTTATGCCCCTGGAGAGACTGAGTTTCATTATTTAATTCAGAAATTGACTTTATCCAAATCTGGAAAGACTAAGTTGTAAAATCCACTAGTTTTGTTTGTCAAGGTCAGGGCAAATATTTAGGGTTTCCTGAATTCCTGCGCTATCCCTCTGGGCTGTCTCGTTGGGAACCCCTGCAATCCCTGTGTAATGTGGTAATGCTCCTGTGCATCCTTCCCATGGACCATTCTATCCACACTCAATGTCCCTATTCCTCTCCTTTTGATGGTAAGACACTGAAGGGCACTTCATCCTTTAACTCATTACAATTCATTCTGAGGACATGTCTAGGATACAGAGAGAGAACAATTCCCAAGGTGTGTGAGAGAATACTGCGTTAGAAACACCTGAGCTAGCACGGAGCAATCTGGCGTACCTCGATGATGCAGCGCAACACCATGCAGCGACAGGAGCTTGAATCCTGGAGGAAATGCAGTCATACCAGCATGGTGCTGCCCTCCGGCTAATTGACACCGCATCAACACGTTTTTGTCACTTCTGTTTTCCGAGCTAGTATATTCAATGCCAGCTCAAGGCTCTCTCTACCACAGGCCATGCACAGTGTTAATGTGTGCACTCACACTGGTAACAATAAAGATACTGGGACAACGGTCAGGGATGACATATGGAGATTGCTGTTGAAGGTGCTAAGTGTAGTTTTCAAAATGTAATCAAAATCAATATGATTTTGTACACTAATGACTACAGTATTCTCAGAACATAAGGGATTAATTAGCTAAGGCATTCAGAAGTTACCCCTCAGCAGCTGAAAGACGATACAGATAAATGTGATTATGTGACTGTAAAGATTTCACCTCTTACTTGCTCAGAATTCCGATTTTGCAGCAAGAGGAAGAAGGGTTAACCCTTCTGGTCATTTTGTGACCAGATTTTTCCTTGACTTTTGAGAAAAATACTTATACTACCAATACACTAAGCAGTCTAGACACTGACTCCTCACTACTCCTTGCATCTCAAACTGCTCGGAAAGACAGAAAGCTACCAAAATCAGCTCTCACTCTTTCCCAGTATACTGACACATTTTCAGAAATGAAGTCAAAGGTATCATTAGACATGCAGTTCCTAGTCATTAATGGGGTAAACTTACTTTTTTTCCCCATGCAATCTGCATTTTAGAGTTAAAAGAGATTTTAAGTAAGATTGTAAATCTAGAAAGAGACATCCCAGACCAGGCTTTAATTTAGCTAGCAAATGCATACTTAGCTGTTTTCTGGTATATAAGCAGTGATTCCCCCCCCCCCCCCCCCCCCAATAAACTGTAATACAGATGGGCCATTATAATGCTGTTTTACGTACAGGGTATCTACTTCATCTTAGCTTAGTATTTTTCTGTTTTCTCAGTGTTCTTTAGACTGTTACAATGGTTTAGACATATGTCCTTGCTAAGTGATAATTTTCTGTGTGAAAGACTAAGAATTTGAATTTATTTGCTTCTTACATTGCTCATTATTTAGAGTGCTCCTTTTTTTTTTTTTTTTTGGTTAAGTGGTATGACTGTATCAGGTCTATAGCACATACTTAAATAATTTTTAAGAAGTCACACTTGGATTATGGAGTAATTCTTTACTGCAACAACAACAAAAAAACCCACCCTAAAGGCCAGGGACTTCCAATCATTCTGAAAGACGACTTTCAGGTTAAAAGGTCACTGTAAGGAGAAAGAGACTGCTGAGATGCCTTAACGAGCTGAGGCACTGTGTTCATAAGAGAAGAATCTAAAATAAATACTCTCCTGGCTAGCTTTATTTTCAAAGAGAAAAGGAGAGAGCGTATCACAGAGTATTACTCAGAAATTGAGGATATGTGAGAAAATAGCAAAAACTCTCTGGAAAGTTGTCCCGTGTCTGGAATAAACAGAACTTCCATATGTAGGAAGTGGTGTGGATGCAAGAACTCTAAAAACAGACATCCAGTCACTTTAGTTATAGATCAAAGACCTAGAAAACATGATGCAGCCTCCTCAAAGCATCAGATTCTTGATCTACCTTCAAACACGTTTCCAACATTGCTCCAAAATAAATAATTATTATCATAGAATCCAAGCATCATAGAATGGCTTGGGTTGGAAGGGACCTTTAGAGATCACCTAGTCCAACCCCCATGGCATGGGCACGGACATCTTTGACTAGGTCGGGTTCCTTCCCATCAACCCAGACCACTTACCTTAGGATAGAGACAAATATATGTCCTTGTTGCATATAAAATAAAGCAAATGTGTTGAAACTTTAGAAACCAAGCCAAGATTAGAACTGTATCATTACTTATCTGCACCAAGATTAAACTGATAATAGCTTTGAAGTAGGGAGGATCTTGGGGTTAGCTGCTTAGTGATTGAAAATTCTCTCTTCCAGAACCTGAAGGAGGCCTAAGAGTAGGGTAACTTTTTCTGATTATTTATAACTTAAGGTTTTCCATCATGACAGTATAATTGTAATGTTATTAGCTACAAATCGATCAACTAAAACTTTACCCTGTTTTGATAATATGACTCCTGCTACGCATGGGAAATATATTCCTGTTTGACAACAAACACGAGTGAGTCTGCCTGAATTCTGAGCTGGAAGAGTATTTCATTAAAGCCTCGTTCTGGTGTGCCATTAAAATCTATTACCATTGAGGATGGCTCAGTTCTCTGCACTGCAGTAAGGAACTTTACAAATTCTAGATCCTTCTTACCAGGCAGGAATATTGCAAACGCGAAACTTTTTCCACCATCTTTAGCCCGCTCACTTCAGTAACATCAGCTAAATAATCAGGGAAACAGGAGTGAAGTAAGAGTTAGGATCAAACTTTATCCTCTAATCACAGACAAAGTTTCTCATAACATTGAGGAGTTAAGTTGCTAGCTAAGAAAGCATAACTGGTAAGTAGGACAGATGCCGTTGTCTTCAGCCAGAAAGATATATTCCCAAACAAGAGGGTGAAATGGAAAATTTTTAAAAGCTAGAAATAGAAAGGAAGGATGGATTTCAGGTTGTGATAAAAAATGAAGGTTAGTATCCTCCGTCTGGAAAAGACAAAGCAATCTTCCACTTTTCAAACCAGTACAGGGAAAGTCATATATTTTACGTTTTTACTTCTTGCTTTGCCTTCTAAGCAGGAAATGCAGTTGTATACTTTTAATTTTTTTTTAGTGTCTTATATACTGCATTCATCACAGCTCCAACTGAAACATTAGGAAAGTCCTATTAAATTTTTCCATCAGGAAATCATAATTACCAACTGGGACCTGGCTTATCAATTATCTTCTTTGCTCCTTTTTTTCCTTTTCATTTTCACTGGAAGAGTTACAATCATTTTGGCTTGAAGCAATTGTGCTACTTTTACTTTTTCCCTCTTCATGCTTTTTTAAATGAGTACCGCCTGTTTACAAAGCTACATGGGCAACCTCTCGCTTAGAGTACTAGGCTGCTCGGTACTGAAGCATCTCTGAGCTGCCTCCCTAGCCAGCATTCCCACCGGTGGCCCTCAGGTTAATAAAGAACACTCTCACTTTACTATGTATAACTGGATTTATGTCTTTTTTTCACTCACCGCAGGGTTATCCCATAATTTATCAAGAGAAGATGAAGAATTTTGTTTGACATAACTGTAGCCCACCTGGAAGGTTGTAGGAGATCTGATGTGGCCGAAAGCTATGATTTGATACAGTACGATAACAGCCAGTAAAAAGCAGCAAATGACAAAAACCTCACTGAACCTTATATGGTTTCAGAACTGTTTTCACTGTAGATGCTGTATTAGTTAAAAGCTTCCTAGATAATACTTAGTCACAGAAACAATAAACTGTGGTTACTTATTTTCTTTCCTATTGTTGTGCAGCAGGACACAGATTAAAAAGACAGACACAGAAAAAGCATGCACTTTGAGGTTTTGCCAGTATTTTGATTAGTGGCCAAAGTCAGTGAACTGCACTTTGTCTTGTCTTTTATGTAAGAATAAGGATGAGTCATGCCAGACTAAAATAAACACCTTTTTAGAGGCAGTCTTGCTAATAATAGCTGCTACGTCTTTGCAGAGTCTTCCCCGCTTGGAACTATTCTATTACTAAAACAGTAGTATGGACCACAGTACACTCACAGTTGAATTTTACCTCAGCTGATTTTACCTTAGTGATTTGTTTTCATGTTGATATCAAAACTGATAATTCACACTAGACAGTGGGCCACAGCAATTTTAGAAATGTGATATCACAGAAACATTTATACATCCATTAATCCTGCATGACAGTGATACCAAAAGGAAGCTAGATTCCTGACTGCAATACTAACCTAGAAAACAGGAACAATACCTATTCCTAAAACATAAAGCACGTCTGTGAGCTGTTCTATACAAAGAGAGGATGTTTTCAACATATGCATCCCATAATAAACACATGAATTATATTTTGACACTTTGAGAAAACTATTAAACCATTAAATGTCTTTCATGTGTCATTAGGTAGGAATGAGTATAACCATCTCCAATGTTTTTTATACAGCAAATTCAAATATTAGATATATGTAGAGTGCAGAATACTACACAAGTAATGTTATCTAAGGATAAAACCTTTCATAGCACAGCAAAGCTCAACAAACAAAATGAAAGGAAAACTTCCCTGAATTACAACTGGACCATGAAAAACTATTCATGCTTATCCCAACAGACAGGCTCTTCCTGCTTGAATGTGCATCAGACAACTGTATTGGATTTATGTTTCTCTGGATTTAAACAGATAGTTTTCAGATGCTGTCAACCTCTCCCTCCTCTCCGTAACAACAATCGCCTCCTGTTCCTTCATCTTAGCAGTTAACACAACAGCTAAACAATTGACTTGATATATTGGTGCTTATCCTCAAGACAGCCTTTCCATTATCCGATCAAGAATCAATCACTTTTTCTGGGTCTGATCAGCATTCTGTACAGTGAAGACTTATCCTCCTTAGAACCTACCTCTACATCGGTGTTGTTTTATTTAAACATAGTCAGAATGATAATATTTTTAAAACACATTTTATAATTGTTCAGGGGGGAAAACCATTTTGTAGAAAAACAAGAAAATGCCCTGCAGGTCCAACACAACTGATCTTTCATTACAAGCCTCAAACAGGATTGCTGTCAGGTCACTGAATTTTGTCCTTCAAAACTGACACCGAAGACTGGCTGTTATTAGAAAAACATTGTCAATGGCTTTCTCTAAGATTTAAAACCCCCACTTAGCTTTTAATTTACTCTGTGGAGATCTTTTAATTATGTGGCCAAACTTGGAAAAGCAAAGCAACAACAGATTCTTTCATGGTTCTCATAGTTCCTATTGTATCATAAGCATATGCCATTTGTGTTTTATCAGAGACACCAAAATAATTTAATCTTGTTTCTTGTGCACTTCTGAATTATTTCTGACAAAGAGAGGTATTGAGACTGGAAAACGAATTGTCCTGGCAGCAAGAGCAGTTTTTTCCTAGCCTTGAAACAAAAAATCCCAAAACATATCTATAAAGTTATATATACATGAAAACTTGGAATACTTTCCACCCACGCTTATTGTGTTACACAAGCAACAACCACAATCTAGGAAGTATAAGGCATATTGTTTTCATGCAGCCTGCCTTGTCCGTACAGATGTAGTAAATCTCAGATTTCTGACCATGTAGTGAAAGAAGGGAGACAGTACACACCTTTTAACAGTGGAAGAATTGTGCATCCCACATACCTGCAAAGCTTGATTTATATCGTTACATCTATCTTTCTTTTGTTTCACAGAAACTTGAAGATTAAGCATGGTTGTCAAATTCTTTTTCCTTCGTTGTAACATACTGTGGTACAGAAGTTTCTTCTAAAACAGTCATCCATTCAGTGAATTAGAAAAGATGACTTGGCTTATTTTTCCTCACAAAGCAAAAGGAAAATATTTCAGTAGATTACAGTAAGAGTGAAAGGAGGATTTCCTTACTAAATAAAAGGACCCAGCAACAGTCTCTAATATAAACTTCCAGAATCTCCTCCCCATCAGCATCCAAGAAGGAAGACAGCTGCCCTGAGTATTCATATTAGATACTAATTCCAAATATTCTCCTAAATTAATGAACTAAGTCAATGCACTAAGTTAATAGGCTGTTAGAAACTTTCTCACAATTTAAACTTGAAGCAGAATGAAAAATGAAGATCAGAATGGTTATACTCCAGCAGACCACTAACAGGTCTACTGTTAGGGAGGTCTACAGGTCTACTGGCAGGAAGGCACCTGCATGGCAGAAAGGAGTAGAGATTGTCTTCCTGTCTCTGCCTTCCCAAATGTCTCTCCCAGCACACCATATGTTTCACACAGAATATCCCAGATGGATGCTTAAAGGGTTCATTAATTCCCCAAACCCAGATTTCTGAGGATCTGTGCAACTCAGACCTTTGTAAAATAGGAAGGGAGAAGTAAGAGACATAAAAAGTTGGGGGGAAAGGGAGTTAATTTAAGATGTGTGTGCAGGGATGCCAATAAGCATTAGGAGTCAGCAACAGCTCTGAATTCTTTCCTTTGGATCAAACGCTCAAGAATTGTCTAATTCAATTGAAATAATTATCAGTACACAAATTACATTTTAAATACAGCTTCTCTTTTGTGACATCAGGTACAACTTTGTAGTTTTAGTTTTGCTAAGAACTGCAGATTGTGTTAGTCATAACATTAGTTACAATGATCTTTAACCTTCAAAGGAGCAAATACGTGGCCCACTAACATTTTTGGAGGAAAATCTTCATAAGACTCTAAGAGCCAGAACAATCCATCAGTGCCTCTCATCTTTACTGTCTTTGCTTTATTCTTTTGCTCTACCACTGTCTGCTTTGCCATCCTGTGCACTCTTCTACTGCCAAGACACAAGTAATCACAGGAGCATCAACCACAGGACGGTAACGATACATTTTAGCATGTTAACTCAGGTGGTTTTGTTTTAGATTAACAAAAAACGAGTCACAGACCTCCAGAAGAAAGCGCAATAATAAAATATGGCCCTTCCTAACTGCAGTAGCAAGAGAAAAATAGCTAATATTAAAAAAATTCTCAGCTATTTAGTGTGTATACAACCCCTTCCCCCATCTTTGCTAGACAGAGCACAGTTCAACTAACGAAACAGAACAGGTCACTTGGGAAGGTTCCTAATTGCTTCGTCTCTATCACTGAAAACTGTTTACCTGTAAAGCAACAAACTTTCCAAACTTTCTCCCTCCAGAAGGTTAGGTGAGTTATAGGGTGTGACTCAACACCAGTCCAAACTCTACCTCTACCAGCAGTTTACTACAGAAACTGCCAGCAGACTGTGCTAGTCCTTCTCTCCACAAACAGACTATGAACAGATGAAATATGTGAGAACATGCCGTCCACTTTCCCGGTATTAGAAACACACATGCAGAAATGGTTTGGCTGGTGAAGGACAGCGCTAGCTCTGATGTTATCTCTCAACTTCTCCTCAGTAACATGCACAAACATCCACGATCTTGCCCTAGTACCGAGATGGGCAGAAATGGAAGCAGAATTTATTGTATTTATGCTAGACCAGCAAATGGAAATATACAGGTTCTATTTTTCAGGTTACTGTAATGAATAATATTCATTCACTCACTGCCTATGTATTGGGTCAGATTAAGGCTGCATACACAATCTTATGAACTTCAGCTGATGTAGAATACAGTTCACTCAATTCACAGCAAAATGGGAAAAAGGAGAAGCATGCAAATCTCAGATGTCACAATATAGTGACCAAAAAAAATCAGATAATTTTTGGGGGGTTAAAAATGAGAACATTTTGAAATGAGAGATGAATGGGATCCTGGAAACACCTGCTTCAGGAAGTGTGATCAAATCCTACTGCATTTGAAGATGGAGCTTGAGAAGGTCATGATGCAAGTCATCCAACAGAGTAGCCTAGCAAGATCTGGAAAATCTAGAAGGAATAAGCAGCATTTCTGGATTAGAACGTCGAGGGAAGACGTAGCGACAGTAATACGGAGAAGATCCGGAAATGGTGAAAAGAAGAGACAGGGGAAACACTGAGACAAGAATGGAAGGAGGAAAGTAGAAGAGTTAGAGAACAGAAAGGAGTGAAGCATAGTACATGAAGGAGAGACAGACTCACAAGGAGAAAAGGAAAATCTATAATAGGCAGCATGACTATTGAGGCCACATAGTACCCCAAAATAATAAAAACTTTTATTCATGATATCACCTCACAGTCCTGCTTCAGAGCAAAACATTAACTAAAGACAACTATTGCACAGGCTAAAAGAAAAAAGTTGCCAGAGATACAAGAATGTTTTGCAATTGTGTTAACCTCTCCTCTGGGAATCTCTGTCATTCTTTAATACAGCATCACCCAGTAACAACAGGTAAAAATATATCTCTACTTGCCATAAAAGCAGTGCTCATAAAGCTAAGAGCTTTATGATCTACATCATCACATGAACCACAGAAGAACCTATAGTCTTTCTCGTGCAAATTAATTGAGTGTTGCACTTCAGAAAAGCATGCTAAAATACAAATTCTTTGGAACATACATAAAAATTTGATTGGTAGGCAGCACAAAAAGAGAGGAAAATTTGTAATGCAGATTTATGCCTCCTTCTATTGTCATTTAAGATTTCAGTGGTGCTATTTGACCTCTTTTCCAGCTCTTCTCTGTAAGAAGAGGTGGAAGTCAAGTGAATAACATGGAAAGGAATAGTGAAGTCCTGTGCCTCTCTGAGAACGACAAACAAGCTGTAGAAATAGATGTATTTTCTCGTCTTAGCAATGATTTTTTTTACTAGAAGTTTCCTCAAATACACCCCTTTTTCTCTGCAGTCTCCATAACTGATAAACTGAAGAAGGCAGCTTCCATCACTCAAACATTCCTAAATTCCTTTGAGGTTTTTTTTTTCCTTATCTCTGACCCAATAATAAAAGGCTCTGACCTTTTACAGTGGCCTTTGAGGAAGCCACAGATCATCTACAATCAACTTTTAACATCCATCTCCACAGCATCTTGACAATTACTATCCATATTAGAAGCCTTTGTAGCTGAAGAACTATTAGAATATATGCCATCCATGAAAAAATAATTAAAAAATTACCCATGGAAGTATATATTTGGAATTTTGTTAGTCTGTGGCTCTGAAAGATGAAAAATATATGAGAGAACACTTATTCCAGAAGTGGCATCTCTCAGCTTTCAATGTACTGTCACATATATATCATTATCTGGGTGCCAATACTGGAACCGGCTTCGGAGAAGCTGTGATAACGAAGCATTCAGCTTGGACCAGGTGCAGTCCTAGTATGCACTTGGACAACTACCTTATGTGTAAGCCTGAGTTGCTGTACCCTCATTGCTCTAGTGCCTCAACTACCTATAACATAATCTTAATGGAACCTCACCTGTCTGTTTGTATGTATGTACATACCTACATATAGAAATGCACATATATATATATATATATATAAGTAAGTACACTAGCTGCCGGCAGCATGATCAGCTGCAGCAGGTATAGTTCAGCTGCTAACTCAAGAGACATGACAAGGGGCTACGAATACACCCCCATGACTTACTTGATACGTGACAAAGTAGAGCGTGATACTCTTTGCAGTACCAATGAGGCCTGATCATCCGCGCTTTGGAAAAGCACGCACACTTTAAATACTACCAGAAAGGATGAAGAACCCACTGCAGTGAGCAGATAACTACTATGTTTTTACAGATTTGCTTTCTGTGAGTCTGAAGAGAATTCAAAGATAACTGCACAATTGATTGTACCGGTCTAGTGACAAAAGGACAGACTGCACGGTCCGATTCAAGAGGATGGCAACAGCTTCTTATGCAGCTGCAGCTAGCAAAGGACACTGGGCCACTACTGATGTACGATACTGCTGAGACAGCTGTGGATCCAGAAGGACATATTAGCATTTCATATCTACAGATTTTGCTTGTACTTCTTATTCTGCGTCACATGTAATCATCTTACCACAACCTTTAGCTATCTCTGGCATAATTTTAATTTGTGATCCTCTCTGCCCTAATAATGTAAATGATGACACTCCTTTCATCTGAAGCATCGAGATAACTTAATGAATAACTAGGCGATAATGTCATCCCTTATTCCCTCTGCCTATGTCATTTCACCTATGTTTTTAGACCCTTGTGATCTGACTTTTCTTCTAAATGTGGCCCCCACTTTTGTTTGAAAAAAACCTAGTAATTTTCTGCAAAATGTTGAAAATTCTTGAAAGTTATTTCTTAGAGGGTTTTCCGTTCCCCAGACTTTGAGGTGGAAGTGGCTAGAGGGGATATCAAAAGCATTATTCATTTTGAATTTCAAGAATCTGCATACTTTCGAAAATCTGGCCCTTAAGATACATATCATCTGGCCTTCCTGTACATTGTGGGGATAAAAAACAAGTTACTTCACAATACAGAAAAGGAATCAGGAGAGTAGAAGCACAGCAATCTCTACCTACAGGAGTAATGAAAAGTTTTTAGGGACAAAGCCTGCCCAGCATATTCTCATCATTATGCCTTAATCAAAACCAAAATCTGTTAATCCAATTAGAGCAATGAATGAAAGTATAGCAGTTTCTGTTCATTAACATAAGCAACTGTATAGAAATACAGATTCTCTACAAGTGTAAGAGACTCATCTGATTTTGACTGCTATCATGTTAGGAGGAAATATGAATAAGAAAATATGTCACTGTTTAAGTGTGTCTGTGAGCAAATGCTATTGCTGTAAGGAAGGGTGTGTGGGTGGAGACCCTGGAATCTCTTTGGGATCAACCGCTGCACTATCACATACAGAACTAACACTGTTGAAGCAAGTCCACAAATTATAAAATAACATTTATTTATTTTTTACTCCATTTCTTAAATAGTATTACAGATCAGTATTTGCTTCCCACTAGATAGCATGTTTGTTTCTATTAAACCACTCTCTAATAAGAAATGACTAACAACAGCTACAGCAAAGCATGTAACATCCATTTGGCTATCAAAACTTTCACCACAAGGAAGGGAAGGTGTCATTTACAATAGGTTAAAAGAAGGCTGACTGAAGTCCCTGTGGTACTCCTTAGGAAGTAACTGAAATAATTTCCAGCTTTGTTTCATCTTCTTTCAGAATATTACTTAATCCGCTTCACAGATAATTCTCCATTTACCAAGCACAAGAATTTTGAGATGGATACTGAAGACCAACATTATAAAAAATGTGCCTTGGCCCACAAGAACTTTGATTTTTCAAAAGCCATGAGTAAGTCCAGACTTTCATGGAAATCCATAAAATGTGCAGGTGAGAACTTTTTTGATGGGAGTTAATCTATCTAAATGGCTAATTATAGGCATGTGCATTGGCAAATGCGAGCTCAAAAATCTGCTAGCTACTTCAGTTTAGTAGTAAGTTCAATATTCAAAACAGTAAGTTGATTACTATTTTTATTATTTAAATAAAGGAAGCATCTGTTTCAAAGATAGATGTCGATACTGTTAAATACTGGAAATGACAATATACACATACATACATATACCTGTGTGTGTATGTGTCTCTTCCCTAAAGAACTATCTCAAAATGACCAAACTCTGAAGATTTGCTTTCTCCAAAATAGCTATAAGAGAAAGAAAGAGAAAAGGAGAGAAGGAGAGACTGAGAGAAGGAGAGAAAGCCCCTTTGAGCAGATCCAGGAGGATTATTTTATATCACGTATTTTAAGAGAGACAATGAATATTTCCTCTCTTCCCAGATGAGAGTTTCTGGGAAGTAATCTTTTCAGTAAATGTGAACCTAAGACCATTTTTTTTGCACTACAGGTTTAAAAAACACCAATCTATGTGTCAAGGCAACTAATAGGAAATATATCTTTTGCACAGAATGGCATGGTGAGCAGCAGCAGCATCAGGCTGACAGACAGGAACCAAGCCGTACAAATCCAGACGCTGCCTTCCTCCTTAAGGCAGTACTGCATGGCAAAACCTCATCTTTCTCAGTTATTCATCTGTAAGGTGAGAAAGTACTTATTCCCCTTTTAAGGTGTTTTGGCATCTACTGTTGGAAAGCAAGAAGATCAAGAAGATCTGCAAAAAGATGTTTGTACAATGTGAAATCTAAAACCAGTTCATCAGTACTAGTTTATTTTACTTCTGAAAAATCTTTGCTTAATATTAAGCTGTGGATGTCAGAAACTTCAACCCTGAATGGACACTTAGGGCAGTAGAATTTTGCATAACTGGACAAGAGTGCTTCAGAAGCTAAACCAGAGTGCAAACAAATCAAAAATGCAAGGTATGCATATAATGGAAGGGTCAGAAAAAAATCAGGAAAAGAGAATGAATTTATTACATAGTTTCTTGCAGTATATTAAGTAAATAATTTATAAATTGTTTGAAAAGATTACTAACTTAAAAAAATTATAATGAAATGATAATCAAAAGACTTTTTTGCAGATAATGAATTCTTAAAAATAAAAGCAACAAAATAAGCGAGTCTAGCTAGATTTACTTGGCCTAAAGTAGCAGAGTAATGTTGCATTTCTTAAACTCCTCTAGGGAAAGAATAAAAATTGGAAGTTTCCCAGGATAATAAATAAAGTTAGAGATATTCAGTTGAATAAATTGACAGAAATGCAAGTAACAGCAGGATTTGCACTAAAGAAGCCCTCCTGTACAAGTACCAAAATGTGAATTTTAAGCTTACTGACTACACAATAATTTCAGCATACACACCTGAATTATGATTCCTTTTTAAATAAGAAAATTCACATAGATATCGATTTGATTTCAAAGAATTGAAATAATTTGCCAAGCTCTATTTAGAGGGCTGGAATAGTACCTTCCTTCATGACCCTTATATTGGCCCTTTTGAAATGAAAACTGCACAGTATAGTAGGAATTGAAAATGCAAATTGTGGCAGAAGGAAAGTAATCTTAAAATAGTGGTGTTTATTTCTTTATTATTTCTAGTGTGCTTTAATGGTTAGCTGACTATAGACTTTAAAATCAGAGTAGGACTTTTAATATCCTGGCCCTCAATTACCATGGCAAAAATGGCATGGCATTTGGCTACTAAGTCAACATGTTAGGTTGCCATTAGAAGCTGATCAATCTCTTGTGAGCTAAAATTGGTTACTGCTCTTTCTTTAACTAATTTAAAATTAATGAATGAAGGTGAGAAGTAGTCAATAATAGCTAAAAATAATCTAACAGTAAAAACATAGTCAAACAATGACTTATTTATCTTTACATTGATGTAGGTATATGGAAAAACAACGACTAACGCAAGAATTTTTGTGGGTCAGTAACTAAAACTGATCATAATTTGTCCACTACAAATAGCACTGCATTCACTTTTAGCATGGTATCTTGTAGACTGATTGTACTTCAGCAGAGGAAATAATCCAGCTGGTGTACTTTGATTATGCATTTTAATTCTACACCCTCTCTTCCTTAGGCAGAAAACATATGCTTTGCTTGCTCAAAATTCTTCCATATCTACATACCTATATCTCTGTTAAAAAAAACCACTTTACCAATTCTTATATGATGTAATTATATGGAATTCATATGTATATATAATACATAGTAGCATTCCAAGACGATGGCAGCGATATTTATTAACTATTCTTTTGTCAATCCTGTTAGCAGTCAGGAAAAAGTTGAAAACTAATACTGAAAACTAATGCTAACTGGATGAATGAAGCCTTAAGCAACTACCTATTAGTTACTGCTATTGGCAAAATAATCCTCTGTGGAATCCTTTTTGATTTTAAGTTAGAGCAAACAGACCTAGTAGCAAAACAGACAGGAAAACAGAAGGGCTTATCTTTGTTACAACATGCTAACGCTTCCTTTGGTAACGGTCAGAATCTGGGTTGAAAGTCCTCACCGTTTACCATTTTCCAGGAAGACCTTTAATTTCCGGGAACTTCCAGGAAGACCATTTTCTGGGAAGACAGACCAAAGCAGCCATATCCAGCAGCTGATTCCCTAAACCACAATGATTCCCACCATCTCTATGAAGCTATGACCCATGCCCACAAAGATAAAGACAACTAAGCTTCCCTTCAAATACATAAGTAGTTAATGGCATAAACATCTGTACACTGATGCATAGGTTTTGAAATTACTCTTCACGTATGCTAGTACATTTGTTTGATAACACATACTTTAAAAAATGGCCATTATCCAAGGAGTATTATAAAAAAACTTCTGAGATAATAAAACAAGCCCAAGGAGGAGTCCCATTTGATATTGCTGCAGTTATGCTGTCAACACACTTTTTTAAAAGAAATGCTGAAAGTAGCAGATTTGAGAGAGAAAACAGGTCGTTCAGAACAAGGGAAAGGTCAGCATAAGAGACAGCATGCGAAAATACAGATGATCACTAGAGAAAAATACAAAAAGGACTGATAAAAACTGAAGGTTGCTTAGAGAATAAAGCAGAAAGGGTACAGATCTAGAAAACCTTTAAAGTGACACAGCATTTCAGCTGTATGCAGACCCTGAATAGCAGAGCACTGCTGTACTGCTACAGAAGTGTCAAAAATTATTTTGGCCACAGAAATTTATTATGGAGATGGAAGGCAAAGAAATAGATAACTTCTGAAAATAATGTAAAGCAAGAACTAGTCAGTCTGGATAACAGTTAAGGACTAGAAAATAAGAAAGTGAAATAAGTTTTTAAGCTTGTGAAAGTCAAGATAGAGGAAAAAGGACTTTTTCCTAGATCCCTATCAGAACATTTGGAGGTGAAAAAGAAGGGGTTTGGTGGGATGTGAAATACACGTGAAAACAGAATTATCAGGACAAAAATATTGAGGACACAAAAAATTACTTAAAGAAACTGGGCAAAAGACATATCAATTTGCAGTGGGAAACTTATTTCATCTTCCCAAGTCAGGATTCGATCCAAATGACAAAGACAAAACTAAATACTATTCTGTAATTGCAGAATGTTAATTATTGCAGAGATGGTAATAAAGGAAAGAATAAACAGCAGCTGAGAACACTGGCATAATAAAGATACACTGAAATGGAGGAGATGCAAGCAGTAAGAATCTCTTTCTTTGTTTATACTGATTTTTCCCTGAATATTATTAAACTAATGCTGTTTATCACAAGAAATTGATCTTTAGAATCCAAGCAAAAAAAGCAAAAAAGTCCATGTGAAATACAGAGAGGTACAGTATTAGTTTCTCAAACTCTGGTGTATGGAACACATTCAAACTGCATTCATTTATTAAACAGAATAAGTTACATTTTTGCCAAGGTATAGGTTGAGTTAAAATACCGCTGAGCTGCAAAGTAATGATTTAGTAATATTTTTACAGGAACTCAGCACTACCCTATAGAACCCACTCCAGAAGGCACAAAGTCACTCATAGCAGCAGCAGAATTTTAGTTATATCCAATTCAGATACATTTAAGGATAAGGAATGCTGGCCTATTGCTAACCTGCATCCTTATTCTATGTACTATTATGGTTAGGAATATATTTGTAGACAACAACACTTAAGATTATGACATTGAACAGAACAGAAAGATGGTGCTACTGTAAGAAGTAAGCAACATGGAATTTTGTCTTCAGAATTAACCTGCTCTCTGTTGCAGATGCTGGACCTTACAATTAACTGTGTGTCTATCTTTTAAAGAAAAACATCTTGGATATAAAATAGTATGCCATCAATTTCTATCAGTAACACCATACGCAAATTTGGGAAACAGGGGTTATGATGTCAGCCTGTGCTGCTAATCCCTGTACCACCTATACACATCTTTTCCCTTAGTACAGCTACCCCCAGTTGGTTTAAACAATAATCTTTTCCCTTCCTCCTCTCCAAAAAGGCAAACCCAGATAGAACGATCAAAGCCATTTTATTTTTTTGAGGCGGGCAATCCAATTTAAGAACTGTAACTTTGTCTCCTAAATGTAATGATTCTGCTATTTGTCATCTTACCAGTATAGTTTTAGGAGAATTTATATTTAAAATTTGCTTTTATGTAAATACACAGGATCTGAAGGCGAGTTTCTCCTTTCAGATCAGCCCTCTCAATTGTCTAAATTTAATATTCCATGCCAAGTGCTACAGATCACTGAATCTTTTATTTCCCACAGCCACTGCATGTCGCATTATTGTATCTGATCACTAGAGCCTGTTAGCTGATTAATTTACACAGAGATCAGTTTATTAGCAAAAGGCCTGATGCACAAAACCAGTTTCCATCACTAATGTTTCCATCTAGATATGCAGAGTTTTAATCATTCCTATCACTATCTATACCTATGAAGACTTCAATACATTTAAATTCTGCTTAGTTTGTGTTTGAAGAAAACACAAAAGAATGTAAGTACATGTTTATGGAGTCTTCTTGCCCACTTGAGCTGGGAAGCACCACGCCAAAGACAGCGTGATAATATACCTGGGGTCCTATTTTCCTTTCCAAATTACCTCTATAGAAACCGTAATTAATAGTCCTGTTTCTGGTATCATGATCTACGTTCAATAGGAATTGAAGTATTCTATTTCTTGTTGACATTTCTATGTCTGATAACTGCAGATAACTGCAAAGCAATGAACTTTCGAGATGGCAACAGATCCTTGCACCACACCGTGCTGCTCTCTAGCAACAGCATCGACAGGTTAAACATTTCACTCTTGTTCTGAAAGCTGCTTATCTCCATAGCTTGCTCTCATTCAGAATTGTTGGGTCGTTAGGAGTAAATCACAGTGACTTCTTTAAAATTAGCAATAAAAATGCCACAGGCGGCACGTTGGAACGTCAGTAAGCATTTAAAATAATCTGCTGTAATCATGAAACAGTTCAAATAAATGTCATTATCTTTATTACTCTTGAAATCACTAAACTGTCTGAAGATCACTTTAAATATAATTTAAGAAAGTAAGTGATAGCAATCACTTTCTCATGGCAAAAGATGGCAACTGCATGTAGTCTTTTTTAGAAATCATTTTCACCTCAGAAAAGGCAAATTCTTAAGCACAATGTAAATTTCAGAATATTAATAGGTTTACTTAATTATTTGTGGTAAAATAATTTTTATATTGCTTAAAAAAAAAAAAATCAGAGATACAAGCCATGAAAAAACCCCTATAAAAATGAAGCTGTGAATTAGTCTGCTACAGAAATGGAAAAAGCCCCACTATTTTTCCCAGCCAGAGAGATTTTCTTAACAATGGGGAACACTTAGCCTTATGATTCCTATCACAACCATCAAATAAACTTTCTTTTCTAGAAGCATTCAATAAAAATAGTCCTCCACTTCCATTACCTATTGATTAAAATTAATGTTGTAGTCTCTTTATTTATACACCAAGATTTTTACAAACATTCTTTTTATGAAAATGGATAATCCACTTAAACCCCGGGGTCACTCGTTTATGTGTAGCTCTTGGGAGCTAAATTAGCCTTTGCTTAAGAATCTGACGAGAGCAGCAAGCCAGCGCGGGAGCGGTGGTAGTTGTCCCCACGTGGTTTGTGTCTGACAGTGCGGAGAAGTGCTCTAGAGCTCCTGAAACGATTCCCTCAACAACACGTCTAGGAGGACACTAATCACTGCGTGATCTGCTTCTATTGTACCACGCTCTCCACGGCTGTAATTTCTAAATCTTGATGCTGTTACACATATTTGATATCATTTTCTGATTTCCAAACAAGCTTGATTGCTAATATCTTAATTAGGATGTCTAGATGCAGAAGTGACAGCAACACCTGCAACAGCACGGACCTCCAGGAAGAGGAATTTACCCAGGATGCCATGGCGAGACTGATCCAGTACACAGCCTCGCTCATTTTTTCCAGCACGAGTATTGCTACATCATACTTCAATTACTGCTCTGACTGCAGAACAGGCTTACCCCGGGATTGCTCATCTGTTGCAGGATTTTTGTATGAACAAAGTCAGAGGAGCCCATCAAGCATCTACCATTATCAGGGGCTCAATTAGAAATAAGTTTGGAGAGGCAGTTAATGATTGTGATTAAACTCATTAGACTGCACCTCCTGTTTACAGGCTCAAAATATATTCCAGGTACATTAAATCTAACCTGCTAGCACCCATACTAAGACACCGGCATTTAGATTTTTATAAATATATCAAGACTCAAAGAAAAACTGGTACCAAATAGGTTTCTATTTGTGTGTGCTACTGTTAGTGTTTTAATGCCTAAAAAGTGCAGTCAAGGCATAGTATCTTAAACACCATGGAGATGACTTCATTGAAATACGTTCGGATTTTTTAATAAGTATATAAAGTCAGCATTACAAACCAAGGTTGGAATTTCAAGTTAATCTTTTACATCCAACTGTATAAAGAGCATGGGGTATGCTAATAGAGAGGTTTCTGAAATGGCCTAAACCAATGTGGGCAAATTATTAGTCCCTTGTAAAAGCTATTGAATAATGCAGGCATTCAAAGGAAGAGCTAAATGCTCACTACAGACTACTGGTTTGAATACTGGTTTCTTTTTCTTCTCCCTGTTGTACATCTCAACCAGCCTTCTCCGAATGTGAATATGAACTGTGAGTCCTTAAACCTAAGTACTCACCACTTGGAAAAACAAAAATTACATATGTGACAATTTCATGATTCTAACAACTTTTCATGATTCTAACAACTTTGCGTAGCACTGTAGTTTCACTTAAGATCTTCTCACAATTTTGTTCTCCAAAATCTGATGCAAAAGCAGGTTACAATAATAAACCTGTTCATTTACAGCTATAGCAAAGATGAACAATTGAATGTTGATCACAAGCAAGAAAATATTTTATGTTCCTTTTCATCTCTTTTTCTGCTTTCTATTTCTCCACCTCAGCCTTACATCTCTATGACAATCATTATACAAACTACATCGTTCTGCAGCCCACACAGGCAGTTAACAATTTATCCCTGTTGTCTCAATCATATCCACTTATGAAAATGGCAATCATTCTTGCTTTGAGATTCTGATAAGTGAATATGAATAATTAATTTTATCCCTTGAGTCTCAACAGTGGTTTCAACTGTCCCTTTAATTACCTGGACAAACAGGTTGGGATCTTCAGTTCTGTGCCTATTAAGCCACAAATCTTTTAATGCGATCAAAGAAACAGTCTTAAAACCTCGATCTCCCCATAAAAATGTAAGTTAGCAGTGAATCATATCACAGTCTTCCACACAGTACACTGCATTTAAGAAATTTCAGATATGTGTCAGCTACTTCACTTGCATCTGTTGAATCTGCAACCAAGCTGACTATACACCTGATGATCGGCCGTACAGTTAGCCCTATTAAAAACCCTGCTGGTTTTGTTGTTCACTCTGTATTGCTCTTACAGTAGTGAAAGCTCCCTCTCCCCATTAGAAAAATCCCATGCAGTAGATGGAAAACTTCTACCACTAGAAAAATCAATCCAGCTTTTGCATGAATTCAGCTTGGTTTTTTTTCTATTTTCCCTTTCAATGGGAAGATTTAAGTTGTTACTCAGATTCATCTCAAATACCAACATGTCATCTGTCACTAAATATGTTGTCTGGCTTTCACGCTGACACTAGGATTTCTTTCCAGCTCGGGACCACATGATGTATCAAATGGCTCACCTTCACAAAAAGATAAAATACCCTGTGGCTACCTGAGTCAAGATCTCCCAACAGGAGGACAAATGAATACCAGCATTTGTATTATTACTGTTCATTTAAGAAATAATGTGAGCCTAAAACTGAATTTCAGTATAAACAAATCACCTTCGATTGTCTCATTATTTGACCATGCCTACATGGAAAACATATTGTGCTATAAATAGCACAGTCTGATTAATTCACACTCCTCTCATGAAATTAATATTTAATCTGAAAATTTACTGGAATCCACTGAAATTCACAACAATTTCAAAAGGGTTACTTTTGTCTCAGAAAGAATAGATGTATGAGCTTTTTGTTATTTATACAAAAAGCCAAAACATTCTATTAGATCATCCATCAGCTTTAACTGATATAAACCATGATGCATTCTTAAAGATCTCTAAAAGATTCAAAATAAGAGAACTGCAGTTTTCTATTCCATTATGCCTTCCAAGTTCGCAGAAACTGCAAATATTATGCTTTCTCACATCTTATTGCCAAGGCTTAACCCCAGGTTAAGTGGATATAGCTTGCTTTAACAGCTATGTAAGATCAACACTGAAAATGGTATAACTTTGGTCCCAAAGCATGTATTTTATATGATGTATAAACTTTGTCTGTATTATATAGCAAATTATTGTCTTCCAGAAGGCAATTTACATTTTTAAAAAACCTTATTTTGTGCTTATTTGTGCACTAAAACCAGGACATATGTCTGACCTTGTTGCTATATGATGTACATCATATAGCATCAACAGCATCAACAGCTAATTAAATCAGTCACATTTATTTCATTGTTTAACAGAGCTGGTAGTCTAAACAAACCTTTTCCAGCTCATATTCCACAAAGAGTCTTGTAACAGAATAACCTCCAGAGAAGGAGGTTGATTTAATGATTTGGGCAAAGGCTGCAGCCGTAGCCGATGTGTGGCAGAGCTGGCAGCGGCAGGACTACATACGTAGTTCCCGTATTGGTGGTGGTATTTCTTCCCCCCCAAAGCTGTATTTGTAATGGACTAAATCCATTCTAAGACAGTCAGTCCGATAGTACCATTCTGAGGGTACTAAGACCACCTTTTCTTTCATGTATAGGATAATCAGACAGAAAAAAAAAAATTATTAACAAAAGAAAAAATCTTCTGTTATTGTAAGTGTACTTCTTGATCAGAGAGTAATAGCACACAATTACTCCATAAACTTCATGGAAATGACATTAATGAAGAGCTGGTGGAATATGCCTCTTTTTCTATGCATACCGTGGCCAGCTAGCTAGGTGCCCCAGCTAGCTGTATGGCTTGACCAAAGAAAAAAGTGCTTCTAAAAGCTGAACTGGCAGAAAAGAGAAATCAAAAGTTCATTTTCCTCCTTTCAATATAAATAACTGGAGCATATTTAAACTTTTCACGTGTGAACTTTTCATCACAATTTGTTTTAGGAATTTGGAGGAGCATATCAGTATTCATTACATAAAACAAGTAACAAACTGGGGTCCCTGGAGTCTCTGAAAGATGTGGCCAATCTATGCACAGAGAAATCTCAGTTCCTTCAACATAATCTAAATGCTTTGATTTTCTGTGTGGATTTGTGACAAACTAAGAGCATAAAGGGGTCAGTGTATTATAAACAAGCTGTTAATTTACTTTGTTTGATTATCTAAATATGACCATATAAATACCTGAGAACAAGCAAAAAAGCTAATGTATTAAATGGAAAAAATAATGAACATGTGAATTCACTTTGCCTATCATGTACTGAATTCAGTGAAGCCAGGATCCTACCTTTACATTCTCAGTGACAGGTATTAACCAAGGACACATGGATTTAATTAGGTAAAGAACCATTAAAAGTGATGAACTAAGCTCAGCTGGTAAGGAGAAAGACAGTTCATCTTGTCACTTAGTAACATATACTCCCTGACAGGAATGCAAAATTTTAAATAGGTAACTGATTTTTAGCAAAAATTTCCTCTATGCTTGCAATCAACTCTATGTAATTAGGATACATTCACTAAAAGAGTGAAGGAAGAAGCAAAAAGGAATTTGGATGACAACTTCTTTAAAGGCATCACTGACTGTATTATCTGTCCTTCTGGGACCAAACCAGTAGCTTTAAGAAAGGTGCACAACAAAAAAGGGCTAGTATTTACGTACGTGAGCACACGGTGCTTGTGAAGCAGTGAAAATCAGCCCACAGACTTACCCACTGTGCCGTAGCAATCAGAAGAGAGACAAAGAAAGTCAGGAAAAATCATTTGGACAGAAAGCTGTCTACCAAGAAGCCACATCTGATTAATTTGGGAGTAGCCACTAGGCATTTTTTGAAGTAAAGCACCATATATATACTAAGTGGAGTTATACAGACTTAAGGATTTGGCGTGAAAAAAAAAAAAGTTTTTTCTGAACTTTCTTCTAAGAGTTTCTCAATAATCTATAAAAATACTTCTAATGAAGCTAAATAAACAAGTTAACATTTAATGATCCAACATACTTTTTGTGTGTATGCCAACACACAGTAAAAAAGTCCAAACCATCAGAAACACTTTTTCTCTCTTTTCTTAGGTTGGTACTTCAGCTAGCTAAATTTATAGAGTCATTGTGGTTTATCACAGACTATCATGGCACAGAAGTGCAAAAATAAACTGCCTAGATTACCTTACAGTATCTGTCATCAGATCCAGCAAAAGCTGTTGGAGATGGAAGGGGATAGGTGAAAAGATAATTAGGCCAGTGATGAGCCTCACTGTTAGATCTGACTAGAAAAGCCTGGTTATACTGTATTGGGAAAACCAAAATTTGACCCAATTTGTCAAGCTTTTATTTGACAATATTGTTTAATTTTGCTTTCTTTTCATAACTGTAATCACTTGATTATCATTTTTTGCTGGGGGAAGAAATAAAACCCAACCAAATAACCAAAACCAGACTCACTTGGAAATAAAATTTTAGTCAAAGACCACTTGCTGCTGCTGAAATCTTATAAGGACTTCTTGGTTAGTTTGGCTTAATTTATTCTCTGAGGAACCTATTAGGAACAGTAATTATGAAACACTGAAGATGACTATCAAAAGGGAGTTGGAAAACCTGATAGAGTATTCTTCTTACCAATAAGAAGATTAAGAAAAATAAGGATCTTGGCTGTCCCAGGAAACAACGTTCAATAAAATATTAATTCATTTTTTTTAACAAACTGAATCTCGGTGTTTTCATGTATCTGGCCACTAATGTTCTTCTACCACTGTAATACTTTATAATGCGTATTTATTTTAACAAGACAGCTGCTGCCAAGCTGAGGCTCTGCCTATCTTTCCCCCAAAGTGAAAGGACTACTTTGGATCTCTATCATCAAATCAACCACCAGTTTTTATTAAATTTGTAGGAACGATGATCTTATGACTAATGACTTAAATATAATGACTAGATCTTATGACTAATGATTAGATCTAATGACTTCTGGCTCTGTCAAATTTGCATGAAATTAACCAATGTGTTGAAAAACAGGGAGGAGGTTGGGTAGTGATAAATGGCTGAACAGGCAGACACAGAGACTGCAAAAGTTGTCCCTTAGGAAGCCAGTCTAAAAATAATAATAATAATAAAAAAAAAAATCTAAGTGAACAATCAATTTATTTTAAATTTCTTTGACAACCGTTTCTCTTCAGAAGAGGCGTCAACTCCACAGTTGAAGTGTGCTAGCAAACAAGGTTCAATTTAAAGCAGTTTCATATCAGCAGGAATTAAGCCAACCTAGTATTTATGAATCTTTCCACCCTTCCTCATTGTAGGGAGCATATTATACTGTGTATTCTAAATCTTTTCTCCAGTGAAGTAGGACATAGATGGAAATAGAAAATCTGTCTCTTGTTGAAGAAAATGTTACAGTTAAATTGTACTTTGGAGAGCAGGTGAAGATTATCTGAGATTTGAAGAAGAGGGCTTCTTCAGTGGAAAAATGTATTTGGGATGCAGGGCACAGGACTTGTAAGGAAGAAAAGACTGCATAAGCACACAGGCTGGTGCAGGACTAACACCCCCAGCTTCCGCACACTGGTTGCCAAAGCCTCTACTGTTAGCAGCTATCAAGGCAAATCAGGCCTGGGCACCCCAGCATAGAGCTGCTACAGGAAGGCAGCAACCACCCTTTTCTAAAACTCTTCCTAGCAACAGCAGCCACCATATCATAGCACTAGGTGTGGAAAATAAGATCTTCTGCAACAAGAAAAGTGGTTATTAAACAACCCAGTCAACATTCCCTCCCCTTCAACATGAAAACATGCAATGCAGTTAGCAGTAAAATCACTTCAATGTTTACAAACAGCTAAAACAGATTAGCTGTGCTTTTAAATTCACGTGAAAAAACAGAACATCATAAAATAGAAAAAAATTCACAAAAAATAAAATAGAAAAAAAAATAATAAAATAGAATAAAATAAAATAGAAAAAAAATCACAAAAATAGAAAAAAATAGAACATCAACTTCATGGTAAGATTATGATAAAATATTTTTCACTTACCAGCAATATATGTGGCTATATATTTTCTTAGACAAGCATATGTAGCATAATTGCATATTTTACCCCTCATACTGCATTTTATTTATTCAGTTTCTCTGAGTCCCTACAATATAAAATTCAACTAAAATTTGATCTAAACAAAGTCAATTCCATCCTAGATGCTTAAATAAAAGCAAAACACAGTAGCAAAAGCGTACAGATTAAAAAAATACTCAATAGGCATCTTTAGTTAGCTACAATAAGAAGCAGATTCTCTTTTTGCATGAAGAATCTAAGGCATTAGAGACCAGCCAGAATTTAGATGGGAGACACAGCAAGACACTTTCTGCAAAGACACCTGAAAGTTGGAATCGAGTTATTTCTCCTAGCTGATAGCTGATTTGTTAATCAAATGCACTCCTGTAATGTAAGGTGGTTTTCCTAGACCTCTAAAGACACAGACACATGTGACAAATGCAATAAAACATTCACAAAGAAAACTCTTTTCAGTGCACACATTTTACTGCTTCTTCTGAATCTGCAAAATATGCTACATAGTCTTGCCTGGCATTTATTAACACCACAGGAGAGACTTTGGGGACAGGCAAACTGGGGAAACAAGTGAATGGAGGAAAACTGGGAAAAGGAATGCAGATGTGGGGGAGGACTCATAAGAAACACGTGGAGGAGCTAATGACATTGTTAACACCAAATTAAATGGAGTTTTAATGAGTATTTCCCCCATAGGAGATAAGGCATTAAAACATTACTTGCTGGAAGTAGTAACTAGATGAAGATTTGGTTAGACTTTTCTGAATCTCTGAGATGCAATTTGTCTCAATAGAATTTTTTTAACAAAATGCCATGATATAAATACACAATATTCTGTAATTTGCCAGATTTTGCCATCACCCAGAAACACAACTTTTTATCTGAATCTCTCCCATAGGATGAGATGTGATGTGGCTGGTAAAACAAACAACTGGGACATATCAGTACATATTTGAAATCAGTTTGAAAATTGTTTTTGGATTACGTAGCTGAAGTGTTAATTACTTTTTTATTATTATTACTTTTAAAACCCACCCTTTCCTTTTCAAAAAGTAAACATTTCTGAGCTGGGAATTTGGAACACCAAAGAATGCTTAGTCAGCTATTTGACCCACAATTTAAAAGGGCAGTCATCAAATTAAAGAAACTTCTCCCCAAAACCAGGTGATAAAATCCACATTCATTCAGGCTGGTTGGGTGAAGGAAGGAAGAGGGGAATTGCTACTGAATTTTTCTGTTCAAACTTAAGTAGACCATGGTCTGTTGCATGATAAATTACTAAATGATCACAGAATAGAATCATAGAATGCTTTGGATTGGAAGGGACCTTTACAGGTCATCTCGTCCAACCCCCCTGCAAGAGCAGGGACACCTTCAACGAGATCAGGTTGCTCAGAGCCCCGTCCAAACTGACCTTGAATGTTTCCAGGGATGGGGCCTCCACTACCTCTCCGGGCAACCTGTGCCAGTGCCTCACCACCCTCATTGTAAAACATTTCTTTCTTAACTCCAGTCTAAATCTGCCCTCCCTTAGTTTAAAACCATTGCTCCTTGTCCTATCACAACAGGCCTTGCTAAAAAGTCTGCCCCTGTCTTTCCTATAGGCCCCCTTTAAGTACCGGAAGGCTGCTATAAGGTCTCCCCGCAGCCTTCTCTTCTCCAGGCTGAACAACCCCAACTCTCTCAGCCTACGAGGAGAGGTGCTCCAGCCCTCAGATCATTTTCTCAACCAAAATACTAAAGAAATGCTCATCAAAACTGAATCTTCAATTTGAGTCAAGGCCTGGAGTAATTTTAGGTGGGGAGAAGACAAGTGATCCTGTGAGGGAGGCTTTTTTTGTTGCTGTTCTAATACATGGTTAGATGTGTGGTTAAAATATGGATGTGCAATTATAAAACACATTCCAAGTATGAAGGGTCTTTATCACAAATAACAGAAGAATTCAACAGTCACACCCAGGCAGTGAGTTTACAGGAGGGGCTTCACTCAAATACAGCTACGTACCTAACATGCTTCCAGGTGTACACTACCTTTCCCAGCCTGCAAACCCAGAGAGGCTGTGGCAGTGGGTCAGATGGAAGTACCTGGGGGAGACCGTGCAGCAGCAGGAGGCAGTCACCTTCAGGAGCACCCAGGACCCAGAGGAGCCCCACTCCCACACCTGCAGGGCTCAACACAACTATCTGCAAATTACATACTATTTTGGCCAGCTACAGCTGCATGTGATGTATGCCCCTAGCTGAGAGGCACCCCCATTGGAGAAGGCAGGTCCACGCTGGAAAATGGAAAATATCTGGGGGTAAGGGAGAAAGAGAGGGAGAGAGAGTGTTCGGAGGCACTTTTGCTCCTGGCCCTCTGAAGACTTCAGGATATAACTCCTACAGATGGAAAGCTTGGCTCAGTGACTCTAAAGCAAAACATACACTGTGAGACCTTCTGATTACCCATGACTGAGAAAGAAAATCGTAAGATGCTCTATTCTTAGGAAGGAAAAGGAATTTAAGTAGTGTTTTGAGGCCAGAAATTCAAAAGGTACCTACAGAAGAGTGGCCAAAAATAGCACATTTGTAGGTGGTATTGAGCACTTGGCTCTATCTATGTAGACCTTCCATTAACTGGTTTCTTCAAAATTGAATTTACACTTCAAAGGATTAGATTTTCAGGTTGCCATTTGAGCACAGTTAAATTTTCTAATATTAATGGTCATAAATTAAATCTAGTTCAGTTCAAAATCTAGTTATGTATTTAATTCCATTGACTTCCTGGCACAGAAAATTTACCCAGGCAATTATGCACTCTGTACACTTGTAACTAACAGCATTATTTATTAAAAAATGTTTTCTAGAAAAGTCATGTCTTTGTTTCACAAAAGTCAAGCAAATTTCATATTTTTCCCTGGTGGCCTTTCCCATTTAACTCTTTGCTATTCACTAGGAACCATGAAGCATAGAGAGCAAAGATTGATGGAGCCAATCTGTGTGTAGTGCTTAGATTTGTCTTTCAGCTTCTTTCATTTCTATTTTGTCTGTACTGATGAATTAAGTTAAATTTTCTGGGTAAAGATGGATGTTATACAACACAAAAGTGCTGAAATATGCAGCTGAGTAGAAGCCAAATCATGTTTTATCTCTATTCCATTGTAAATTATTAATTCTTATGACTTATTAATGCATATTCAATGCAGAATTCTTCAGATGCTTAATAAACATTCTACATCTGAACAAGATTTTAAATACTACTTTTCTGTAAATGAAAAACACAAATAAATAGGTGACATGTAGTATAGTAGCCATGGCATAGTAATAATGGCCTTTTTTTGTATTTATCTAATTCTCATGTATCTAGTCAACCTGGAAGAAAAATCACATGACTATATTTCTTTTGTGTATTAAAGAGACATAATTAATCTACACATCTATTAAAAGTACCATGATTTAAAATCAACAAGCTCAAGGCACAAGGTAAGTCAAAATAAATATTGTCAGCAAACTTTGCCCCATGGATTATCAGGTAACAGATACTGCTTTGAAAGCAAACATGCAGAATCTGAGCCTGGAACCTCCATTCTAGCTTGGCACTGTCATGACTTTCAAAGGAGAGCTGTCGTATTCTCAACGCTCTTTTGTTCAGAATAATTAGACTGCATTGAGAAAACAGGTTAGTTTAAAAATTCACAAATAGAGAAAAATATCAGAGTGATCTCTACAAGCTCACTATCATCTGCCTTTCGGAGTCAGATAGGTTTTATCCCATATTTAACAAACATACATACATCCACCTCTGGGTTTAACACTACTCTTACACAACTTGCAGTTTTTCAACCTGTGAAAAATTAGTTTAAAGCATTTCTAAATCATAACAGTAGACAGTTAACATAGAATGCGACAAGAGAAATAGGTGGTATCAGTGTGGTAGAGGAATGTCACATTTCTTCAGATAGGAATGAAGAATATCCATATACCTCTCCAAATGTACATTATTTTTGTTATTATAAGCGAGTAAATGAATCAACACGCAAAGCAGTACTAGGACAGGACAGATGCAGCAAAACATAGCATAAAAAGATTGCAGCTGCTGCTGCTTCAAGAAACAGCATGCAGGTGTGTTCTAGCTAAAATTCTCAAATTCTCTTTTAATTTGGAAATGATCTTGGCTCAAAGCACTCAGGAACGGCATCTGTATACAGACAACGCTCACGCTAACTTCATCCCGTTAACACAACCGCTTGGCTGGGCTGTTGATACAACTGTCTGCAAAATGGACCTTTAAAATGCATCCCTGGTTTTGGAAACGGCCTGGTTTAAAAATCATCTGGTTTGAGGCAGAGTATCAAAAACTGCAGCAATGAGTTTTACTACAATTGCTAGGCTTAAACCCATAGCAACAACAAATGCAAGGCTCCATGCTCAGCCTTCCCTCTGCAGCCTTACCACAGATACGGCAGTTATACACCTTGAAGTCTTCTTATTTTTTATGAGATTTGATGATAACACAGAAACGCTCTGTTAGCAGTCCCTTACTGCAGGTTGATAACCTCAGCTGATGGCTTTGCCAATATATCACAGAGGCACAATAATGTAAAATGAGAGGATACCTTTAAAGCATATTCTAAAGTGCTGAGGATAACAGTGTGCTTATGTCTCCTCCTTCTCTATCTTCCTCTTGCTCAGGCTTTAGCAAAAATAAAAATTAGTGCAAACTTCCATAAACCTGAAAATATGTTAAAAAGGGGACTCTGGATTCAATATTTTGCCTGTAGCAAACAGCATACACTTTTGCTTCTACTCACATAATATGTGAATTACGTACATGCTTCTAATAGGAAGAGAAAGGAAAGGTTCGTTATTAAGGACAAATTGGGATGCAGAAGAGATTATTTGTCATTTAACAGCATGCAATGAACAGTGCAATTGCTGTTTCAGCGTCCTTTTAACTTTCAAATACGGAGAATTATTAGTATATTACACTCTTCCTTCTTCCCTCTTCCCTCAGAAATGCTACTTTGAAGTGCTGCTATATTATGTCTAGTATGTTAACACATCAACATATTTAAGAGCCTGATCTTCAAATCCTTCTTCAAGGCTTTCAGTTCAATTTCATGCCTAGCGTTTCATGTATCATTAGGTATAGTTTCATCCTTCCTTGGGGCAAGAGAGTACGACTGGATACCTCCTTGACATACACACCCCCGCAAAAAAGTTTGAAATTATTCTGTAATTCTTTCTTACCTTTTGGGTTAGAAATTGTCATCATGGAATTAGTAATATTTGCTCTACTCTTCAACTAAGGTCATTAAATCAGTTACTAGCAGAAGTAGGTTTAATTCTGTGTCTATTAACTACAGGTAAAAAAGATAGAGATGAGTTACAGTGTGCCCTATCAGGGGTGTTGCATCCTTTAAGGCATTTTTCCTGCATTCAGAAGGAAATTTGTTAACATGTATTGTGGTTCTGTGCAAGAAAGGATTGTTAACTCAAAATGCAACCCATAAGCAATACATTGGTCAAACGATATACCTGTTGAACTATTTAAAACTATTCTGAAAACAACCCAATCCATAAGTATTTAAGCAGAAAAATATTACATATGACATTTTTCTATCTTTACCAACTCGTTGAAATGACCAAGCACCCAACTCGTTGAAATGACCAAGCACTATAAGCAACTCCCGGCCTTTAAATACCAACAACATTTAATAACACTTGCTTACATGTTTATTCAAGCTAACTTAACACTGGGCTGAGACCTACTCAGTACACAGTAAAAAATTCAAAGGCAATTTACATGATTTTTAATTTCATGGTATGCAAAGTACCCAGTTGCACTTCTACAACTTACAACTTAGAGAAGGGAATGACATTGACTGTATAAAGATTACTGCGACTTCAGCGCACAAGCCAGAACACGTGCCTTGACATTCAAATGTGCATCCCCTCTCAAAACCAGGAAGCAATTACTTCTATTTCTTCCCTTTCAATAATACACTTGCATCTGCATAATACAGTTATATGATAGATTATTTACATTTTTTGACACAGTGTTAGTAAGCATACAGGCTACTTTGGGCTTAGTGTCTCCTCTTGATCCTACGTGCTTACTAATTGCAGAGGAAGAAAAGGTTCTGTAATTAACCTGCTGGGAAATATCAGAAATCCTTAAAATTCCCACTCTACATGCAAATATCTGCCATCTCTCTGTTTTACTACAGGCTATTTAGACTGCTGTCAATCTTAACAGACTGCGCAGGTCCGAGAAGAGTCAACTGCCACAAAATTCAGCAGATCACTTGAAGTAGTAAGGAAGTGAACAGTAAAAAAAAAAAAGAAAAAAAAAAAGAAAAAAAAAAGAACGTCTTCTATCTTTTATAGAGACATCCTGATTCAATGATCTGGTAAAATTTATTAACATTCATAATAACAACAAGATCTGGGTTTAGAAGCAGGTTTTCAACACATCTGGATAACTGGCTCTATAATCTCACGAATAAGAAATCTTATGACATTTAAATATTTTTAAATTAGAAATGCAAGGAAGAATTTCTTTGAGGCTACAGCAGCCACATACAGCAACCCAACAAAAACAGCTGAAAGGAGCTACAATATTAAATTTACTGCCAAAACACATAAATGGCAAAACAATAACATTGCAATCAGAAAGCTTATTGGCAACTAGTATTTAATTTGGGAAATTTAGCTAGCTTTTTATAAGCCTATATTTCATTTTGTCACAGGATTTTCAAAATCGAAAATGGTGAAGAGCACATTTAACATACTACAACCGAAATTATTCTTATGAATACTGTTGTTGATTTAACAGTGTATTGGACTACTGCCAAGACTAGAAGCTATATTCAATTAGTTTATGAACATATGTCTTAATGTGTTTAGAAGAACCGGGGTGCAATTAAATTCACTAAAATTATTTAGCAGATGGAATCAAATTAATGTGTTCCCGTGTCTCATGTTCATATAATTGTGTTTATTTTATTTTTGCTTACAAAAAACCTAAAACAGCTATAAACCTAAAAACAGATATTTTTTTTTTCCTGTCAAGATGCAAAGATGATTATCAAAAGTTGTCTTGAACTCAAGGAACAAATTTGTAGGATCTGTATTTCCTCGGTTATGATACATACAGTGTAGAACATTTCTAGCTAGGAGAGCAACAAGTTAACTTGTTGTGATAGTATTTACATTTCTTTTGAAATGTGCAAGAATAACTAATAAAGATATGCACGCCTCTTAAAATCTAGCACTACTCCAGAAGGAGGAAGCCAATGTTGTTTCTAATTTGAAGTACCTGTGGCAACCCTAAGCATACAGTCCACTTCAGTTCACCTGTGACAGTAAAACTGATTAAAATAATTAAGGATAAACATATAAAACCACCACATACTAGGAAAGGAAAGGTGTGAAGAAAAACCCTGGCATGTGTCTGCTCTAATTCTGGAGCATTTGAGGAGAATGAAACGTAGATAGCTGAAACTCCCTGACAGTTTACTCAGACTTCCAAAGCCCTTTTGACAAGCTCCGTGCGAAAGACTATTAAAGCACGAGGTAAAGCCGTGAAGTAGAACCTGGTGAAGAAACAGACAAAGGAGAAGGAATGAGTCATGCCTTTTAGTGCCTTGAAAGAAAGTGTAATGTCCCACACTTCCACAATGGAAATGAAAAAGAGGCTGAGTAGCAAAAAGGCAAACCACCATAGCAGACAACTGTTCTTACTCAGAGTTTGAGCTTACTGAAACTTCAAAATGAAGCTAAGCAGAAGAAAGTAAATGGGAAGTCTAACCCCAGAGAAAATTTAATCTATGGGAACAGAGGACATCCAGCACTGACAAGAGACCTGTGCTTTATTGCACAGGTACTTCTGTTCACATTTTTCATTACATGACAACTGACCTTCATTGTAAATGAGAAGGAAACATACTCGAAAGTCCCCACATTTATTGCTGATAGGTAAACAGATGATAACGCAAGCGAAATATATCTATTAATGAGTTCCAGACCATGTGGAGGCCCCCGCAGGATGGACCTCAAAGCTCTTTCGAGAGCATGCAGCAGTGCTCTGAGAACTTGTGGTATCAGTGTTGCTTAAACTGAAAGTATGTGTTACGGAAAAAAAATTAAAATAGTTCTTTTAGGGGACAGACCAAGGCAACTCATATGCCTTTTCACAGAATCCAGACTGAGAAAAAGAGGGCACTAGGTAGGGCAGATGCCGAGCTGCTATTATATGAAATTGCTGCTTCTCAGTTTCGACTGAACGTCTCTCACACAGTGCTGCTCGGAACTGCATTTACCTTTCCATGCTACACAATTTCTGCAGCTGCAGTCATCCTTCACAGACCAGTATCACTGCTTCTCGTGCCTCCTCATCGCCCCCAGTTTACAGTTCTTAGCACTGGTGCACAACTTTGACTGTTGCCCTATTACTTTTTCATATCCACTGATTCAGTTGACAACTTCTTTGTATCTGCCCTGCATAATGAGTTTTCCTCTGTCTGAGCAAGCCCTCTCAATTTCACCTTAGCCAAAATTTAATGAGCAAACATCTAAGAATATCTTCTAATCACTGTACAAAATCATTAATAATCTCTGTCCATTCTGGAAACTGTATTTTGTTGGCAGGTTCTTGTAGTTGACCCCTTAGCCACCTTCCTATCCAACTCTTTCCACCTTCAATAATAATTTCCTATGGAATGCTAAAGTAAGTGTTTTGTTTAAATCCAAACAGATTTACTCTCCTGCATTGCTCTTGTTTAAGAAACCAGCTAATCTCTCTCTCATTAGTCTTCACAAACTAGCTTAAAAAAACCACACTGCCATTTCCACCACTCCCCATTTACTTTCAGTTACCTACCTATTCTTTTTAAAATTCTGGTTTAAAACTTCATCCAGAATTGACCATCAGAAAATCTGCTGGCCTATTGTCATCTCACATTTTATCTTTCTGAATACAGATGTTACGTTCGCCATTCATGTTTCATGCTGGACTATTCTTGGACTCCTGAGAAATCCAAGTACCATAAATACTGTTTACCAGCTCTATAGTTGCTTGTCAGGCTCATTTTCAGTAGGTACCTAATCACCCACATGCACAACATGAACCTTACTGAAAGCTGATGCAAAGCACTCTTTTTCTGTTTCCAGACCTAAAGAAGAGGTAATACTACATGTTGAGGGAGGTGTGAACATGCTATATATGTCCCATATATTAACAAGAATGAACAAATTTTTTTGTTATTTGTTTAAATATGCCTTACAAAATGCAAATCGTAGCAGTTTCTGACTGTTCTGCATTCTTCTTATTTTTAATTTTCCTTACTTTTCAATTCCCTTTCAAATCTTTGTAGATTTTCTACTTCCTCCTGTATCCTCCTTAAAAAGCTTATTCATGCAAGTAAAGCTGCAGTCTTTTCTACAGGCTTTTGACACAAGCCTGTCTCCTCTGTGTTCAAAGCTCTCCGGACCAGTTAATTGTACTATTTCATTTTCTTAATTTTTCAAAGCTTGTCTTTCTAAAATCCCAGTGTTTAACCATGTTAGAACTGTTTAGATTTTTTTTTAAACTTGCTTGTATCTACTTTGCAATCTGACATAAACTAGTGCAGCTCGCAAGCTCGCTCCAATTCAGAACTGCTCTATAGGCCCAGCCTTTCCCTCAGACTCTCACTCAGCACACAAAGTCCATAAATTTGAGATTTAGAAGTCTCCTATAATCCCTCATTTCCCATGGATTTTGATTTCCTCCCTAATCTTACAGAAATCCACATATATTTGATATCCATATCTATTTCGACATACGCAGAGGTCAGTAACAGTCACATCAACACTGTTTTACTTCAGTTCTTTCGCCCTTCATGAATGCAGTTTAAAACATTCCAATGATCAATATCATTCCCATTTCTTTTTCCAGAGGAAACATTCGGGGCTTATTTCCCTCTTTCTTCAAGAGATTCTACCTTTCAGTTCTCGGTTCTCCACTTACAGCTGCTGTACGGGCTGTCCCTGGCCAGGCGCTGGCAGCGGGGGCTGCAGGGGGGTCTCTGTGGGAAGAGGTCGAGGCTGCCCCGTGCCCAGACATGGCTGGTTCCAGCCAGTTCCGGCTGGTTCCAGCCGGTTCCAGCCAGTTCCAAAATGGACCCACTGCAGGACACAGCTGAGACCATTGGTGAAGCTGGTGGTGCTTCTGGGAAAACCTATTTAAGAAAGGGCAAAAATGCTACACAGGCATAAGAGGAGTGAAGAAAAAATGTGAGAGAAACAGCCCTGCGAGCACCAAGGTCAGAGAAGGAGGAGGAGGAGAAGAGGTGCTCCAGGCAGAGCAGGGACCTGTGGAGAGGACCAGCAGATTTCCACACTGCAGCCCGCAGAGGACCCCACGCCAGAGCAGGTGGATATTTCCTGAAGGAATTGCAGCCCATGGACCGCCCACGCTGGAGCAGGTTGATCCTGAAGGAACTGTAGCCCATGGAGGACCCACACTGGAGTAGGTGTGAGGAGGAAGGAGTGGCAGACATGAACTATCATGACTGACCCCAACCCCACATTCCCAATCCCCCTGTGCCACTTGGGAGGGGGAGAAGCTTAGAGGAGTTGGGAATGAAGGAATGAAGTTGAGCCTTGGAAAAAAAAAGGGGGGGGGAGGTGTTTAATCTGTGTCTTTGTTTTTTACCATCCAAGTCTATTTTAATGGGCAATAAATTAAATTAGTTTTCCCCAAGTTGAGTCTGTTCTACCTGTGACGGTAATTGGTAAGTGATCTCTCTGTCTTTACCCACAAACTTTTTCACCTTATTTTCCCCCCTTGTCCTGTTGATGGGGGGGAGTGAGAGAGCGGCTGGGTGGGCACCTGGCAGCCACCACAACTGTTTTCTTGCCCATCGTTACCATTCAGCTTTATTTCTACAATGCTCAGTTTGGTGTCCCAAATCAGGTGTCCCAATTCCTCCATTACAATACAGAATGTATAAAACCATTGCACTTTCCTCTATCTAAAAGTATTGTCTATCAAAATAGATATTTACTGCTACACCCTTTTCATGACACGAAGTCTTGTTTTGCTGCATTCTCACGCACCTGATTTCAGTGTCTCTGTACACTTGTAAGCTTCTTGCAGCCTTCTTTGCTAACTTTCTAATTGCGCTTTGCATGTTTAGTCTTGAAGCTAGACTAATAGTCCTGCAGTATCTAGGTGATATTCAGTCCCCCCAAAAAGCTGCCATGTAGATCTCAAGAAAATCAAACATCCCAAGTCGCTCTGGGTAATATCATTCCCTTAAGACTATTTTCAAAAACATTTCCTGATTCTGAATTATTTCTCTAGAGGAATCCCACTAAAGTTCACCTAAGCTGCAATGACTTAGAGCATTTTTCACAGCCTGGCATACCTGTTTCAGCAAGAATCTGGCTGTACTGTTTGTTCCAGCAGTAATAACAATAAATTGCCTCTTTTCTATTCCTCAAACACCAGTTTGTATTGCTTCCTTTTGCTGTCAACATTGTTATCTAGATTTTCTCCTAACAGATCTATCTGCTCTTTTCATGAGCCCCCACTGACAAAGATCTCTTATAGGTGGCGTATTTCAGATGGCTGTAACAGTCTGTAAAGTCATCCTCACATTTCATCTCTCAAAACATTTCTAACTTATTGTAACTCTGATACTGGACACATTTAATGATTTCTTTTTTTCTGATCTCTGTGGATTGGTCTTTTGTTCCTTCCACACAGCAGGTGCTTCTGGCTTTTCCCTCTCAGTTTCTGTAAAAGCAGAATGATTTCACAGCTCTACTTCTCTGCCTTATTTTCACTGGTCATACAGGACAGGGGGAGAAAATAAGATGGAAAAGCTTGTGGGTCAAGAGGACAGGGAGATCACATTATCAACTATTGCCACAGGAAAAACAGACTCGACTTAGGGAAATCAATTTAATTTATTGCCAATCAAAAATACAGCAGGATGGTGAGAAACAAAGACAAAACCAAACACACCTTCTCTCCACCCTTCCTTTCTTCCCAGGCTCAGCTTCACTCCTTCACTCCCGGCTCCTCTACCTCCCCTCCTGAGTGGCACATGGGGGATAGGAAATGGGGGCTGTGGTCATTTCATAACAGGTCACCTCTGCCGCTCCTTCCTCCTCACATTTTTCCCCTGCTCCAGCCTGGGGCCCTCCCACAGGATACAATCCTTCAAGAACTGCTCCAGTCTGGGTCCTCTCCATGGCCTACGGTCCTTCAGGAAAAACCGCTCCAGCCTGGGTCCCCCACAGGCCACAGTTACTGCCAGAAAACCTGCTCCTGCATGGGCTCCTCTCCACAGGCAGCAGCTGCTGCCAGCAGCCTGCTCTGGTGTGGGGTCTCCATGGGCTGCAGCTTCCTTCAGGGCATATCCACCTGCTCCAGCATAGGGTCCTCCATGGGCTGCAGTGTGGGTATCTGCTCCGGTGTGGTCCTCCGTGGGCTGCAGAGGGACAACCTGCTTCTCCATGGTCTTCTCCACAGGCTGCAGGGAAATCCCTGCTGCGGTGCCTGAACCACCTCCTCCCCCTCCTTCTTCTCTGACCTGGGTGCCTGCAGGACTGTTTCTCTCACGTTTTTTTTCTCACTCCTCACTCACACCACTGCTGTGCAGTACTTTTCACCCTTTTGACAGAGGTGCCACCAGCGTCACTGATGGGCTTAGCTTTGGTCAGCAGTGGGTCCATTTTGGAGCTGACTGGAACTGGATCACAGGGGCCACCCCTGATCTCTCCTCACAGAGACCACCCCTGCAGCACCCCCGCCCCACTGCTACCAATACCTTGCAACATAAACCCAATACAACCATTGTCTTCAGTTACACTTCTAGTCAGTGGATCTTCTCATCCAATAGCTACATTAGTCGCCATGTCATACGTAAATAACTTGCACTGGAAATGACTCAAGAATGACGAACACTCCACAGCTTGCACTATGTTTCTCTATTGCTTGCATATTTTGGCACTTCCTGCATTACTTTTCACATTTGCCTTCTAAGGGAAATGGATAACAAAAACCAAACCCTACCAGTTCCTTTACAAATTTCATGTAAAATCCTCTGTTTGCTACTCTATTCACTGACTACTACTTCCTTGCTGCTTAGCTTTTTAAAACCTGCTGCATCAGTCATCTCTGTTTCTTAATTAGGTGGAGGGACCAGACCCTAATCTTCATAGTTGTAAGCAGTCGGTGAGGCCTTTCTCATGAAACATCCCACAAGACAACACAAACTACCAACTGCTATCAACCGGTGTCATCTCTTGGGAAAAAATACGCTCCATGTACCACTACCAAGCACATGCAGCAGCAGCTCTTGAATTCCTGCACAGAGGAATTTCTCTGTGCCATACAGTCTTCACACAAGTGTTTATCCCTGACCAGGAGGAAGGAGAAAATGGAGGCACACTTGCTTTGCACATCTCGTGGTCTGTCAAAACAGTTGCTCTGACTGCCAGCACTCGCTGCCTTCATGACTGGCATATTCAGCTGGTGTCAGCAATACCCATAGCCATCAACTGCTTGAAAAAAATAATTTAAGTATGAATGAAAATGAGGTTAACGTTGGCCCATGCATAACGTTGGCCATAATGTTGAGGCCCATGCAGGTAATCCATGGTGTTGGTCTCCTTTTAGAGCCCCTGTGCAGACGCCTGCCACAGGGCTGAGCGAACAGCCATGCTGGGATGCCAGCTCTAGCTAGCACCCAGGGAAAAGACGGCAATAGGCTAAGAGAGTTCCCAAATACAGACTAAATGCTTCTCTGGCATTTCTCTTAGCTGCCATTTCAGGCTCTGAAGAGGCCTTGTACCTACCTATCCCAGGACAGCTCTTATTCTAGCATCATATTCCTTGCCAGTTCTCCATTCCTCAATCTTCTTAGCACAGGCTTAGCCTCCATCTTCTGCCAGTCTCAGTCTTTCCAGTCTATCCCCAGTCCCACTTATACACTCATCCCCACTTCCTTTTTCTTCGTTGTTTAGGCTTTTCACCTCCTCTACCCCTCACGACCCATCCCATTTTCTCTTTATCCATTCTTTTTTTCTTTCCCTAGTTCATCCTCTCTCCTTCCCGTAACTTCTTCCCTCCATACTCATGTGGTTCCTGGGCGATCGCTGCTTCTCTCTAGTTCCCATCTCTCTTCCGTAGCTGTTTACGAACTCATCATTCAGTCAAGACTGCTCCCTCGCTCACAGTCTTCTAACCAGGCATACCCACAGTTCAGCTTTATTAGCACTGGAGAAAAAAGCTCTGAGATTTCCACCAGATTTTGAAAGGTCGACTGAGGAAACAAGTGCAATTAAAGAACTGACAAACAGAACCAAATAGAGCATATAATTTGGGTGTGTTTTCAGAAGAAAACATCTTACTTAAAAGCATAAAAGCACTATCATTTTTCTTATCAAAGCTCACCAGAATTAAAAAAAAATAGTAAAAAAAATCAACAAAAAGCACACAACCAACTAAAATAGAAAACACCAACTCAAACAATTACAGTTTCAGCAAATACTTAATAACTTTAGTAAAGTTTCTAATAGTGGCAAGTATCTGGCAATACTTTATCATAAGGTATAAGCAATCTTATCGTCTAATAAGACATAAATAAATGTCAGTAGTGATTATACAACATCCACAAGCTGTGTTAGTGCATGAGAATTTCACCATGAAATTTATTAGAAGATGAGCAGCAAGGAAAGTGCAACTTGTTTCTTTTCTGCATCCAAAGCACAAAAGCAGCTAAGCTGCCTAAGAGTTAGCTACATTCCCAGGTAAAGTAGATAACATAATTACCTGAAGAATTTAATAGCATTATTTAATATACTTTCAACGTGTATTTGTAGAGCCACAAGTAAGCACCTTCTTTTTAAAACATAATCTAACTTGTCATTTTAAGGTCTTTCAGAAAAAAGGTGGGGTTTTTTTTTGCGTATCCACAGATCTTAAACGGAGGGATATTTAATATTTGGTGTTTTCATCTTAACCCCAATTTACTTAGCATGTGTTACTCCATCATGATTTAATTTGGACAAGAAAGCTGCATGGCTGCTCAAGCAGTAAATTTAAAGTGTAAATGGATTCTTGGCTGCCGATGGCCCAGTTTCTGCTTCTGTTTCCATAGAAACCCATGTAGGAGTGGCAAGAAGACATAACTTAAAATATGAACTTAAGGGTTTACTTCCCCCCTTTTACTCCCTCTCATTCTAACTCTGTCTCCAAGCAAATGGGATGTAGTTTAAATTTTTAGCCCCTTCTTTCTCATCCTTTGATTTTACTCATGTTAGTATATGAAGCAAAAACCACACTGGACAGCAATTTCCGCTGCTAAATTACAAATTCTGGGCTGCAAAAAGTGTGTACTGGAACAGGAGGAGGACTGCCACGCTCTCACATAGCTCACACATGTTTGGTACCATGTCACAAACTGTTCCTGTCCAGTGAAATTCTTACCTCATCTTTCTTACTGATGAATGGATGTAAATATAGATGGTAGAAAAATCATCTTTAAAATGAGATGTACAACACTCAGACCTGCATAGGAGGAAACTCTGTGAAGCCTCTGGTCGGATACTTCATATAGTTAAATTAACCTGCTAGGCTAATAATAATTCTCTCATTTATTAACCATTACTCTCACAAAATCTTCAACCTTAAGATTCAATTTATGAATATCTATGATGAGACCCGAGCGTGGTGTATTTCCTGTAATAATATGTCCTGTAATAAAAAAAATCACTTCATGAACAAAAATTTAGTGAGTTTGGTCATTAGAAATGTTTAAGCCCTCAGATTATGACTAAGCAATTCTTTAAAGGAGTGATAGGGACAAATGGGACCTTACCCAAGATTTCATGTTAAGTAACAGACAAGGGTCATAAAGGATTCAGAGACAGGTACAGTGTCTTGATCTCACTACTGGGTGTATTTAATTGCAAGCAAGATCCAGTGCACACACTCTTAGACTACTTTGGACAGTTTTTCATCACTCAGTCTTTTCAGGTTCTTGCAGAAATGAGCCCCACATTAACAAACAAACCAACCAACAACCCCCACACCCCCCAGAACAAAATAGGTTAGGCAGGGAAATGGAGGAACCAGTAAGTATGCAAAGGCTACCATCCTGTCATCTTCCTCTGCAGGGTCCTTTCCTACTCATCAAACACAGTCGTTTTCCCTCCCATAAAATTCTAACACAGTAACCTACTAAAACACAAAATTCATGAGGGTTTACAAACCTTTCTTCCAGAAATGGTGGAACTAGTCACAGCACATGAACCCCTCTTCACATTTTCTTTCTAGCAGATGTCAGGAGTCTGAGCAAGCTTTTTTCCAGAAAAAACACTTGCTAATAAAAATCTTATCTTTTCCTGCTTCAATTTACATATCAGGCTGTCAAAACAATGCCCTGTGGACTGCTGGTATTCTCTGGTGGGCAACAAGGATGGAATCTTTCTTCACCTAACATCAGAAATAAAGAAAGTAGCTATGAAGGGGACATCATTTCAGAAACTAATTAAACTTGCCTTCCAGAACACATATGCCCTATAATTATTGAGCCTGCTACCACACGGTAAAAACAATTTGAAAAATAAAGAAATACATTTCTAGCAATCTTCTGAGCAAAGGAAAGTGTATGATGTGATGAGTTGCAGAGAATTTTTGATAAGAGAAGCAGAAAATGCCTGGAAGAAACCTAGAGAGGTCTTGCAATCTGCCTCCCGTTGCAATAGGCTCAATTCTACCTAAATCATATATGGCAGAGGTTTATCTCACCGATCTCTAGTAATGACGATTCTACTATTTATGCCAGCAGAATGCTCTAATACCTTAAGTATCTTTCAATCAACAAATAATTTCCTTCATAAAATAAAAAATGTGAAAACTTTTCAAAAAGTTGGCACTCTTCAGTATTTGCCTTTCTCAACAGATATTAGTATATTAAGAAAAGCTTTTATGTTAAAACAGAGTAGTCTGAGGGCCAGAATGTAGATAAAAAATATTTCTCAGGTCTGTTTGACTTCTTCCCCAGCCATTCTTGAAGAAGCCAGTCCCTGAAAGACTGGCTGCTCTAGTCTGACTGGAAATGTAGGTGTCAGGCTTATAGCCAGCGTGGCATGTGGCTTTGATAGGAGGAAACTCCAGATAATGCCAGCAGCAGACCATAACTTCCATCTTAAAAAAAATAAATAACATGAGGTTAATTTTGTTCTTGGTCTCCTCTGGGCTTTCTTTACATGATCCACATTTTTCTTGAAGTCCGATGTCCCTACTAGATATGTGTCTCCAAAGGAGGAATTATCATGCTTATTGATCTAAACAGAGCGATTGCTATACTTGCCTGCCCATTAAAAAAAAACCACAGAAAAAAAATCTTACTGGTATTTCTCAATATTGCATAGGATTTTGTTGCAACAATATAATATTTTTTGATTCACAGAATCATTATATCATAAAGCAGACTGACTGTTTTGTTGAGACCAGGATTTCTAACAACGTTTTGCCTGAGAATTCCAGGACACCTAGATCTTGTGCAGACGTCTAAGGGTAGAGATGTATTTATAGATTGCCTTTGGATATTTATTTTTATTTATACAGTGCCCGTGGTACTTCAGAATTAAAGTAAGTGAGACATCAAAACCTATTGGGGTATGAGGGAATAATTATGCATCAGAATATAAGGAAACCAATTTAGCAGCAAGCATCCTTCAGAAAAAAACCCTGACGTTTCCAGACAATCAAGCTTTTTCCATGTTTGTACAACACAAATTAGACAAACAATTCTTCGGAAAAATCTTTGAGATGCCATGGCACATAATGCAGCTCAAGCTAGCAAAAACTGTTCAAAATAGAAGTCACTTTCTAAAATATGTGCTAACCTCTAGGTGCTACTTATTTGTTTTGCTGGTGTTCATTTATAAGATAATGACTGTGACAAATATTTTTTTCTTACACCATTAGTCCTAAATAAAAGAGAATTGTAAAAATACCTTTTGGTTGAATACATGCTAGTCATAGCAAAGGCTTCGCTCTACCTATCTACAAGCACAGCAATTCTTCTGGTGGCACCTTTAAGACTCAGAAGACTGAAAAGGATAATTGTTGGGTTTGGAAGTAACAAAACATTTTCCTTGACTCCTGTGTGTGATAGAGGGAGAAATATTCTCTGAATAAAAAGCCGCTCTCAGTCTGGGATCTACATCCGAAGTATTTTAAACCTCACCGATCAGCAATTTTCAAATCCATCCAAAGTTCAAATGATAAGTAGAACATTAAACATATTTGAATAAAATACAGTAGTAGGGTATAATACATCTGGCCTACACATTTATTAAAGTGAATTCCACTAGTTTACAAACTGGCTATTACATGAAACTGTGTTGAATACCTAAAATTGATAACTGAAAGGAGAGCTGTAAAATCTCTGATGAAAAGGTAATATAAAAATCTATATAGCTGATCTCCAAATCCTGCAAAATTGTTTGGGTTTAACATCATACCAAGGATTTAACAAAACCTACTAAGAGGTTAGATTATTTTTTTGCTGTTTTGTACATAAATGTGCAGCCAGCTTCTCCCCACCCTAAACTCAGTTTTTGATACTAAAAATACATCAGTGGATATAATAAAATGACAATTATAATTTTGGTGCTATTACACAAAGGTTAGCAAGCCTACTGCTAGCTAAAATGGAAGACATTAATATAGCCAAAGATGCAACACTTTGCATTCTATATTACTAACAAATCTTTGTCTAGAATGATGCATAAATATTTCATACAAAGCAAATATGCTTTGTAAAAAGTAGCATGATCTGAAACGTACTCCAACAAGTCAGATCACATCTGAAGTGTATTCAAAATACCCTTGACTATGTCACATAAGCAGAAAAGAACCAGCATATATGCTGAGCTCAATTCAGTATAAATCATGGTTTTTGCCATCCACTGGGACTGGCAATTTAGCTTTTATAGTGAAATCCCTGTTTTCCTTTCACCTTAAATCTTGAAGTAAGTAATCTCTACTGCCACTTTTCCTTCTGAAAATATGCCCAGAAGTACCAGATGACCAATAAATCACCAGAGAATTTTACATGTTCTTAGAGATCAGTAATTCAGATATAAGCCATTTCCTTATTTTAAACAGGTCTGTGAACGTTGTCTAGACATGAGCAGAGTTTGAGGTAATTCTTTTATTCATTTATTTATAACCTCGACGGTATGATAATACAGACTGCTTCATATGACATCTTCAGATTTCCCATTTGGTTCTTACACTTTTAAGCTTTTCCTTCCCTCCTCCTTTCCACACAAAAGCATTACAAGTTCAGAGAAGGCTTTCCTGCCTGTATGCTCTAGTTCACGCTCTCCTACTTCTTTCGCAGAGGTAGAAACATGAGCTTCTGTTAAAACCTACGGGAACAGCAGCATGAAGCAGACTTGAATCTACAACTTCTTTACTGTTGAGCTGTACTTTCCCTAAAACTTCTTTCATTATTCTCTAATTTTCAGTTTAATTTTGCGCGTATTATATTATAGGGTTTATAGCACCGGTGCTGTGTCAGCAGAGTCCTCTTAGCAGATAGATAATAAATGCTGACAAGAGGAGCTTTTCTGCTGGCATCAGAGCACCATCTCTTTGAGCAAACAACATAAACTAGCGAAGCAAACAAAAGCTCTTTCACGTCAGCAAAGCTGCAGCAACGCCGCCAATTTTACCGCTGTGTCAATGTCAACCAAGGGGCAGGATTTTTCACATCAAGGTGACGTGACCACATCACGAGAATGCTGTAGTACAGATGAGAAAATTACGGAATTTATTTTGTGACAAACACCTTTCACACCATAACGGGGACATCTTCCCCACTAGCATCAGAAGTTTTCCATTCAAATTTCATGCTCATCCAAGTATTAGTGCTAGCATTTCTATGCTTACTAACAAACAAGGCTTTCACCTCAATCGAATGAAACAGCAAAGACTTTACAAATGTCTTGGATGCATGGAAGCAGAATCTGGGGTTCTAACATGACCACATGACCAACCCAAACCTCAACCACTGGTGAATACTATTTTTTGCAAAACCAAGTTCTTAACTTTTTTTTTTTTAACTACTACAGTAGTCACTGTACTAAAGCAAAACCCACAATCCAGTACAGCCTTTTCCACTGCCATCCAGAAATGGCAGAACCATTAATAGAGGGGCATTCCACCCATTTTTCCTACCTCTCCATTACCCATAAAATGGCAGATCTAGCACAATACAATTGCAAGAAATGTAAAATAATATTAAATTCCTCATGAAAAGCTCAAGAAAAAAGGTTAAAATGTAGACCGATACTAAATGTCATCCACAGGATTTAAGTAAATATCTGTAAAGTGTTTTCCTATAAAAATTATTCTGGAAATACCTGTTTAATTTTTTTTTTCATGTTTTTATCAGGGTACTAATGCATTTGGAATCATGGATTCAGTTCCAGAGGAAAACCTTTCTGTTCCTATGAAATGATTTAAGTCAGCCTGCTTGGTAAAAGGAGAAACAGAACTCTGAACTTCAAAATCAAGGATATAATAGTACAGAGAAGTCGCGTGAAATTAGGCAGCTGAGGAGAACTACTGACACACTAACGGTCAGGTTCCAAGAAATGCACATTAGAAGTAAGCATTTTATTGTCAGCTTTAGCTTTTGGAAAATTGAAGTACTTGACCCATGAGGGAACATTTGATTCTTTTTCCTAGTTTAGGAACCTGCTTTAGAAATGGTTTGTACCTCTGTTGGCTCCATGTCTACCTGTTTTCTACCGATAAAGTCACTACAAAACCCACCTTCAGCCCAATAGCTATCCTCCAAAGAAAGAGAAAACTTTTCTTTCACACAGTGGTAAAAGAAACTTGTCACAGATGCCTCAATTTCCTCCATCCTTCCCTTTTTGCAGAATCAAGTATCTCACTCCAGGACACAGACTCATGTTGTTTTCTCTGCATACTTGGCAAAACGTTAGAAAAGACAAGACCACTGGACACAGACCACGCCTGCCTCAGGGAACATTTAAACCAAACAAAAAAATCCAACAGTAAAATTCATACCTGTCTCTGAAAGTAAAGGCTGCCAAATTCAGATTATAATACAGAATTTTCTCTTTCCTTTCACTAAAGGAAAATATGAGACTCAAAAGCTGTAATGAAACAAACCTCCACAACTTTAATATAGCAATTAAAGGAACAATGCCCTAAACACCAACTAGAGACCAATATCCTGACATTCCCTGTTGCTGCTATGTAAGGTGATGCATGAAATCTGAAGATGCCAATCAGGTAGCACCTTTATACCAAAAATTATACTGAGTTACGGTTTGTAGGCATTAAATTATATTTATAATACCTATAGACTCAGAGATATACATACCATTAATATCTTGCAGTCTTTCCTGATCAATACTGCTCTTGCTATTTAAGCAATTGTTTCCCTAAAAAGTAAAGGCTGGTCTTCCCACCTAGCGAAAGAGACGTTTCTAAGCTAAGAGTAGAATAAAACTTCCCCAAACCAAAATATTTTTATATCCTCTACAGTACATCCTAGACCTGCTAGGATATATTACAAGAAATAAAAATCTAGATAGTCTGCTGAGATACCTTTAAGTCAGAAAATAAAACAGGTATCAAGACGATCACCTAGCAGTGCATGTGAGGTAAGAGTGAATGCTGCCTGAGTTATTTTTTCATGTTCAAGATAGAGGCTTTTGTATTTACTAGTCTAAATTATGACCTATCCACATTCCATTTGGAAAACAAGTTTTTTATAAGGAATGACAAAATAAGCTTTCTAATACCTCCAAAAGACTTCTTGCATAAACAGAATGTAAAACAGTCCCTGCAAATAACACATTGCAAATAAAATTACAGTGCAATCTCTTTTTCTGAATTCTGTTATTCAATTACATGTGACTATGGAAAGGTTTAGCTTTTCAGAAAAGTGTTTTTGCTCCAGTAGCTCTTAGTAGGAAGCACAATACTTATAAAATTAGCGTTAAAATGCAGTGGGCCATTTCAGCTTTCTACCACCAATAAAGAAGTCCTTCCTATTGCTCTACTGCAGGCCTGCACTAGCTAGGACTGGGAATGTGGCCACACCAAGAGGAGGACAACTTCAGAGAATCTACCTGGAGGTTTAAGAAGTGGATGAGAAAAAATAAAGATCAGCGACCAATCCATTCTTCGAACACAAGAGAGCAGGACTGTTAGGAAATGAGTCCCATCATCCATCCTATGTAATTCTAGCAAGCTTCAGGTCAGATATAGCAGTAATAAAGCCTACTAGCTTTAAAGACAACTCTCCCGTTCAGCAAGTTTGATAAAGATATGTGGCAAATTGAAGTTGTCCCCTATACATGTCCACATCCATTATCTCTACTGCATACCAGACTTAAAATGAAAACTACACTTTTGAAACAGGATTGCAAAGGTTTCATTGCTCAGCTAGAGAAGCCATTTTTTCAAGGTACCCAGTTCGTAACATAGATAGGACATGACCGTAATACACAAATATACTATCATATTTATGATTATATAATGATTTTTACTGACTTGACAGAAACCACTTGGTTTTTTTTTATTTACTGTTAACTTCAGCTTTACGTTAGGTATTTGAATACTAAGTTACTATTAATTTCTTCACTTATGTTCAGTTATTTAACAAAGGTTCACTGCTGCTGCATGGACATTTATTTAGAGAGTATTTAGAAAATACCAGAAGTAGGAGTAAAGGAAGAAAAATCTCGTTGCTATAGCTAAAATATGTGCAGTCTATAACCACCTCCACTAGGTATCTTCCTACTCCTCCAAACTGGGAATATTCTAAGTGTCTTCCCACTTTGTTGAGCTGCACATTCGAATCTCCAGCAAAATTTAATAGGCAGATTCAGTTCATAGGGTCAATTCTTTTCATCCCTAGCTAGTTACTATCAATGATTTTAGTCAATATCTGTATCTCCTCACATTTAATACATTTAAAATTTTACTATAACTTGCTGTTAAGACCTGCTTAAGAATCAACTCAACTAAACTTGCTAAACATATGCAACTCTTCAATGGACATATGGTTAGTTTAGAAATGCAACTGAGGCCATACTTTTAAACACCATGATCTCTATAAAGCACTGAAAAAATAAAGCATTCAATAACATTTCTGTTTAGAATAGTCCCAGTCACAGGTAAAACTAGAGAGCAGAAAAACATAATCACCTTTTTAACTGTAAAATAGTAACATGAGCACAAATTATCATCAATATCAGAATGCTTAAAAGCCATTTGCATCCCGTAAATGGTAATGGAAATAAACTGAGAAGACAGTTAAATAGACTCAGATTTTTAGTCCTCAAACATTATTAGATTCTACCAGCTGTCTCAAAAAACATGTACATTCTCTCTTGATAACTTGACATCCTGAAGATAGGGATGCTGTCATACCATAATCAAAAAGCAAAAACGCCTTCCTACAATTCTAGAAGAATATAAACCCTGCAACTTCCATTGTCTCTAAAATTTGTTGCTTTGTCTGATATATATGTATGCATATATGTACATATAAGTGTGTCTATATTTCTCTATAAATATAGGTATATACCCAAATCAATCAATCAATCAGTCAATCTATCTATCTATCTGTAAACCCATCCACATTTTATAAAACATCTCTGGGCAGGAAAGCACAGAAGAAATGCATTTAAAAGCTTGGTATACTACAATGACGGGGAAAAAATTCAATGTTCTTCCCACCAGGTAGTGAATTAAATGCAAGAATTACAATACCATTCCAATGTTAAAAATAGAATTCAGAAGACTTTCCCTTCTCCTGCCAAACAAGCCAGTGAAAACAAATGAGCTACCCCCAAATCACAGCATGTGACATACAAGATTTAACATTATATGATTATTTTTTGGTGCAGAGAAACCTAAAAAACATACCATTTTTTTTTCTGAAAATAGAAACTCTTTTGTCACCCGGGTTTTAAGTGTGACAAATTTTGAAGGGCTGTTATTCCTTAAATAAAGACAATCTGAAATAATGTCAAAATCAGGGGCTAACAACTACGAAAATCACAAGTTAAAACTGCTTTTACGTTTGTAATCTTCTAAGGGTGACACCTTTCATTTCTAGTTCTTTCAGTTTCTCAGTAGGTTAGCATAAGGTCAATGTCAATACCCAGTAAAAGAACTTGATTCACACTAAATGTGGGAAGTTATTCTTTATGTTATGTATTGGATGTGGATGGAGAAACTCACATTAAATCCCGAAGTTAAATAATGTGGTTTTAGGCCAGTATAAGTCATTTGATAGAAGTCAAGATCTTTAAGAATAAATCTCATTCAAGGCATAGATGGCAGCCCATAGTAACATTTATAGAAACAAGTTACAAATGAGATTTCCTTAACCACCTACTTAATTATGTTCTTAATATTTGTATGCAGCAAATGGTAGCCTTTGTATTCCTTTAACAACTTTATTTTTATATGCTTATGCACTGTAAATTCATAATCATAAAGATGCTGCAGTCAGGGTTGATAAATTAGGAGAACAAGAAGCATAGTCAAGGTTGATAAATTAGGAGAACAAGAAGCATAGGAAAGAATAAAGTGTTAGTTTGGTACATTCTTGTATGGAATAGCAATTGCGGCCACATAAAATGCTGAAATCCTCTGTTTAGGTTTGAGTCAATGTCATCCTGATGGATTCGGTATTCTGGAAAGCCATTGCCATCCCTCTGAAATTGACCTAAAAAGCTTAATTTAACAATAACAGGTCTAACCAGCTGTCATGTTACATAAATTAGTAGAATAAGCAAAAACATCTGCAAAAATAAGATTCTAGTAGTAATAATAAGACTAATAAGTATTCCAGTTTGGGGTTAGAAAAATGAAAGTGTTTGAAAACCTGAAGGTAAGTCAATGTTTATCTGTAGACTGTGGTCTACCTATTTGAGCTAAAAATGAGGTAGCAAGATATATAGGAATCACCATAAGGAGCCAGACCACCAGTCCATCTCACCGAGCCTTCTCTTTCCAATAGTATCCAGTAACTCACTCACACAGTATCTTATGTGAGAGAATCCAAGAATCAGCACACGTACGCAGGCCTTCCCCTTGTGCACTCTCCCAGCGCTCTGAGTCTGGAGTGGCTTAGTGATCCAGAAGTTGCATTTAAACCAGGTCTTAAGACTCTTAAGACTCACCAATGGACCTGTCCCCTTTCACTTCTTCCAAGTTTGTTTGTAATTCTGGCCTCCATAGTGATCTGAGGCCTTGTCTGATGTGGATAAGAGGATTTTAAAAACACCACCAACACCAGAACTGTAGCCTGCAGAGTATTAGCCTTGACAACCATATTGTTTCCAGGTTCCAGAGCCAGTATATCTTCTCAGTGCTGTCCTGCCACCTGCTCACTTAAACCTGTGCTACTTCTAACAAGGTCCCAACCTGTGCTACCTGTACAATGATGACCCCAGTGACTTTTATTTTTTGCATCCTTGGACAAAGAATGTCCAGAAAAAAGAAACAAAGTCTCTTGATTCCAAATCTTTGACTTAAGCCGTTTGAGAACATACATGATGAAAGTTCAACAAGGATCAAACCCTTTGCAATATTAAAACCAGAAAGAGAATTCAGGACTAGTTTGAGAACCTGAACTGAACCTGAAGATTTTACTTTCCTTAGTTGCTATGAGTAAGAAAGATCAACATCAGACGGATGCATGAGACTTCTTGGAAGTGCAAATGTCAGCATGAGCTGACATTTCAGCTACTTACTCTTTTAAGTGGTCTCAAGCCACATACAGTCAGAGAGACTAAAAATTCTTTTGCCAAGCAAGAGCAAAAAGAGCAGCAAAAAGGCAACTGAGCAATTGTATGCTATTTCTCCCTTTTTTTCCTCTTTTGGAGGACAATGATACAGTGTGGCGTCTTTCCAAAGGCACACATGATTAAAAACATTACACCTTTAGCAGTTTTGCTGCATGTTGCAATATAAGCACAAAATTAACTTTGGGAAGCCATCTTGGTCCTGTGCAAAGGTATTATCTTCTGAGAAGAGAAAAAAAAGAAAAGTAGAGAAGACCAACATCTTTTTTCTAAGTTCCATAAAAATGGAAAGGTCTGAAAACTATTATGGATTGTAATGCATTATTCAACTGCTATGATTTTAAAAATATTAATTAAAAAAGGACAAAATAATGAGTTTAGCGAGAATTCTTCCAATTAGTCAGCAGCACTCTGCATTTGTATTCTAGGGAAACAGAGGGGTTTGTGGTTTGGGGTTTTTTTAAATATGAAAAAACATAGCCCTAGGGTTAAAATTTTTATAACATTCCTGGGCCGGGTGTGAACTACCTACACTTCAGGATTACAGGAAACCTTGTGCCTACTGAAGCCATCAACACTGTCTTGAAGTCTCATGACATCTTCCCATTAGTGCCATGGACTTGCCGACGCACTGTCCTTCAGCTAAAGAGGTTAGCCAGTATGTAGGGCCTTCGAAGGATATTAATGTTAAGGTATCAGTGATTCGTCAGCTATGCTATTTGGAATAATTATTTGCTATGATCTTGCTTATTTACAAAAATAATGAGTGAAGTTGTATTTCCTGGGAACACAGTAGAAACAAACAGCAGGTAGTTTCCTTACTCAGAAATCCCCAACTGTGCCACAATTCCGCAAAATTATATTTTAATCTACATAACCAGAGAAAAACCTAAACAGGACCCAACAATAGCTGTCTCAAGATATTCTGGCCCCACTGACCTCCTGCCACTCCATCTTGCCCCCTTTGTTTCCTGCTGTAGTGTGCCAGCCCTATGTTGTTTTGACTTCAGAGCTGAGATATGAGCCTTCTGGGGAAAAAAAAAATAATACTCATCTATGAATGATGAGTATTATTTCACCAAGCAGACGTATTTTCTTCCACTCATGGGGGTTTAGGCTTGAGCGCTGTGGATGTGTGAGCATTATCTCTTGGCACAGAAACAAACCAGAGAGTATTCTTCAAGAAAAGCAAGAATTTCACTTTAATCCAATTTAGAATATGACTTGAGTCACATTCTGAAGAGGGCCCCTTTTGCTCCCTGCCTCCGTCTCAGTAAACCTTAACAAAAAATGCATTAAAACAGAGCAGGCATGGGATCACAGGCATCCTTACAACCAAATAAAAAACCTACTGGGTTAGATGGTGGTCTGTTTTGGAAAGAAAATATAATGGCGTGGTTCTGCACTCTAGGTTCTCATAGAAAATCAAATTCCTGGGGCAACCCAAGCAGAATACTGGCTTGTTGACCCAAAGGAGGGTCAGGAATGGGTTATGTCCCTGACTTCTCAGACCGCAAGGTTTGATGATCATATACATTCCCAGAAGTATATGACTGTTTGGAGGTGGAATATGATACCTGGGAAACTCCAAGTACCCACAGATTAGACGGCAGTTGAATGGGGTTGGAGGCAGGTAATAGTGAACAGGAGCAGCTAATGCGAGCATCAGGTATGCTATATGCACCCAAGTTACTTATAGCCATAGCCCTTGACACCAAAGGCTGCGGTTCAAAGGTCCCTACCATCGGTGTGCGCATTGGCCATCACACAGCAGGGCCATGATCGTGATCACTGAGGACACATGACTGCACTCATGCCCACTCACCCAGCACACACGATTTGAGGTTTTGTGAGCTTTACGCCTCCCTCTGAACTTTGTACCCGGTGATCCAGCACACACACTGCCAGTACCAGTTAGGTCAGCGAAAAATCTTCTAAAAAATTTGAGCCACTGAATCAACTTTGTGCTGGATCAATGCTTGGTGTCACCTGGATGTAGCAGTTTCAATTTGGCACTGGGAACTCTGAAAGTAGGTTATTTGCCCACCTTACTGGCAGTAAGAAAGAAAAAAACCAGTTAATTCAAAACCTGAAATCCATTGGTAGAAGAGTTTGGATGTGCCTTTTAAAAGGGCACATCTGCTCTATGAAAAAGCTTAATACAGGACTTACAGGCTAAATCAAACAGAGGTAAGCTGTACAAAATATTTTTTCACTATTTCAAAAAATCAGTTAGTATAAAAAGGAGGCTGGAACTCGCATTGTGTCTTTAAACAGGGAAGTTTAACCCAGCACAATCAGAAACTGAAAATTACAGGTGTGTAAATCTCAGCAATATATTTATTTGGGAAAAAACCCAAACCATGTAGAATTTGAAATAATTACAGTCCATGGCAGCTGTATATATTGATCACAGATTAAAAATAATATCTTACACTATTCCCAACAATTACCTTTTATGTAAGAGGCAGAAGTTCATTGTTTGAGACTTCTAGCTGCTTCACCTGATCTTCCCAAAGTCTCTCTCTCTTTACAGTTTTTTTTTTCTTATGCATTTTCAAATCTAACAAAAATTATTTGATACCTATGAGGAAAAAATTCAGTCGAATCAGACTTTTGTTTAACTCAGCTATTTTTCTTCATCTCACTAATAACTATACATAATGTGATAAACACATTAGTCCTTTTGACTAAAATAGTCAGTAATATGATACAACTGAAATGATTATTAGCATTACTGATCAGGAGAACGAAATTAAACCTCTGGATATTTAAAAATACAGTCACTTGATCAGATTAGCAGAACCAGAAGAAAGTCAAAGCTCATCCAAATAATATTTATCTGAGTTTACTTCATACTACTATGATGGATGTTGACTGAATAACCAAGAGAAGCAGAGGCAAAGGAGTATGGACAAGGCTTAGGAACAGGGCCTGTATCAATCAGCTCCTGGACTGCATTCAGTTTGAGGGAATAAAAAAAAAAAAAATTAAAAAAAGCTTATCAGCATGCAAAAAGCATATCAGTCATAGCTAATAAAAACACAAACTGTACATAGCTTTTGGTACACAATAATACCTAACAACTACTTTGCACTATGAGACATTCAAATTATGGAATAAGAGTCTTACAAAATATGGCATCTTCAGTCTCAGAATCACAGAATCACAGAATCGTATAGGTTGGAAAAGACCTTCAAGATCATCAAGTCCAACTGTAAACCTAACACTACCAAGCCCACCACTACACCATGTCCCTAAGCACCTCATCCAAACGGCTTTTAAATACCTCCAGGGATGGCGACTCAACCACTTCCCTGGGCAGCCTGGACAACCCTTTCAGTGAAGTAAAATTTCCTAATATCCACTCTAAAGCTCCCCTGGTGCAACTTGAGGCCATTTCCTCTCGTCCTATCTCTTAACAGTCAATATGACCAAGCACTGTGTTTATGAGGGCCTTCTAGAAGAGATACATGGCACGGTCTTGGGCACCCTCACTAAGTCAGCTGACAGTATTTTGGGGTGGCGGCAGTGGGGAGGTGGAAGGGAGAAGACAAACAGCATTGTTCCTGTCATGTTTATACACTGCCAAGCTGAAACACAAAGTGAAAGCTGCAACAGTCACAGAGATCTTACAAGTGTGGGACAGAAATTTTCTTAAAACTAAGACACTAGATACTAAGGAACACACTGCAGATATAAAACTATGAATAAATCCCAGTTATTCATTAAGTACAAACTTATTTTAGAGCTTATAAGGGACTTATGTATAAGTCTTATGTGTACAAGAGCTTGTAAAGGACTTCAGATTGATTTCTTTAGCTGTGTTTGGCTATCAACATTTTTCATATGCCTTAGAGTAGTTTGTCTTTCACTGCAGGCTACAATTACGTTTTGGTCAAAGATACCACACTCTACACCATAACCCTCTTCTAAATTCTTTGATGCTTATGGGCCTCCTGTGGCCTTATTTTTAGGAGTTTCCACTTCAACTGCTGTTCACTTTGCTGTTCACTGAGAGATAAAAATATCTAGATGTATTTTGATAAAGTAAAACTTTCAAAATACATAAACAATGTTAAACTTTTGTGAACTTGTGCCTCCTCAGAGGAGCATATATAAAACTGTAGCTTCTATTAAGTAACTTCTATTTTATCTCACAAGAAGCGAAGTTGTACACAAGGTAAAACACAGGCTAAATACAGAAAGTCATTACTACAATGCATGCCATTAGTACTACCTATTTGTAGTATTGTATGGTTCGTTTAAAAAATGGTTCATCACATATAGTATTGTAGTATTTATATCGTTCATCTAAAAAAAGGCTTATTCAACTACCAAGTCCTGCTGATGACCACATGTACAAATAGAAATATGTATCTTTCTATGCCAAAGCCTATTATTGTCACAGGTCAAAAGCAACCAACAAACAAGCCTCAGAGCTCCATAATAACAATATTGGCAACTTTACCAAGCTACATATGCAGTGAATGGCATCGCCTTTTTTCCTTCCCCAATTTCTTTTACATGAAAAAAACATACAAGAAAAGCCTCATAATAAGTTCAAGATGTATCTAATTTTAATCTTTTTTTTTTTGCTGAAAAGATGTAAGCAGACTAAGTGTGCACGTGCAAGTAAACTTCAAAATGAGCTACTTACATCATTAGATTTTGTACAGTGAGGAGCTTAAGTGAATTAATAGGACAACTTTGTTTTTTGAATTTCTAATATTGAAACAGAAGCTGTATCTTAAAAGCTTAGTGTAGAAAACTGGGAAAAAGATGGTAATCAGAGTAGCCAAACCACATACCACAACACAAACATTTCCAGATTATTTCTAGTCACTAATATCTATGAGAAGCAAGACCAAGACAAACACTATGCACACAGTACCACCAATGAATTGTACTAAAACTAGAAAACAAATGCTCTCTCTGACAAAAAAACCACTTGACAAACAGAACAAATAAAAGCTTAAGTCCAAATGGAACAACAGGTAAATGCAAGCCTGTATTTCTAGGCTTGGAAACATTTGCAAACGTTCACATGTTTTGAGGACTGTTCAGTAGGTTGTCCTGACTGACTGAAATACGTAATGCAGTAACAAAACCAGGTATTGCAGTTTTATTGTGGTCCATGCTGATCCCATGCACAGAGCAGAAAACTGCGGGATGATTTTTCTGATCTCTTTCTATAATAATTACACTTTTATCCATTCAGTGTGGACTTGAAACTAAGGATGGAATGCCACAGTGCTTTATGATTTATACCAATTAACCCATCTTTTCCCCACAAGCAAACAAGTAGAGATGCCTCCTGGAAAGTATTTTCCTCACTGGGGGCAGAGCCCATTCAGCCTGGGACTAGGCTATAAAGTCAGGCTACTTTTCCTCAAAGCTTTTCTATGCAATATACTCCTAAGGAGTGGCAGGAAATATAACATTGAAAGAGTTACCACTGGGCGGGCTTTTATCAATGGAGGAAAAGAAATACGCTATTGAGCTTTAAAAATCTGGATAAAATGTGATTTTAGCAGTTATTTATACGTCTGATAAAGTATCCTTGTCATCCACAGAAGAGGTGTCTTGCAGTTATCATTAATGAGTTAGGATATTGCTTATATAGTAAGTTTTCTCATTTTTATACATACCTTTTTTTATCCAGACAAAGCAGTATTTCTCAAAAACATTACTTTAAATGCCTCCAATGAGAAATAATACCTTCATAGATAACATGACCTCAGCAATACCAGTTCTCTCTGCATTTCACATTTTTAACTAATCACAAAACTGGTACTCTTCCAATAAAAGATGTCTATCTATTATGGTCTCTATAAAACAACCAGGAAAATTTAGATTATAGCAAGAAGCTGGACTTGGCATTAAACTAGATCTGTTGTGAAAAAAAATACATGGAAATAATTATAGGTGTCTGATGTTATCAGATAAGACTACTTTTTAAGACAGTAGTTTTGGGGGGGTTTTTTGAAGGGTAAAATCTAATTTCATAAATGATAAAAGAAGGAGACATTCAAGACATTTGAGAATGGGATAGGAAAAAAACCCAAAGAAAGCAAAAATCCTCTCTCTGAAGAGAAGAGACATTTATGTTAATAGAAAATCAGTAAACGGAACAGTAAAGTAATTGGAATTTGACTACATCAAATACCACTAAAATAAGACGTCTGTATGAAAAAATTAATGAATTTTCTATGAGTTTTCTATGAAATTGGTAGTGAATGCTGAGAACCTATACTTGCATATTAATTGAGGGAATATAACAAATACTTTCAAGATAGGAGATAGTTAAAACTACGCAAAACACATACAGGAAGAATGCAGGACAAACCCAGGATCACTAGAAAGGTTTAAGAGTTGGATTGCAGCTGGGGTTTTTTTTGCTATTCCCTATGGACCTCCCAGAAAGGAGAACACAACCCCTTGCAGTCAGCTTCAGTGCTTCTGTCATCCCCTGCACAGGCCCACAAGTGATAGAGAGGTGGTGTTTCCACTCGCTCCCCTTCAGTTTCAGAGGTCCAGTCCAAAATAGAATCATAGAACCACAGAATAATAGAATAGTTTGGGTTGGAAGGGACCTTTAGAGGTCATCTCGTCCAACCCCCCTGCCATGAGCAGGGACATCTTCAATGAGACCAGGTTGCTCAGAGCCCGTCCAACCTGACCTGGAATGTTTCCAGGGATGGGGCATCTACCACCTCTCCGGGCAACCTGTGCCAGTGTTTCATCACCCTCATTGTAAAAAATTTCCTCCTTCTATCTAGTCTAAATCTACCCTCTTTTAGTTTAAAACCATTACCCCTTGTCCTATTGCTACAGGCCCTACTAAAAAGTCTGTCCCCGTCTTTCTTATAAGCCCCCTTTAAGTATTGAAAGGCCACAACAAGGTCTCCCCAGAGCCTTCTCTTCTCCAGGCTGAACAACCCCAACTTCTCAGCCTTTCACTTCTAGGACATTCATTTATTTGTTGACAGATTTATTAAAAGTCCCAATGTGGGGGTGGAACGGGAGGCGGAGAAGAAGGAAAGGAGTGGGCTAGGGAGTTACAGATTGCCAGCATATTTTTCATTTCTCTCTGCAGGAAGCAGAAGGGTAGGAGAGGCGCACGCTTGAGCTGCCTTGCTTCTGCCTGCAGCACCAGCCCCGAGCCTGGCGTGCCCCACAAAGCTCTCCCGATCCCTTAGCAACCTCACGGAAAGGTTTGGGGCAGCTCAGGCCTCAGACTTTCTCAGGAGCCGGCAGCTTTCTCTCTCCTGCTGCTACCTTGATCTAATGAGAATGAGCTGCCTCTTTTCCCCTGAAAACACAGAAAAACCATTCTAGATGAAGAAAAGAAGAAAAACAGCAGCTTAATCTATATTCACAGAAAGAGAATATATATATCTCTCATATTCTCAGGATGGAGATCTAATCATGGAATGGGTGGGATGCAGCTCTAATCTCTTTGTCAAGCAGAAAGCAACATATATATAAGTATATATCTATATCTCTCTGTACATCAAGCCATCAATCCATCCTTCAAAGGTTAATATAGGGTAACAACATCCTGAAGTCCTATGGGCAGAAATATGTTATGCATATAATCAAGTTCACGTAAACGTTTCCGACTCAGATAAAACCTTTCCACGGACTGCAACCAAGGTGCAGCCTGCAAAAGATACCTGACTTGTAACTGGTTCTATTCAGTTACTTCATGGCTGTTGTAAAGGGGAAGAAAGAAATTTGATGGTACCATCTTGAGCACACGGATAGTTGTAACGTACTGAGTGCACACCAAATGCTGACTGTGCGCCATTTATGTTACCAATAAAAATGAACCATATGCAAATAATAATAAAAAAATGTTAACAGCGTTTAGCAATGAAACCTATAGATACAGCAAATCAGAAAGAGTCTGGGAGAAAGCCTAGTCCTAGCAGGTTCAGATGATCCCACAGGATCCTGTGTGCAGTCATTTGCTATCCCTGTGCCGAAGTTTCTGCTCCAGCTGAAGCAGAACAGCCTGAAATAATGTGCACCTTCACAGCTCATGTACTTGCCAACAGCCTGTCCTGTAGCACCCACACCTAATCCCAAACTCCTTACACTTCCGAGGACGGCAGTGTCAAGCCACTACCCCTAAGTTCATTCCTGTTTAAGAAGTGTAAATCCATTGTCTAAACTTCAAATTCAGATACAACTTAATTTTTACTGATTAATAAATCCTGGCTTCTATCAAAAACAGTGTGGCCAGCAGGAGTAGGGAAGTGATTGTCCCCCTGTACTCACCACTGGTGAGGCCGCACCTCGAATACTGTGTTCAGCTTTGGGCCCCTCACTACAAGAAGGACATTGAGGTGCTGGAGCGTGTCCAGAGAAGGGCAACGAAGCTGGTGAAGGATCTGGAACACAAGTCTGATGAGGAGCGGCTGAGGGAACTGGGGTTGTTCAGCCTGGAGAAAAGGAGGCTGAGAGGAGACCTCATCGCTCTCTACAACTGCCTGAAAGGAGGCTGTAGAGAGGTGGGGTCGGTCTCTTCTCCCAGGTAACAAGTGATAGGACGAGAGGAAATGGCCACAAGTTGTGCCAGGGGAGTTTTAGACTGGATATTAGGAAATTTTACTTCATGGAAAGGGTTATCAAGCATTGGACCAGGCTGCCCAGGGAAGTGGTTGAGTCACCATCCCTGGGGGTATTTAAAAGCCATTTGGATGAGGTGCTTAGGGACATGGTGTAGTGGTGGTTTTTGGCAGTGTTAGGTTTATGGTTGGACTCGATGATCTTAAAGGTCTTTTCCAACCTCTATGATTCTGTGATTCTGTGATTATGGTCTGAAAAGAGACTAATCACAGAAGCTGGTACTCATGAAGGACTGTCAGCACATTGATGTGTTTCTGCAGCATAATATGCCACATTCTCTTACCTAGAAGCTTTTACTTTCTTTGAAATAATTACAGCTGGAGAAGGCATTTAATTTGTGATATAAAAATGTTTCAGCGGGTTTTTGGGATTGAGCTGTTAAGATCAATAAAATAGTACCTCTGGATTGAAGAGCATTAATGAATGTCAAAACAATACAGAAGGTATCTATAAAATGAGTGTATAGCTGTCTGCTGTTAATGTATGGTCATTAACAGAACTCATTCACTGTGGACTGTTGAGAATTTCGGAAGACGAGAGAATAGGGAATAAATTGGGAAAAGCGAGGCAAACCTTATAGTATATTTCCCAGCATCACCCCCAAGCCTGCCAGTTTGGGCTAGGAGAAAAGAAACCGCCAGCGAACTAACAGACAAAAACCAGATCTAGCCTGACATTTTGTTAACCTATTGCAGAAGAGAAGCAGCTGAACCGTTGCCTCCTGTGGTTCAGTGCAGGTATACTGGTAGGGAGCACAAGGTCGACAGGTTTCTGATCCCAGTCCGTGGTTCAGGACTAGCCCATACAAGCAGGAATATGCTGCTGCGGCTTGAGCTGCGAGCGCTACGGCCGGGACAGTTTTGGCAAAATGCTTACCATCAGCGCCGATAACAAAATTGTACTACTGAAACGATCTTGTGTTTGCTCCCATTCTGGGAATAGTTCTTTCATTTCCTTTTCCCCCTTTCCAGCTCTTCATCCCGCTAAGTAAAGGATAAAGCTTTTAATCTTCTGAACTGCCACCAGTGTTTTGTCTCAAAACAGTTTTGCAAAATTATAAGCCCCCAAATCAACAATCACACGAATGATTATACAAATTATACCATAAGAAAGAAACATCATCTTTAGTTACTAGCTTTTGTAGCAAATTATTCCATAGATTACAATTCCCTTCCATAAAAGATCCAAAATGTTATGCTGGAAATAAACTCTGGTAGAAGCGGACTGCTGCATTCCTGCAGCTTATACAACGGTTGGAGTGGGTCCTAAATGAAACATAATGCAACAAATGACAAAATGAGGAGTTTTATCAGGAGGACAAGGACAACAAATGTACATTATTACCTTTTAAAAGAAGCTTCATACATACATTGCTAGTTTTGCACTTAGATAAAGCAGCTGGGGAGAAATTATATTAAACATATAGATTTTCTTTCTATGATGTATATTCATTGTAGTTAATTAGATTAAATCTACACAAATAGCTATTTTGAGCTGGGCCTGCAAAGGCATTGTTTTGGTTTTGAGAACTTGTTTAGATTCAGTTAGCTGCAAAAATAACGTTTTGACAAGCGCTACTGGTACAGACGAGAGCTGAATTGATTAATACGTTAGAGTTATTTCGGCAAAAAGACTGACGTGGGCAACCGATGACCCAATCCGATTTTCCGCCTGCAGGAATAGCTGCGTCTTGCTGAAAAGGGCCGTCTCGAACGCAGTCGGAGCCTGTCTTTTTCCAGCACGAGGCATGACCCGAAGGCGCGGTGGCAAAGGGCGCACCCCAGCAGAGCTGCCTCGCTTTCCCCCTGCCTCTGCGCGGGGTTTGCACACCCCGGTTGTCCCTCCCGGTCGGTGGCACAGTTGCTTGGAGACAGTTGCTGCGTTACAAGTCAACTAGCGCTGTAAAATAGCACTACAGGCATACATTTGTTATACCCTGTCAAGATGAGATCTGGTACTTATTGACTGCTCAGAGCTTTCTTTCCTCACTCTTGCAGATTAAGAGATTTAGGTATTTAGGAGGGAACGATTTCGAAAGTTTTCTGTCCTTACTGATACATTTTTGATCCACATTTAATATGAAAGTAAAATGTTTTCACACACCTTTTGAAACTGCACTGATTATTTCTCAGCGTTGAATTTTGTCCACAGTATTTTTCTAGCGGTTATAGGAAAAAATGTGGAAGCTGTCAACAAGAGAAATATTTAATACCATTGCCCAATAAATAAAAGACATATTTCACAAACTAGTAGCTGTATTTTGTTCTTGCTCAATATTAGGATACAAAAATTATTTTTTCCCCTCTCTTATGAATACGAAACTATAGCATATGTCAGAGCTACTTGATGTAAAACATGAAGAATTTAATTTACTGCCCATGCGCACTTTCTGTCCCCTAATAGCTGGCACCCCTGGTCATATTTCTGATATTTTCTGCAGTTTGCATGCATGTATTTTAAGTCAACCATGAAACATAGCCACAAATACATTTAAAGAACAGAAAACAGAAATAAAATTAAAAGTGACCAGCCTTCATTTTTGTACACAAAGTTTGAAAATAGCTGGATCTTAGGTGGCTGGCCGTTCAAAGTCCACAGTTCACACTTCAGTTGCCTTAGAATCACAGAATGGCTGAGGCTGGAAGGGGCCTCTGGAGGTATCTGGTCCAAGCCCCTGCTCAAGCAGGGCCATCTAAAGCCAGCTTTTGAATATCCCCAAGGATGGAGACTCCTCTGACCTGCTGGCAATACTTTGCCTAATGCAGCCCAGGATACCATTTGCTTTCTTCGCTGCAAGGGCACATTGCTGGCTCACGTTCAACTTGGTGTCCACCAGGACCCCCAAGACCTTTTCTGCAAAGCTGTGTCCACCTGGTCAGCTCCCAGCATGTGCTGGTGCCTGGGGTTATTCCTCCCCAGGTACACTTCCCTTTGACATACTCAACATAGGTATCTAATGCTATTTTAGTGACCTACGGTTATCAGAGATTAAACCGTGACCGGCAGATAAGACATAGGACCTCCAGGATACCTAAAGCCTTCTGGAGTAAAAGACAGAAGGTAACCAGGATACCCTAGGTCATCTAAAACGGTGCTAGACACCTGCATTTAGTCAACAGAATAGTACCATCAGTGACTAAGGCAGCTGCCTGTCCACTTGGAAGCAGACATACAACCCCATCAAAGCCCATCTGTAAACCGGTCCTACTAAAATTACTGTCTTCACACCCAGTATGAAGCGGGACTGGAGCTTCCACCTACACATGAGGACTGGACCCTACATTTGCCTGTTTGGAAGACGTAAAGCAGGAAAGCAGACTGTAGGTATAACTATGCAGCTGAACGCCAACGCAAGCGAGAAGGTATTCTTTCCTGACTAAAACTGATAAATTTTCATGCAATCAGACACGGATTTAGGTACCTTCTGAGTGCCTACTGATTGGTACCTGACCTACTGATAAACGCTGTAAGGTACCCACGCAACTTCCTAGGAGATTTTGTTGAAACACAGAAAGTTTTTTTCAGAAGGCATCCTTTGTCATTTTTTTCTGCAAAGGCAAGGTGCATTCGGTGAGATAATTAATATGAGCTGCTCCGTTTGCCTCATCTTAGAAAAAGGCTTGAGAAATAATACAGAGACACAATGAGAGCAAACCATACAGAGTTTATAAATCTCTTCCAGTAGGAGTTGCAGTTAAAGATGATCATCCCAGCTAAGTTAGGGAGATTTGAAATTGGGGCCAGGAATTTCTCTACTCTCTAAGCCTGAAGCCACAGCTGCCCAGCGTGCTGTTTTTGTTGATGATCAGTAAAAACAGCAGGTGGAGATGAAATCACCAGTTCAGCTAGATTTATTATGTGGTCTAAAAAAGAAGAGGGGAAGGAGAGTAGGACAGGCTTCTTGGAAACTGTTATTTTGGATAGAGACTAATCCACCCTGTCCTTTGTGTTTCTGGCACGCGTGAGGCTGGCGTGGGACGGCATGCCACTGACAGAGTGCAAACCTCTGGGTCCCGAGGAGCAAAAGGAGGTGCCGGGCAGCAGTGGGTCAGGCAAAGCAGCCACAATTCATTGTGCATCCTTAAACTCATTTGTGAGTGGCCTCTATGAAGAGCTAGACTAGGCACTGTATGTTTGGTAAGATGCCTGAAAAGCAAATTTTTCTATGATTGAATATTCTCTAAAGTATTTTAACAATGCTTGACAATCCTGTTAGATCCTTAGGTAAGCTCTGGATGCTTTACTTTCTTCAAATTATGCCTAAGATTAAATCTGATAATTTGTGTACAGATTTAACAGGACAGTTCACAGTACCGAGCCTTCTAAAACTTCACTTTTTTCCCCCCTATTTTGAAAACCGTTCATTTATTTCTACCCTTTTTTTCTTATCCTTTATGTTAGAGGTCATTTTCTCTTACTACACAATAGCCTGGTTTTTAAGCATGTCTTTCTGAATATCCAAATCAAAGCTGAAAGAGTCAAGGTAGTTATCCATATAACCCCCGACTCCTTCAAACCACATGATTTCCCTTTATAAATGCCATTTTGACTCTTGGAAGTTCATCTTTTTTTTAACCCCATTTCCAGTGATTCTAATCTTTGTGACATTAGTACCAGCTCTCCAGCAGTGGAAACAAGCTTCCTAGTTCAGCTCTCAGGGTCATTTCTACAACTGTAAGACCAGCGATGCATGTTACATCCCATTCCTCTGCTATCAAGGCAGAGCAACAGATAAGCAACAGATACTGCTTCTGTTCAGAAATTTCATATCTGAGTTGCCCTTGGAATATCACCTTGTCCTGATGATTTGTTACTGTTCATTTTGTCAGTCAGTTATGAAACCTTTCTAATGTGTCTATGAAACGACGAGGCATTGCTCCTCAGGGTAGGCTTATGCTTAAATTGATCTAACAGTAAACTGCTATCCTGAGGTACTGCCTGCAGTCAAGAGGCTTTCTAGGTGGTTCTTGATGGTGAAGCTGATTGCTGACCCTACAGTTTTCATTTCTTTCACTTTTCAGCTAGACCCGCAAATTATCACTTGTGGCTGGCAGCACTAAGCCGAGGGGGAAGGCGGGAGCCTGCACCTCAGGGCACAGGTACGGTAAAGGACCTGCTGGCCAGACTGCACCTGACCTAAGCGAAATGCAAAATTGCACCATTGGTCTTTATTTTCAGCGTCCTAAGGAAGCAGCCGTATCCCATAGTTAACACTACCCCTAAGATTTCACTGAGGTTTTCATCTACGGCATTCTCTTTCAAAACTGCTCCCTTCCATAGGTCCATCATCTTTCAGGTCTGCTGACCTCTGGCAGACCTTCCTATTTCTGGTAGATTCAACAGAAAAAAATCTGAGACGTTATGCCTTTAGCTAGTTCTTCCTCGAGATCTATTTTGCCAAGCTGTACTAGTACAAGTTTTAACTCTGTAGGATTTAAATTCTTTTCTCTCTTCCCTGTTCACATTTCCAATTTTGAAATAAGAGTTCCTAATTCTAAATGACGTTGTTTAGAAACCATTTAACTATGCTGCCTTTTTTGGTGGCTGCATTCCTGATAAAAAAGAAGAAAGAAAGGAAAAAGAGGGCACATATCTTTAGTTTTGAAAGGTGTCTAAGGCACGCCAACCTGTATGGAAGGATGCTAAATTTCCAGTTCCCAAGCAAATGGAAATACTTGAACAGCTGAAGAGAAGTCATATTTAGTCAAATTCAGAAGAATGTTTTATTGCTTGTAGTTTAAACTAATTATAATTTTGCAAACAAGATATTAATCTTTTGCTTAGCAAGAATGGAATTGTTTCATTTTTCACCCTTAAGCTTGTTGTAGCAAGGGTTAGTCTGCAATATGCTGTATTGCTCTTTCTCCAGAGTGATCAATCTACATAAAGCGTACCCAGACAACTCCTTGAGCAGCAACACAGGACAATTTTGAGAGTGCTCAGGAGCTGGCCTACGTCTCTCACTAAATAGATGAGGCAGTCAGTCCCCTGTGAAGCCAATTCTTTACAGAAATATTTCATTATTTTCTAGTTTCTTCATTACTCTTCTGTAGACCAGAGACCACTAACTCAGTCCTCTTAGAACTGACGGTGTGAAACAGCCACATTTCTTTTCAGACTAAGTAAACCAGTACCCATTCAGAGAAATTTATCCAAAAGACCATTGATGAAATTAGAATATTTTAGTGACAGACTGTGAGTCACAAATGCATGATTCCCAACCGTTAATTTATTAGGTCATATAACAGTGAAAGAATTTGATCATAACATTTTAACACAGCTGTTTTATTTCAGATGTGGAATGAGTCCAAGTATTTGATAATTATGCTGCTTCAATTAGTGGCGACTCGAGAGCTAGTTAAGTGGTATTGTTTGCTCCTAGGCAGGAAGCCCGGGGAAGCTCACAAACAAGTCTGGGGACGTGCAGGTCTACTGGGCTGATTCACGACACATTATGTGAGGTTGCAGCGTGGCAACAATATGTACCTTCCTTTCCCACACCGAATCCAGTTAACAGCAGTTAAGCATAAAATTTACATCTTCCAGTAAAAGGGTGAGGAAGGCAGGCATTGGAGGAGGAAGGCTGTTGGATGTGATAAAGTGGCACTAACCTAAGCAGAGAAAAGCAGCAAAGGAATCTGGCAAAGTTGTCTGGGCCTCTGTAGAGATCTCAAATCATCTTTGATGAAGACTTTCATAATGTGATAGAGCTGATTAGCATATCAGCAGTGTTAGTAAAATAAATATGTTTGCGGTCTTCCGTTTTTTTCCTGGAAATTCAAGCCCATAAGCATTTTTTTCTGTGTTCATTTCCCTGTATTAGAAAACAACAGTTTATTCATACTTTCTCCAGTTTATTCATAATTCCTCTGTCCTCCCTTTATCAAAATACAGTTGTCTTATCCTTAAGGCGGTGATGTGCTGTCAATATTTTAATAATGTCACCATAACTCAACCATCCCTAGCCACCAGCTCTCCATATAGGATCAGTGTCCTCTGATGAACTGGAAATCACTCCATGGAGAAGTTAGGAAGCATTAGCTTTTGGTTCACCCAAGAAAAAGCTTGCAGTGCTCTTTTATATTGCTACTGCAAATCTTTCACTTCTAGAGAGAGGCAAGGATGGAGAAAGGCTGTCAGCATTAACCACTGTGGTTGCCATTCATATTTGACCTTGGCAGTGAAGTAGAACAGGGGAAAACAAAGAATCACACATTATCTTTTCAAACTGCTGGAAAAAGTGTAGAAGGAGAATCACATCATCTTTCTTTTTTACACTATCACCTCCTTAGAAAGTTTATCCATATCCATCTCTTTAAACAGGTGGGTAGCCTAAATAGGCTATAGCCTAAATTGTCTAAGTAGGCTACCTAGTGCATACTTCTTCACTGGGAGGATGGTCGGTCGCTGGAAGAGGCTCCCCAGGGAAGTGGTGATGGCACCAAGCCTGTCAGAGTTCAAGCATCATCTGGACAACGCTCTTAGTCGTATGGTTTAGTTTTAGGTAGTCCTGCAAGGAGCAGGGAGTTGGATTCAATGATCCTTATGGGTCCCTTCCAACTTGAGATATTCTATGATTCTATGATCCGTATGTTTTGAGGGGTGCAGAGGAGGAGAAAGGGTGAGCAGGGGAGGTTACAAAGCGCTCGCTACTCCACAAAATCCTACTCATGGTTGGCTAAGATACAAAGGGGTTAATATTATTATTCCCCACCAGTCGCATTACTCAGAAAAATCCCGGCAGACTGTCAAAACTGCATATAACATGAACAGCCTGAAGAGATGGATACATATGGTAGCTGAAGCAGCTACATCCAGCTCACGCTACCACTGGTATTAGTAATGCTGAGAGAAAAGGCATCTATCTGGACTGCGGGTCTCCGGGACCCCCAAACACCTGAGAAACGTGACAGCACTTCTCACAGGTACTTGGACTGCCTAGTTGGACTCTCATTTTTCAACACCAGCTCTCTGGATACTATTGGGTTCTGAAGCCTAATTTTGAGGATGAGCTAAGGTGCACCAATTTGCATATTTCTCCTTGAACTACACAGTTATCTATAGTAACTGATAGAGAATCAGATGGCACAGTTGGCATTAACATTACGATGACAAGACATGGGAGGATGAAAGGAGAGTATGGATTCTACAAATACAATCAACGGGTTTATCTTTTTAAGAAACCCTTCAAAAATGAGGAATTTACATAATAACAATTTTTTTTTAAAGATTGGTCGGAATTCCCAGATATTAGGAAGTGCTGGATTTATGCCGTTTTCCACATATAAACAATGTTCCAAGCCTTCCTTACATATTTTACTGCTGATAGATCCTTGAGTGATTCAGTGCCTTGATATACAGCCATAAATCTGACAATTTTCAAATGTTTAATTTTTCAAAACGTGTACTGCCATTGGCTTCCTACTAGCATTTATGCAGAAACACACGGACTGGATTTATCCAGCCCAACTTATGTGCTTGCCTGAAGTGTCTTCTGAGCACTTCTGTCCCTAACCTGGGACAACCATGCCCTTGCTTAAAGCCCAGCTGTGGTTTGGAGTCCTTAAGAAAGAAATCTTGTCTACGAAGCCATAGTTTTATCTTTTGAAGAAAAATTTAGTATTTTATTTTGACTTGGATAGCTCTTAGCAATGCAGGCTGATTCAAAAAACTTCACCTACTGAAAACTTCTTAAAGTGAAGTCCCAAGCAGCCTTTCTTTGGTGTTTATTCTTTCTTGAAATAAGTTGGTATGCATTTTCTACATTACATAGTAGGTTTAGTAAATGCTATATTTTAAATTACTTTCTGTAATTCTAGATCTAAGTATACCCTTCTTTCTTCACCCACCCCTAATATCCTGAAAACCCTATGGAGCCATTCAGTCAAGCTGATAATTTGCAAATACGAAGTTGATCCTCAGATTGATATCTTGAAGCTTTATTCTGCATCACAAAATATATCACAGTCTGTTAAACCATCGGATCAAAATGTGTCAGTACGCTGATGGGAAAAAAAATTGTAATCACTTTTTCCCAATTTTCTTGTTTTCTCTCCAGTTCTTTCAACTTTTGGGATTACACTTATAAGGGGTTTTTTCCTGATTTTTTTTTTCTCTTTAGCAAAAAGACTGACAAAAGAAACGTAGTATGCTGGGATTACATTTTATCTATTTTTGGTCTCTCTGCCTTTCTGATTGTAGTTCATCCACTACTGGGTGGATCTTACTCAAAATCAGAGTACAACACGCAAAGTTTAACTTATCAAAGATGAGTAGAGGGCAGTAAGACATCGCTGGATCTTACAAAACCTCCTAAATACAGATTATATATTGAAAGCATCAAATAAAATCAAACCCTTCTTGTGCTAGAAACAGACGGGGCTTGCAGAGACCAGGAGGATCCTTTGGTAATAGGTTTACTGAGCGTACCTTAAGTTTTAGCCACCCCTGCTGATGTCTGCAAATTCCTCATAAAGCAAACGCTCAAGCCTGCAGGTCGTGCAGACTAAATATCCCATTTTATATTTAGGATACGAAAGACCAGACAGGCAGGAACCTTCCCATAGCTACAGAGAAAGCTGGGGTTTGAACTCAGTTCCTCCAAGATCCAGTCTGCAGCATGCACTGCAGGAGAGCCCGGTGGGGCGACGTTTTTAATAGCGTGCCTGAGACAAGATAAACCTTCAAAGCATCTTACTCTGTTTGCAAAGAGTAGCGTCAGGAGGACCTGATATGTAATTTTTTAATGTCTATAATTGTAATGGGGCAGTTTTCAGAGTAAACTTTGTCGCACGACAGTTCTCTGTATGCACAGGAGACAACAATAACGAAAGTGAATCAAAACTAATTAAAATAATAATTCAAGAGACACTTCTTCCAAAGATATTATTACAGAACAATAAAAGAAAGTTGCTGTGCAAACATGGCATATTTTATTGAAGGCAGTGTTTCTCTATTCAGAACCCTATGGACTGCAAATCAAAATCAGAAGGGGGCAAAAAACTGTTTCCGATCTATAGAAAATGCTGAAATTTAAATATTAGAAGGAAAAAAAAAAACCCAAAGCAAAAAACCAACAAACCACTGGTATTTTTCCATTAAGACCTTTTGAGGACAGAAATGCCAGACAACTGTCAAACCAGCCAATATGAGAAATTAGCCAATAATACTAACAGACTCAACAAGTATGTCTGAAAAAAGTAAAGCCTATTACTGAGCCATTACTCAGTGTCAACTCAAAATATGAACACAGTTCGGCGTTAGGTTAAGTACTATATACATTGTTCCCTATTGCCAGAGCCCAACACATCCAAGATTTAACAAAAGACAATCACGAGATTTCAATAAAATGTTGAGAACCAGATATCTAAGTATTATTTCCTTACTTTACAGATTTATAACAAAAATATTTAAAGATGAAAATTAGAAGTTTTCTTTTTAAATGAGCATTATTTTTATAAGATAATGACAGAAGAAACCTGGGGATTTAAAAATAACGAAGAAATCATGAACACTGGCAGTACAAAAATGCAAGAATTAGAAGTTTAAAAGCTGGCAGCAGTGGAAATGACCAGAAAGGGATTCATGGCAACCAAATATGCCTGTTTAAAAAGCCAGTACTTTCCCAAAGTGTGAAAAATAGTCCCACTTAGGGTATTGGAGAAGTGTGTAAGATCCAAACTGTATTAATCGTTTTGGAAAGAATATTCTGGCTGTATTCTTTTCCTTTGAGCTATAGGCCAGACATTAAACAAATCTGCTCCTGCATGTTAACTTAATCTATGTACCTTAAACAGTAATCTAAGCAATACAGCAATGAAGCAAACTGACTGTGAGATGCATCTGCTCTGTATTTTAGTGAAAAAATAATAACAAAAAAGTCAACCCCCAAGCCCTACCCTGTGTTAGCAGATGTTTAAACAACCTAAATCTCAGTGACCCTGGGTAGTCCAACTGCAGTTACACACCTTTCCTACGTAAGACCGTATTAACTTAGGAAGTGACTGCTAAAGAGAAAAGTCTACTACCTCTCTTTTCCAATCACAATTTTCCAAAGCAGAGCCATGCGTGAATACGCATCACGCTGGTTGAATGACAGCACAAATTTCCTTCACCTGCTTATATATCAGCTGTTTCAACTCAGGCTGGCTTCTACAACAGTTTCAACTCAAGTATATAACCTTTTACTGTGAGCAAGTGAGCAAAAACCACCCTCCGATTCCATTCTGCCGACTGAGCCACAGAAGTGGTAATCCTGCAAGTGGGTTCACCTTAATTCTAGCATCTTCCTTCATCTAGTTTTACATACTTCTTTCCTGTAAATAAACAGAATTTTCTAAAACGTGGATTTGCACAATCATGCCAATTTGAAAGTCAATACTTAGAATGGGATCATGCATCTACCAAAAACTGTCGTCATGTCACTGATCTGGTGTTTATTATGAGTAACTGTGTTGAAAACTCTCTGGGTGGATAATTGCCTAGCAGCATCATTTTTGCATATAAGATCATCACTAAAAAAAAAATAAAATTAAACAACATTTACACCTCACTACATCAAAAGGTCTTTAGAAAAAAAAAAAAATTTGAATTGAATTAATGACGTTCATTTGTACAATAAAAGCAGCAAAACAGAGTATATAAAACTACTTAAAATATCAAATAGATTTTAATAAACAGAGGCAAGCTGATGTTTAAATACTAATCTAGCAATTAGATATGAGTTAGTATGCAAATGAAGGAGGACTTTCACTTATTAAAAATTCCTCTGTAATGTTAGAAAGCCGACAATATTCCTGTTTGCAAAAGGTATTCTTGATGAGTTTTACAGCAGTGTAACTTATTGTACCAGTTCGCATTCTTTATGTTCCAAACCCTTCCTGTTTTCTACTGCTAAACACAAGAACTTATCCACTACATGACCCCTTCAGAGATGGAAAAATCTATCTAAACAGCCATTCTATTCCAGTGGCAGTCAACATTAACATTAATACATCCTAATCTATACAAAATGAATCTAGCTTTCATTTCAATCTCCCTTGAAGAAGGAGGGGAAAAAAAAAAAGTCAGTGCCTAAATTACAAGATTTAACGTAGGTAGATTAGGTGCATTTGAATAGTTCATAGAGGATCCAGCCACCACAAGTAGCCATCAGATTATTTACCCATCACGGGAAAGTTTTGAATCCCATGTTTCCACTTCCAGTAAACCAGAACAAGAAACATGAACACTTGGATAAGGCAATTAAAATTAACATAGAAAGCTGGAACTCTGCCTCACAGAACTCTAAAATGCTGCAAGTTATCCCAACTACTTTGTAAGGATATCATGTTGCAGGTCTTAAAATGGCAGCAGTAGCCCATTTTGCATTATTGGCTACCAGGCGAGACACGGGCAGTTTCCTTAACTTCAGAGCTGCCAAAGAGGAGCATCTTGTGTCAATGCTGAGGTCCTAACACCTTTACAGGTGGAACAAGACTTATCTAGAGAAAACTACCTTGATCGATACACTACGTAAGCACAACAGAACACAGCAGTACACCTTCAGGAGACCCAACAGGACAAGTTCAAGCACCCAGAGCTGGGCCCACACTGTAAGAAAGAAGCAAAAGGACTAAAGGACTGAACAGCACTTCTGAAGAGGTTTGCATGGGACAGGGAGAAGAAATGGAAAAAAAATTGCAGAAAAATGAGATTTAGGGATGAATAATCCTAGTCTCCGACTCTTGGACAATAGGTGCCTACATCATTTCCAACTCTGAAAAACAACCAATGTGTTAGGTGTACACTTGATTTCTATTAAAATATCTCAAACAGATTCTAAAAATGCAAAGTGAATTATGGGAACCAAATACCTACTCACAGACAAAACACATCTTAAATTCAATTCCCAGTCTGTACGGTTTTTGTAAAAGCCAGCTCCATAATAGGCACAGTCAATAAAGCATATTTAGCTATAAAAATGTAACAAGAAACTTTAAGAAAATGCTTGCAATAAATGTTTTGCTGGTCATTTAAAAACAGTTCTCTCTTTAATTTAGCAGTTAAAGTGAGTCATAATAACCCTCAGTGTAAACAAATATACCAAATGCACTGTTAACAACTTACAAGTCTGTCAACAAGGACTACTTTCTCACACAAATCTATCTAGTGCTGAAAAGCCAAGCCACAGGTTGATTCCATTAAAAGCAACCGCAGTTGTTCAAAGCCTGTTAGAACAATTCTAAAAGAAAGAATTGCAATAAAAATACTAGAGAGATTTATATTGTGAATTGAAAAAAGAAAAAGGATTCTTTGATTTTGCAGCTTCTATTTCTTGAAAAGAAAATACAACATGGTTAACGCAAGACTTTGGTATCTGCCTCGTAGACCTGCTTTTGGGAATACAAAGCATGAGCTTCACCCATTTCCTCACCTATGTTAGCGTGTAGGCTGGCATCAAACACATGCAAGGTTATAAGATCTTGTCATATGACATCAGTGCAAGTCCAAGCCGAGTCTTTATAAAAAGGCTTTTCTGCCATCTTTAATGTCAAGTCTTTAGCAACTCTTAAACTAGTAAATCATGGGTATTTAATGGTGAAGTTTATCTCTGCAATGACTTACTCTGCCCAGGATTGTCATGATTGCCTCTTAACTCTCTTCTTTATTCCAGTGAGTATCTAAACAACTATGATATTTGTCCAGAATCAACCCTTTTTCTTCCAGGTTGTAAATAAACTCTTCCACGACTTCTTTTTTATGTACATACATGCTTTTAAATTTTCTCTTCATCAGCAAAGAAAGATACATTTAGCTACCTACTTTTATCCTATCACCCTCTTTACCCATTCTTGAAAAACTCCATTAAACCTTTCATGTATTTGCTAGGACAATTTTCAGTGCTCTGATCAGCAAAGCCTTCAGAGACCTTCAAGTCCAACCACATCCAGCACCCCATAACAGAAAAGTTGCCACTTGCCATGAAGACTATCAGGAGTTCCTATTTTGAAAACCGACAGGCAAAACTCTCACCACGGAGAAATAATGTTTTTGTAATAAGTGAAAAAACTTTGTACCACGAGATGAGGAGAACTAGAAATCCAGCTCCCCAAATTATTGCCAGAATATATGAAGCAAAAATGAAGCAGTAAAGATAAAAGATTATTATTCTCTATTGTTATATACAAGTCTCTGAAAAGATTCATATCAGTGTTACAACAGGATATAAAATGTTATTTCTAATCTGATTGATTTAAACTACATTTCAATTTCTTCATTAGATAAATTTGCTAAGTCCCACAGTCGCAAGCCGTAGGAAATACTTTGAATGTAGCAGAACACAACAAGGCAGGGATTGCTTGGAAAGCCATCTGCTGTCATTACCTTCTCTCTCACTGGCCTCCTGCCTAGTTGTACAATAACTTCAGAGGAGCACAGCAGCTCTCTGAGAGGGATGGCCACCCGTTTACTGTGATCAAGCTTAGCGTACCTCCACACTGAACGTTCCCATCTATTAAAATCAGCAAGCTTTTCAGGAGATCATTTGTCAAACTATGTTGCCTTGTCTGTCCTGGTTTTGATCACTTCTATTTTCTACTATAGAAGATAGACCCCTATACTGTTTGGACATACCCTAATGTTGTGTAAGGACCCGAATTAGACTGAGAGGTAGGTTAGAAGTTTGTGATTTTTTCTTATATCTACAACCATAGCAGGATGAGAAAAGGAATAGAGAAGGAAACCTTCTCCTGCTTTTTAAACTAATTAGTGGATTAAATCTGAACCCACTTTTCTATAGAGGACACATACTAGAAATTGAATGCAAAAGAAATAATAATTAAAGGAATGCAGAGCTTCTGCTAGATCACATTCAGAAGTTCAGAATTTCCCTAAATCAAGAGTGTTTCTGCAGTTCTTAGCACCCACACAAAAGCAGTGAGGAGCCTGTTCTGTATACCAACATGAAGTGATTTATCTAACCCCTCTGAAACATCCAAAACAGTTTAGGAATGCCGTTCCACAGTATAGGTTAAAAGATTATGATTTTCAGGAAAACCTACCAAGAAAACTAAATAAATAGAATACATGTCAAGTTCTAGAGTTTTCATTTGCTTTTTCAGATTCAGGGATAGTAGCAAAGATGTATTTGCATAGTTTGAGACCACAAATGAAGCTATTTCTTCAGAAAACTGGAAATTCTGGGTGGGGAGGAGGAAGGGGTAGGAAGAGAGGGTAAGGTTACTGCTCACGAAGCATGTGATTATCAGATGTCAAGCAACTTCCTTTTAACCTCTGGACAGACTTGTGGTTCATGAAACACAACTAGCAGGTGAATTTAGCTTTTCAGCATCACACAAATTGATTGTCAGTCTTAGAATAAGAAAGAAAACTGGCAATAAGTAAATATAAAACCCATGTACACACACATGCAACTCCACGTTATAGTATTTCTCCTCCTTCTAAGATGCTTGCACCTCCCGAAAAAAGGAAAAAGAAAAAAAAAAATAATAATTCCAGGTATTAGATTAGTTCTACTGCAGCACTCAACAACAGGCATTTGTCAGTTAATTCTCCACCATTTAAAACAACTCATCTGTTTTCCTTCACCTGTAATTTTGCAGGTTTGTAGCAACATCCCACAATTAAAAGAAATTGTATTTTCTCCCCTAAAATACCAGGCACAAGTACTGTTTTTCATATAGCTCCATTCCGGCAACCAGGTTTCCATAGTATCAAGAGACTAAAAAAAGCCAACAGGCTTCAGAGAAATTAATTTTAATATAATGTCTTCTGGAAATCTCCAAACTATACCTTAAAAACAGCATTTATTTATATGGTGTTATTAGTCTTAATACCTAACCGCAACACCTAAGAGCTAGAAATGGAAGAGTTGTATTACTCTTGTATTATTTGAACAGAGGATAGACAGACGTCTGCAAGAGTGAAGACCATCCATAGCTGTGCTTTATGTGAAACACTGGATGGCCAAGATGGCTGGATGCCACTGGATGGCTTCTAGGTGGCCAAGAACTGGCTATTTATAATAAGCAGCTTATCTTTAAACAAATTTGCTATTTTTAGAGGATTTTGTAGTAGGCAGTCAGGGAAATACTGGTTTTCATATTCGCAAGAAGTCAAAAAGCTCCCTATGGATAGCTCCACGCTCCACACACAGTCCCATGAGCTTCGGCAGAATCCCTCAGAATAGAAATGTTAGCAAACGTCTCTTAAAAATACTGTGACATCTAGGTCAAAATGCCTTAAAACTGATAATAGAGAACCGAATGGACACAGAGCTAATTCTGACTGTTGCTGCCATTATCACCAAAATTCCTTCCAAATCCTCCTCTCAAAGAAGCATAAAAATCAGTTCTCAGTATCAAATTGGTACTTGTTACATTGCTGGGAAATCGGATAAATACCGCTATTTTCTCTTGCACCTTGGGATTACAAGCCCAGTATACACCTCATGTAGAATCGAGGCTAAAGGCAAACGTTTCCCAGTTTTGCTCACAGCCTGGTTTTGTATGTCTGACAACAGCAAAGTGATTTCATTTCTGTCTGCTTTTCAGTCTTATTTTAAAGCATATTATTTGCTTAGGCGTGAATAACTGAGCTCTTGTAAGAACCAAATTCTTTTTTGTCTGCCCATTTCCATCTATGCTGAAAAGGTAACAGTCTTATTAATGTATTTTTAGAATTAAACAAGGTTGGTCCACCTTTTTTATGATCACACTGAGCACATTTGGAATACCATCACTTCCTACGGGTTAGAGGCTGCATTTAAACAGATAAAAAGAACAATCCAAAATAGTTATCATTTTTCTACAGCGCTTTTGTGCAGATCCAAAGCACTTTGAAGGAACAGTAATTTCATTCAGCTGCCATCACCCACTAAAAACATAAATCAAGAAAAAAAAACCCCAAACCCTCACTCACTGAGTTTAAGAGGAAAGAAAGCAAAGTACTTTTCCATCAAGTGAAAAATTAATCCGCTTGGTCAGAGGTTGCACAGATACACCAGGCTGTTCCACACTTGGACCAGAGCTGCTCTTTTTCCAAGACCCCATTGTCCCACTTCTCCAGGACATCTGTAGTTACCCTTAAGCAGAAGAATTTCGAAACCAAAACAGGAAGAAAGTTTCCTTTGGACTCCGACAACTTTCATTTTACGAAGTGTCGGGAGTACACTTGTGCTTAATAGACATCATATTCAGATGTCACCAAGAGGATTATGACTAACTGGTAAACAGAAATTACCTTTTTCCTCTAATGGTTGGTTGAATCAAACTATGTGCCAATTAAATATACAGATTTAAAAATACTGGTGTCCAGTCTAGATGTGCAAGATCTGCTGTACCTCAGACTTGCAGGTTAGCGAGAGCCCTGCTACCCTTACAATAACCATGTACATACATACGCACACACACACACAAACGTTCAGGATAGATTACATATACATATATGTATGTGTGTGCTGAAACATTGCAGTACTGTTGGAGTTTTGGTAAATAGCTCATCATTAAAAAGATGCAAGAATATTCTTTGTACAGTTGAACCCAAAACTAGATGCTGTCTAGGAACAGAACAGCTCCGAGTGCTCTGCAAAGAGCCTGGCCATTCTCCTGCCTAACCCGCAGAAGGGGAGGCTCACCGCACGGACAGGAGGAGCAGCCAAGCCGGCAACAAAAAACCCCTAATGCAAGGCAGAGAACTAGGGTGGACCCTACTCTTCTGCTCCACCAAAAGGCCCTAAGTGTGAGAGGTAAAGACAGCATACAAACATGTAAGAATGTTGGTTTTAATTTCTTCCTCCTACACACAATATTAGGGAGGCTTTTACTGCATTGAGCTGGCGTCCACACGTTTGGGAGGATATGAACAAACTTTCAGAAAACAACTGCAAAAAATTGCAGTGTGATAATCCATGCTATTACAAAGACACTAACAAAGCTTCGGTTTATTTCCAAGAGAGAAAAAATATCATGGTCCCCATGTAGCTGCCTGGAAAAAAAAAATTAGATTTATATCTGGTGGCAGAAGCTAGCGAGGTTCACACTAGGAATAAGAGAAAACTTGGCCACAGGGCAATTAATGAAGATTACCTAAGGATGGGAAGGTTTCTCTATTGCTGAAAGGATTTAAATCATTAACAGATGGCTTTGTAAAACCCTAATTCATCCAGCCGTTGAATACAAATGTAAGACATAACATTGCTATGCTTGCCAAAAATATTCATAATGACTATAGTCTAAGTTACAACACCAAAGTTAAAAGCTTGCTTTCCAGATCAGTTTTGAAGTTTGTATGAAGTGTTTACTGGAAGAAAACAAAAATCTAACCTATTGCTAAATATGAATCTAAAGTTACTTGTGTGTGTACATGTGTATTTTTTAAAAAAAAATATTCCAGATATTTTAAATGGCTCCCTAAATGCTTATTGCTACTTCCTACATACAGTCAGAGGACAGATACCTTTATCTAATACAATGATAAAATAATTCTGTCTGTAATCAAATGATGTCTATTTTCCAGCTATCACTACTTAAAGTTTGTACTAGCAAATTCTGTAGGCTCTTGAGGACAAAGAAATACAGGCAGTTCTACTACAGACTACCTCGCATGTTTTAGTACAAGTACCAACTGAACTGTTCTGCAGCAAAATGATGAGATTTCTTCTATTACCATCTCTGGTTCTGATCCTCAAATCAGACCTTGAATTTTGCCTTTTTTCTTTTTCCTTTTCTTTTTTTTTTTAATGGATAATACACTGGTTTTATCTAGTTTACATTTTAACTGGAATGTAAATAAGCAGCCATCCTATTCTCAAGACAATAGCATTTCAATTTATCTGGAAAAATAAGTGATTTTATGGCACAATAATGCAAACTGCGATGCCTCATTTAGAGAACAAATGCATTATTCTGGCAAAGTATTGCAGAAGTAGTTGCACTTTCTAAGTATTGATATTAAAACATTATTGCTTGATATGAGATATGCTCTGTGGCAATCACAGAGATATGGTCTGTGGGGAAAAATCCCCACACATCACATCATGCAACACCTGCAAAACAGCTGCACACTCATGGGTACAACAATAACAAATAGTCAATAATCCACAGGGTTTTAATTTAGTAAGATAGTCTATATCCTGCTAAAAAAACCCAAAAAACTATTCTGAGTTAAAAACCTCTTCGACTGTAATGGATCTCTGTATTTAAAGATGGTTATACTTGTATATGTCATCGAAGCAAACCTCAAAAGAAAACACAACCCCAGCTTAAAGAATTCTTTAAGTCAAGTTGTAAGGCAGCACTCTGACCGGTAGTATTCAGCGGTTCCTCTATTTATGCTTAGTTTGACTATTACACTAAACAAAGGTAAGGAAGGCTTAGGTACATAAAGAGTATTCATAAATAAGAGATTTAGAGTCAGAGCTAAATACATTTCTTTCTTCCAAATATATCAAGTAACAAATCAAATCAGCTTATGGATTGATTTTTTCTGATCAAGTAGGTGTACTATAGAAATCCAGGCACTCTGACAATTAACAATGACCTACAACGGCTTTAGAATTGGTGTATGCATTAACGATGGTTGTAGTTTTTTAAATCCCCTTATAATGGAAACCGTAATTTTTAGGTTGGATAGCACGTGCACTAATATGTTGCTTTACTTTTATCTGTCTTTTTCATTGGGCAGATACCAAGATTCAAGAAAACATCAACCAAAAATGTGAAAAATAGCAAACAGGGCAAGCTATACAGTCTCTCTCGGTTATAACAACCAAGTCATAAACATACTCCATTTCCGATTGTTTATCAAAGCTAAGAAAAATCCCATGAATCGGCAACTGTGGAATTGCTTATGAAAATCCACATATAATGACAGCTGCCTCTAGCTAACTGTTTCAGCTCTAAAACTACTCGTGCTTTTCCAATACATTTTATTTGTGCTCTATGCAGAAAAGCCACTACCCACATTACAATTTTTATCACAAAAAATATGACTGGATTTGAATCAAGGAGAAAAAACATGTATTTTCAGAAATGTCAATGAAGAGTCTGTGAGCACGACTTCCACAGGCAAGTTTAACATTAATCTCTGAAGTCTCACATTAAAATTAATTGTACAGGTTGGACAAATCAGTATCGTGTGGCTTTTCAGAAAAACTGCAAACTTGATAAAAACTCAATCAAATGAAACTGTGCCAGCCCTGTTCCAGCTAATATCTATTCTGTTTGCCTGCTGAAGCAAGACAACACTTTTTCTGCCTTTTCTGTATAGATCTGTTATTTGTTCTGCTCAACACGCGTCATCTTCAATGTTGAACTACTTTAGTATGCTCAGTAGCTGACATTGAAGTTTTACTCCCTTCAGAAGATCCAGAGACCATAATTACACATGAAGAAATGATGCCTTCTCTTCACCTACCCTCATGATCTCTCCTGCTTCCAAGAAAAGGATCTATCAACCTGTCAAACCTGTCTTTCCATAGTGAGGAGTAAGGGAAAAGGTTCCCCTTATCTCCATGACCCCAAGCCACTGAACCTCCTCCAGCAAGAGCGAAACATCTGCTCTCCCTTGCATTTTGCCCTCCGCCAAACTGGACTCTCACTTCCCTAAAGCCTGATGCTTGACGCAAGTGTTATAAATGCAACTCATTAGGATCCTAGTTGCCCATTAACTCTTTTATTATTCATGTGACATTTATGATAAATGCATTATATTACTTACAAATGGTTGAGGTGGCACTTACACACAGCAGCATAAACTTTAGAGTCATGGGAGAAATCATTTAACAGTAAGGCAGACTAACTACACCAGTTATGATAACCACTCGCTGCAATGTATAGTACATTTAACTCTTCTCGGTTCAACACAAGAAATAAAGTAGCTTGGCATTCCTAGAAGTGCAGGTGGACCAGTCATTTATATTTCAACACTGGTATCTTTTGCATCAGTGTAAATATCTTCAAAGATGGCTTTCTATAGCTAGAGAGTATTGTGCACTGCACATGCAGTTCACAGAGAAAAACCCCTGCCTTTCTCCAACATAAAAGTCTTCAACAAGAGCAAAATTGTGATTTCTCAGGATTACCATATCCTCTTAATTAAAATTCAGAACAGAATAACACCGATGAACATATATGACACAGAAATGGATTTGATTCGCATGTAACAACTGCTTCTTTCAGAATTAATTACAAATATGCTGGACTGTGTAGAGTATGGATTAATGTCCTGATTCAGCAATGTATGTGCATGTTTAACTGCTCTTCTAAGCTAAGGCTAGGAGTAAATTGTCTGGACAATTAATTACAATCCCTCTTTCATTTGCCAGAAAACCACTAAAGCTTTGTGCAGAATCAGTTACCCAGACTTCTTGCATCCCTTCAGAGATCTTAAAAAAATCCATAGGCATAGTTATCATTCTGTAATCCTCTCCATTAAATTACACATTATTCACCATCAACTCTACCCGTGAAATCAGCCAGTACAGGCTATTCGTACTTCCTATAGATTAAAAGCCTAACAATCACCTTCTAAAAATAAAGCATTGTTTAAAAAAACCACCTAACGTCAATAATCATAGTTTGGAAAGCGTCCTTGCACAGAGTACATATCAGTACAATTTTTAAGCTATTGTTTAATAGTTTGCTAAATGCTTATTCTTAAGTAAACAAACAGTAAGAAAAACGTACTTTGAAGGCACAGATAAACATGCACATCTATTTACTTTAGAAGTCTGCAAAGCCTGCTCTTTCATTGTCACAATGTGAAGAAGCGGTGCAACTATTTAAATTCAATCACCATGGGAGTTCAATGCACACAACAAATAAAAGCTGCATATTATATCCTCTCCCGAATGTAAAGGCCAGCTCTGCAGAAACAAATGTTGTAGCACCAGTAAATACTTTAACAAAGCATATGTGCCTGAAGAAGAAAAAATAAAATAAAATCAATAGATCTTGCAGACAAGGCTTGCTCAATCCAACCTGAAAGACCTATTTTCAAATACCTAGTTTCGCAGAATCACAGCATTGCTTTGTTGGTCATGAAAAGGTTGTGGGGAGAAGAAGAAGAAAATCCCAAATCACGATTTTGTTGCAAACTGCCCAGTAACACTAAAAAGCAGTACCAACTATTTCAACAAAACCTAAAATACCAACCCCAAATCCTCCAAAATACAAAATGTGAAGACATTTTTGGTATGAATGAAGACAGTGTTCAAGTATACCCTTTTTATACAGTAATTTTTATTGCAATAACATCCATTGGTTATTTTTTGTATGATTGTATTTACAGTGCACTGTTGGAAATATTTAATTTCCAGCCAAAGTAATTTGCTTTATTCTCCATGGTTTCTAAACAGCACTAGACCGCTGATATTTCTGATTGCAGAAATAGTTGAACAAAGAGTCATTAATTTTGGTGACTCTGTAAAAATATTTAGAAGACCACAGAACGGAGGGCCTACAATAAATATTGAAGTTAATCTAAATTTCAATTCAATAATGCAAAGAAGAATAAAAACTCCCGAATTTCTCTGATAGTGTATTCCCAAACAACAAAAAGAACAAACAGAAAATTCCCAGCCAACCTGAACATTGTTCTTTTTAACTGCTTTCCTAAATGCTGCATGAGATTTTAAAATAGATAGTGAAGTACATTATTGGTGTTAGTCCACTGAACTTGCTGTTCAGAAGCATCACACACTTTTTCCAAAGTCAATTCTACAAAGGGAATATCACTATTTCCCCAACAGAGCACTGAGAATCAAATTTCAGGATCTCCTACCTCGATCAAAAAGTCTCCAGTTCTCAGGCCAGCTTGCCATGCTACTCCCCCTTCATCCACAGATTCCAAGTACTGCAAAGCAGGAAAGGCTGGAGTTGGGGTGAATTCTTCAATTGGTGTGTCAGCTTTAAAAATAAATACCACATTAAAAAAAGAAAGTTAGGGAGTGCTTGCAAATACCACTTGACTAAAGGCCTATTATTGGCCATTTAAATTGATGGTTAAAAAATGGTGGGCGCTAAAAGTAAGAGGGCTCTGCCTCAGAGGATACCAAGGTGCCGGGAACAGAGTGCAATCTCTCTGCAATAGCAATCCACAGGTCTTCAATTCAGAGAGAAAAATACATGCTTCTTTACTGACACAAACCAAATCAAGCTGTGTGAGGCAGTAGCTGGATTCTGAGTATTTCAGGATATTCAGTATTAGTTCAAGTAACCCTTTTGTATGCCTAGCAATAATGCTTGTAACTCTGGAAACATCCAACTAAAAAGGAATTGTGTGCTGTAGCCAGAAGAGAGCATCCAGCAGAACTGGGGGGATGGGGTGGGTGGGAAAGGATGAAAAACATCAAACTGAATTTTTCTTCTAGATTTAGATGTATGTTACAAAGAAGATAAGGGAAGAAATCACTTTTTAGGAATGGAGGCACAGCAGGCCTTGTAACAGCCCTCTCCCTCACTGTCACGTACACATACAAGCAGAAAAGTCCTTGGGTCTTTCACCTGAGGTGCCCTCACTGATACAGAGAAAATCTGGGGACAATTGCTGGGCTTACACAGAGCGAGCAACCTCTGCTCGATGCACAGACAACTCATGCCAACGGGTTAGCTAAACGGTAGGGCTATTGGCTTTCCTAGTAGAACTCCCCAGATTTTTATGTAGCTAACATTAGAAAAGCTTTTACAACACCGAAAATCTATGGTGGCACTGGTTTGGGGGTGGGGGAACAGGGAGAGCAAAAATGATGTCCCAAGAATGAAGATATGGAATAATTTTCATGCTCAAGCAAGGCAAGGGAGAACCCATGTAAAATGAGGGGGAGCAAGTGATGGGACATACCATCATATATTTTTTTTTAAATACAAAAGGAGCAAACTGGACTGAAAGTTAAAAAGCAAAGCATTAAATAGAATGCTTTTTTTAACTCTTGAGAATGCCATTATTATAGATTTTAGTCTACCAAAAAGTAACATGCAGTTTAACATATGAACAGCTTCTAAAATGAGCACACTACAGGCCATGCAACATACGTGCAGCTTCTGAAGATATAAAAAAAGATCATATTTTCATACTAAAACTGCACCAATGTCACCTTGCAGAAGATCCACACCTATTTTAAACAAAACATCACTCTCTTGTCTATTTCTATTCGTAGACCTATTTAAATAGACTGACATTTGAAATAAAGAAGCAGGTTTTATAAGGAAAGCAGGTTTCCCATAGTTAGGTAAACTGCATAACAAAACAGATTAATGACAAAATATTACATATAGCAACACAATAAAAATACAGACAAAACTTTCTCCCCCCAAAACGATTATACAGTGCTTCTCCTATGTAAAAATGCAAACTGCTTCAGACAGAAGCCACTAAAATCCGTCCGAGTAGTATAGCATACAGAGAATCCTGTTGTCTAGCAACCAAGTGCACCAAGAATAATTCCTGCTTATATTCAGAGATGTATAAATTTCTTCATGCCAGTGCACATCACGCACACACACACACACACACAGAAGCACATACCTTTTGCCCCTCTGAGCACAAATCCAAATCCTTCATTGTCTTTTTTCTGCAGGACCACTGCCTTTTCTTCTATTATGCAGTCACTGTAGAGAGAATTCCGAGGATAGCGACCATTATTACATCCCTTCATCACCACTGTAGTAGCTGCTCCTCCAGTGTGCAGGTTCATCATCATCACAGCCCGTTAATCAAATAATATTGCAGTAACCAAGCATGGGAAAATATAGAACAAATAGTAGCGAGGGGAAGACAAAGACTAAGCTTAATGATAAAAGAGAACATGACAAAGCAACTTAAAGGGAAGAAAAAAGGCAGAGAGGAAAAAGAAAGAAGAAGAAATCATGCATGGTGGTTTGTGTTCTATATGAATGACTGAATGAACATGTGATCATGTAATCTGTGGGCTAGCTAGGACTCTAAAAGGAAAAAAAGTAAGTGAACTGAACGACAGTATCATTAATAAACTCCTCAATCGTGGATGTACCAGATGCATCTTCTAGTGAAGCCAAAATGAAACCAACCAGAAGAAAAATGAGGCAGCATTTTAAATTTAAAGATAATAAATTATGATTTTATATTAGCTAACTAAAAGGCACAAATATATTCGGAAAGCTATGCCTTGCATCAAAAGCCCTTTTTCAATCCTATTGAATGTTGCATGCTGCAAGAATCCCACATGATCATCTGACAGCCTACAATGCTAACAACGTGCAGCTGCCTTGGCGTCATCGAGCACAAATTTCCACAGCATCAAGAATCTGCATAATTGAAATAGTAACAAGGCATGCACAATCAGGAAAACAGATTTCTAAGGAATATTTCCCATCTTCTGACAAACAATTAATATTATAAAACAAGGAGATGGTGTAAAGGACTATTTATGTAAGCAGTATCTCCTTAAAGAGAAAGTAGCCTTAGGAATCTTACTGTTATTGGCTACGAAAAAAGTAGACGGCAGATGAAGAAAATGCATAAAATCCACATTAAAATGGGACCTTTCATATACAGGGAATGATCTGTGAAAGTCTTAAGTTGTTCAGTGTCTTTCATTAAACATTAGGTTACTAAAAATAAGCTCAAAGTAAAAAAAGAAAAAAAAAAGATTTTGAACGCTCTTTTAAGTATAAAACCATTACACAGCACAAGTTGCAAGACATTCTTCTGAATAAAGACAGTGTCAGGGGTTAAGTATTCATGAATCGTAAGCACTGCAAAACACACTGCTAGGTTGGCTTTAAAATACCTACAAAACTATTTAGGCTAGAAAGAAGTATAAGTAAGTTTTCTTTTCTTTTCTTTTCTTTTCTTTTCTTTTCTTTTCTTTTCTTTTCTTTTCTTTTCTTTTCTTTTCTTTTCTTTTCTTTTCTTTTCTTTTCTTTTCTTTTCTTTTCTTTTTTTTCCTTTCTTTTCTTTTCTTTTTTCTTTTCTTTTCTTTTTTCTTTTCTTTTCTTTTTTCTTTTCTTAATTTTTTACTAGCCAGCTATTGTTACCACTGGTCTTGTACAGAATCTAGTCACGAAAGCATTCAATACAATAAGAGACCGGATCTGCTTCAGTGCCATTAATAATCCAGAAGGGGAGGAGGAAAGTAATTAAAGAGAAATTGGTGTGACCTTTTTATTTCAAGCTCTGAACAAAGACAAGGATGATGACATCAGGACACCAATGGACAGCCTCCAAACACCACATCTTCCGTGTATCACAGACTATCCTTTTGGTGACTTTCCAACTCTAACTGAGGGAGGCAACTTCATGTTGCTGCTAAAGTGATGATGTAATTATGTCCTCCAAACTACAAAGTATTTAACCACCACTGAATGGAATACCGCATTAAATTAAACTAACGCATGAATTAAAACTACCACAACGGTGACTTTCTGAGCAACAGATGATCTCCGTAAGTATCAACAGCTTTCGAATACGGTCTCTCGACTTACTATTATTTACTGTGTAATTCAGACATTACCTTCTCTTACAATTAATACCTCTGCTATGGAAAGGATATAATAAGAAAACATCTATTTCTCGAGAAAGCCAAACACGCTCCTGTTCAGGGATATTGGGGTGGGATGGAATATGCAACCCTCAGAGCCCATACTGTAGCGCTGAAGCCCTCCATCAATGTCCTAACGTTACAGAAGCTGAGTGAACCTACAAGCGTACTGGCTTACTTTCTTCATTTCACCACTCACAGTTTCAAGGTGGGCCTCCATACTTATCCACTGAAGAATCAACACTAAAGCCGTCTCCAGCATTTTTATTAATACACGGTCAAATTAATAAAACCCATTTCCTTAAAGTTTCTTTGTAAACAATCAATAGCTTAAGAGAAGTTAGAAGGCTACTTTTGAGAACCTAATCCTAGAAAGTGTTTGCTTCAAAGAAAACCCCTCCTCTCCCCTACCCAAATCCCACTCTCATCTCAATTTACAGTATAAAGAATTCAGAAGCCTGTTAGCTAGGTACCTCATCAAACCTTGCTCTGATTCTTTCATTTTTGTTGATAAAACCAAACAAATTCATAATATCATTCCTTAAAAAGCTGAAGGCTAAAGTTCCAAAAGCAGTGCTCGGAAAAATCAGCATCAATTCACCTGGCCAATGTTAGGCATCTACACCTAAAAAAACCCCATCTAGGGTCCTTTCACAGTCAGCTAATGAAATGAACAGGCATTTTCAAGTGATGCTCACTTCATCCTAATGTAGAGGTCTATGATTGTTCAGATTAAAAGTATGAAAACCACCTATGATTTTCTTTTAATGTACAGCACGCTTATTGCATAAACTACACAGTTTCATACTTCAATTCAGACACTGAAAATGGGAATACTAAATTGCCAAAATTTTATGAAGTTTTGTGTTTTACATGCAAGGGGGAGAAGAAAGGTAAGGGAAGCAGAAGTGCCACATGAATCTTTGGTAACAAAATGTACAAACTGATCTGTATTACTTGACAAATACGGCTTACTAATATACTGTTTCAGTGATACACTACATAAGGAAAACTCCATCACAGCCTGTAAAGCAAAAGTGTAGGTTTGAAAAAATCAGCTGTGTAGCCATTTCTTCTCATTTACGTGCTAGGAGAAGGGGACCTGCTAGGGGACCTCATCTTATGGCATGAGCAGTTCAAAGTTGTTTAAAGCAATCACAGAAAGCAAATCGATTCTCTACACACGCTCCAGTGCTGCAGAGCTAAGAACTAGCAGCAGGAAAAGGATGGAAAACAAACACGCACACACAAATGAACCGAATTTGCAACCTCCACACCCCTTCTCCCAGCAAACTCACTTTGCATCCCCGAGAGAAGGCGGCAGAAGGGGCGAAAAGAAGGTTAACCTCTGACTGTTTGCAATATTGCTTTTTGTTTGCGTTGCCAGGACAGGGTTCTCTTATCTCAATGTCAGACTGGACCTCTTCACTGAAGACATGCTGAAGGTCTGTTCCCAGTCTACCTGGTCCTGGCAGGCAAAGCGGTGCCAAATGTCAAAGTAGGTCAAAATTTCTCACAATGAGCCTTCTTGGCAGCATTTCTTTGATCCTGAAGGTGGTGTAAATACTTAGCAACAGAACGCATATAGGGTACAGCTACCGGTGACAAATAAAGGCGACATTACGTTACAAGTCTGTTCAGAGGTCTGAGCTCAAGCGAGAGGAAAGGGCATTTCTTCACAGACGCTTTAAGTACGGTGTATGGCTCTATGTGAGGCTGAACAGTCCCTGCTATCTGTGATATGCCAAATTTCAATAGATAAAATCCTTAAAGTCCATTTCTGTCCCATCTCAAACTGAAATTAAACAGCGTCCATTTCAGAGATGAGTTTTCAGAATATTACTAGTTCCACACTATGGTAATAAAATGAGTAATTTTAAAATCAATAGCTCATTACTTAAATAGGGCACACATTACTTTGACTGTGGGCTGTATAAGTCCAAGATTCATTGCATACAAAGTTAAATGCAAAATACATCCTATCAAGTGCAGAATATTTCTGCATGAAGTACAATCTTAAATAGAAAAACTTCAGACCAAAAAAAAAGTCAATCTAAAATCACTTTTGCTTTATCCAAGCACTAAATATTATAAAACATACTTGTTCATCAGTTCGTGTAGCTTCTCTAACACTTTAAGGCTCAAGAATTGTGCAGAGCTGTTAGAATTTACATAATTTTACAGACTTACCATGGAGAAAGGACATAAAGAGATTTACCCATGGTCAGACAGACACTTGAGATTTGAACTCAGCACTGTTACGTTCAACATAACAACCATCATTTGTGTAGACTTTTCAACACAGCAAGAATTTCTACTTTGCTAACAGCCTGTTAAGACAATACTTGAGGAAGGAAGTAGAATTGTGAAGTCCTTCATAAAGACCTTTATGAAGAAAATAAAGGTTGAAGCACAGGTTCCTGATGGAGGCAAAACCATGAAACCTAGCTTCCATTTCACAACTAGAATAACTACACCCTATCTTAAAGCATGACTTACTCCAAAAGTTAAAATACTAAATTACAGAGATGGAAACTATCAGGACCATAGAATAAGTTTAGGCAAGTTTGTATCGCATGTTATCATTGCTGATTTTAATCTGAAAAACAGCATATAGAGTACACCCCACTGGAAATGATCATCATTATCTGAAAAGAAAAATGGCTACTTGGTATATTGTCCATCTCTCCCTAAGGCAGAGTAAAACTGAATTTAAATAAGAATTATTTTCATGATTCTCTCCAGTCGTGCATCGTAAGGTTGAAATGTAATCTAGGTCTAACCTTTTCAGCTTTAACAAACTGGACAACAGCCTCCCAAGGCAGAAAAGTTATCTAACGTGAGATCACACATGAGATTCAAACAACCAGAGTTACAACCAAATGAGTAGCCTTCTCAAGCCCACAAACCCTTCAGTCAGATGGCTTGCTCTACCCTTGAGTGAGAAGTTATTCTCTCCAAGTTCACTTCTTTCAGTTGGCTAAGTAAGTCCAAATCTCTTAATCAGACCTTTTTTTTGTCCTCTCCTCAGTACTCTTGCAATTTCAATCTTTTTGAAAGATCTACTGAATTCACAGCTAGCTACATGTTAGAAGGATCAAATCACAGCCCAACAATAAAGGAAATGTCTTTTTTATACTTTGCCAGATGCAATAAAACAGTATCTAAACCAATTCCATAAATGTCTGAAAGCAGTCACATTAATTCCTTTCAGGCTAAGATAGTCAATTTATGGTGGTTACATTCAAGCCCATAGAAGGGCATTTTGGAAATCTATTCAAGAGGAGGTCTTTACTGCACGTTCCAACAGTCAATCCCTGTTAAAACCACATAAAGAATGTTTGTTTCTTTCCAAATACTTCCCTTTTTTGGGAATTTACCTGTCCTGATACCATATAAGATGGGAATGATGTCTACAGCAAATCTTATTGTAAGATATAACAGACTTAGAGTGAAAAAAAATTTTGATGTCATTGCTGGAAGGGGACAACCTTACTATTTATAGTCATCTACTGTAATGACTCCAGGAAAATTGGCTAATCCTAGTAATTAAGGCCTTCAAGATTCATGAAGCCTCTGTATGTGATTACTCAAGTTTCCAGGCATTGATCATCCAGCAATAGGTCTTACAGAAGAGCTTTCACAGCTCTTTGGTAACATGCAGAACAGCAATTACTTGTTCAAGAGGTATTAGCTACACCAGTGAGTGTGGTTCTTGCACAGCAAATAGGAAAATACACAGATGGGTCCCCACCTAACCCACTTACAGCCTAAACAGGAACAGCAAAATGTAGTCAACCGTATATTCAGACTCATAGTAACCTTTCTGTAACACGTTGCCGTCACATGCAGAGATTCCCTCACATGATAATGTCTTTCACTGCATTGCAATGCAATTTGTCTTAAGAATATGCTTGTTTGGTAAATATATGATATAGCTTTGAACAATAACAGGTTATTATGCTAACGAATAATTCACAACCCAGTGCTACTGCCTTTGATAGAATCTTTGCATAGTTTCTTATGATAACATCTTAAATAACCAATAACAACTTCCAGCTATTTTGGTGAAACATGTTTTACCATTTTTCAGAACGTGTGTTTATCTTCTACATTTTGCTTTTTTCAACTACTTATCCCCACCTTCTAGCAATGCTTTCTGTAAGCACAATACACTCTTAGAGGAGATATTCAGTAAAAATACAATTACATATTTTGCCCTGCCTCGTGTCAAAAACACATACACAGCACTTTCTCTGTACAACTGATCAATCCTGCCAATATCATTTCAGTCATATAAGACAAGTCTAAATGACTTTCCTTTAGATTGTCTCTTTTTCTGGAAGTTTATAGCAAGATGTGTTTGGGAGGAGGGCAGTAAGAAAATATTTTCAAATAGAATGTTGATAAGTACCTCAACATTATACTCAAGGAAGACACAACCTGTCATTAGAACAGAAATACTGGAGAACAGTTAACTTTAAGTTGATAAACTCCTTATTAGGTAGCTGAAGGTAGAAGTCCAAGGAGTATAATGATGGTACAATAATAATTAAAATATGACAGAGGAGGGATGAACAGAATCACCTAGAACAAAAAACGCAGGGTCATCCTTTCTGCTCTTCAATATCAGGCCAAGGGATTCTCACAATACGGTATCTAAGTAAAAAGATTGTTTCCTTTCTTTGCAGTGTTTGACTTTCCTCTTTCTTCTCCTTACCCCCCAAAACATCAAAATAATTTGTAGGAACTCACAGATGTAATTGTTTCTCATTTCTTCAGATTGGGTATTGGGGCACAGGACTACATTTTCTTCCATGGCCCTACTGTACATAAAGTGGAGTTGGGCTGAAGTTGAGCTGTTTCCCAAAACAGTGATTTCATTATCATGATCCAGAATTCTCACCAGTACAACATTTACTGTTAAAACTGAATTAGACAAATTAGATGAATTAGACATCACATTTGGAGGTAACAAAGCTGCCCATCCATAAAAACTAATACAGTTCTCAAAATATCCTTTAGTGTCTTCAAAATAGTTACACTGGAGAATAAACATTATTTCATCAGGCATTGACAATGACAGCGACTCCAAGTCATTTTGCTATTTCACCAGAAAACAATTACAAAATCAGGGCTGCGTATGGACCTGCAGCGTGGAATAAAATGCTTAGTACTACCTATGGATTCCAGCTTCACAGGTGCTCTCAAGGAAATTGCAGCATCCAGCAACAGTATCTTTACTAGCACTTCCAACAGTTGGGTGTGTGTCGATGCCTTACTGGCACAGCTGGCACTCAAGAAAAAAAAAAAAGAGAAGGAAAAAAAGACCCACACCACCACCCTTGCGCTGTTGTTCTCTCTGGCTTTATTTGTGGCAAGTAACTTCACATTGCAATAGAAAGGACATATTCTAATTTCTCCTCAGCCAAGTTTACATTTCCTCCATGGCTGAATGGCTAACTTGACATAGTCAGGTCTTCCTCAGCTGGCCACGCTCAGGCCAAGTAAAGGAATGGGAAAAGAAGAGAGGATGCTTCAGCAATACTCCTATATACTTCCTATATCCATATGTTTGTCTTTCAGATCTCCTGCATCAGTGCTGTTTCTAGAGTTCAGTAAACATCACATAGAGATCTATGATCATGAGAAAAGCAAGGCTGCATATTTTCCATTGATCATTTGTTGATGAGAGAGGTATATGCCAAACTGTAACATGCCATAAAAGACATTTAGAAATTCCCTAATTCCGATATTGCACAGGTCTATATTGCATTCTGAGGAAATGACAGACTACAGTAAAGCCTGACAGGGCATATAACTTCTTCCACTTAAAAAGGTGTTTCGTTCACACTTTTAAACGAGTAATTAAGCCATCTGTATTGGATTTTGAATACTTGATACCCTTGGTAAACCATGAGCAGTCCTTCACTAAGTTACCAAAAAATATAAAATATTAGTCATAAAGTGATTTGGTAAGAATTAGGAAATCAGAAAGATTGTGCTACTTTTTCCAGCCTTCTGATTGACAGAGTTGCCCAAAGGATTAACCATAATTATAAAGAAGCAACCTATGTTAAAGAAAGTAACAGTGTTCAATGAATTTATGCTATAAAACATTACAGTGAAATATAGGTTTTAAAAGAGAAACATTAAATTTTATGACACAAGTGCAAAGAAGTTACACGATTTCTTTATGTAGAACCAAGGAGAAACTTCTCTGGCTATGTACGTCTATCAGTCCACATTCTTTTATCCAGCCTTTAATTACACTTAATATCATATTCTTTGGTGTGTAGGAGAAGGGAGTAGGTAGTCTAAAGTAATACCCAATTCAACTGATTTGGCTGGTACTACTTTTGGTTTTTTTCCTCGTTTTCACCTTAAGTTGCTGAAACTGTAACCACTAAAGTAACATATTGATATAGCAAAACAGGAAGTCAAACAACTTCCCGGAAATATAAATCATCCAGTAAAATCCTGATTTTATATTATACACAAACCTCAGAATAGGGTATGAAGGGAAAAAAAGTCAGTGGTAGGGTCATGATCCTATATATATATACACACACATACACACACACACTATATATATATGGGATACGTATGTACCCATATATATGGATATATGGATAGCCATATATGAATACATATACACACACTATATATACACACACAATACAATGAGTATATATAGTCTTTTTAAAGAGAAATGTTATTATTCTCTTGCATCTGCACTGCTAGGGAGAAAACAAAAAAGCATGGTGGGGTGAGGAGAGTGGTAAAGAGAGATTAAAAAAAGCAAAGCTTCATTCCTCTATCTTAATTAATTTCATTCATATTTTAAAAATAAATAGTCAATTCAAGTGCCACACATGACAAAGTAAAAACTAAACATGAAACATTCAGGCAGGCGTCCTTCTAGTATAGAACATGAGGGTTTTTATAAGGCACAGTCCTTCAAACCATTTCATACAGATGTTCCATCAATCACATTAGTATTTTGGGCTCCAGCACACTCCACTTATACCTGATAATTAAACTGAAAATTGCTACTAAGTATCAAGCATTCGAGCAATCTAAGCCTGCACTATGAAAATATTAATATTCATTGCTCGTACTACGAGCCTTGAACAAACACATACATATGTTTAGGCAACTAGAATAGTTATCCACCTTACTTTTTAGGTTTGTATTTTTCTACCCCAAACCAGCTGCAGTTCCAGCCCCTGCTATTGCCACCAAACCACACAGAAACAGGAATTTTCTCCCTAAGCATCTTAACATATAAAGTATTCACACAAAAGGAATAATAATAATAGCTATTAATAACAACACTGCTTTTCTATATAGGTTTTTTAAATCAATAATTCTCTAAACGTTTTTGCTAAAGGTGGTCAGTATTATCACAGACAGCCACAGTAACACGGAAAAGAACTTGTTCAAGGTTAGCAAATAGGATAAATAACAAAGGTAGAACCAGGGAAGTAAACTCAAATCTAAGATAATGGTAGGAGTGTACAAAAATATAGCTATATATAATAATAAAGGTTTTCTTCAGCTGGTGCAGCATCTGAACTAGTTCATACAGCTTTCTAATCCATCTCTATGCTTATCTCAGAGTTGGCATACATCAGACAGGACTTTGAATTGTTTCCGTCCCTTTTTAGAGAGCGCCACTGGAACATATGCACAACCATGCTGGGTGGACACGTGCCAGTTCTGGGAGCCCAACATCCTGCCTCTGCCAAAGGCCAAAAGCCGAGAAGGGTGGAAGAGGTGGACAAGCCCATTTGGTGCTTCCCCAGAGCGCTCCACCAGCCCCCGACCAAGCTGCGCTACTTGCTCCTTGTCTTACTGAAAACCATGGTATGCTGCAGTCCCTTCTTGTACAGTTTTGTCACCGTGCTTTGACACGTGCCCATTCCATGGTAATACAGGGGATTATATCTGCCTTCCTCAGGATCTCCTGAGTTGTGTTTCTATAATACACTTTAGTCACAGTTTTAGTAAAAAAAAAAAAAAAAAAAAAGTGTTTTAGTAACACTTTTAAAATGTGTTACAAGCCCTTAAAGGTAGCAGTTTGGCATCGCGGGTTTTTATAACGATTATTAAACTCACTATACATTGCAGCATCGTAACGTGATTTGCTCACTCAGCCATTCAGAGTCTAAACATACTAAAGGCTAAACAGAAACCAATTATGAAATGGGGGAAGAGACTGGTGATTTCAGGAGTGGGGATAACCATGAGTTTCAAACTAGTTTTAAGGGATCCCTCAGGGTTTCCATCACACCCTGTTTGCTATGATGAGCAGGAGGAACCATTGTCCTCCTGTCCTGCATTCCTTGGAAACTAAATACAGCTCTAACCACAAGAAGTAACCCTGACTGTTCATTTCAGCTTTACAGATGTAAGTATTTCACGTAAAATTCTACGTTGTACAGAAGTGTATAGTGCTTTAATCATCAGTGTTAAAATTCCTGTAAAATTTTATGACACTTTAGTATAAGGCATGTTACAAGTAAATTTCAAGGTCTGTCTCAAAACAAATGAGGTATTAACAAAGATATAGAGGAAAGGTTTTCTGAAAGCATTTTCCCACTTTTTTCTTCTCCCAGAGCTTTAAAAACACAGTATAGAGTGAGAAACTTAGATTTTCTAGGATTTTACTGAAAAGAAATTGAGGTGGCTTCAACTCGAGTTTAATTTGCACATATCCCTTCAAAAATCCTCACTAATCACCATATTGTTTTACAATCTCATTAACGTCAGAAAGGAGGTGGCATCTCTACCTTTTTTCTGAAATATATTCTCCCCTCTCTCCATTTCTCTTACTACACTAAGCCCTTGGTTATTTTAAGCCTCGTCCAAATTTTGTTTACTTATCTGCAAAGCAGCTTGAGAAGTGTCCATCCTAACAGCTTTCCTGTCTAACTGTACCATAATTTTCAGCAAGATTTCAGGAATTTTGTCAAAGCATGGCCAGTTTAGCCCACGACTTTGATAGCAGTGAAAAAATCACTGACTTTACAGATACCAGCTGATGAAGAGGGAGAACTCCGCTTTATTTAAATTGGCAGTTACTTTTCTTAATTAAGTGAATGTTGAACTGGAATCTCTCCTTATTGCCCCCTTTCCTTTAACATTCAGCTGTAGCTCGCTGGTTGCATTGACACGTAATTTCTGAAAATATAAAGCTTTTCTTTTGTAAGTACTGGAGACAGGGTAAAAAATTTTGGTTTATCATTTCAACTCAATTGAGTGACTAACTTACGATGCATAGGGTTTAATTTTAAGTGTATTTCAGAATTTATGGTATTTGAAGTGTTTACAGTAAAGGTATAAACCACCTCTGGTATAGCTACAACTGCTCTACAAATCTGACAGTGCTACACTATCAGTCTTCAGAAATGCCAGTTTAAAGGGTCACGCAATCTACTCAGTATCAGCCCTAGTTTTCAATTGTAGCATTAAACTCTTAATTCTGAAACCTGTTACCTGTGCCCAATGTGCTTTTTTAAATTTAAAATTGAGAAATTAGAAGACACATGGGTAACAGTCTTTTTTCTAAATATGCAGTTACCACTATTTCCTAGTGCACGTATTTAACTTAGCATTCACTATTCTTCTGTTCAGAATTCTGCCATGAAATCAGTTTTAGTGAAATGCTTATCTATTAAAGCAAATCTTTTGTTGATATATTTTAGTTTAAATTTAGCCTTCGTTAGGCATTATTTCTCCAGAATATGGGATGAAATTTTACGTCAGAGAGAGCAGGCACCCCCAGCAATATCAACAGCTATTCAATTGGTATATCTGCCAATCATTCAAACCTAGCATCCCCACCTGCACGCCACAACCTCTGAGGACAGAGCTAGCATCTGTCTCTTGGCTCAGCTAAAGAGTAATAGTTTCAAAAGACTTGGATAAAGCATCACTCTATCCACCAGGTTCTTGGCATTCATGAGCAATACAAGGTATGGGTTTAAGTCGAAGCAGTCTAACACACATGGGACTCAAGCCCAGAACTTCTTTATTCCAGGTGAACACGCTGACACCGGCTATTGCTCGCTCTTTAGCAGGTCCTTCTTTGTACGGTTTGACCCCATCCAATTGAAAAAGAAATACAACTCCAGCACATCTATTTGTCCCAAGACAAAACAAGACATCCTCCTCCCAACAACCTTATGTTGTGCACAATGGAAGTGACCAGCTTTACTTAGAGCACAAAAGTCAACCCCGTTCTGACTTCTCGATAGTTTCTTCTAAGAGGAAAAAAAGACATATGTTGCCTGCCAGTCACCCTTAGAATTTGCCTTGTAGATCAAATTCTGCAAATGCTATAAATATTTGTGAAAATCTGGCTGGAAAGAGCAAAAAAAAAAAAGTGGTTTAAATCATTGCTCCCACTGGAGGAAAGCCCACAGTGCGAGCTCAACAGTTATTTGTTCCTTTTGGCCTGCCAAAACTTAAAAATGCATCACTTACAATCAGAGGCACCATATGTCGGCTTTTGCTCATCTAGTGATTAGGTGAGAGGAAGGCAGCCAAAGGTGTAGTGGGGCAGGGAATTAAAGGTCACATAGAGGAAGCTAAGTCATCGCAGTGGAGGCTAGGAGACAGGAATGTAAAACACTAATTGTTAGAAACTTAATCATTCTCCTTTCCCCCAAAAAACAAACATTTTAATCTCCTGTTTTCCTCCACTCTATCCTTGCATCTAATTATGTGGCTCCTGTTTCTAACTAACCTGGTATCACACCCTCACAATCTTTTCTTGCTGTCCTCACCTTCTGTCATTTCCACTCCTTTTTCCTATTTTTTTTTTCTTTTCTCTGTTCTAATTTAGAAAACTTTATTCCTCCCCATGCACAGGACACAAGCAGCTGCTTTCAGTTCTGATATTTAAATCCATCCTGTCCTCCAGCAGCCGGTTGGAGGAGTTACAGAGAAAATACTATTGAGCTTGAGAGTATCAGTTGCTGTGCAGGAAATGGTGCACCCACCAGATCATGGCCCTGGCGCTCAGGACCTTCTGTACCCGTAGTTACACAGCTAGGTTTTCATTAGCACTAGAGGTGGATTGTCCTGGTTTCAGCTGGGATAGAGTTAATTTTCTTCCTAGTAGCTGGTATAGTGCTGTGTTTTGGATTTAGGATGAGAAGAACATTGATAACGCACTGATGTTTTAGTTGTTGCTCAGCAGTGCTTACACTGGTCAAGGACTTTTCAGCTTCCCATGCCCTGCCGGGTGCACAAGAAGCTTGGAGGGGGCACAGCCAAGATAGTTGATCCAAACTGGCCCAAGAGCTATTCCATACCATAGGACATCATGCTCAGTATAGAAACTGGGGGAGTTGGCCGGGGAGCAGCGATCGCTGCTCAGGGACTGGTTGGGCATCGGTCAGCGGGTGGTGAGCGGTTGCATTGCTTGAGTTTTTTTCTTGGGTTTTGTCCCCCCCCCACCTCCTTGTTGTTTTCCTTTTCATTACAATTTATTACTATTACTATTTTATTTTAATTATTAAACTGTTCTTATCTCAACCTATGTGTTTTCTTACTTTTGCTCTTCTGATTCTCTCCCCCATCCCACCGGGAGGGGAGGGTGAGCGAGCAGCTGCGTGGTGCTCGGTTGCTGACTGAAGCTAAACCACGACAGTCCTTTTTGGCGCCCAACGTGCAGCCCGAAGGGTTTGAGATAATAACAGATTAACCAGAGTGTATTAAGGAATTTAGATCTGTTAACAGTTGTGGATCACGATATTGATTCATCTGTTCTCGATAGTAGTTTATCTGATCTGCACCATGCTCATTTTTTTGCTGTACATGTTAAAGATCGGTGTTGGTTTTTGCAGTTTGCTGTGCTCTGCAGTGATTAGTGATGTTTTGCCTGGGAGGTTTGTTATTAAAACACTGTCCTTGAGCTTAATCTAGTATTTGGGCTTTGTACTGAAGCCATTACTGTACTTTGGGTACCACCTCCGGGAGGCAATCAGCAATCATACTTCTTCCTCTTGAGAGGTTTTGTATGGAGGAAATACAGAATGGCACCTTCGCTACCTTCTTCTATGATATTTCCTCCTGCATTACAATAACCTTTCAGTATCTTGAACATCCTTGGGTAGTTGAGATACTTCTATTGGTATTTCTTGGGAATATTGTTTCAGTTTTGTCTAAGGTTAATAAGCAATTTAAGAATATCATCCAGAATCTGCCCCAAGGCTGGATAGTTATGAGTGGCAGGGTTTGTGGGATAGCATGGGCAAATACCTAGGATGGTGGGCACCTCCACTGTTTTGGAACTTCACCCCTGAACAAGTGCAGAATCCTGAAAAATTAGTAAAGTATTTGGAAAAAGTATGCTGTCACCCTGGCAATTCCAGAGAGACACAAATCACTGCAATGTGCTGGGGCCTGGCCCATGCCTACCGAGCCCTGTTCAACACTCTTCAGTACCTTCAAGGGGAAGAGAAGGTCTCTGGATCTGACGACAAAACAACAGGCACCGCAGCTATTCCAGAGAGGAGGAGGAAGAGGAAGAATGTGTAAACAAGACGGAAACCACCTGATTCCTATCCCTGAGTGAGCTGCGAGATATGCGAAAAGATTTCAGCCGTTGTCCAGGCGAGAACATTGTCACCTGGCTGCTCCGATGCTGGGATAACAGGGCCAGTAGCCTGGAATGAGAGGGTAAGGAAGCCAAACAGCTGGGATCCCTTTCTAGGGAAGGGGGCATTGACAAAGCGATTGGAAAAGGGGCACCAGCCCTCAGCCTCTGGACGTGGCTACTGTCAGATATGAAGGAAAGATATCCCTTCAAGGAAGATGTTATATATCACCTAGGCAAATGGACCACCATGGAGAGAGGTATCCAGTACCTGAGGGAATTAGCCATGCTGGAGGTGATTTATGGTGACCTGGACAACAAGCAGTTATCCAAAGATCCAGATGAAGTCCGGTGCACACGATCCATGTGGCAGAAGTTGGTACAGAGTGCACCAGCATCGTACGCCAACTCATTGGCAATACTGACCTGGAAAGATGAAGAGGGACCAATGGTGGATGAAGCAGCTAGCCAGCTCCAGGAATACTAAGGAAGTATCTCTTACTCCCTCATCTCGGCTATGGAGAAACTGTCCCTGGAGCTCCAACGATTCAAAGATGATACGCCCTAGTCCCCACCTGTACAGACCAGTGTCTCAGCTATTAGGAGTCAACATTATTCTGCTCAAGAGAGAGGGTATAGACAGTACACACCACGGGGCACCCTGTGGTTTTACCTGTGTGACCACAGAGAGGATATGAGGAAGTGGGATGGAAAATCTATCTTGACCCTAGAGGCATGGGTATGTGAGTTGCAAGGAAAAACAATCACAAATGGCGGTTTTTCCAGGAAAATTGCTGCTCCAGTTTCCAGTGGACAGTTCCCCAGACAGAGTAGAAGGGCTGATCTTACTCCTGATTCTAATGAAGGAACTCCTGACTCATTTTTACAAGAAGTGGGTAACGAATACTATGACCAGGACTAGAGGGGCCCTGCCTCCAGCCAGGTCGAGGAAAGGGACAACCAGGTTTACTGGAGTGTGTGGATTCGATGGCCTGGCACATCAGACCCCACAGGAGTATAAGGCTCTAGTAGACACCGGTGCACAGTGTACCCTAATGCCATCAAGCGATACAGGGGCAGAACCCATCTGTATTTCTGGAGTGACAGGGGGATCCCAACAGCTGACTGCATTGGAGGCCGAAGTGAGCCTAAGCGGGAATGAGCAGCAAAAGCACCCCATTGTGACGGGCCCAGAGGCTCCGTGCATCCTTGGCATAGACTGCCTCAGGAGAGGGTATTTCAAGGACATGAAAGGGTACCGGTGGGCTTTTGGTATAGCTGCCTTGGAGACGGAGGAAAATAAACAGCTGTCCACCTTGCCTGGTCTCTCAGAGCACCCTTCTGTTGTGGGGTTGCTGAGGGTTGAAGAACAGGTGCCAATGGCCACAACAACAGTGTACCGGTAGCAATATTGCACCAACCGAGACTCCCTGATTCCCATCCGTAAGCTGATTTGTCGACTGGAGAGCCAAGGAGTGATCAGTAAGACTCATTCACCTTTTAACAGTCCCATATGGCCAGTGCAAAAGTCTAACGGAGAGTGGAGACTAAAAGTAGACTGTCGTGGCCTGAATGAAGTCATGCCGCTGCTGAGTACCGCCATGCCAGACATGCTAGAACTTCAATACGAACTGGAGTCAAAGGCAGCCAAATGGTATGCCACAACTGATATCACTAATGCGTTCTTCTCAATCCCTCTGGCAGCAGAGTGCAGGCCACAGTTTGCTTTCACTTGGAGGGGCGTTCAGTACACCTGGAATCAACTGCCCCAGGGGTGGAAACACAGCCCTACCATTTGCCATGGACTGATCCAGACGGCACTGGAACAGGGTGAGGCTCCAGAACATCATTGTGTGGGGCAACACAGCAGAAGAAGTTTTTGAGAAAGGGAAGAAAATAGTCCAAATCCTCCTGAAAGCCGGTTTTGCCATAAACCAAAGTAAGGTCAAGGGACCTGCACAGGAGATCCAGTTTTTAGGAATAAAATGGCAAGATGGATGTCGTCAGATCCCAATGGATGTGATCAACAAAATAACAGCTGTGTCCCCACCACCTAGTAAAAAGGAAACACAAGCTTTCTTAGGCATTGTGGATTTTTGGAGAATGCATATTCCAAATTACAGTCTGATCGTAAGCCCTCTCTATCAAGTGACCTGGAAGAAGAACGATTTCAAGTGGGGCCCTAAGCAATGACAAGCCTTTGAACAAATTAAACAGAAGATAGTTCCTGCACTAGCCCTTGGGCCAGCCCAGGCAGGGCAAGATGTAAAAAATGTGCTCTATACTGCAGCTGGGGAGAATGGCCCTACCTGGAGCCTCTGGCAGAAAGCACCAGGGGAGACTCGAGGCTGACCCTTAGGGTTTTGAAGTCGGGGATACAAAGGATCGGAGGCCCGCTATGCTCCAACTGGAAAAGAGATATTAGCAGCATATAAAGGGGTTCAAGCTGCTTCAGAAGTGGTTGGTACTGAAGCTCAGCTCCTCCTGGTACCCCAACTGCAGGTGCTGGGCTGGATGTTCAAAGGGAGGGTTCCCTCTACACATCGTGCAACTGATGCTACATGGAGTAAGTGGGTCACAATGATTACACAATGGGCTCAAATAGGAAACCCCAGTTGCCCAGGAATCTTGGAAGTGATCATGGACTGGCCAGAAGGCAAAGATTTTGGAATATCACCAGAGGAGGAGGAGACACATGCTGAGGAGGCCCCACTGTACAATAAACTACCAGAAAATGAGAAGCAATATGCCCTGTTCACTGATGGGTCCTGTTGTATTGTAGGAAAACAACGGAGATGGAAAGCTGCTGTATGGAGTCCTATACGACAAGTTGTAGAAACTGCTGAAGGAGAAGGTGAATTGAGTCAATTTGCAGAAGTAAAGGCCATCCAGCTGGCTTTAGAAACTGCTGAACGAGAAAAGTGGCCAGTATCTCTGTACTGGCTCATGGATGGTGGCAAATGCCCTGTGGGGGTGGTTGCAGCAATGGAAGCAGAGCAACTGGCAGCGCAGAGGCAAACCCATCTGGGCTGCCGCATTGTGGCAAGATATTGCTGCCCAGATAGAAAACCTGGTTGTAAAAGTATGTCACACAGATGCTCACATACCCAAGAGTCGGGCCAGTGAAGAACATCAAAACAACCAGCAGGTGGATCAGGCTGTTCAGATGGAAGTGGCTCAGGTGGATCTGGACTGGCAAGATAAGGGTGAATTATTTATAGCTCGGGGGGCCCATGACACCTCAGGCCATCAAGGAAGAGATGCAACATATAGATGGGCTCGTGACCAAGGGCTGGACTTGACCATGGACACTATTGCACAGGTTATCCATGACTGTGAAACATGCGCTGCAAGTAAACAAGCCAAGCGGTTAAAGCCTCTGTGGTATGGAGGGAGATGGATGAAATATAAACACGGGGAGGCCTGGCAGACTGATTATATCACACTCCCACAAACCCGCCAAGGCAAGCGCCATGTGCTTACCATGGTGGAAGCCACCACCAGATGGCTGGAAACGTATCCTGTGCCCCATGCCACTGCCCGGAACACTATCCTGGGCCTTGAAAAGTAAGTCCTATGGTGACATGGCACCCCAGAAGGAATTGAGTCAGACAATGGGACTCATTTCCGAAACAACCTCATAGACATCTGGGCCAAAGAGCATGGCACTGAGTGGGTGTATCACATCCCCTATCATGCACCAGCCTCCAAGGGGATTTGATTTTGGGTGAGAATAGCCAATGAACTGAATGCTATGATGTTAATTGCTATATAATACTGTACGTCATCACTTCTATGGTTGCTACATGCCATATCAACGGTATTACAGTAAGAATCACCCAGATTAATGGAGAATGAACTTTGATGAAACTGAGCAAAGTGCAGCAGTGATGGAACCAGAAGTGGCTTCAGCATGCAACAATCCAACACCACACACCATCTCTCCTGCCCCGAAGGACTGTTACGACAGATGGAGCCCAAAGTCATGGACTAAATGAACTCAACGGACATTTTAGAGGGATGACCCATAGACTAAGGGAACAATATCTGTGTGTATATATCAAAAGACAGGGAAAGTGGTGGTGATTAATTGGAATGTATTGGAAAGTGTGGGACCTGGGCATGATGTATATGGTATAGAATAAGGGGTGGATACTGTCCTGGTTTCAGCTGGGATAGAGTTAATTTTATTTCCAGGAGCTGGTATAGTGCTGTGTTTTGGATTTAGGATGAGAAGAACATTGATAACGCACTGATGTTTTAGTTGTTGCTCAGCAGTGCTTACACTGGTCAAGGACTTTTCAGCTTCCCATGCTCTGCCAGGTGCACAAGAAGCTGGGAGGGGCCACAGCCAAACTGGCCCAAGGGCTATTCCATACCATAGGACGTCATGCTCAGTATAGAACCTAGGGGAGTTGGCCAGGGGGCAGCGATCGCTGCTCGGGGACTGGCTGGGCATCAGTCGGCGGGTGGTGAGCGGTTGCATTGCTCGTTTTTTTTCTTGGGTTTTGTTCCCCCCTCCCCCCCTTGTTGTTTTCCTCTTCATTACAATTTTATTATTATTATTATTATTATTATTATTATTATTATTATTATTATTATTATTATTTTCAATTACTAAACTGTTCTTATCTCAACCTATAAGCTTTCTTACTTTTGCTCTTCAGATTCTCTCCCCCATCCCACCGCATGGGGGAAGGTGAGTGAGAGGCTGTGTGGTGCTTGGTTGCCAACTAGGGCTAAACCATGACATTAAAGTTTTCCAGAAAGAGAGTTTTAATTTTAAATTTGGGAAGGGCTATATATTTTTTTTCAACTTTGGTCTTGGAAACTGTTGGTCTTTCTTTGCTAACACTTTATCGCTAAAATATTAGGCAAACATCTAGCCCAGAAAAAGTCTGACAAATTTTAATTGTTAGTTACAAAACCGTTAGTTGCTAAAAGCAGGATCTTACTGAAGTACTTTAAACGAACTTCACTATTAAGGCAGCAAACAACTTAAAAATGCACTTACAAATTCATGGAAACTCTTCACCACTCACCGTATAGTTTTGCATCTTCCTGTAATTGTATTAGACTTAATGTTGCATCTTCATGCAATTAGACTAGAGATTTCAATGAAGAGATACTACAGTTCAGATACATATACACACACGCGCACCCTTTTTACCTCCTATTTTAGCAATTACTTTAAATATTTTCTGTAGTCACCAACATAAAAAGCTCAGTCATGGCAGCACACAACGGCAGGGGAGGCAAAGTGCAAAGTTGTTTATTAGCAAGTAAGATCATTTTCATTAGAAATTAAATAACTGTAAATGAAAAACTACACATTTTACATCTCCACCTGTTCCACAAAATCTATAATGCCTTAATTATTGCTTAAACATATATATAATTTTCCAAACTGTATTAAAACGTATTCTTCAAGTTAATAGGGCACAAGGTATTAAAAATGAGCTACACTCATCTTTCTGCCTCACACATTAAGAGCAGTTCAGTGCTATCAGACTATTAGACTCACAGAAAATAAATTAATTCAGAACAGGCATCAGGCAAGCCCAAGAAAATCTCTCTAGAAATAAAGTAACAATACATGCACACAAAATATTTTACAAAATATTTTGTTTTCTGTAATTTGGTTGGTGCTGATTGTTCTCTATGCCTATAAGAACCGAGAGTATCACATATGCAGAGATCTTAAATCATTAAAATCTCAACGAGCATTCAGATGTAACCACATCACTATATCACGTGGTTATATCTATATATCTATTTTGTATACATCACATTATATACACATTACAACTATGAGCATACTCAGATATTTTTGCTACTATCTCCCGGACAAAAACTGAGCTACATATATATGTAAAAAAGTTAAAATACTACTGTTTTTACTTCTTTCCACCAGAGAAAAGGAAACCAAGAATTATGTTTAAAACCTATGCCTGCAGCTAGGAAGAACTGTAAAATCACTTTCAACTTCTTATCAACGTATCAATCCCAGAATAAAGGAACAGAAATAATGAATTTATTTTTAAGAATGAACAGCACCCATTTTAATATCCTTAGTCCAGTTCCTGCAAGAGATAACTGAACAGTAAAGACTTCACAGAAAACATTAGTACAGTGGAACTGGTGCCATCCAACAGCAAAACAAAAGAAGTGAGTTATGTCAATGCAGAAAGACCTATTCTCCATGGAACGATACTGCTCTCGGCATCTCCCTCACTGTTCTGCAGGTCTAGGAAGAACCAATGTGAAAACACGGCAAGCAGGATATAAAAAATAACAACGGCTCTTATACATTCCTTCCCTTTTTGTAAAGAACCATTTGCCAGGATTTCACAGATTGCTGCTGATGGCTGCGCACAAGCAAGCAGCACTCAGCAAGTACGCACGCTGGCTTCGCCGCAACGTGGAAACGGGACCACTGCTAAGCCAGAGCCAGGACAAGGTCCCTGAGCTCCCTGTTACATACCTCATGCCTTGCAATGACCAGAATTCTTCAAAAGGTTTCCATCCATTTTAAATATATATTTAAAACAATGAATAATTGCATTTTTCCAGAAGGAAGACAATACATTTACATAAAATATCCACATGAAACCAGATATCAAACTAGATGAAAGTAGTTCTACATCAAATTGAGAGCTTCCACTAAAAAAAGTGTAAATACTGTGTAACACACCTAATACTATTAGCTTAAACCATTAAGACAGCACCATTTACATCAGAACTTTGGGACAAAGATTGAGGTATTCAACAGGTAGATTCTGCAGGTTAAACAATAAATAAAGAAATAAAAAGCACTACCCAGCATGCTGAATTACAGGGGTAGACAGATTCAGCTGTGCCAAAGAGTCTCTCTGAGCTGGCTAGGATTAAAGCTTACACTGCTCTATCTGATGGTGCAGATGCCATCAACAGGGCCATCTTTTTTGACATCTTTTTTGCATGTAGGTTGGCAACAGGAGATACTTCTGTCAGCTTCTACGCTCAGGAGACATGGATGCTGCCCCCTGCCTCCAAGAAGGGACATTAGGGTTAATGAATTAAGCTTTTAATTAAGCTTTCTTACCCACACCTCCCAGACTACACAATCCAATTTTCCTCTTTTTCTTCATCCAGAAAAATAGAACTAAAACCAGAAGGCAAATCAATTTGGTCCTGTCGTTAACTTTGTGGCAACAAGCCTTTGAAAAAGGTCATTTATTATTACATCCTCTCCTGTGAGCTTCCTAATACTGCTGTAGCCGTAAGATTGCAAGAAAAGGCACCAAGAAAACTTAGCACTAGTTAAACTGGTTAGGAAAAAAAAGATGTGAAAGTCAATTGTACGGTGAAGAAAGGGAAGACACAGAAGAGGCAGGAAACCTTACATTTATATCACATATTTCATAATTGCATTGAAGCTGGCACTCACTTATGCTACTGACTTTTGCTATTTCACTGTTCTGTTGGGGGTGGGAGGGAGCTGATGCAATTAATGCAGTAGTAAAAGTTTCCACTGTTGTGTCCTAAAGCTTCCAAATCCATGAAGGCAACTGGATCATGTTTTCCACCAAATCAAGTTTATATTCTTTACATAGTACCCAAATTGCTCGTATTATTTATGTCTCCAGAGTATGAAAACTAAGATACCACTTTCTCATCAGTCACATCACATTTAAAAAGCTGCTAACATTTTACATTTGAAATTAAACAACTAATTAATTTCACATATTTTAATTTGATAACTTAATTTTTTCTTCTCTCTGATTTTCCTGACTGAACAATTCACTGTCCTATCTTGGGAGAATTAATAAATTCCCTCACTTCAGTTAAAAAGCAGATAAAAATTTCTAAATGTTTACCTTATTTTTAATTTTTTTAAAAATAAAGATTTTTTTAAAAATTCCAACACCCTTTCTATGCCTTAGCAATAATTTCTATTAGTAAACTGGAATTTGACCTTGACGAAAGAGAACTCCATGAAATAACTGATTTAAGACCTACAAATAATTTTGTTTGAATTAAAGGTAGTCCTGAACTTTAACCAGAGTTCTAAAGAATATTTATAATACTTTGGAAGCTTTTGCTTTGCTGGTCACAATATTGCCCATCCAGCCTAGACAAGACAGATTAAGGTCCTAGTCCCTTTCCAGTCCTAGAGGAAGAGATGTCCCAGCCTAGACAATGTCCCATGGTTATCTTGACCACTGCTGCCCGCAAATACAGGGAAGACACAAAACTCCAGAGACGTGTCAAAGCAGTCTTACATTACCTCCTTGCAACTTTGTTGGTATATCTGCTCTTTAGGACAAGGGGTAATGCTTTCAGACTACAAGAGGGTAGATTCAGACAGACAGAAGGAAGAAATGTTTTACGATGAGGGTGGTGAAACACTGGCACAGGTTGCCCAGAGAGGTGGTAGATGCCCCACCTCTGGAAACATTCCAGGTCAGGTTGGACGGGCTCTGAGCAACCTGATCTCGTTGAAGATGTCCCTGCTCATGGCAGGGGGGTTGGACTAGGTGACCTCTAAAGGTCCCTTCCAACCCAAACTATTCTATGGTTCTATTCTATGATTTTTCCATGCCTGCTTTCTGCTCCTCTGTGGCTGTAAGGCGTATCAAGCAAGTACAGCCTCAGGCCATGGCATTTCCTGGCGTCTGACACCGTGGCTGCTTCCTGCTTGCTCCATCTGGGGAGGCAGAAGAAGACTTTGCCCGTCCCACCTGCCACCTCAGCCTCCAGAGCTGCAGCCTGAGACAAATGTCCAGGGACATGTATTTACTCCTGCTTGTCCACTAAGAGCTCCTGCTAGTGTTAGAAAATTTACCCTCTCTCACATGTATGCCATTGCAACAAAGCCTATCCTTCCCTTCAACATTTGTCCATCTGCATCAGATTAAAGGAAAAGGATCGAAAGTAATTAGTTCTTAAAAGGTTTTATTAAAATAGTAAAGGAATGTCAGCAGTAGCAGCGCATGACAGCTGCAAGAAACAACATCATTTTTGCATAACAGAATTAATGTATCCTGTCAGCATTTAAAGCAGATAATACATTAGACCTGGTAGTTTCAAATATTATATTTGTATGATATTTAATGACTATTTGTACTAGTAAGCAAGTCTCACTGCCTTTCTACGTATTAGTAAGCATACTACCCTTTTTCCTGAAGTATTGATGTTGGATAACTGATCTCTTATGCAAAGCTGAAATAGGATTTAATGAACCTCCATTACTCAAGCTGCACATTTTCCTAAAGATGAAAAATGCCATGTACAATGTATTTTCCTGCATGTGAATAAGCCCATTAATATAGATTTCTGAACAGAGTGTTTCTACTCAGCAATTTTTGCCCTTTGGGAGGGGGAAGGAAAAAGAGAGGGGAGCAGACACTTCCCCTCACTCCCCCACATCATCTCCATAAAGGAACTGGATCGGCTTTGTTAATGCTTTGGTTTCAAAGCTCTTCTTAGAACATAGGCACAATTGCCTTCTGATAAATGTTTATTAAAACTTAGCTGCAAGCAGTTAAATCTGTTTTACTATATTCTTCCCTTTCTTTGAGAGGAAACGATAACAGGGAAAGCAATCAAAGCAGTACAAATTTGGAAATATCGAGAATTGCTGTTGGTTTGACATCTTGTTTGCCTCTTTTAACAATTCCCTTCCCTGAAGAAGCCCATGCTAGGAATTAAATCTGTACATACTAACAAGACATACTAATCTCCAGTCAGATTCTTAAATGCAAATTGTTTTTATTTACCAGCAATACGTAAGCACCAGTACAATTACCATTTAGATGTACAAAAAGCTGATCTGCAGCTTCAGTCAAGTATCTGAAACGCAACTTGGTGTGCTATTGCAGTTTTAGGACAGCAAGTCCTCGAACTCTGTTTTGTTTAGGAAAAAAGTATCACAACAGCATTTCGCTATATGTCATGTTTTCAAAGGTTGAAAAAGGAAGTTTACCTTTTATCATGGTATATGCTCTCTGTAAATACATCATTACAGTAAGTTATTATATGCACCTCAGAGAAACAAGTTTTTTCCTTTCCAGCAACTAACTAAGTTCGGAAACTTGGACACTAAAACCTTTTTTTTTTTTTTAGTTTTCCTAGTATTATTTTACAAAAGGTCTAAAATTACTGTACTCTGCTTAAAAGTGTGTTAGGCAAGTCTATCTTTCCACTGTATTTCTTGGAATTTCCCATTAATTCTACCCTTTCCTACCTTTCCTTCTCAATTTCCACTTGTACTGCTGGACTGCCATTATTACTCTTCAAAATGGGTCCACTGGGTTTCAGATTCTCTGTGGAAATTATCCTTGAGTTTTCTTCAACACTTTGCTTTACTCAGAAGCTACCAGGAGAACTCTACTGCTTTCCCTCTTACTGCTCAGACAGGTAACAGATAGCGATGCTAGCATCAGGAACAATTGCAGACATACTTCATACCTAATTTCTCCGTAACAAGGCTGTACAAAAACTATCATTTTATCTGATAAACTCTCCTGCTGAGCTGGAGTCCTGAATCAGGTAATGTAAATTTTTTGAGAGCTTTGTTGTTGCACTGCATAAGCCCAATATCTTAAGAGGAAAAGAAAAAAACAATCCAAAAATAAACCAACAACCTCCCCCCTTTGCCACCAAAAATCTCTCACACTTTCCATGACTTCCCAAAAGCAGAGAGTATAACTCATTCATCCCCAACAGCTCACTGGTTAAAAGACATACTTGAGCACCACGGCAATGAGGTTCAAGCCCTTGGTCTGAACATGGCTTTTGGTCTCCTGCTTTCAAAATAACCTCTCTAAATAATAGAGTACTGCCTATTTCAGAAAGGCAAGGGGCATTGTTCTCTCCCAAGAATAGACCTGAATTTTCTTGGGAAAAGAACAACAAAAAATCCAAATGCTTTAGAATCAATAGCTCCCCCACCTCCAAAAAAAACAACAAAAAAAAAACCCCAAAACTCCCCGTTTTGATAGAAGTGACATTTTCAAATGAAAAAATCTTTTGTTAGAAAGTAGGAGTAGGTTTCCAAGTGGGACTATTTGTTATCTCTGAGGCAACATGCTGTGGCCACAGCTTCTAGTTTTACAGAAACAACCCTATCCAGTAACACTGAAATACAGAGGCAAGGCTATGAATTTTATAGAATAATGATCACTCAAAGAATGTTGCAAAAAGCCAGCTCTGCTCACTGGAAATGTAACCAGTAACCAGTGAGCTTGCTCTGCAGAACAGTTATGTGTTTCATAGTACAGGCTAACAGCTTCTCTTGACAACTTTATCGTTATTGGACTACGCAGTCAATCACATCGTTGTCCAACAGTGCAAAGCTCTGGGAACTTGGCTGATCATGGCAGGGAATACACAAGATGTTGAAATGGGGTTTCGCTATTCCTAAACCACAGCAGCAAGAGCTGATGCCCTATAGCACACCGTATACAGTAACAGGAAGATCAGAGCCTCCAAGACGGGATGATTGCAGCCAACCCACAAGCCTGTGCTTCCTCCCACCATGTCACCAAACCTTCCCTCTTCATCCAACATCGCAACACTCTTTCAAATCACAACTCAAGGGACTGCAGGTTTACATATTTTTCAAATATTTATAGGCTGTATGCAGTAGACAACCAGCAGGCCCCCTGCCTCTCAGAGCTCCGCACACCGACCGTCAGAAACACAGAAGGATGTCTTGGGTATCCAAACTACTTCAGCTGACTTGAACTCCATCCTCCCTCCCCAACTTGTTTAACTGACATAGAAACTATGCACGACCCTCAGAACAAGGATTAAGATCACATAATAAAACCAACAGTTACCACATTTTCTTTCTTTTTTTTTTAAATAGTGTGCTACGTGAAACTCTGCCATCACTGCTTTACACATTTCAGAATTCTTCTCCTACAAAAAAGGTGTTTTTCTTGAAAACTAAAAAAAACCCCAAGCTGTAATTAGACAGTCAGGAGAAAAGCGTAATGATTCCAGTTTGCCACCACAATTTTCTCAAATAGACACCAACAACTAACTGAGGTTCTGCGCTTTAAAAATCATAGTTTCTACCAAAAGTTGGCTGGATGTCCAATGTATATGCATGTGGGAGAAGAGCCTGCTTAAAAATCACGACTACTCAGCAGAAACTGCAAATAAATAATCTAATTTCTAAATTCCTCATTTCTAACAGCCTAATTTCTACTTCGGATCTAAAGATACCGTTCAGAACAACAAATCACAAAATTTTATTTTGGTTTTCTTGTCAGCAAGTATGACTCTGTGAGCAGATATAGAAGGCCTGATCTTGTGAAGTATCCAACAACTTAAGTGGTCCTTGAATGTAGAAGCAGCTGGGACATACTGCTTCTGTGAAACGCTGATCTCTTTCACCACTCATGAAAACGAAATAGTGATACTCATTACTTCATTACTATTTTTGTAGACCCATCCCATATGAAAAAAAGTAAGCTGTGATAAAAAACAAGTTAGATGTAGAATGATATCTTGAGAAGCTCTGTTTAGTAATCTGCTTCCCTCTTCCCCTGAAAAGTCTAAACCAAAAGTAATAACTAAATAAAACCCAGAAAGGTTTTGTAAACAGATTGCGACCAAAAAGAAAAATTCTTACCTTGAAGCATCAAAGCTGTCATAGGATCCAACTGTGTAGTGTCTAAACAGTTTCTTTGTTCTATCTGTTCGTGTTTCTGCACAAAGAAAAGAGAACTTTTAATAATACTCCTGTATTTCTTAATCAAGTGCTGCGTTAATTCGCAATTTCAAAGTGGATTTTCTGCTATGCATTGATAAAAGAAAACCTACAGTACTTCATAGAATCACAGAATGGTTGAGGTTGGAAGGGACCTCTGGAGGGCATCTTGTCCAAGCCCCCTGTTCAAGCAGGGCCACCTGCAGCCAGTTGCCCAGGACCGTGTCCAGCCAGCTTTTGAATATCCCTAAGGAGGGAGACTCCACAACCTCCCTGGGCAACCTGTTCCAGTGCTCAGCCACCCTCACAGTAAAAAAGTGTTTTGCTATGTTCCCTTACAGTGAATTAACATGGTTTCAAGGTGTTTTGAAAAAAATTTTGACTTTGGAGTTGAGACATTCTTTTATCATACCATACACATCAAATAAATAAGGAGAACTTCTTGTAGATCATGTATCTCATCATTCACAAGTTTTAAAGTTCCACCCACATTCTCAGTGGCAAAAACCTTTCAAGTCCGATCTTTGGTTCTTTTATAGCTTGGACTAAGAGGCAAAATACAAGAAGAAAGAAAGAAGAAAAACCAGCAACACATTTTGGAAAGGTTGGAAAAATAGCCAAAAGAATGCAAAACAGTATTTTTTGTTTAAACACACACACACACACACATGCACACAAAGCTAGAGCTATTTCTATAATTTTATTAGGCATATGGAGAATGGGGTAGGGGGAAAAGTAGCTGCCCACATTCATCGCCATCAATCAAATCTCACAGGAAATAGTGCTGTGAAACTTGTACTACCATTATATAGCAAAAGCAAACAATTCAAACAACTGGAGGATATGAGGTGACACAAAAAAGAAAGAAACCCCGTATTTGGGAAATGTGAAGAACAAAGAAATAAGATACAACAATACTTCTACTAAAAAAGGCATTTAAAACCTCAAATACACTAAAATTTTATATTTATGCCTTTTCTTAAGAAAAAAAAAATCCATCCCACTGAAGCAGCTCCCACATCTAGTGGTTGCCGCATTAAATCAACCTATAGGACTATGAACTTCAGGTGCACAAGTATTTCTACAATTCACCAACATTAACACTGGTTTAGTATGGGTACAACAGTTAAAGTACTTAGTTTAGACCCATATCTATGGAACGACAGATGCCAGAGCTAAACATGTCTCTTCCTCTAGGACTGGAAAGATGCTCTCTCGTTTACTGCTTTCAATGGGTACCTACAGGAGCACCAATAAATCAAGCATGTGGGAAAGATGCAGAAGCTACTCCAGTATTCGGTTGCTTCAGTTTGCACAGCAAAGAGCATAACCTAAAAGGCTTTCACTGAAAGGCTATCACTATATATATCTCTCTCACTATATAGAATATATATAAATGTATATATAAACATCATTACAAAAGGATTGTAGAGCAGGTAGGTAATTCATTGTCACATTCTTCTTCAGAATGACAGGAAAACACACACAAGCTTACTTCCAGAGAGGCATTCGAATAAAGTAAAACTTTAATAAAAAAGAGAGTAAGGAACCTTCTTTGCTAGCTTTATGTATTACAATAATTGTTGTTCAAATGTATCAATTTTCTGAGTCTTACTCAGCCTTTACCACAATAATATCTTAGTGTATTCATTTTGCCTCAGATGAGTACCTTTACTGCAGCCCCTTTTTACATGGCTTCTTCATTCAAGGGAAGATACTTATGCAGAAACTGTAGGTTTTGAGGCAGGAAAAAGTCTTGCCTAAATACAGCTTGGTCCTCAAATGCAATCACATTAAGTTAGGCTAACAGACATCAAAAATCAAATGAAAATTTTCTGGTTTAGCTTGTGACCATGAAATTCTCATCTGCATGGCTGAGGAATTTTTCATTGAAGGACAGCCTGACTCCATCCAAACAGATTTTATTAGTTCTCCAAGCTAGACAGAGCCCTCAAGGTACACCATCTCTATGTCACAACTGTTAAGGATGTTAAAAATTACTGTGAGAGGTAGTGCTGTCAGATGACCAAGTGCTAGTCTGCAGAGAAAAAATACATCAGCGCAGGATGACAGGCTTTAACCATGGCCAAGGAACACATTGCAGAAGAAAAAGTCCTGGGAGGCAGACTTTGGGAAGAAGGGTTGACAAAATGCAACTTTCCTTGCTTTAACCAGTACAGCTGACACGTAACTGGATTGTGCCCCCAGCTGGAGACATAAATACAAATGCATACATAATACAGAGGGGTTACGGCTGAAAATATATGTGCAGGTTGCAGCTGGCTAAAAGAGTAAGCAAGTTATTGCTTCATAGCAGTGCACCTACTTGCAGGATACAAGGAAAGCTGTACTAAGAAAAAACAAAAATATATGCATTTATATAAATTTTTGTGGAGACTAGCCAGCCTCCTTCCTACAGGATGGCCGAAGAGGGAGAAAATCCCTATTATAATATGAATCCTACTGTATAGTTTTGTATAGGCTTCTTTTGTCCCTTTGTCATTCGCCTACAACCTCTGTTTTCTGTCAAAGAGGCCTTAGCCTTACCCCAGGTTCCAGCTCCTCCTGCTCTTACCCCCCTGCCCTTCTGGAACACCCAAAAAGGACACAACTTGCTCCAGGACTCACCCAGCACCTACCTCGACACAACCAAAGCTCAGCCAGCCAGCACGTTAGCTGCGGGGCCGGAGGACAACACGCTGCCTTTCACAGAATAAGAGCTGTAAGCGTAGTGAGCAGCAGTGGTACCCAAGGCGACATGACAGCTGCTCAAAGAGATGTGGCTTTGAAGTAGCTCACTGTATGACTGTACCTCTTAATGTGCTGTAAGGGGTTCAGTGAATTTTATGGGTCATGCCTTTGTTGCTAAGTTTACAAGTTTAGCTTCAAAATCCGATGCCCTGCTGTGATGTGGAATAAAGTGGCCTGCATGAATTGCAGTCTATTCCCCAGCAAGCAATATTCTTTTTCACACTATCCTAAAAATCAGATTAATATCAAGAGACATAATCAGAAGAGACAAAAAACATAAAGCTGGATTCCACTTAGAGTTTACCACTGGCCTGTTTTCAGAAGTCACTTATAAATAATTAACAGAACAACGTATGATGAAGAATGTTTTGGAAATCTTAAAGCCACTGCTTGAGCCTTAAGGAGCCAGATGTTTCTTCTGCAGAAACTGTTTTCTATAGCATGATATTTCAGTGCTATTAACGAATACAAAGTGGGTGGGAGGAACGGAAAGGCGCAGTAAGACAGATAGCTTTGTTCAGCTACTTAGTATTGCAAAGCCAGCATTCTTCAGCTGCAGCTTGTATCTGCTCCCTGTCTCTCCCACCCCTCTACTTTCCCCCACTTCTTTGTGTGCAGCCGTATTCACGGGGATTATTTGGGAAACCATTAGCCTTACAAATCCCTGAACTCAAGGCTAAGTGGTATGTTTCCCAGGTTGCTGTGTGAGTTCTTTAATTACCCTCTTTCCCTAACCTCTGACTCAGATTCCGGTCTGTCCTATTAGGCAGCGTAAGTACAGACACCCAAAAGCGGGGGGAAGGATCAGGAATCTGCCATCATAATGAACTGGATACTGAAAAAAAAAAAGGAAAAAAAAAAGAAAAAAAAAAGAAAAAAAAAGAAGAAAAAAAAAGAAAAAAAAAAGAAGAAAAAGAAAAGGAAAAAAAAAAAGAAGGTTCCGTTCTCTATTTGACTAGAGAATACAATGAACCTATGGGCAATTGTTTAACAAATGCTTGTCTGAATTCAAGCCATATATAGCATAATATTATAGGTATAATAGCACCAAGGGGTTAGTTCCAGGTTTCACTGGATTTTTACCCATTCTTACGTCCCCAGGTTTTCTGAAGACCAGCACTCTTAGGCAGAGTGCTTTGGAGCAAGTTAGGACCACCTAAGACTAATAACGCTATCATCATTTATGGAGTCTTTACCTGCGGAATCCTTTGAGGATTGCTTTTTAAACTTGGTTGCAGACAGATTAGAAAGACTAGCAAGAAGATATGGACAAGAAGGTCTAGAAAAACATTATTTAGCAGTGTGTATATATTACTGCATTATTACTAAGAATATCTGTCACCACAGATGAAAAGGCATTGCATCAAATCGGATCAGTTCACAACTTATTCTAGGAGGTAGAACAAAACACCAGTGTTTGCAAAAATGGTACAGTTTCCTTTACATTGGCAGAAGAAAGGAACATTGGTATATCATTTGAAATGTGTAGATTTCTTGAGAAGGCCATATTTTACTAGAGCTACTCCGTTGTATCTTTTCCTAATATCTATAGTTGGTTAGAAGACTTTCTCTCTACAGGCCTTCACCCATCTCTAGGTTACAGCAATAGGACATACCTGGGCATGAAGCATCAGGATAAGGGTCACAGCTAACAACTCAGTTCTCACAGTGCTGCACTGCTGTTCACAGAGTAAAAACCATTTACGTGAAAAGGAAGGCTCCCTCTACAGCTCCTGAAAATATTTTCCATAAGAACACAACATCACCATAAAGCTCCCCACTTTCTGCTAAAAAAGAAAGCAGCAAAAAAACCCCACCAAAACCACCTAAGAGGTTTTATTCGCATCAATTAATATGCGATCTAGGAGCAACGTGAGTCCAGGGGGATGAGAGCCATAGAAGAGTCTGCAAGGAACAAAATAATGTGGCAAGTTTTTTCCTGGTCCGTTCTCCACTGAAGCCAATGGAGTTGCAGTAGAAATAAGCTATCTGCACTGTGCAATAGTGGTAATACAAATAATAAAGCCCTAGCTGTTGCTTGATTAGATTCATTTATTGTTGCAGGCATTTCAGTAAGCAACAGACTTAAACCGTGCCATTCCAGAATGTAATTTATAGGGTGCGAAGAAAGGTAAACACTGAGAAGATGCAGGTGAAAAACATTTTCTCCTTTTCTTCTTCCCCCTTAGGAGGAGTGATGGCTTTCCTCAACCGAGAAATATGTATGACTTCCCTGTAGCTTCGCTGTGTTAGTCTCATAACTGACCACAGGACTCCAACAGCGCCTGCAGGCATTACCAAAGCTGAAAAATCACTGACATGAAAAGCAAGAAATAAAATTTGGACTCTAATCCACAAAGACAGATAACGCCATTCTTGCTCTCTTTCTTCAGTGATTAGCGCATAACTATTGTAGGCATGTTAGAACAGACAACCCAATTACCACATTGACACTATTATCTGTAGTAGATGGCTTACATATTTGGTATCGTTTGGAAGGGTAAAGAACCAGGGGGAAAAATCCCAAAGCAACTGTCTTCATTCCTTTTATTCTTCCTCTTGCTCTTCGCAGGGTATTTCGGTGGCCGTGTTTCCTAGGAAACTGCGAGGGGTTGCTCTGCCAGTGGGAATGTTGTCAGACTGCTTGCCAGCACTCTGGGAAGCGTTTAGAGTGATCGACACGTCCATAGGATGAACAAAGGAAATAAAAGTGTAACAGCCCAATTTATGTGTGATATTGGAGAGGCAACACAGAGCAGCAGATACCCTCCAAATATCACTGATTGTTCAAGTCAGGTTACACTGCTACTCCAACCTAGTTATCACACTTGTTATGCCAGCAGAATTTCAGAAAAGGTTTCAGTCTGTTCGAAGCCAATTTCCAGCAAGAAGAAATAAGTCTGCAGACTAGGAAGTGCTTTTTCAACCCAAACATAAAAAAAAAAAAAAAAAAAAAAAATCCCAAAGTCAGAGCCAGAGTCCTGCCCTTTGCTCTTCAGCTGGGCACAGTCAACTCAACGATTTAGCACCATCCCAGAACATGAAGCTTTTCTTTCTTCCCTCTTCCCCGCTGACATCTCTGAGAGATGTTTCACTAATGCAATAAATATAGTTACAGACATTCTTTGCTAAAAGAGGTTCAGGTACAGCACTCTGCATGTGTCTGATGGAAAGCAATACCTAACAGTGGTCAGAGGCTAAGGCTTTCACTGTGCACCTTCTTCTCCTTCCTGTGGAAAAAATGCTTTCACAACTATTTATGTTGAGGGTTAGACCAAAAGCTACTCCAAGCTAAGGAAAGCAGTCTAAAATTCTTTGTTACTACCAGGTACACAGATAAAGTTAATAGAAGTTCACAATTCAAGTGCGCTTGTGCTAGCCATTATCTATATACTTATTTTGCAACAAGACAGTGCAGCTATCTTATGAGCCTCTCCTAAAATTGATCCAATAGTATCGCAAAAAATTTTGACCCTACAAAAAAAAAAGAAAAAAAAAAGAAGTGGAGAAAAAGTATTGAAACCATCCCGAGGAAGAGCATTTATTTTTCTACCCCAAGTACAAGCGCATTCAAAACATCTGACATATTAAATGATGCCAAATTACCTTTATTGTAGAGGAAGCAAGAAGCAAAAAGAGGCAGCAGGTTTGTTAGCAAAACCATGCCTCAAAAGAACTAACTTAAAGTGGATGTTCTTATCCTAAAACTTGTTTACCACCTCTTTTTCCCACCTATTAAATAAACTAAGCACATCATTGCATCACAGATCCATGCTGCTGTGGAATAGCCAATACTAAATTATGTGCTTGTCAAAAAAGTTCTATTTTATATGACCAGATTAATGAAAGACAGACATGACTGAAGTACCCGCTTGCTTCACACAAAGGCCATAGACTACAAACTGCACCCACAGCGTTACTATCAAATCACAGCATAACTAAAGCTTTGTACACCTTTGATTTAGATGCTAGTGTGATATACAGTACATGTGAAACAATGTATTAAGGAAATAAATGTCACATTTAGCAAGCCAGAAGCATTTTGTGACTGAAGTCTCCCTATTCCTTCCTTTCTGTGTGTTGTAAGCATAACCATCGTATTTTTACCAATTTAACTCATTACTAGTTCAGTATGCATTTTGTTTTCGAGTAACGAGTGATTTTCTTGCTAACAGACACACTATGAACTTTGGTCCAGAAAAGAATCAAGATAAAAGAAAAAAAAAATCTCCTTCATACCACATACTGTGAAGTCTCAATAAGCTTTTCAGTAAAACCTCTCTTTTCCTTATTCCCTTTCCTCCTTAGAAAATGGAGATTCATCAAAACTGGGATTTTCCATGAAATACGGTACATTAAAACTTTAATAAGTGAGAAGTTTTTCAGGCCTGTGACACAATTGTTTAACATAATGTTTCATATTTCTTTCTTCGAGCAGTCATTTGAGCCATAGAAAAGATTAAGTTCAAGGATCCTCCTCCAAATCAAGCAGAGTAGGATCCTGGATTCTAAACATCTGTACAAAAAAATGTAAAAATGCGATCAAGAAATATAAACTGAATTTGCCTCTAACTATTTGATCGTAGGATCTTTCTTTTTTAAGAACAGAAGTTGTTGCATTGAAGGGATCAGAGCATTAGTCCCTCCTATGTGCCCTCTTTAAAATCTGGACCAGGATTTCCTTCCCTCCCTCCTGAACAATAGTATGTATAATTTTGAAGCTGGAATGAATAAGGAATTCATAAGATTTGTAGGCAATACATGCAAGTACAGCCTGCTTCTGTTAAAGGGGTATTAAAACTCATAAAACGGAAATCTGCAGCTATGTACCACCCAAGAATTCAGAAGAAACTACAATTATCTTCTTCATATCTTTGCAAATCTGAAGTAATAACATTGTCACTTCATTAGAAGGGATAAACTATGAGGATCAAGAAAAAAGAAATATATGATGAAGGCATTATAAATTGTAAACTAATGAAAATCTTTAATTCAGAATTCATTTTTCTTCTTTTTAAGCTTGTAGATGATTTTTTAAAATCCCAGTGTTTGGTTGATGAGGTGCTCTCAGCCAATTTTTCTTTCATTTGAAGCTGAGAAATAGAAAATCTTATGTGGTTTTTGAAGTTTTTCAGATTTGAGAATAGGCATAAAAATGTCCCAAGGAGGACTCCTTCACTGGAATAGCAAATCCTTGGATCTCCCCTTGCCTTTCTTTTTTTTCCTTGCTAACTCCTGTTTTAAAAAGAAAGGAAGACTGATGTTGATTCCCTCCTGCATCCTTAGAGAAAGATTAGCTGGAATATAGTGAATTAGCTTACTCACAAAGGATGCTGAAATGGCTGATCAATGTAGCAAATCAGCAAGTTTGCAAGAGAAACCTTAATAACTGAAATATGCAAGTTAGACCTGCTGGAGAGGGGGTTAGGGAAGACTATCGGTTTCCCATGTCATTAGTTTTCCCTTTAATTTATCAAAAAGCTCGCTTATACCTGAAAAAAACCAGCAAGCAGTTGTCGAAACATTTGCTTCTTATTCGCTAACACTGAATAAGTCTTACAGAGCTGAGTAGTGGGAAATCAGTATTCTTGTAACAATTCTACCAGCTATGTATACAATTCTGTTGCTAAAGTTTAAATCTGTCTGGAAACATAACTTCATCTGCTTGCATTTGCGTCTTATGAAGAAGCAAAGTTATACGTGCATTAAAATCAAGGCAAATCTCTGGGGTAGATTTTAGTTCAGAACTAGGTCTTCCCTGCGTTAGGCAAACTGTTGCTAATCTGTTTGCAGAGCAGGCACAGCAGACAGAGTTTATTCTTGCATGGCTCTTCCCTCATCTGCAGAACATTTCCAAAACGCGGTAGTGATCACTTGATCTTTCCCTGAGAAGCTCTCCTCTTGGGCTTCTGCGGGCCTTCATTCCCTCCGCCCCTCCTTGACGACCCATCTGCAGCAGAATAGTTAATCAGCCAACTGCAGATGCTGCAAGGCAGCTTTGTGGCCATGGTCTCAGTTGTAACGGAGGATTAAATTACTCACTCAGTGTCTGGAACAGACACAGCCATAGGTCTGGGTCATGTCATCAAAGGAAACCAGTTGGGAGAAGAAGTATTTTTTTCCCCTCTTTGCCCCAGGATTTATTAGGCTTTATAGACTTTGTTGCTTGTAAAGAGATGGATGGTGACCTGGGCTGGTAACAGACCTCAGAGATTCCAGCAATCAAGCGTGGAGCTGGTCCATTTGCACGTATTTCGATCACTGCTGAAACATGCCGTTTTTACAAAACCAGGTCCAAAGTAAAGCAACTTCAATGCACTTTGCTTAACCCTTTATTGCGGACTGGCAATATGTAGGGTATAAATTTTAAAAACCGGTTCTCATTGTCTATTCCAAATTGCTTCTGAACACGTAAAGGCATCTTGTTTTTCCAGTTTAGGTAGAACAAAGAAATCTTGATTTGTTGCCTGCTGGCAATATCACCTGTTGCAAATATTACTTATCCTGCAGGTCAGGATGGTTTGTTCAACTACAAAGCTCAGGTGGTGTGATGTTCCAATTCTTTGGAATTGATTTGTGGCACAAATGTTTGTAATTGTAACACTTTATTTCATATTTTCCTTCTTTCCTGCAAACATTCTAGTGAATGACTGCAGTGTTCTCACTCATAACAGCAGCATAATCCAAAATGATGGCCTGAAACAAAGGGCAGGAGTCAGGTGAAACTTGGCTTAATAGTTTGCTTAATAGCAGGATTTTATTTTTCACGCTCAGTAGACACTAATTTTGCAGTCCCCAACTTGCAATGCTTCTACACATGCTTAACGTTACGCAAACACGAACTTCCAGTATTTCAGTAGATGTCATTCATTTTAAGTCAAGAATATACGTCTGTGAGCAGCAAGGGTTGTTCCAAGTCCCAGACCACTGCACTGCAAACAGAGACAATGGGACAACATGCTTACAGCTGGAAGCAAAGTTGAGACTCTGCAGGATTCATCGTTGGTATGCTACACAATGTTCGGTTTATCTATATTTCTACTTATGGCCCTAAAAAAAAGGGGGGGGGGGGGGCAAATAAAAATCAATCCCCCACCACCCACAAGGAAGAAGCCTGCTTTAGCTCCACACCCAACCTAAAAACCCAAGGAAAAAAATGCTTTAAAAAGAAAAAACTAAAAAAAAAAAAGGAAATCCAAGTGATATTTTAAAACTTGACATCTATCTCATTCATTAATGAAACACTATTTTTCTTATAGTTACCACTACTCTCTAAACTGCTAGCAGAATTTGTTTACTTCTGCTAACGAGATGAAGTTCTGGAGCTGTAAGCCAACACTAAGCCACATGAAACGGGATCAGTACAGCCAACCACTGGGAAGGTGCCAGATGCATCTCCCCGGCAAGTTTCCCGCCAACATCCACAAAGCGCCAGTAAGCGCCGCTTTCGCTGTTGCAGGTATCCTCAGATGTCACGGAACAACAAGAGCAACACCAAAACATCAGAATAGCCTTCTAATTTTGGTCAGTTCTAGTTATTAGAGTGCCAGCTTTGGTAATTATTTTCTGATGAGAAATGACACTACAGAAACCATTTTAATCAATCATTTTCACGCAGTTATAAATCTGCCACAAGAACCTGAATAGCAATCTAATAGAAATATTCATTTCAATATTATCACAGAGTAGTAGACAACAATTTTCAGTGACTTTGCCTTAAATTTAGGGGAACTCCATTAGAAGTTTGTGAAGGAACTCTGCGTTTCCTTGTGTGGGAAGAGCTGTGGTCTAGGCTGCGTAACACAGATTATTCCTACCTGAGACATGTTTACAATCACACAAAGATAACCAACTGCTTTGAAGAAGGTCATTCTGCACCCTAAGGTGGAAAGAACAGATGGAGAACTATTTTGGGCTGGGTTAGGAAAAACAGGCCCTGAAAAGCCATTCTTCTATTCAATTTCAAAAATCATTAATTTTCACGTACAGCAAGTTTCAACAAGAGTTATTATGGACTTTTATAATCAATGGTGAGACTAATGTTTCCCCTCAATTTCCTCCCTTACGGAAGCCTCACTCAAGTCTACATCTTTGCCAGCTATATTCAGGATCAATGATCTGTCAAATTCTCTCACTTCAATAATAGATAAAATTTTGAATACATAAGAAGCCATCATCTGCTCTGTGTGGGAGATATGTGAGAAGTTCAAGGAACCTCCCCATCTTTTTCACCGTAACACTCCCTGGCATGCACAGTGGTTTCAACTGTCTTTTTTGACAAGCTGTGACCACTTTGACAAGTGGTTTCAACTGTCTTTTTCTCCTCTTCCTGCCATCAAACAGGCCTCTGACTGCCCTGAGAGGCCAGTGGGGATGCCGGGAGAGCATTTTTAATACTTTCTGCTAGATCAGCCAGATGGAGAACTCATTTGTCCTGTGTAGAACATACTGATTTCCCCTTCCTTTACCAAGGGGCACTGAAGTCACTCAGCTGGAGCACTCAGTTCTCTTGGAATATTTCAGACATTACTAAAAATGTCTCAAACAATAACCTTCTCACTCTGTCCTGCATATATAGATTGCACTTCTTCTTGACCCTCTTCCCAAATCTTGCCAAAGTTAGTCACCCCAACATCTAGTAAGGATAGTGTGACAGGTATTTAAAAGATTTTAAAATGAAGATGATTTCTAAGAACAAGGCAACACCAAATACAAATCAAGCAAAAGCCAACAGTTTAAGTCTTCACTCAGCATCTTCTTCTTCCTCTGCTTTGATTGTGTATATGAGCTTTACAGTCTGAATTTCACTGTGGATAAAATACACCATTACCAAAACCCAACAGACATACAGAGGAATACTCCGCGACTTCTACTGTAAGGGCCTCAGAATAACTTATAAATTAATATTATTACTTCAGTCAGAGCAGAGAAGTAGCTCAGATTAGCAGAGCAGAATGTTGCTAAGCAATATTGTACTGGAGTTTACACAGGACTGGGGAGGGGAAGATAGGGGCGGAACAAGGAGATGCAGATGCGTATGGTTCCCTGTTCAACAGGAAGAACTCCTTCCTTGCCACGCTACTGAGTGCGTCTAAAATACAAAGCTATCATAACAGCAAAATTACTTCGGAATACCACATCACTTTTAAGGAAGCTGGAGTACAAAACTTGATCGACTGAACTTGTGATGCTTTATCAGAATATACAGATACAGCTATATGTAGATATTATAATAATAAAAATAATATACTATACATTATATAATATATAAACCATAAAAATAATATATAGATATGGTTAGAGATACTTCATATTGACGGCTGTTAAGTAACACAAGTTTCAGAGTCAGGCCACAGGCTAATTAATTTTCAAAAAGTGAAGAACTACCACATCTAAAATTGTAATTTGACCATTGCTTTGAAAGCCTACGGCTAGAGAACCTACACTGGTATTCAAAATAGTTAGCATGACTGCAGTTTGAAAGCAGCAAAATCTGAAAAGATTTCTACTTTTTAAAAAGTATAGAAGGTACTTGTCCTTTCAGCATTGTAAAGACAGATAAGAGCAATTACTTTAAAAGAACGCATTCAAAAATCTATGATCTGTTGCAACCTTAAACACTCCTGGAAATTAGAATAAATTGTTGGGAATGTCAAGAATAAAAGTTTTCCTAAGACAGCACTAAAAATAAGATTATTAAAGAGATATTATATGTTAGGCAGTGCATATTAAGAAGGTACCAGACATTGAGAAAAGCAATATAGTACTGTGCAAAGTTTTTAAAAGTATCCATATTTTCCAAGCATTTTACTGACTGAGGTCACTTACTCTCTTTATATAAAACCTTTCCGTTTCCCTCACCACCACTTCAAGAAACAGTCATTCTTCATTAAAGCTAGACACAATACCTCCAAAATGAGCTCTCTTCTTGGATCTCGACTTTTCAGTCATCGTTTCTAACCAGCTTACTTGAGTTTTGTGTGCTTCTGCATCCTCACGAAGAAAAGCATCCCAGACATTTGATTTCAAAATGTACTATTTTAACTACATAGAAAAAGTTGAAGCTTCTCAAGAAATGTAGGATTTGGCAAGTGTTCTAAATTTTTATACACAGTGCTGCTGCAAACAATTCTTACTTTTTAGAGAACAGCAAGAACAAAAACCCCAAATCAAGGTGACCACGAAGAAGTCTTATTTTACACAAGTTATAGGCTGAGACTCAAAGCCCACATCCTTTCAGTTCCACACTGTACCAAGAGATTTTTTTTTTCCCTGCTGCACGTTTCCATGGAAATGCATCAGTCACTAATCTAAATAAGTGCGGGTGAAGGACGCCTGAAAACCTAGAGCAATTACGCATGCCATTAGAGGAAAAGAATATGATTCAACCCAGCTATTAGAAATGTGGCACAGCTATCACTTCTATATATTGTTGTAGTGTTCTAAAAACAAAACTGCTTCTCTATTTTTTTAAACCCACTCTTTCACTGCCTATAAGAGGGGAAAAAAAAAAAAAAGGAAAAGCATTAAAAATACCTCTCACATAACAAGCACACAATGAAGTCAGACCCTATCAGTTGCAAAACACAAATGTCGTTAATAACACACATTTGTTTTGCCATGAAAAGCCATTGTACATAAAAACTTGTCTTTCCATTACTGGTCAAAGATACTTCACTGTAGTCATTTCGATGAGCACTAGAAAAGTGACTACTTTGATCTGCATTAAAGGGCTAATGATCCTTAAAAAATTTGATGTAAATATAATGTCTGATTAATGTGTTACTAAACACGTATTTGTAACCACAGCATACATGTCAGGCATAGGTGAGTCTGGACTTACAAAGATAATCGCAATTCAGCACCCATACTAACTTTGTGTATATAGCATATATACATAGTATATAGCAGTATGGGCACCCATTCTTTATTTGTAGGCAAGTGCTTATAGCTCTATTACACGGCACATACACATCTCCAGAGACCCCCTGCCGACGTTTCACCTCTGTCACATAGCGTATACTTCTCCTCTGGTTCATGTAGCATGCACACGAGCAGTTTGGGATATATGTCACCTAGCTTTCTTGTCCTCCTGCTGCTTTGCACTCAACCGGTTCCTACCTCTTGTCATACAGGAAAATATTGAATGGTCTGGAGCAGGGACTGTGCTGTTGCATATGAACAAATGTTTTGCCATAAAAGCAGAGAGTTATTTCAGACTATTTGAACCTAGTATTACTACCCAGTTATTCTTCCCCTTCCCTCACTCTTGAAGAATGAACTGTTGTAGTACAACTGATAAGAGGAAACACTGGGCAGCCTTGAAAAGATCCAGTTTTAGGATTCTAATGACAGTTTTGTCAAGTCCTGATTGTCTGTATCAGGTTTTACAGAAAATGTCTCCCAAATGGTTGTAATTATATATCAAAGTGAAGTTACTGAATAAATAGTGCTGTTCCAAAGTCTGGAGCACAGATTTGAGATCTCGCATCTCTGCTACGCCTATGTATGCCAGGAACGTGCTAGCTGTAGTCCCCTTCACAAGTCTACTTGAAACTACTGCGATTTCAGCCAATAAACATTGCAATTAGACCACAAGCGGTAGGAACCGAGGAGGAAACACACTTCTGGAGGAAAAGACCTCTTAAATTTTTAATTGCACTCAAGTCTCTATTCTGCACGAGTGCTATTTCCAGACCATAGCTAAGCACTCTCCGTCTACTCTAAAGTACTGGGTACATCTAGTGAAGCAAGCACTCAGGAGGCAGAGAACTGTTTTTTCTTACATGCTTAGGGTTCTCCTTGCTGACATCAAGGCACCACTGGGAATAAAACTACTTAGTTATATTCAAATTCATAGGATGTAAAAGCCAGAATGAGGGAAATGAAAGACAGCTTAGACTAGGGCTAGCAGACAAAGCAGCGTGAAACAAGCCAGGAGCCGCAGCAGAAACTACATAGGAGAATGGGACTACAGAAAGGAGCAAAGGCTAATGAAGCAAACAAGACATGTAAGAGGCTGTCTAGTGGAGTGGACCCTACCCAGGGCCAGAACCATAACCGGAGACTGCTTGTGCCAAACCTTACAAGCACTCTCTTGCACAGCTTATTCATACTGAGGATGACACCATCCTGTTCCTAATCTGCTGCTAATCAAACCACAGAAACAAAACATCTCAGGTTTGAAACTCAGTCAGCAGTTCAGATACTGTCTCTGGCTCTGCTACAGGCTACACCATAAGCATCTAGATTTTAACTACCACTCCTATTTTTTTTCCCCACAGCTTCACTATCTTATTTCAGCAGTTATGGGAAGCCCAGAAACCCAAAAACATAAGACCCATATATTTTGCATCAATGGCAAGATTTATGACTGCAGAATAGTCAAGTCTAATGAACCTAAGCAACAAGTCCCTGTCCTTTCATACATGGATCCTGCACGTCCCTGCCATTTTGCTACCCACGTAATACAAACACTATGCAAGAGCTATATATGAAAACCTGAAACAGACAAATAGACAGTAACAGCTCTAGCTGTGTATTCAAAAGATGTGCCGCTTGAAAGCATGATTACTAAACATGGATATTAATAATAACTAATAATTGACTAATGAAGAGGAGGTTTGTAGTCCATCACAACGCTATGAATGACAAGACACTTGCATTACAATGAATATGATGGGAAATGTCATGCAAGAAGAAATAATTGTTTGTTTTTACATCATTAAGAGAAACACCCACAATTTATACAATTTTTTTTAATATGACTGTCAGGATTAGGAAATTTCATTTTGCAATAAAAATTAATATGCAAAACCTAACAAGGTGGTATCTACCCAACCAGCGAGAAGCAGCTAGGGAAATCCCAGCAAAGTATAGAAAGCTGCATCTTATAAAATGTCCAAAAGTACCAGGCCCATGTTTTTCCTGCAAAAATGGAAACAAAGAATTTAATTTTGACTCTGAAAAGTAAATCTTACAAAAATTTCACTATTAATGCCCAATATTGTGTTATATTTATAAAACAAAGTTTTCTGCAGAAAAGTTGACCTTTGTTTTCTGAACTGAAATCCCAGCCTTCAGATTCCTTTTTATACAAACCCACTTAAAATTACATGATGGAAATATCTGAATATGGCCTTTCTAGTCCAAGAGAGGCCAAGAGAACAGAAGATGATTCACCTATGTACTTGATATATTAGCCTAACAGATTATCAGCGAAAGAAATAAAGGTTTCATTGTCCAACTTCAAATTTGGGGGGAAAAAAAAAAGGGGGGGGGGGGAAGGAGGGCATATGTATAGGTTAAGAACACTAAAAGATCATACTACAAATCAGCCTGAATATATATTAATCTTTATGTTAGCTTTCACTTTGTTAGTTCTAACACTTGCATTTAAATGCCTTTTCTTCATCTGCTGAAGCCTTCAAAAAAGCAGCACAAAGTAGGTCTTTCTTCTCAAATCTGACAATCTTTTATCTACACCTCAAGCCAGACCTTTTCAAGTTTCATTTTCTAACATTTAGTCCAATCTAGATTAAGAATTTATTTTTAAAATGACGGTAAAATGCTTTGTGAAGTTAAGATTTTAGACCTCTGCTCTGACAGAAACTTAAAAAGTTTTATTTATAACACACTTCGAAACCCTTAGGAAATACAATGTCACAAACAGATCACTAGAAAATTACAGGGCTTTAAATTGTATGCTGATTAAATTGAATAGGGACTTGTCCAGTTATTGATCAAAATCCCGTCTCACTTCAGTGGAGATTAAAGCAAAGAGAATATGATGATACACAAATTTGGAATTTGGAATAATACTTGAACATGTAATTGTAGGAATATGTAAGTATTACAAAAATTTAAAATCTTATACCTCAAATAATGCCATTCAGATGAAATTTGTAAATTCAAGTGAAAATCATCACTGAAATGATCACTGTGAACAGTAAGAGACAAGCTTATTACTCTAGATCAACATTCATAAAGTCACTACGACTATCTAAACCTTCAGGGTATTTCTCCTCAGAAATACCATTGCAATTTAGAGAATTAGGTAACAGGCACAGGGAGTGTAAACAGCATGCCAAAGACTACAGCAAAAGGCAAAGGGAAGGCAATAAACCTGTTTTAAAGTAGCTCAGCTGAAAAAGCATTTGAGCTTTAAGTTTATAAGATAAAAAGGTACATTTGCTAATTGTAACGGAAACATCAAAACATATTTTCTAAGATATCCAAAGGTTAAAAAAGCAGGAATGGCAAAAAAATGACTAATTCTTGGAAGCACGTAGCGATATGGAAATGAATTCTCTTAAGACTGATATATTCCTGAAACTCCATTATGTACCATACTTAATGCCTATAAACTAATAAGAAAAAACTAATTATATTGCATCTTTGTACTTATGAGATTTTTAGTTATGAGATTTGTAAAATGATATAACTGAAGAAATCTAATACTCCGGTTATATTACTCATGTGAAAAAAAGTCCAGGAGGCTGACTGGCAAGAAGGGGTAGAGACAGAAGAACCCAGGAATTCAGATGCATTACGCATAGTCAACGGTTACTAACGACTCTTTGATGTATCTGTCATACTTCTTCAGTCATACATCTTTGATGTATCAGTCTAGTCATACTAGAGAGCACCATTAACTTCGTCCAGCGACAGCGCATCTCTAGGCACAACCCTTGTTTTACAAAATTGGTAACAATAATCCCTGCTAAACTTAATCAGTAGCCAGAAGAGGACTAACAATCTCAGTGAAGTTTCAGCTTTTACACATGCGCCCTTATATAAAGCAAAAAGAAGTCTGACCAACTGTAGGCTTCAGAATACTATCTGCTTAAAAGTGTTAGAGTTTGGTGGTGTGGTCCTGAGCCCCAGTGAAAGAGAAGTGCTAGTCAGCTTCACCCCAAAAAGGGAAAAGGTGTAACTAGAATTGGCCCTCGATCGTAGGGAAAGGATCGCCGATCCCTCAGCTCTCCTTTATGGGGGTCCAAAAACAAAGGGACAAATTGTACTGGGTTGGCAACTGCAGGTGTCAGAAGATTTACTACTCTGTTCTGCAAAGCATTTAAGACTAGAAGAGTTTCTCCCCAATAAAATGAGGAGGAAAATAATGGAGAGGTAATTCTGCAGCCTATTAACCTATCAGGATCAATGGGGCTCTCTAGAATCGAAATGCATTTTTCTTCCCCCATCTTAAAGGGAAATAATGTAAAAGGCTTGAGGTAGTGAACCTCCCAATTGACTTTGTGAACCTCCCCAAACCAGTTTAAAACTTGCAACACTTACTGAAAATGTAGCCTTGACCTAACAGAAACTTTTGTACTGCGGACTTTGTGACATCTAAAATTTGACGGGAGGGGGAGAGAGAAGTGGAAGAGATTTTGAGTTAGTGAATTTTTGTTTTGTAGTGGTGTCTCAAACATGGGATGCACTTAATTGAGATATGTACTTAGTAGGTTCATTCCTTTCTAAAAATGTAATTGAGTATATTAAGCCAACCTGGATTAGCCATCTCTCTGTACCTGATAATCACCATGCTCCCTCTCTACTTATCTCTTCCTCACATATAAATTGCATCTCAGCATACTCAAACTTAATCCTCAAAGAGACCATGCAAATCTAATCCTCCGAATATATCATAAAAAAATCCCGTTTCATTCTATTTACCATAATCCTGCACACAGACAGTACAAAAAATAATCACCTAAGAGTGATAATGATTTGCACAGCTTGAAGAGTTCTTTTGACACTCAGAATGATCTAACTGGTTAAACAATTGTGCTTTAATACATCACTGTCTAATTACTCTTTACAGGACTGCTAGGGCAATGCTACAAGTTATCGGCATACACATAACATCACAATCATTTTAGGAGAGAAAGGCCATATAACTGCTTTTAAATAATCTTCTTCCCCATCACATAACCTGAAGTTGACAACTTGTCACCTCAATAACATTATGATGTCAAAATTCTAAGATAATATTGTTTGAAAGAAAAAGTCTCATCTAGAAATGGGTAACAGGAATAAGGTGGCTAAAGGTAGACTTGCTATTCATAGTGTATTATTTATAGTTAAATGTAGTTCTGTCAGCTTTAAGTGCATTTTGTTATCAGAAAATGATCTGCTCAATAACTCCGATTATTAGTAAGACCCCATATATTTCCACAAATACTCAGACCTCCGTAGGATTCTTGTGGAAGCTACCACAGATTCAGAGTGATTTTGTTTTTTTAAACCTGAATTCCTTATTCATCTTGACTTGCAATCACAAAAATCAATTGAGAGATGTTAAATGTTGACAGCACTAGCCCAACTCCACTGAGGTGTTCTCAGGAGTGATCAGCAGGGTGTTCCTCCCAGAACTGAAGTAGTAATAACACTTATTTTTCAAAGATTTTATCAATGAAATGTCGTAAACTGAAACTCTAGATATACATAACTATTTCTAATCCTGTCTGTAGATACAAAACACTCAAAATAGGTAGCAACTAAAACAACCTGCTTTCGATCCAGGGATATTCTTAGTAAGGCCAGTAATCTATCATCTCATGTTAGTAGTGTTTACTTCACTAAATAAGCTTCAGAGACCTCATTTGTTTCCCCAGATGTTGTGTTGAAGGCCATCTGTTTTATTCCTGAAGTAACAGAAGCCATCATACATTTTGCTCTGAGATAAAGCGAAGCAGAATGGTCATTACTTAGCCAAAAAAGGAATGAGTGGTTTCTTGAATACGTAAGTAGAGATCTCATGAAACGGACTTCTTTACCCAAAAAGTCAGAAGAGTAGAAATTGGCGGGAGGAAAGACAAGGTCTCATCAGCTTTGTGGAAATGAGAAATTATAGAGAGGAGAAAGATCCTCCAGATTTTATAAATCAGGTACAGTTTATATTTGCATTTACTATGGATATTTGGAATACCCTGGAATCTGGAGGTGAGTCAGTAGGACAAAGTTTTTCCTGTTTTACTTACACAACTGACAGTTTGAGGAACTGATTTCACAGATGCAGAATACTGTACTATTGCCACAAAGCAGACTATACGTAGGTATTCAATGCAGACTGTATTAACACAGACAATGTTTTTCTCACAAACATGAACACATTTCAAAGCTCAGATTGTGCTCATAGCGAGCATCACTGAGGTGCAGCTACACAACTTCCCCTCTACTACTTTATTCCAGGAGTAGTATCCAATACATACCTTTTGACAACTGACAGAAATCAAAGAAAATAACTCCTGCGCACAGTGGCCATAGGATGGCCATAGGATGGCATAGTGGCCACATTCTCAGGATGAGCCTAACGCTGCCCTAAGTGCCAGCCATGCCATTGCTTTTCAGCTCTGACCAAAGTCTGCCAGCATGCAATGGATTGCCACACTGGGGCCTACGCAGTGCTCAGGCACAGGCAGGGATTTACATGCACAGTACATAGCAATGATAATAACATTGCAATAGTCAACAAATAACTGAACTGTAGGGGGTTGATGTTAAGAAAAGTGTTTCCACTCAAGACTCTCTTGCTTTATGAAGTATTCACACAATGTTGCTAAAGTGAATTTTTTGGATGTCTTCATAGGAACAAACCCAAAAGTAACATGAGGACTATAATATTAACACGGTCTTAGTGAAAAAGGATAGCAAAAACCCAAACCAAAGCAAATAAACCCTCTCAAACCCTGAAGAGCTCCTAAAAATGAAAAAAAATCAATAAACCAAGCAGGTAGAACTATGCACATGCCATTTCAGAGGAATTAGCCATAGCCCATTTGACTTAAGCTTTATAAAACCATCTCGACAAACTGGTTAGCTCAACTACACTCTAAAGAAAACAAGACAACGGATGTAATTTAATCTCTACGTAAAACACGCCCATATCTTAAGTACTGTGGGCAATTCAGGTATCACAGCAAAACTAGATTGTACTTCATGTACCGGTTGAATAGGAATTAATGTTAAAAAGATAAATAATCTTCAGAAAAATGAGGATGGAGATTTTCTTAGTCAATCTGCACATTAGAATTAAAATACATTGTTATCAGGACAGATTCTAATTACTTGCAAAAATTCATGAATGCATATTATTAAAACTGAATCTCTGGTGGGAGAAAAAAGTCTTCCCCTTCCCAAAGCCATAATTTGTATGGTGTGAGAAAAGGATTTTCTTTACACCTGGGCTGCTTTTGCAGCTGGCAGTTAGGAAGGCCAGGATTCAGGATTTTCCGAGACCAATAGTCTCCTGTTGTTTTCAAGGCTTCTTGAGGCTACTAAGAACTATCACCCAGTATTTTCTCTCCCCCTCACGAAAACGGTGAAAAGCAAAGAGCTGCCAGGTAAGAGAGAGTCTTTTGACACACCATCCTGCAGAGTGCTCTGAGGCCATTACTCCTGCTCGGGATAAAGAGCTTTCTCGCAAGTGCTAGCCCTGGGTACGCTAATAAGACATAAAACATCTTTTGAAATCTACGCATTAAGCTTCATGTACATCTCAGTGCTGCAAGGATTGTATAGGAGGAACAAGGACAACTAGATAAGATTTTTTTCGTTTCACTGTGTATAGTAGTTTTCAGGGTTTGGGGTTTATTTTGTTGTTTTGCTGTAGATATGTAGCAGTAAATCGCCTCTGAAATGAGACTAATTTCTGTCTAGGAATCCAGGAGGGAATTCAAATTCCTCCTGGCATTGCCAATACCTAAACTTCAATGTCACAGATGGAAAAAATTGTCTTTATTTCCCTCTGAGGATCTACCCTTGTATAAAAGAACAGAAGTTCCCTATTTATACTCTTCATACCTTTGAGGTGTGGCTATTATTAAGATAATGGGCATAGCTTTCTTGCATGGTCTGCATACATGCTCAAATCTTCATTTACTCAGTCGTATGCATGCAACTATTTGGAAACAGAATTTGTCTAAAGATTTATTCAGCTATGCAATTTGTGGCTGGAGCTAGGGATAAAGAACCCCAAAATCTGATTTCTTCACTTATCAAAAGCAAGGCTATGGACACTGGGAAGCCCAAAATTATGCCTTTGATCACCAAAGATTTCAAAGACATTCATCAAGATAATAGTAGGCGACTTAGTGTTATTTCTGCTCAGTTGAGCACAGTAGTGATAAGATTATATCACACTCCAATCTATTTTACAGTTTCACACAGTAAAAACTTATGTCGCTTTCTTACATGTTTTTTTAAAATTTTCTGTACCAGTTATTCATTTGCAGAGTTATTTTCCCACTGCATAATATCTTGCATGATCATTAAGTAGGTATTAGTATTGCATATTTTACTTTGGCATTTATGTTGCATATAAAAAGATTAAAGACCCATCAACCACTCTCTTTTCATTTACTTATTTCTAATTCACTAACTATATTTCCAGTAAATTATGCAAAGTGATGAAATGTTGTTCTTTATAAAAAGCATATTTATTACTAGTGGACAAGACTACCAAAAATAACCTGTAACTATTTATGTTAGACAACTACGATACAGACAGTATCTTTGCCACACCCAAACAACCTCTGATCCTTTATGATGGATTAAAAGGCCCAAGAGACCCACTCTGAAGAAGGCTTCTTGTATGACATGCCTTTCTTTTGTTTTTAAGGGAACTTTCTCAGGTAGAATGAATATACACAGATATCTATCACAAGTTTAAGGAACCCAACTAAATATTCCCCTAATATATACATTTTCCCTTCCCTAACTATTTCCTGTATACCTTAAATCATGTTTAAGTTGTAGCATCACAACAGTTGCAGTATTTTTCAAATGAGAAACCACGTATTCCTTTCCTAGGTGCCTGCTTGTAGCTGAAGAAAACAGGAAAGAGTAGATTCTACTCACAGAGTTAGAAAAATGAGAATTTAAATTAATGAAACAAAAAAAAAAAAAAAAGATTTTTCATTCCAGATGATGATGCCTGCAGGAATTCAGACCCCACTGATGCAGAACCAGCAATACAAGAGCTGTAGCCTGATAATCAGGCAACAATCACTCCAAATCTGTCCGAATCTTGGCAAGGAAACATTTCTGGTTTATAGTTCAGGTTTTTTCCCTGCTTCCCTGCTCCCAACAGAAAGGCTCACAATTATGCCATATTGTCCATATTTTAAAAACCCCACAAATAAACAGTATAGCAATCTATGGAGGATTAGGAAGGATCCTACTTAATAACTCATTGTTCATTTACTCCTACTGAGCGCTTCACAGGACACAACAGTTTTCTCTGATTCTCTCTTCCCTGATGTATCACCCAAGTACCATCTACACCTGGGTAAAAACAACAAATAAGCCCCCTTACACACCCCCACACATAAGCTATTGAAAACAACTGCAGCAACATGCAGGCAGACAGTGGATCAAGAACCCAAAGTTCATGTGAATTTTCACTTTTATACCATCCACGTGGTGTCCCTTTAACGTTTATTTGTCTCCCTCAGACATCATCCAGTCACCCTTTGGTCTCGTTTTCAGTGACCTCCAGGCAATATTTGTATTTTTGCCACATTTTTTCCCACACCCTACATCCGGCCAAACACGTAGGAGAAGGACAAGACAGGTTCACTGCCAAACTTTCCCACATACGATCAAAACCTCCCTTCGACCTGCTCATACCTGATCCACCAACACTGTTTAAGCAGCTTAAGCAAGTTATCAGGGTTTTTTGCCTTTAACACCCACATCTTCTGTGTTACATGAAAATAAGCAACTCCTTTGGCTTTATTTTAAGATATCTATTTTATGAGTGCACTCCTTTCATGCAGAGGAGGAGTGATTGTAGCCTACTTGAAAGGGACTGGGAGTGAAGCAAGCACACAGTGGGATGAAGGCAATATGAATTATATTTAACATGTTTAGAACACACGCTGTTTTATACAGTAAAGCTTTTGCTCATTTTTTTTTTTTAATGAGTGTATTTTTGTGTTATTAGTTTTCAAACAGTTTGCATACTGCTGGGGACACAACTCTATCACATAGGTAAGATTAAAAAAGTATCTAGTCTCTCCCTTAACAACCAAGAGGACTGAATCAAAGAGAGGTCCCTCACACTGTTGATAACAAGGACTAGCCTGAAGGAAACGATTTGTTTGACAGATACTACGGCATCATCGAAACAAACCCATGACAGACCACCTTTGCCACAGGCTGAAAGCAAAACAGGCAGAAGCATTCATTTCTGCTATTGAGCTGAGACCATATACAAAGGATTTAGGGGCTGGGAAGAGTGCAAGAGATGTTGTTTAGCAGCACAGGCCATTAACTTGGGAGAGAAGAACACCGATTCCTGTTCTAAGGATTATCCTGTTAAAAATTCAGATGAAAACACTGGGTAACGTGTGAATGACAGGGCTGCCTTTTTGTGTGTGAAGCAAGAAAAGGGAAAAAAAATACAAGTTATAGCTACACAGACAAGTTTTTTGGAGGATAAGTTGTGAGAAGAGCATAAAGGTCTGAACGGAGCAGATGGGAGAGGAGAGTAAGCGAGAGCAAGAGACAAACAGGAGGACCCGAGAAAGGCAGCTGCTCCTGGGAACCAGTAAGGCGTTAAGTGCCTTTGGGCCAGATGAAGCGATAAAGCCACAGATATGGGAAGAGCTACGGGAAATACACTGCTTGGTCAGAAGAATGCCAAGCACTGATGGATTAGAACGGTTACAATTATTTCTAGGAAGAACTTGTCTTCAGAGAAGGGTATAAAATAGTGCCCAGGAATTAAGCTCAAATATTGACAAATTAGGAAGAAAAAGATGGAAACTCACCTTTTTTTTTTTTTTTTTCATTTTGTATGGCATAGTTCAAATACATTTAGGGGGTTATTATCACGATTTTACAGAACAGCTCAAGATAGAAAAAAGAAACTGCCAATAGCTAGGAGGATTCTAAATAAAAGATGCAAGCTATGCTGACTTTAGATGACATGGAAATATTCAATAAACAGTTCACTCCATTCATATTCCAGTCCCTTATGCTCACATTGTTTCTTCTTTGGCTTAAGAGGACTGCCACCTACTGAGTTACCCTCACCTTTGTATGTTATTAGGAAAGAGATTAACATTACCTTCAAATAAGAAGAATTTTGATTACAGCTTTTACTTTTTCTTATTCATATGTAAAGACACAAAAAAGTTATCTAAATTTGTAAGGTTTAGAGTGTTGAACATCATTTTTCTTTGCCGCAGAAGTTGGTTTGGTATTAAACTGGAAATTCTTGCTAGCAACTGATTCAAAACTATTAAGGTTCCTAGGTTGTGATGAGGGCATGTTAGAGATTAGCACAGAGAAAGCCAGCAAATTAATAATCTTGTATCTGAAACAAGCTGGATACCCAGAATCTCACCAGTTATACTGAAAAATTCAGGGAGCGCAGAGAGCATGAAAACCAGAGCGTTCTACCTTAGCAAGCCCTTTCCTCTGTGCCGCTGGGGCGATAAAAACAACTGGCAAACAAGCGGAGAGAACGCTGTCCGCAATAAACTGCTGTTACTCAACGGCACTCACAGAACAGTGTTTATAGCCACTTGAGATACTTCATCTCTCATTTTGAATTAGAACAAAATAGGTGAGTCAGATCTGAAACACAGCTAAGAAATCAATGATGACTGCTTTTATTCATCCTAAAATACGGCACTGACTGAAGTAAGGCAACTGCCATGTAGTCAGTTAGTACATACAGCTTTTACTAGAACAATATTCTTTTAATTACTCCATACGTTCCGCAGTAATGTGATAGTTTTGCCACAGGTTTTATCAAGAAATGGTCCTCAAGTCTAAATGGAATTTCTGATCGGCTTCTGAGAGGCAGGTTATCATAGTATCACACGCACGCCTTGTCCCAACCCTAAAAGAGACAATATGAGTAAGTACCTGCACTCATCCTCTGATTACCAGAGCTTTCCTGCAGTTCTACTCCACAGAGACAGCTTGCATTGCTGATTAGCTGCTTTCAGTTTTAAGTGCTTTGAAGATGTGATCTTACCTAGAACATTTCATAGTGATTGATTATCGTCTCTAAGGAGTGTGAGCAAAACACATAACAGATTCATAGATCTGCATTAATCTAGAATCTAAAACCATATTTCCATATATAGGAACTAGAAAAGTACGCAAAAATGTTTACACAATATTATTAGAGTTCAAAATAAACTACACTGCTTAGAAAGCGCAGCCTCTGAAATAACAAAATACAGTAAAATGCTTCCTTTCCCCCTCTCTCCTACTGCCCTAACACGTCCTTTCTTAAGTTTTTACATTCAGGCAGAAATAACAGTGGACTGAAATGCGGCTGAATACAAATTAAACGTTACAGATTATTTTCCCCTTAAATTCTGTACCCAAAGAATGCCATCTAGTGACCATCTACTGAACACAAGAATTGGTATCAATAATGCATCTCACTTCAACTGTTAAGATAACATATTACACATTAACTATGATGTGCATGTTCATTTTGTTACTCTATTTTTTTGGTGTGCGTGGATGAGAAACAGAAAGGATAAGTTCTTAACCAAAGTATTTTTATTCAAGGACATCTGACATCCCTCGGCAAATTTGTCACTTCCTCCGTGCTTCAACTACTCCATCCAGAAGGTGGCTTCTGTCTTACAGAACGTTTTTAGGATAATTGCCTCCGAATGCGTCTACAAACAGCTAAACACCGAGGCACTTATGGTTTCCCAGCATTTTCTAGACAGGAAAGATCCCATTTTCTCTTGCTACCCAGCTTTTCTTTTTTTCCTTAAGAAGAAATATTGAGATTACTTCCATATCAGTTAAAAAAAAAAAATTAGAAGATACAGCACTTTCATTATCTAAGCTATTTTGTGTTGTGACAATATCTCTTACACAGCACATTTTATTGTAAAACACAGATGAAATGACGTCTTGCCTGCACTGAAACGTGCAACAGTTGAACACAAACGACATTTTACAAAGATCCTCAAGGCAAGACTTTTCAACAAGCCCTCACACCATGTAATCAATATTATAAAATGTTCTGCTCTCCTAGAACAAGACTTAGTCTCACATACTAAGCTGAAAGAAACATATTTGCATCCTAGTTACTTATTGTCTGAAAAGGGCACATTTTGTGACATGCTACTGAAGACTGTAATATTTCAGCGGTTTGACACTTCCCTTGCTAATCTTTACTTCCCTCCTTTAGAAGATTGGGAGTATGACCTGCTGCGCGGCTAACGCTCAGAATAAAATCATAAAGTGTAATATACAAAATTATTCAGCATGCTGATAAAATAAGGAGTTCAGAAAAACAGAATAGCTTCATCTGAATAATATTACTAGATGTTTCCTATTTCAAAAATATTCCCATTTTTTGCCATTGCTTTTCTGCTGGTTTTGGATAACAGACTTGGCTTTTGATTAACAGGCGAATTCTTACAATACTCTTTTTCAGATTAATTTTGCCTTTACTTGGAAAAAAGTCATCTTTGGATGACTTTGGCAGGTAGCAGGAGCAGAGATGAGCAACTGCTGCCATTACCCTCAGTAGCACTCAGAATACAGGCTGGGCTAGTACGATGCTAATCACAAACTTTGTAAGCAATAAATGTAGAATCAAGTCACATTCAGCTGATCACAGGAAAACCCAACCTCACTAGGGATTTATTAGAAAACTTGAGTAAGGTCATGTTCTACATATAGTTTGATAGCAAAGACAAACTCTTTCAAAGCCCTCACACTCTTGATGAAATTGCCTATTGGGAGATACAAGAAAAGGCTTTTGCACAGTATCAGGTGGAAAACTGCAAACTATGCTAATTTATAACCAATAATTACCATTAAAAGCTCTGCATTAAAGTTAGATAGATCCACCAGAACATGTACAGACAAAACCATAATACCAGATAGATTTAAGGAATACTGTTGTTACCATCCTTTTTCACTACCAGGTAGTGGAAGAAGATAAACCCCTCACACAAAATACAACTATCTACACAGCGATTTACCTTCCTCCACATAGATCCAACTATAAACCACCAGGAAAAAAAAAGTACCAAACACTTCTGCATGCATTCATTTTGCTAATATCTCTCCATTCATAGAAATTCACAATACCGTGGCTTTACTGCTTTGGAAGCTAAGCAATGGAGCAAACCGAACACAAACAGCTGCAGTACTCTCTGCATAACAGTTGTAAGGGTTGACAGGAGAGGTCTCCGAGAAAGAAGCTCCTCCTTGAGCCTACCTTTGTGGAATAAGGCAGCACACTGGTGACCTTATCTGAAGCTCAAAGGGAATTTAAACAAGGGGCACAGAAGAGACGTACACACACAGCATCCGGAAGTTAAATTGGAGAATGAAATTCAAGCTTTGATTGTATCTTTTTAAAATTCTGCTACTGTAGGTAAGAGTAATTGATTTTCTGTAAGGAAAAGACGCAATCAGCAAGTTAAGAATGTAGGAAGGCTTTTGAATATTGATATTCCAGATAAAGACACCAGAACAGTCAGATTTATTGAGAAATAAGTTCCTAAACAGATGCTTGAGATTTGAATATACTAATGAAGTTAGCTGATTTGTGTAATAGAAGATTTGAACTTCAAGAAGCCTTGACTTAAATGCTCATCAAATGCATATAATAACAATTCGAAATATGTTCTAGTTTCTGAGACGTTGAAAAACCCATGGAGGAGGTACGTTAATGAGCACTAGGTCATATATTACGTGCTTTGAAATGGTAGCTGAAAGTCAAACCATAAATCTGCCACTTAGTGACAGGCTGCATCATCCAGAGCCTGCACCATAAAAGGTTTTTCCAGGGTTAATCTGAAAGTTCTGGTTTAAAAAAACAAAACAACCACTGTCCTCCCAAATGCTTCCCAGAAAGAGGTTCCAGCAATCAGAGACAAACGGTATTTTAAGCCTACCTATTTCAGTATCCAAGTAATCTGTTTGAGCTATCTGAAACAAGAGGATTAAGGGAAAACCCTTGTCAGGGATGAATCTTACTAGAAAGCCCAGATCCTCTTCCCTGTGTACAAGAGACTACCTGTGATACTGCTAGCAACTATTTCTTTCTATTCTACCATCATCTTGGCCAAAGAATGGATGGCAGTAGCCTATTGCACATAGGAGTCTGAGACACTAACTCATTAGTGAGTCTTAAACTGGAGTTCAAACAGTTTGCCTTATGTAAGGGAAATAGATTTCACGGAATTAACTCAAAGCAAACAGTGGTAGCACAAAGAGGTAAAGAAATCTGTATGCGGCTTTCCAAAAAAATTACTTGTCGGCCTAGTTGCTATGACTGTATGAAAAACACAGTTTGCTGAGCTGGTGGTTAACCTTGCAGCACTGTTAATATATCTTGTGCATTGTGCAAGGCTGGAGTAAATGTGTGAACCAAACGAGTACTGCTGGCAGAGTCCCTCAGAGCAGTCCCCCAGAACCGTGTAACGCATCAGGAAAGACTCCAATTACCAGAAATCAGCTTTCTGTGTGGCTCCCCTTCTATATTCTTACCTCGAATACGCAGAAGTGACTGGAATTTCACTGAATGCAAGTTTCCTCCATTGCCCGCTCCAAAGCCACGTGACGGTGGCACAGAAAGGAGGAGATCTGGACACAGAGCCGCTGGCAGGAGAGGAGAGTACTCAGCCTAGCTTAGCCTAGAAAGATATTAGTCCCAGCCATTTACTGCGTGCATCAGCCAGCAATGGCAATGGATTCAACAGTAATGCAAATTGACCTAACCACTGAACCAGGAAAACACCTTCCAGAGAGATACTTCTAGAGCAAAACCTCTTTATTTCCTCACATGCTGTTTTCAAACTAGGATGGTGCCACGACAAGATGACAACCTGTTCTCAACTGCATTTATGCTGGCTTGAGGAACGTCTGTCAGGACTATCACTCAATAGTCACGTTTGCTCATCATTCACATGAGCTTGCAGCATGCACACTCTCAAGCTGACACCACTTGCTTCTTTGTGTGTTTTATCATTTAACTACTTTAAAATATTCTGCTTCCTTGTCTGGTTCAGGAGAATATTCTGCATTTGCTCATCCACGTAGGTCACTTCTACAGTTGTTATCTTTGGATGCAGCATTTTGGATGCCACGTCTTGGTGTGGAGCCGCGGATGCAGCATTTGGCCTGTTGATAAATATCCTTCTCTCCAGAATTAACAACAAAGCGCCCAGTTACCACAGGTGCCAGCTGTGCCGCCACTGGAGTCCCTTCCTCCTCATCTCCCCATCCAAGCTTCACTCATGCTTTTAGCTCTGTACAGATAGCCTCAGCCGCTGCCAAAACCAGGACGAGGACACATTTCTTCCCTTATTTCCCTGCTCTTTCTCCCCATGTAGTCTTTGAAAGCTTCCTTTCTTTCCGATGTGGGCTTTGGAGAGGTGCCTCGCCCCCAGACGAGGCCCACGACCACCAACCCCTCACACATCCCGCCCACGCCGCGCTGCCACGGCCTCCAGGCGACCGGCTGCACCTCCACTTCCCCCATGTCCTTCACCCACCTCTTCCCAGGGCAGAAGCAATCCTCAGCCCACACGTTCTCAAGCCATTTTCGCCCAGCTCTCCCTCCAGACACCCTGCCTGGGAGGAGGGAGGCCGGAGCAGCAGCCTGGTTTCCCGCCAGGCGGCCGCCAGCAGACCAGCCTCCTCCCTCACGCACTTTCCCCTGCTCCCCAGGACGCCATCAGCACAGGCCCTCACGCCATGCCAAGGGAGCCGTCAACACTTTTATCACCTTTCAGCTTCCAGTTTCTTTATCAAGTACTAGAGTCCATTCCCAAATGAGAAAATATGGTACGGTGCTTCCTCAAGAAAAACGTGTGCTTTCTCACATTGGTATAACCTACAGGTAGATTACCACTAAAAGAAGCGCAAAGGCCTACAATCTCAAGTGTGATTTAATTTTTTTTTCCCTTTTGAAACATCAGTTTTGAGCCCAAACAGGTCATAATTAAAAAAAAAAAAAAATCCACACATCACACATTCCAGAGATGTGACTATTTCCTATATAAAAAAAAAAATGAGTAAAAAGTGGCAGCAGATGAAGAGAAACTATACTTTTCCACATTCAGCTTTTGTGTGCTCACAAAGCTTCAACAAAACAACTAGAAAAGCCAGAACACAAACATCGCTTTTTAAAATAAAAAGGGTACCACAAATCAAAGAGTAAAAATGCAAAGAAATATGTCTACATGTACCTTTACAACCACATAGTATTTGTAAGAATACCTACCAGATGCTTTTTCAAGTTTGTTGCTCATAAATAACAAATTGAAATGTATCCATGCTTATAGCTGTACTCAAAAACACTGGGAGGATCCCCAAAGTATTTGTGCTTAATGACACTCTAACTAGTACTTCAATATTGTTTTCATATAGTATAACCCAAGCAATTGGATACTCTTTTTAAAGGAAAATCCTTAATATCTTTTGATTCTAAGTGGATCTGATGATAGCTTTTACGCTCTGCCTTATTTGTTATTCTGATCAATCTAGAAGAAGGATAATTAACTATTTGCTGATTCTTTACTTTTAAAAGATTCAGTAATAAATCAGACCAAAGCAGCGGGAAGATTCTCCTCACACTGGAGTCACTGGTTAATAAGTGACTTTTTAATTTATTTTTTTTTAGATTCTTTTTTATAAGTCTATTCATTTTCAAGCAATACCCAAAAAGTACCTACTTAAATGTCATAAAACAGATATGGCAGCCATAAACCTGTGTACTGTTATGATTTAAGAACAGAGCTATGCCAGACTTCACGGCTATTGCCAATGTCCATTTCCCAACCAACTGGGACCAGAAACTAAATTAACTTCATACTGAAAAGCAGCAGTTTGTGATCTGTTCAAAATACGCATGAGAGATACCTACACTAGGCCTCCATTTACAGAAAACAGTTCAGCGTGGTTTAAAAACATCCTTTATATGATAAATTTCTTACCTAATTGATCGAAACAGCTTTGCAAGAACTTTCTTAAATGTTTGGCTGGTGCTTTAAAGCCCATTAACTTAAGCACTTCCAATTAACTTTCAAATGTGACGTACAAGTTGCAACGTCCTACAAAGTAAGTTTAGGACTTCAAGAAATTCTAAAGGCTTACTTTTGAAGAAGAATGTTTATAATACATTTCAATCTTCCAACTCTATCTACATGGTGAAATCTCACTGAATCCCCAAATCCAGCAACTACAGTGTAGCTCGTATAAATGATTATAGTTCACCTTTAGGTTTAAGTATTTTATATTTTCAGAACTGAACCCTAAAACGTCTATCAAAAGTAATACTTAAAAACATCTTGTTAGAGGTGAAGCTTCTAATTAAATAATCAGTATTACCTGCACTCATTAGATAGCTAATAAGATATATGCTAATAAACTCAACTCCCGTTTAATGAGGAAAAGAAATTCAGTAACATTAGATGGTTCTCTTCCCACACAAATAGAAGCATGACGAAGCACAAACTCGGTTTCAAGATTACTCAAACTTTAGACACATCAGTCATTATTTTAGGAACAACTTACATAGAGTTTTACACACAACCTAACATAAAAACAATATATATCTATTTCACAGGCTAGTGCCACTACTAAACGTACGGTTAAATGCACACACAAAACAGAAGGGAAGCTGGAGGTAGTGGTGCACCGAAATACATAGAACTAACAGCACTTGCAACCATGTCAGCTATTTTGCTTCCCAGGTGTACGTTTTTCCCTACTTATCAGTCTTACAAACACTTCCCACCCCAAGCTACTTAGAGTCATTAAGCCCTTGTGTCAAGGTCTGGGACTGTGTCTACATGTACTGCTAAGCGTCTGTACTTTTTAACAATATTGCAATATGTTTTGGGGGAGTGGGGACCTGAGGACAAGCATTCCTAAGAATAACATCTTCTATACTGCAGCAAAGAAGGCATCCTCAGGAGATGAGATATGATGCAGAGAGAAAATGAGCGCTGGGCTGCTCAGTAGGAATAGCATTTTCCCCACTCTGTTAGACTACCCCACGGGCATAAATTAGAAAAGACAAAAACTAGGGATTACCTGCTTTTAATTGCAGAGCAAGAATGCCTGATCCTTCTGACAATCACTTCCACCTTCCTGTTTCTCTATGGTCTCTACCGTTGTCCCATTAAACAAGACATTTGCGAGAAAATAAAAATCTTCCTCTCTCATCTGTCCATTTGCTGCCCAGAAAACAGGTAATACCTCGCCGTGTCAGCAGCATACACCATGAAAACGGCATTCATTTATGACGAAAGAATTCAACCAAATGAGCAAGAATAACATAAACATTTCAAACGTTCATAGGAAAACAAACTACACCCTTAAAATTTGTTTTCTAAAAATGAAGCAAGAATGAGAGAAGAACAAAAAAATGTTCACCTGATTTACCTGTTTTCCTAGCTAATTAGCAATTAGGAATTTCAATTTCCTTGAAATTGCCTTGCAGTGCACACTTCAAATAAAGTATGCCCTGTCAAAACTCCTTCCAGTAACTTAGCTTTGGGTATTGCTACATTTCTAGAAGATTTTTCACCTTATTTTCTTATTTGAGAAAGCAAATAAAACCAGGAAAAAAACCACTAGAAAGAATATGTGATTTTGTGTCCTCTTACCTGTAACGATGATGTCTGGATGTTTGGTAACTAGTTAAAAATGGGTGAATAATTCTAAAGCTTAGGTGTGTTGTGTCAGAGGTTAAGTGCCTCTCGTGAGCTAGTTAAGAGGATGGGAGCAAAGACGGGGACTCAGTTCTCTGCTGCTTTCCCAAGAAAAGAGAAAAGCTCAGGAGAAGGAACTGAAGCAAGCTGAGCTGTGTGGTGATCACAGGAACGGAGGGAGGAAGGCCCAGAACTGCCCCAAAGCTACAGAAACCTTGATCATTAAAAAAAAAAAAATTAATCTTTATTTCACAGCCCTATACCGTTGAACAGAAACGTCTGAAGATACAGAGTTTTAAGTGTTTAAAATTAGGCTAGATACTGAGACGTTATCACCAAAGAACTACAGCAACGCTGCCAGTCCCTTTTCCAGCCAAAGGCGTTCCTTATCTCAAGACTCACTGTTTCACTTTTTAGCCAGATTTCCCTTCTGTCTCTGAGCATTATTTTATCAGCAGCTCACAGCCTACATCTAGGATCATAACAGTACTTACCAGTAAACACAAAAATTTGAAGGATTACATTTCTATTCCGTTTTGCCTTGTACCTCTCCTCTGATTTTATCTAAGCTTTTCTTCCTGCAGCACTAATCAGTGCACTTACCTACAATTTGCCCTTCTGTTTTCTGGGGCAAGCACTTAACAAAAGTCACCATTCTTTCTATTACATTTTAAACATCCTCTGGTTCTTAAAAATAAATAAATCCTGGCATTGTTTTTTCTCGTAGTCTTTTGATCACTGTATGTAACTGTATCCTGTCTTTGGATGATAAAATCTTAGCAAGATAGATCTGTGATTTTTGTGAAAGTGCCTTGGACGATTCCTGTGTATATATATATATATGTATATATATATATGCATTTCCTCTCAACCAGAGGCCTGCTCAAAGTCTCCAAAGTCTTACATGAGACCAAACTAAAGCATAGGTTTTGTCCTGGCAAATGAAAGGAGAAGTATAACCTATAGGGATTTACAGTCAGGCATATAAACGTTTCTTTCCTTTTTTAAGTGTTGACTAACAAATGCTAATATAACAAAAAAATTAGTTTTCTAACTTATCTGAGAGAAAAAACATTTAGAATGGAAATAGTAGCTGCAGTTCAAAAAGGGTTTCTTCTGAATTTTTTCTTTAGCAATCTTTTATCATGGAGTTTAATTGGGATGGCAAATAAATAACGTCATGAAGATTCCCATCCTTCTTCCTGCTTCCTCATTTTGATTTGTTAAATGTGAATAGCAAAGGATTGGCGTGCAGCCCTAAATTTATGGGGTAAGCTAAATGCTTGAAGCACACAGACATACTAAAAAGGTAGAAAGGTGTCTGACGGTGACGAGCTCAGGTGGAAATGTTAATACCACAGAAATGTATGTAGTCTGGTGATATGAATCTTTCCCCACTGCAGCTTTGCTGTCTACATTCAATCAGGTAAACTGCGCTCATCCTACAAAAGCATCATGGAAAGGATTAATTGTTTTTAAGTGCCTTATAATTGCCACCAGCTTATTACTGCAAAGTGGAGGGTGCTTGCTAGCTCCTGCTCTTCGGTAATTGCTGTTACCAGACAGCTGACTCAGGCTGTAGTTCTATGCAGCATCAACTGATGGGACTCCTGTCCTTTCCATTAATCACCTATCATTTTTCCCAGGGAGTCTGCTTACAGGACAGCCTTAAAAACTGACAAATAACTTTTTTTTTTTTTTTTTAAAAAAAAGCACTCTGTTTTTCCCTTTCAGTCCAAAGTGCAGCCACACAAAGCTTTGTGCCAGTACAACTGTGGAGCAGAAATAGGGAGTAGAAAAAAAATGTAATTCACAAAGAAAGTACCGTTGCACAAAATTTGCACCCAAAAAGGATGTGATTATGCAGACAACATTGTACAAGACAGAGATATTACTATAAACTTTTAATTTCACTTAGCAACTGATAAAGTGGTAAGTCTCTGTCTTTTACGTAGCCATGTAAAAGCATCTGTAAGCATGCCTGCACTAATTTTAACTTAATTTAAAACTTTACAGAAATGTTGGGTTCTCCTTGTGCTTAGGTACTTTCCAACTGACAACTTCCAAAGCGCCGATGCGCTAAAAGCGTGAAACCCCTTCCTTTCCCTTCCCTCCTGCAGATGTACTTTGGCAAAGACAGACTCATGGCATGGATCAGTTTTCAACATCTCCTCCTCCTTTCCACTGCCAAGAGTTTTTCAAGCCCTGTCTGTTATCCATGTTGCTGGTATCCCACTGGATTGTTTTTGCCAATCCTTTTTTGTTTTGACCATGCATAGCTTTCATAGCACGTATGAACATCTCCAGCACACGCTGAAACACCAATACTCTCAATCTTTCGTGATAATGTGGTTGCAAAAGCTTCTGCTCTTGTTACCCAGCTTCTGCTTGCCATCTCCTGCAGTGTATTATTGCACACAAAAGTGTCCAACAGAGTAGAAGCACTTTTCTTAACTCATCTGATCCAACATTTTAACTATTCAGCCAAAAGGTAACGTTGTAGCTTCTAGAGGTTTCTCGTTAACCTTTACCCCACAAACTGTAATTTTTTAAATGTAAGAAATTTTTAGATAAATGAGACAAGGATACATTATATTTAATTTCCTTAAACTACTAATATGTTGTACAGGGAAATCAATATAATTCCTTTTATTATTTCCAGGACAGCAGCCAAAATATGTAACTAATTTAAATGTCTCTCTGGATAACATTAAACTAGTGCTTGATACGTGTATAACATATCGATAAGCAGGAATTAAAGAATCTATAGCTTCCTGTGATTTTTATATAATCATAGTTGAAGTTTTGGCTACAAAAAAGCCCCCTAACAATACACTGAAGTCCTTTTTGCTTGTAAATCATCCGCAAAATTCTCTTGACTTTTGCAGCCATTTTCGATATTTGTGAATTGTAGCCTGAACTGAGGGTTAAGAAAGTCGCTCAGCATCTTTCACTTCAGCTCAGAAAGCAGAACCAAATTTCCAAACTTGGTTCCAAATACAACCATGCTTTTATAAATAATCTAGCCAAGCTCCATTACCATTTAAAATACAATACATTTTGTGAGTTCAGAATAGGAAAGATTTATTCAGGTTTGTCTGTTTTACCTGAAGACAAATAACCTATTCCTGGCTTGAAAAATAAGACTACCGATATTGATGTGATGTTCCTTCACTTAGCTAAATAAACCCACTCTGGGATATTGATAGCCTGAGCAAGCACAGCCCCGGCACAGCGAGTTTCAAAGCCCAACACCGGCGGCATAACCTTTAAAACCACTGCCACAGAAAATCTGCTGCAACGATGCTGACCGGTCCCTTCTGGCTCTGCCCTGCAGGCACAAAATGGACAGTGGCAGATACCTACGAACAAGACAGCTGGAGACAGAAAGCAACAGAAATGGGGGGGAAGGAGAGCATGTGAGGCCCCTAACAGAAAAAACTTCTTTCTGCAAGCTCTGTGACCATACTGAAGTCCACCTGAGATACTGGCCAGGTCTGATTGAGCCCAAGATGAAATGTCGGAGAGAAAATGATCCTCATTTGAACCACAGAATCATAGAACAGTTTGGGTTAGAAAGGACCTTTACAGGTCATCTAGTCCAACCCCCCTGCCATGAGCAGGGACATCTTCAACGAGATCAGGTTGCTCAGAGCCCCGTCCAACCCGACCTGGAATGTTTCCAGGGATGGGGCATCTACCACCTCTCCGGGCAACCTGCGCCAGTGTCTCACCACCCTCATTGTAAAACATTTCTATCTAGTCTAAATCTACCCTCTTTTAGTTTAAAACCATTACCCCTTGTCCTATCGCAACAGGCTGTGCTAAAAAGTTTGTCCCCATCTTTCTTATAAGCCCCCTTTAAGTACTGAAAGGCTGCAGTAAGGTTTCCCTGGAGCCTTCTCTTCTCCAGGCTGAACAACCCCAACTCTCTCAGCCTTTCTTCATAGGAGAGGTGTTCCAACCTCTGATAGTCTTCATGGCCCTCCCCTGGACCCACTCCAACAGGTCCATGTCTTTCCTGTGCTGAGGACCCCAGAGCTGGACACAGTACTCCAGGTGGGGTCTCACCAGAGCACAGTAGAGGGGCAGAATCACCTCCCTGGACCTGCTGGCCACGCTTCTTTTGATGCAGCCCAGGATATGGGTGGACTTCTGGGCTGCGAGCGCACCTTGTCGGCTCATGTCCTGCTTTTCATCCACCAGTATCCCCAAGTCCTTCTCTGCAGGGCTGCTCTCAATCCCTTCATCCCCCAGCCTGTATTGATACCGGGGGTTGCCCCAGCCCAGGTGCGGGACCCTGCACTTGGCCTTGTTGAACCTCATGAGGTTCACACGGCCCCACTTCTTGAGCTGGTCCAGGTCCCTCTGGATGGCGTGTCAACTGCACCTCTCAGCTTGGTGTCATCTGCAAAGCTGCTGAGGGTGCACTCGATCCCACTCTCTCTGTCACTGATGAAGATATTAAACAGCACTGGTCCCAATACGGACCCGTGAGGGACACCACTTGTCACCGATCTCCATCTGGACATTGAGCCATTGACCCCTACCCTCTGGATGTGACCATCCAACCAATTCCTCATCCACCGAACAGCCCACCCATCAAATCCGTATCTCTGCAATTTAGAGAGAATGATGTTGTGGGGGACCGTGTCAAAGGCCTTACAGAAGTCCAGATAGACGACATCCGTAGCTCTTCCCTTGTCCACTGATGTAGTCACTCCATCATAGTGTAATTTGAAGAAATTACACTTTAAAAAACTTACCTCACCAGTCTGGGTTAACAGCTCACAAGGCAAGATGAGACCCCAGAGTTTCCCTTTGATACCAATCCGGTAATAAAATGAGCAGAGGTTTCTAGCAAGGGACGTATTCCACTTACATGGTTCGCACTACACAATAAAATCGGCAAGCGGTATGTCATGTAATAACTGATTGGGCTTTTTAATGAATCAAAATAACATGCTTGTTTTCATGCTGCTTTTACTCTGATCAGTTACTGTCATCAAGTAGCGTATTATCGAGCCATTTTCTCACCATCAGGCACTGGCGGATCTTTTAGCAAGCTGGAAAAAGCCCCTTCCCCTTCTCTTTTGTTGCAGGCAGGTATGGAAGCAAAAAGCAGTGACACAATTTAAGATCACAATATGGATTTTCTAACAGCTGCTGCTATTTAGGTATCATTCTCCTGATCACCTCCAGCATTGCCATTACTATAAGTAGATGCTCTATCATCTTCCTTAAATTAATATGAATTTGATCTCAAATAACCGGGGAGTGTTTCAAAGAGTTTTCAGCCTCTGTTGTCAAGCCTTTTACCTGAGCCATTAAAAATAAGAGGGAAAAAACCCAAATGTGTCATTTAGTACAAGAGAATACAGAAGAAAATGAGGATTTATCAACACTTCCAGAATATGCATAGATCTAAGACTCGCTTTGCTTTATGTCAGCCATTTTAAGTAAATGGTTTTAAAAAGTGTTAGGTTATGCTAATGAAATGAGTTAAATGAAATATGGCACTTTATTTCATCCTGATGTATACCCAGAATGATTTTAACAGAAGTTGCATTCTGATATAAATAATGTTTGCACAGGTGCATCAGAGAATCCTGATTAAACAGTTTCAGAAAAAAATTGATGTAAAATAAAAGCTAAAACCTATTGCTACTATAATTTAAGATAAGATATTTATAGAAAGAGCAAAGATCAAGTATATTTGATCATAGGATCATAAGATACTAAGAAGTACCTCTAATCAAGAAAAAAAAAGAACTATTAGTACAGGGAAGAGATGTTACTATCAAAATATATATTCTTTATGAAATTTGAAATGCTCCAAAATTCCAGAAGGTGAAAGCAAAGGATTTTTGCCTACTAGCAATCACTGAGAAATGCCAAATTGGTTAAACCTCAAATAACTTCACCCCAGACTTTGATGGGTTGAAAAAAATGTGTTGTATGTGTAGCTTCCACAAGAAAACTAGGAATCAAAGAAGTAAGTATTATTTCTAGATTGTTAGCACATTGCATAACAGGGCTGTTCAAATTCTGCCACAGGCTGAAGTATCCTCTCTTAAACCAATAACTGGGCTTAAATTCCTCAGAAGGCTGTATCACTTTATAAATCATTCACTCTATACCTTTAGCATTTTCACACTTCTAAAGTAATTTGTAACAGTAGACATTTTTGGTATCTATATATGCTCTCAGGCTTTACAAGTCGCTTCTTAATGTTAGGTGTACTGTGATTTTGAACGGAAAATGTGAACGTATCCCTGGAAGTAAAAGGACGATGCCGTAGTGGTAACTCCATTCTTTTGGAGACACTCCTCAGAGTTTGCACTTTTTTATCCTGTATGGTTTGACAGACATTTTTTTGAGGAAAAAATGCAGAAAGAATCAGAAAAGGAAAAAATCTACACTTGCATGTCCGATTTCACACATCAGCAATCCCAGATGCATTTGAAATGTTGAGTTTCCTAACATGTAAGTTGAATTTTATATTGCTGAGCAATATTTTTTTAGCCTATTTCAATGCTTTAGAGAATTGTGTTGCTCCTTTTCAGCTGATTAGAGTTATTCCTAAGTGGCTCTTAGCAAGCATGAAAATCAGAGTGAAAGGGATGAAGTGTATGTCAGCTGAGGAGCCGAGATAGTAAAATATTATGAATTAAAAATTACTTATTCAGAGATAAAGATGAGACAGACTTACATCCTTTACAAGCTCTAGAGTTAGGCTTGTATTTTCTTTCTTTTGAATTATTTTTTCATGTTTTTGCTTTATGCTGTTCTCAAAAACTGGATAAATTATGAAATTATTATAATCGAATACTTTATTTTACTCTTTCTTGAAACCAAACTCATATCATTAGCAAAGGAGAACCACTGTAATTTGAGAGAGAGAAGCTGATCAGCGACATTAGTTGGTAGACTCAGTCTTCCCAAAGCATTTCTTACAAATGCTACTATTATAGTAAGAAACTTCTATTGCATCTTGGTCAGAAGACCAAGACTGAAAGAATGCAAGGTCTTTCAAGGCACCCTTGGCCAGAACATTACCAGGCTGTGTGGGAAGCGTACGACTCCATCCTATAGCCAGCTTGCAGACAAAAACAGCTCTCAAGTTACCTCTGCTTCCAAATTAGCCTTATTACTGAGTGATGATTCATGTAGAAGTCTTTTCCCAAACTGCTGTTTATCATTGAGAACACAAATGCTATGCTCAGCAAAGCTAAAGTGCAGAAACTTGCTGAGATTCATTCTTTAAGTTTCCATTACTTGAGACAAAAAGTGGAGTTGATTTACATCCTCAGCTACAGACAGTTGTCAGAATTAGTTGAATATTACTGCACCGAGCTCCTGTGTCAGCTGGGTTTGTGGACTGCCTTGCCAGCACCTCGGATCTAATTCTTTGCATTGACTTCTTTTGTTCCAGTATGAAGTATTTTTCCCACTGTTTGATGGAAGGGAATGCAGTTTATGCAAAAATATGGTACGTAGCGTATTCCTGGTCTTTCTAAGCCATAAAAGAGAACACAGTATCTTTGTGGATGATCACTGTGCTGAGTTTTGTCATCTATCCCCATTTTTTTTAATTACAAATTTGTACATGGGAAACATATTTCGTGGCAGAAAATCACTTATCAAAAGATGAAACTTTTCAGAATCATGTGAGCCATGTGGTTTGTGGTGCAAAATATAGAAGCAAGGCAGAAAAGAGTATTCCAGAGGTCAGCGCTTCGGACAGTATCCTTCAAGGCAGGGGGACTTACTGAAGAGCGTTTGTCCTGTCAGTTTGAGCTCTGGGTACCAGGGTTTGATAGCTGGACAATGTTCCTCAACAGGCATGGATAAACTCCAATAAACACATCTGTCTGACCGCATGTCCCGCATTTAGGACCCTGTCTGGGATTACAAAGATGTAATATGAATCTCCTGAGCTTTCTATCCATTTTCAAATGGCTGAATTTGTATCCACATCATACCACTTTTTACAACGATAAGCCCACTTACATGTGACGCAGTCTTGCACTTTCAATTTTATTTTTTTAAATTTGGTTTATATTCTCTGTGCCATATTAAGTCCAGCCATTGCCTGCACTGTTAAGTCAGAACATGTTTCCAAGCTATCAGGCTTCTTAGCTCTTTACACAACTGATATGAGAATGTTTGTGATTAACTTTCCTAACAAAAATGTGTCTCTCCCCTCTTATATATATACACATTATTTTTATACTGCCTCCATTTAGTCCTTCCAGCTGCAGTAATGTTTTGTCCTTAGCTGCTGCCGTTCATGGCAAACAGTTTAAGTTGCATGATAATTTTGTCACAGGTACAGGGGTACCTTCTATTCAAGGTGCAATCATGTGGAAGGAGCATTTATCAAAACTTATTATCAAAAACCTCGAGGTGCTCATCTGGTCAGCTGGCATCTCTTATTTGCAGGCTCTTCTGTCTTGTTGAAACCCTCTTCCTTCCAGTGGTTTTCAAAGTTATTTAGTTTATAGAATTTTTCAGAGTTCTAATAATCTCTAAAATGTTTCCATCTATTCTTACAGTTCTCTTTCTAGTTAAATAACTACCCAGAATTGATCCTAACAAAACAGGAAAAAGTTGTTTAAAACAGATTTTGTTAATTTGGATCATTTATAAAAGGTGGGTAATGAAGGAAAGAGGCTGGATGAAAACAGTTTTTGCTTTCTGTTTTTTTCTTCTTCCAGTGCTGACTTTCACATGCATAATTCTGTGTGATTAGGGAGTGCTTTTACAGCTGATTATGTTCTGGCTATCTATTATGTCCAAAAAGTGAATTTGGTAAACCAAGATTCCTGTCCTTCTTCTAGAAGGACCAGAGCTACAGCTCACAAATTCCAGTTTTACATGAGCTCAAGAACTAATATCTGGATGCAAACTGAGCAAAGCCTCATCAGAGACTTTAAACACATCTTAAACTGTCCATCTATGTAAATGTAGCCCCTGACTGCCAAAATGAGGTGACCCACAACTTACAGGAAGGAGAAGGGTGATGGTTTTATCCAAGTGCTCCAAGCCCCGTGTAGCTAGCTAGGGACAGGTCTATCCCCCAGCAAGTCCGCCATCGGAGACCTTGGATGGACATGCAAGCTGTGCTCTGCTTGGATGTCAGGTTGAGATGGGTGCACATTCTTTCCTTTTCTATTCAGGAGAGAAATCCTTACATGTGAACACATGCTCCACCATGTCCTCTGGGCTTGATGATTTGGGGATGGGGACTTCCAGGCTCAGCACACTACATTTCTGTTCCACACTGGGATGCAATGGGGTGCACACGCACACACAGACCAAATTTCTGTGGTATGCTTTAGTGTTCATCTGCCTCACGGCATACACCCGGTAAGGACACCTCTTTGTAATACACCTACCACATCACTACCCCAAGATGCTTAAAAATGTAGAAAAAAAGAATGTCAAAATTTAATTTCTGGCACCCATCCTTCTCACGAAAGGTTAAACAGGACATGTTGGAAATTAACTATAAGCTACGGAAGAGCATAAGCTGGGGAAATTCAGTTTTTTAGAACTTCAGGCAGCCTACATATGTTCATACAGGACACAGTCAAGGCTGCAACTTGTGCTCTGGCGTGTAACCATCCATCCTGTTTCACCGTTAGTGGGTCCCTGGCACAGCTTCCACTTATGCCAACTATTATTCTTCCAAACCATACCCATATATACTTCAGTGGACAAAAAATGTTGCTGTCTGTTCCAAAAGGCAGCATGGAGAAAGCAACCTTGATGTTGCAGGCAAGGGGAAGAAAACTTTCAGATGCACTATGTGCCAAGCCACTTGTCCGCAGAGGACAGAACAGCTACCAGTTACTAGTACCGATGTAGCTCCTCAACTCACAGCACGGCAACTTCCTTTTTTGCAAGAAGGCAAATCAATTTTCTAGCAGCCTGGCTGACTAGATTGTCTGGGAAGGTGTTGTGCTAATTATAAAAAGGGATGGTGGGAATGAGGAACAAATCTGTTTTTATTGAATGCACAAGGTGTTAAAAACTCAGAATGTGGAATAAAGAAAATTCTGTTCTTCAGAAATAGCCATCTGTAGCAAAGTATTCATTTTATTAACACAGCTTTGACTTGTTTGGTAACTTCTGAAATCTAGAGGGAATGTTGGATAAGGAATGCGGCAAATTCTGCTTATAGCATCTGTGTACGATTACATAGGTAAAAAGAAATGGGCAAGGGAACGATACTATACTGGATAATCTGTCATTATATTTTCAAGTTGCTGGAAACTCAGGAGTACTGAGTTTCTGTACTGATACTGAACGTTTAAGTATAGACATTTGGAGAGAGAAATCCCAGCTTGGATGCTAGGTAGTGTCTGCTCAGAGCACCAGTGACACTAGAGGTCAGCATGGGCGCATCTACATTAGCATTTTAGTCTGGGCCAGGAATGTGCTTTGTAAGTGCTGCCTACCCGCTGCAGCCCACAGGACTGAGCAGACCTCAGAGCCTGCAAATCGGATTCTTTCATGGAAGAATGAGCTCTTGAACAACTCCTAATGGTCGTTCAAGCCACATGACCGGATTAGATCTAGTCTGAAATAAACTCCCAGGACTTGTATGGCAACTGCAACGAGTAATAAGGTGTACCCCAAGGCCACAGTATAGAAAAATGGATGGAGGATGCTAGTGAATGAAAAATCACCCCAAAGAGGATGTTAAAGATGAGCATGGAACTCAAGGAAAGGTGCACTGAGGAGGCCAAGAGTTGAAAGACAGCGATGCTGAGCCTGCCTTCATTTCAGTATCATTTGTAAAATCTAAGAGTTCTTCAAGCACATCAGTAGGGAGGAAGGAATAATAAATGGTAAAGACAAAATGTCATTAAAGATAACTTCTAGCTTGAAAATGAAATGAATACTTCACCTCAGTTATAAGCAATCAGATAATCCATACCTCTGAATTCTGAAGGACATGGAATATAAAATCACAAGTCTAACAGAAAGCATTTTTGTAGTAAATCAAGTCAGAGTAATACCCTATGATGAAAGAAAAGCAAATGGAAATACCTAAACTTAAGTAGGAGGAAGAAAACTGTATCTTCCATTGGTGGAGCAGCTGATTTTAGGGATGACAGATTCTTCTGTACTTCATTTCCCATTGGAAGGTACTAGGTAGGAATTCTTACTATTTTAAGAAGGATAATGAATTTTAAGGGGCAAATAAACTGGTAAAATGTAAAGCCTTGCTTTTTTTTATAGGTAGAAAAATTAAGCAAAGCTATGTCACATAGTGTATTCTCAGTGGATGCAAACTACTGCTGCCAGAGATCCAAGACGACCTGTGAATCTCTGCAGCACCAACAGCACCTAGCGAATAAATCCTGTTGTCTATTAACCCAAGGTACTGCCTCACATTTGCATAGATTTCCGTTAACTTGTATTTTATAGGAATGAAGCTTCTCCTGCACAGAACACTCTTCAACCTACCCAGAACATTTGAGCAAAAAAACATAGTATATTTTCCCATATTTAGGAATACAAAGAAATTTAAGAATGGAATTGGTTCATTATTGACTAACATAGGAAAACCGTCAATGTAGAAAGAAGAAATATGTAGCGTTTGTATTCTGTGTTTGTACAGGGAAAAAGCAGTAAGATGTATCAATCTCATCTGAAGGAATACTCTAGTCACTCTACGACTAATTCTGGAGAATGTTAAAAACTGGCTACTAAAGCGACACTTTTTAAAATGAGATGATACGAAGGTTTTGTGTCCAAGAATTTTTTAAAAGCAGGCAAAAGAACTTAGCAGACCACTGATAACGATTTTCTTTGTCATTATTCTTTTTTCATTAGATCTCGAAATGTCAAGGAAACTTCTTAAGACTGAAAGGCAGCAGGGCCTGTGCCAGTGCTATTAAAGGGCAAATGAGACAACCTGGATAATTAAAAACCTATAGGCCTGGCATCAATCCTAGCAAAATAATGGAATAATTCCTACAAGTCTCAATTAATGAAGGATTAAAGAAGGGATATAGAATTAATGCCAGTCAACACGATTATTTTTTTTTTAAAACAGAACTTGCCAAGCTAGCATGATATCTTTGAAGAGATCACAGGAACCAGGTGCTGTTCTGCACTGCCTACCTCCACTGAACAGTCTGGAGGGCAATGAAGTTCCCTGAAAATGGAACTTGTCTTAGAAGTGAGATTATAAATCAGCAGGACATGAAACACCTGCCCGCCAGTTTTACTGGGCACGTAGTGTTTAATTGTGGTTTGTTTTTTCCAAGAACTATTTCTCTTTCTTTCCTTCGTGGCGTGAAAATGACAAGCTGCTATTAAACACAATTATTCAAACTTAATAGCAAAGGGAAGCTGTTTGCAGAAACGTTCCTAAATCTCATTTATAGGAAAGAATTGTTACTGTGGTGCTGGTCTGAAAAAGGCCGAGTTTGAGACTCATTTCCTACACATTAAGATGATCTACTTTCTAAATCATTATCATAAGAAGTTCTGCTGCTTTGTAAAGTCCATGATGCAAATTCTTGCAACTCGCACAAGTTTGTGATGTTTCTCAGCTGATGTTCTTTCAGCGATCCCAGCAGACCTAATTTAATTTCTAAGCATTTCACCATGCTTAACACATTTTTCTAAATTACTTTTGCATTTGTACTCAGAGGGAGTACTGGCTGATTTTTGCTTATAAAGCTCTCCTCTTTCATTCCCATTGTTTCCTATGCAAAGGGAGTGAAGCTAACTGCACAGAGCAATTCAGTGATCAGCTGCTTTCAGCCCATACCATATTTCAATAATAATATGGCACATACTGTGGATTTCATATATTTCATACTCATAGCTCCAAGCTCTGTTACACAGAGAAGCACTGTGCCTCATTTGTGCCTTCTGGGTGCGGGACATTTGTCAAGATAGCCCAGCAAAATATGTGAGTGCACAAGTTCAAAGGTATAGAAAACGTGCCCATTTTGTGCTTATTTAATTATATTTTCATCTTTTTTTGGAGTAGAAGAATGGTATATTAAAAGTCTTTAGCTATGTTGACATTATTATTCACACTATACTAGAAACAAGTAGGAAAACAATCCGAAAGACAATAGTATGCAATAGGTATAAATTAAAGTAAATGCTCTGGTGTTTGGGCAGACACATGGCATAAGTTTTCATAATTTCACATCATAAAATTTGTAAGATGCTTCTGTTAATATTCTTTTAACACTTCCAGCTTTGGTAATCCTTTTGCTGGTTTTGTGACAATTTTTTTCTTAATTTTCATTTTCCCTTGAATGATCAAAGAAATTTTTTACTCAAAATCAATCTTATCTTATATTAAAGCAATCATGTCATATACTTGAATTTACTTCCTACAGTATTTCTTGAAAAGAACTTTAAGGATTTGTGACAAACAGGTTTGGTTACCTTCTCTTCAAAACCACTGTATATACCTAAAGAAGTTGCAAAACTCCTTTCATATTTTAGAACTTCACCTAATGTCCCTCCCCAGAATTTTCATCGGACTTGGAGACAAATGCACAGCTCAAATTTAATGCAGAGTTGCCATGATCAACTCAAGAATGGCGTTAGTGATGACTCACTTACACAGACTACATCCTTCTGAAGTCTTTCAATCAAGTGACCACAAGGTTTTATTGAAGGATCTTCAGAACGTGGCCCTTCACCAGCTCATGTTCCACACTGGCTGAATTTATTTGTCTTCCATAACGTTTCCAACAAATGAAATCACACTAGAATTGCAACTTGTTGTTCCCTTTTTACGTCTAGTATTTGAGAACTGCACTGCTCCTAAATTTGCCAATTCCAACCTCAATCTTCCTCTTGTTTAATATTTCTCCATCTGCAAATTCTGATTTGTTCTTAAGCCCTTTGAAGAGCTACACAACTATTCTCTCTCTATTCTCAGAGCCCAAATCCATTCTCTCCAAATATTAGATCTGGGTTTGCCTCATTCTCTTTTTCTCTCTCAAAAGGGAAATAGAAAAGGAAGTATAACCTTTTCACACAGTGTTCAGTTATCTAGAGCAGTGTCCCTGATGCCTCATTCCCTCATTCTTTTAAAGTTTTCATATTACAAAAGCTAACTTTTTGCCTCCTCTTCTGCTAATCCATTAAACTCTATTTCATCTTACCACAGCTTCCATTATAACTGATAAAATTAAAACAATTATCAAATCTTATAAATATTTCCAAATCCTTACTACTCTGGAACTATTATCTTGTCCATTGCATTCTGTTCCATTCTATCATGTTTATACAGTGGGTATATATAAAAAAAAGAAAAGTATACCTGTGCAGTTTATGATGATACACATAAAAGAATAATGTTCGTGAATGAAGGATACGATGCATAAATTTTAGTGTATTGTCTGTGTCTGTGCAATGCCAAAAGTTCTTAATCAATACATCAGAGATCCAAACCACATCAATAGTTAATTTAAAACTGCATACACTCCTGCAGAACATTAATGATATTCTCAGAGCTCATTTATAATGAGCTTTTAATTAGAGAGGATGTCCTCATATCTTAATTCTTAAAAGCAGAGAAATTATGAGATGGTAGGTAATTCTTAAAATAACATGCTTCAACGTACATTTCTTTTTCTTTTGTTACACCAGAACTGTAAAGACTCCTTGCTTAAAGTCACTTGTGTTTTACTTACTTATGGCAGCACAAGTGTATGATAAAGGAGGATTCTATTTCCTTTGTCATCAGTAAGGATGTATATGGGACATCCAACTAATGGATGCCTCCCCTAAAATTTAGTGACAGGTCAATAGAGGGAACTTCATTGCTGTGAACAAGAGCAAAATACATTGTATGACTACCTCAGACTGGGAGATGACTGACGAGTTTTTCTTCCATTATTTAATTGTCTAATTAGCCGTTCTCCTATACCGCAAGAAAATAAAACACAGCATGACGCTTTACAAAATGTCTGCGTACAGTTCTGTGTAAACGGTTTCGCAGTACTTCACAGCATAGTCCCTCATGAGAAAGACCATTTGCTTGGACAGCATCCAGTAAAATCTGATCAATAAACCCATCTTTATTTTTTAATTCAGCAGCTCAGCTTTATTTAATTCTCCAGTTTCTAGCATCGCACAAACACACCGCTGCGTAACACATTACCGTCTAGGCTGCCTCTCTGCTTGGACGCACACATCGCATTTGTCATTGTTAGGATTCAACAGGAACTTGATCGGATTACCTGGTTTGCTTTCATTTGGTTTACACTGAACTTCTTCGACGCATTCTGCAGGAAACCATCCAATATGTCCTCGGGTGCTGCCTTCCCAGAATCCACCTTCACCAATGCTTAGAACTAAATACAGAGAGACATAGGAAGCATTAGACTTTTTTCTCTTCTCATGTAAATACCAAGGTTAGTTACATAACACGCTCAGTAATAACCGAGTATCATGTCGGTAAAAGCAAACGTTGTACAATAACTCAAGTGCTGGTATCCCAAAAATGGGCACAGAGTAACCTTTAAATGCGACCCTCCCTGATCAGTCTTTGGAACCTCTTCCCAAATTTATTTTTGTCACAGGTTTCCTTGGCCCTCACATAATTCTCTCCATTTTCAGTTTTCTCAATACTGCTTTTATCAAGCATAAATGCATCGTCATACTAAGACCAAAAAACTTTGTCTTGCCTGTTTAAATTAAGCTGAAGTGCTGAACCCATTGTAAAACTGAACCCACACTGAAATTGGGTTTTAATAATACATATTTTGATATCTCATATGTTTTCTACTTCCTAAGGAAACACGCTATTTTATTTAGTGCGTAGCTCCAGAGATTTGTAATGTAGGTCGAGTAATATGATTTAACGGTTTGAGTACACAGCAAACACTTGAATATCCCATAGGTGCGATACACAATGTAGATGCCTTTTGAAACATTTCAGTGATTTTTCTCAGTGAAAGATAGCACCAATAGGGAGCAGAATGATTTACCAATAGGAGAAAAAGCTTTATCCTGTAGTTCTAATTAGCTTGATATTAATCTTAGGACTGAACAAGGCTTGTGACAAAAGACTGCAGAACAACAATGTATGTTTGTACTAGTAAGCAACTGGAGATGAATTACAATAATGAAAGGATCCTAAGTACTTGCTAAGTATTATGTTTCAATTAATTTGACACAAGTTCCTACAAATCACTGTATGTTTAATATATATTAACAGAACATAAATGTACTATTATCAACATACTCTACATTAATATTGGAACAAAGGTGATATTATAGATTAACAAAAACACGGTCAGCTCTTCTAAATAGGTTGACTGGGAATGGAGCTCAGTCATACAACACAGGTCCTCAGAGTACATCTGTACAAAACACAATGTTCAGTGGAGAGGTCCCTGAGCTACCAAAAATAAGCCCGTGGAAGTCGAAGCAGCACAGCTCCATTAGCTGTGTGCTAGCTAAGCCAGCCAAGCTAACTGGCCCTGCTGAAAATCAAGGCTAATTAGCCCAAGCACATCTCTTTGCTAACGTATGCATATGGTTTTCAAGACCTGGAATAATATCTCTGCAGGGTATTTCAGTATGGTAGGGCTATTAACTTGCTCAGAGCTACTTTGATGATCTCCACCACCAGCACTCTTTGTGCTGTTAAAACATACCTTATCAGGCTTTAAAATCGTAGTCCCTGAGCCTGACTGCAATTGAGTTCTGTATCAGTGGAACTGCTGTGACTCAATGGCGTTGAATTTGAACTTGATTTGCACTACTCTAGGGTAAGATGAAAATCAAATCAATGAAAAGGCCAAAAAAAACAATAAAAAATCTTGGTAATACTAAAGAGGTAGTAAGAAGCCTGGTTTGACACACCAGGATCTGTAAAACTGCATTTGAAATTAAATGTTTACCTAGCTTCTCATTAATGCAATCCTAAGCTATTTTTGGTATTACTTACAGAGCACGGATAACTATTAACAGAGATATTTGAGAGAAAAATGTTTTTAAATGTGTCAATTTTAAGTCCTTTAATGTAGTAAGTTCAGAGCTACAGATGCCATGAACTGCATATTTACACATCACTGTCAATAAGAAGTACGTATTAAGCCCCAGGAAATAATTCATTAAGGCAGAATCCTACACCTGGATGGGTCCCAAATGCACAATTTATCAAGCACCTTTCTGGCACAAATGAGGAAACCCATACCCACCCAGGGAGCTATGGGATAATGGGGGAGGGCACCGACCTCGGAAGACACCAGCAACTCTACAGTGACACTTAAGCTGAAAAACACATTTTTAGCATGCCTTTTCTTTTAGTTACCTAACACCTATTGATACTGTTAACATAAGCAGAAAATATTTCATCTCTACATTTAAATGCAAGCAAAAATGAAGGAACCAGATCTCTGCTTTCATTGTATTAATAAAATAAATAAGACAAAATCAAAGTATTAATAAATATAAATTTGGGGCATAATTAATGAAAAATATGTTAACAAATTCCAGTTGTTATTGAACATTTTTAAAGCCTGTGCACATTAACACACCAAGTCAATTTGATAATTCAGTGTTACACAAAACAGAAGCCTATTCATTCATCCAATATATACTGGGTATTCATCAGCTTCCAATATATTTTTAACAATGTAACCTCTGTTCACATAAGAATAGAGTGCATTTCTTATATATGACATAAGAAAGCAAAAAAGAGATATGTAGATATAAGAAAAGAGATATGTAGATATAAGAAAAGATATAAGAAAAGAGAAAGAGAGATATGTAGATATAAGAGATATAAGAAAGTGAAAAAGAAAATAAATATGAGATAATATCTATATAACATACATAGATATTATAATTATTGTAGGATCCTACTGTACATTGATTTAACTTCAAATCATAAAAGGGAGTGTAGGACTCCAGCCGAAAGAAATTTCAAAATGTGAGACAGTGAAAGATTCCTATTGCAAGTAATTAGGTTTTTTTGAGGAGAGTTTTCAGTGCTGAATCTCAGTCCTGATTTCATTCCACAACCTGGCAAGATAGGGAGAACAAAAACTACCTAGAGATCGAGAAAGACTTCCCTAATTCAGTATTTTATTAATCTCTCAAATCTGCTGTTTTGACGCTCCAAATTACATGGATACTTCCATCTCCAAAAAGCATTTGCACTATAAGAAGGAAGTTGGGTGTTTCACACCCATAGAGTAATTTCATGTGTTTATGGTAGCAGCAGCTGAGAAGACATCCAAATCAAGATGGGAAAAGAAATTTGCTTTGTAAGTCCATCTGTGAGTGCAAGGCAAAAAGTGATTACTACAGAGCAAACCCAGTCCCACTTCAGATCATTATTACATGAATTATTAACTATTAGTGATTTCTAATAGCAAGAGCAAAGCAAAAATACATGCAGTCCTACCTGAAGACGTAACGACTATGGAAAAGAGGTAGGAGGGGAAATGAGGTGTTGCCAGAACGCAAGACAGCCTTCACGATTCCGGTTCAAGCCTGTCTAGAGATTACATCTACAAACAAAATGACGGTACCTTTGGACTTACTGTCACAGAAAAACATCATTATGGGCACCAAGAAAGGAAGGGAAAGCCTGATGGAACTGCAAGAGGCACAAAGACGACCCAAGAGGCAAACGTGGGGTCACCAGGGATACAGCTGATGTGCAGAGACAGAGACAAATTGTTGGTGAGACGGAGGAGAAGCACATATGGCCTAACACTCAAAACGTAGAAGTTGAGATCTAGATGGTTCTGCACTACCACAAAACTTGAAATAATCTTTTTAATATATCTCAGGTGGTACCATTAATAGGAAATTCTGCAGCAGGAGCCAAAGCCGTAATAACCTACATATCTATAAAAAGTGGCAACACTTCACGTATTATGATGCGGATAACTGGGAACTGAAAGGATAAATCAAAAAATGTAATTTATCTTTTGTACCCATGAATGCTTTTTCAGAATGAGGCCTTAATTTCTGCCTTTTCCCCTCTCACAACAGTGCATAAGAGACACGTCGTAATAGATAATTTGGTACCGGCAAGAGATTGTCTAATCAACATTTTCCCTTCTGAAGGAAGGTAACAATGATAAATCAAACATAAACATAATATAACAATGGTAAGTCAAAGGATAACTTTCCCAAAATTAATAATTAAGCTTTATCATTTCAAGTATTTTTTCCTTTTGCTTTTAGTAAAAACAAAAGATGTGGTTGCTATGGCAAGGGCAGGCCAGAGTCTTTTTACACACAACATGAATTACAAAAAGATTCTGATGTTATAAGAATAAAATTAAGGTTCTAGTAACATCGTGAATCCTGATATGACTTTTCACAACAAAAGTATAGTTTAAAACAAGAATTACGTTCAATTATATGAATAAAACTGCAAATCAAAATTGGACAACTACCAAACAACTGAATAACAGGAAAACATGTAAAAGCAGGCGCCTATCAGTATCTTATATTTTGATGTCTTTAAAGTATTATACTTAATATCAGCCAGATTCTGCTTTGCCAAAGTCCAGAAAAAAACACAGGAAAACTATATATAGTGCCAATCGAGCGTAGGATGTTTTCTCTCTTGCAACTTCTGTAAGTTTATTGACAATGTATATATTGTAACTAACATTAATATAACATACTCATCTCAAACAGCTGAATTACTCAATATATTATAAAAAAAATTCAGTTTAATCAAAACAACAAAAAAATTTATTCTTCCACATTACAGCTCCCTTCATTATGCCACAATCAAGAAACAGAGTATATTTTTCCATCAAATGATGGTGCATACTATGTCTAAATTCCTTGTGCTATTGACATTTCCGTGAGTGAATTATTCTAGGTATCCTTATTTGCAAAAATATCAATGAAATCACAGCCAAATTCAGGCCATTTTCTTTATGGCTGCTACAGGATGTATCTGAAATATCTTTGTAATACCTACGATCAATTTTTGGTGCTGTATAAACTGCACTCTTCCTTCCTGGGAAAAGAACTAATTATATGGACTGGGAATGACAGCTCATCTTCTGGAAAAAGAACACTTCTACAACCAGGCGAAAAAAGAAAAATGAACAGAATGGCAATAGAGTATAAAGTAAAGTTGAAAATCCACTGAAAAATCTAGCAACCGAACTAGCCTATGCTGGTGTAAGGACTATCAGAGCTAAAAGTGAGAGCTGTATCTGCTAAGCAAGAGCAGCTGAAGATCCCAATACTTAGAGTGAGATGCGGGATTGTGTAAGCTGAAAGCCCTCTAGAACACACAGTGGGAAGCAGAAAATGTCACCATTTCATTCGTAATGTGAAAGGGATGGTGAGTGTCCCTTCCATTCAGACTGCACCGTGAATACGTTATTTACCTTGATGCCATTGTTCTGTTATCGATAACAAATGCCATTTACCTGATGAAATACAAAGGGGTTTCATCTGAGTTTTAGCTAAGCAAGGTTCAGTGCAAACCTGAACTCTGTTTTTTTGTCTTGATGTAGCAATCTTCTGGATTTGCTTTTTTAAAATAAAATTTTAAATATCTTTTAGAAAAAGATTTCTAATTTCCAATGGGTAGAAACCTAACTTCTTTCTCTCAGAAATACTTAATATTATAATTTAGGCTTTTCTCTTGTAAAAGTATCTGTTGTCTGATGTAAATTTTCAGAATTATTCGCCTTTTGGAAGGAGAGCTTCCAAATGACAGATAATCTATGCAAGAATACCTATTTCAATGAAGAAAACAATTTTGCTTAAAACAGCCCCTAAAATGGTTACAACTTAAAAATGTATGTTCCTAACCTTGAGTTGTAATGGCAACTTATTTCCTAAGTATACGTATCAATCTAAACAAAAATTCAATGTTTGATCTATTTTTGCATACAAAAGGTATACAAGGTAATAGCAGGTAAATCAAAAACAATATTAAGAGACAAGTACTGCACAGAGTGACAGTCCTCCGCATCTGAAGTGCAACTTGACTCAGACTTTACACACAACATAAACGAAGGTCAGCACAAGTTACAACCTAATCTTGCTCTCTCTTAAAGAGAGATATTTTTCTTAAAATCTGGTTTTAGTTTAAATTTTACTCTGTTTCCTTATCTACCCCTCCCTGTGATTAATGGTGAACAGGATCTGTCTGTTCTGCCTTATGGGCAGACTGTTTCTGGCTTTCAAATACGTAATCAAGAGAGACCGACGCGACTTGATATCAGCGCACCAGGACTGGAGAGGAAGTCGTTGTCTATCGCCCTGATGACAACCGCATCAAGGCCTCCAGCATGCAAACAAGGGACCGTGCCCCAGCTGCCATGTAGAAAATGTTCTTGTGCAGTCCACGTACAATCTGGAAGGAAAGCCGTGTGTATTGCAGTCAATGATTTGGTATAATTGACCTTAGCAGTCAGATTCGGCTGCGGCTCCACAGACGTTTCTTTTAGTGGAGAAGCAAATTCAGCAGTTCTTTTCCACCTTGGGCTGTGGGACCTCGCACAGAAACCAAATTAGGGAAATAACGTGGACAGAAATTATTTCTCACTTTTTAAACTTACATTTAACTTCCAGTTTTGCTTCCAAAACAAAAGTGTCATCCAATTGTGGCTGCAAGGAGTTTACCTTTCTGTAATCCAAGTGACTCTGCTGGTTCATCTGAAAAGCAACCTTACCTACCTGTAAATCAGTATGTAATTGTCTGACTTATCCTAACAGTCTAGCTGCCATACCCTGAGCTTACTGCACATCTCCTGGTTGTGTCCCATCAGCCTCTCTGGCCACCCACACCGCAAGCAGATGGTAAGACTAAGGAGCCTTAGCTTCAGGTTTTGGGTCATGGCATGTCATAGCCCCAACCACCGGGGCCACAATCAGTGTCAGGCTAGATCCTGACTTAAAACAGCTTTTTATCTTTTATCACCTCTACTTGCTCAAGAAAAAAACAGTGCAAACAAGCAATGTTCAGGAAAAGGACCTTGGGATGAGAAGATGACAGTGACTATTAACAGAGCAACCACTCACTACGTCAAAATCTACAAATACAATGATCTGCACATAATCCTCTAAATCTGCAGAAATAGGGCTCAACTGAAATAGAACTGAATGAGCTGTGCTGTTCAAGATTTGGCCCTTTATTTTTTTTTTCTTCCTTTTTTATCTTTGCCAACAACTTTCTATGAAGATTGTCTTTTTCCTGTTATTTGGGTGTCTCTTAAATAGTTTGGGGAAAGTGAAGGAGAGAAAAACAAGAGTAAGAAACAAATCTTCTGCACTGATTGGAATTTTGGACAGAAATTCAAATCGAGCATTGGAAAAACCCATCAGTTGGTAACAATTATCACCATCTCTGTTGAGGAAGATGTGGACAGAGTCAAGTTTGCTCTTCTCCACAGTGATCTACAAACTACAGGTCAGGGGAATACAGAGTAGAGAGCATTAATCTGAGAAGAGGTCCCAAACCAACCTGGATCTGGAGCCTGTCCTACTGTGTCGGACTATGCTAGTGCACTCATATGCCATCCATAGCTCCTCTCCGTCTTCTGAGACTCCCTGTCTACTGAATATTTTGGGCCAGTTACTGACTACTGAAGGAAGGCTGGCTTTAAGTAGTCAAGAGCTAAGACGACGGGGATTTGTGGATGGTCTTATGTCCTAATCACTTTCTCGCAGCCCTGACAGCAAAGCGAGCTCTCCTGCTGGAGCGGGAGCAAAGCTGTGCCTTTGTTACACCACTTTGATATATCGGTTTGAAGCACAACTCTCTCCTGCTCTTCAGATACAAGCAACTTGAAGAAATGAATTAGGTTATTACCTGTAATGAGTCATAATTATTTATCTTAGGAATTTAAATCAAACCGATCAAGTCAGGAGACAGCAAGGAAGCGAAATAGACCAATGAATCTGGGTAAGATTAATATTCCGTTTGACATTAATTTCATCCTTCGTATAAAAGAGTAGCAAAACAATGCTTATGCAAACCTCTTAGGTTAAATTTTGCTGCCATGCTTATTCACACAATGTACAAAACGCTCTTGAAGAAAGAAAACAGCATTTCTGAGGCTCTTCCCTCTTCAGTATTTTATTTACTAATCTAACAAGTGCCAAAGCCCGGGAGACCAACTTTCCTTCTGCCCACAAGCACTGTCTGTTAGCAATATCTTCAAGCACAGCAGGGGTTTAATAATCTTTCTTTTTCAAAATGACTTACAAGTAGATTTCCCAAGAAATGAAAATGTTAGCGATATATTTGGATTGCCCTACTGGCTGAGATCACACTGAAATAAAAGTAGTGTTGCAAGGATCAATATTTCTAATGCTGAGAACTACTGACTTTCTGCCTAGAACAGATGCTTGAATCACTACTACTGAATTACTACCGTTTTCTCTGACCCCGGAGAATGTAGCTGAGAACAGACCGTGGTTGTGGTAAACTCTTTTCCGATGTGCAGACTGTGCCTGCACAGGAGGCACCTCAGAAGGTTCATGAAAAAGTCTGTTGGAGCATATTTGAGATACTGAAATAACTCCTCATTTTTCCAGATCCTAAGCACTAGAAAATTTGTTTAATCACAGTAAGAGTTAAAGAAACTGAGCATTTTCCAAAACTAGCCCTGTATTCTGTTTGCCTTCCAGGTGAAAGAGAGGAGACAGTAATATCAGGGCGGGCAATAAAAATAAGAGAGGAAAGTAAAAATTTACAATCGGAAGCCACCCATGGACAAACTATACGATGATCTGGGACCTGAAAATTGGAAGAAATAACTAGAAATCACATGACAAATGGCAACGCTGTAATAAAAACACATAGAAAGACAAGAAAAACAAAACTGTGAGCAGGGTAAGACTTCAAAAGTTCTTGAAGTATTTGAATCAGGCAACCATGTGGTATTTTTCTTTCTAGGTCAGTGAGGGATAATTCACATGCATTTCAGGTATGTTTTAATGTAACATAAATTCTGAAAACAATTTTGATTGTTTTGTTTCTACATGACCGGAGATTGTCTGCCCCATGTTGATTGGCACCTGGAACTCGTTTCTGTTACCTTTCCAACAAGGTATGCAGGTACAGATTTGAATCACAGGTAAGCTGCTCGAGGAGGCACAGATACTTCTGCATTGCTTTACCTTCATGACACAGAAAACTGCTAATTCTTCGCTCACAAAGAACTTTGGAGCATTGCCTTCTCTTCATACATCTGAGTTTTGTTATAGAAGAGGCCACTTGACTTCCAGTGTAAGAATTAAATCTAGCAGCGCAAAAGCTGATTAAAATACATTTTACAGATACTTTATATATGTGTGTGTGTGTGTGTGTGCAGATTGTGACAGATTTATTGCTATGGACTTTTAGATATAAAATGAAGGAAGAAACAAAATATGTTAAAAGTGTTTCAGTGAGGAATGAAGCTAGCTCTTCTTCATTTATGTGAAAACGTAAGATTAGGGTTGTTCGGATTTATTTTTACAACAGCCATGGCCCTTCTCTCATGAGTGGCAGACACACAAATGATGTCAGTATGTATGACTAACAACTAAAAATAAAGCAGATATTTTTGTCCAGGCTACGTAATATCCTATTAATACAAGACCATTTTGTTTAGTTTACATTGTCTTTGGACCTTGCCCATTCACAGCTTTCTCTGAGCAGTCTCCTTGTATCATATACTGTGAACTATTGCTACTCATGCACTTCTAGCGGTTTTAGAAAGAAAAAAGAAATCTGCCTCATCTTCATCTGATGAAAGCACTTTTCATCAAGAGTTTCACCCCTCTCCGTGACCCTTCTAATTCTACCAAGTTAAAAAAGAAAATCCATAAAAAAATTTCCCAACTAATCCCTTTCTCTAATATGTTGTTCTGGGTTTTTAAGCCTGTAATAAATGCCTTGCTACATCTTTACTGTGATTAGTCTCATGGGATGTACATGTGATGAGCATCTCCCCAGGGTCAGACTGAACACGGGTCAGAATCCCGTAGCAAACGCTAATGCACGTTTGAATCCCCCCAAACCACCCAAGAAGCCAGTACTTTAGCATCAGTGTTTTATACAGAACAGTCAGCTCCCAAATTGGCAGAGGAGAGGGGCTAAGACAAAGCTTTTTTATTTCTTAAAGGGGAGGCTAAGGTGTTTCCAAAGCGAGGAGAAATTGAATTCCATGGGGTTTAATGTTGTTTCATTTCCTCCAAGCACTGTACACGGTGAGTCGCTAAACCCCAAACAGGCATGTGGACCCCCAGAAAATCAAAACCTGGATCATGGTCTGATCTGGATCATGGTCTTGCTAAGCAAGTCTCTAAAAGACAGAAAATATATCCGGTACCGAGCTGAATTTCTGCTCAGAAAGAGGAAAAAAAGCAGGACCTCCTTATAGCCAGCGGTTCTGGCACTGGCACAGCACGCACGAAGTACTGAGCATAAGAGCTCTACTGCCTGGGCTTTTGGATGATGGAGAGGGAGCCTATCAATCTCTCACACTGGAGTAATTTTTTAAATTGTCTATAAATAATTATATTTTGACTGGAACAGGGACGTGAATCCAGATTTAATTGAACCTGGATTTTTGTCACATATGCTAAGTTTGAATGTCTTCCTCAACACTGTTATACAACTGAGACCTTTGTAAAGCATCACTGTCCTTACCTGGACTCTTCCTTCTCTACATGACCTTGTTGTGTTCATTCTGACATATTTTTTGTGACAACTGAGGAACCATTGACATGGTAACACGAAATAGGATTTGATCTTGTTCTGGAAGTTTTTCCTTTGATTAGCAATGGGAGTCAGTCATTCGGTGTTCCAGCCTTGCCATGCAAATAGCCTTAAATTACACTCCACAAGATTTCATCCTAAGCAGTGACACTGACAATCCCTATGTACACTTTTTCTTTTTCCAAACTTTTTCTAAAAGCCGACTGACATGTATAAACATCTCACTAGACTTTACTGCATCAAAGTTCTATAAAATGCTCTAAAACAAGTGTGCCTGCAAATGCTAGACCTCTACCAGATTTTAATTCAGTGTGCAAATCATATACTTGAAGCTGAAAAAATAATCCCTGCAGGGATGATTTGACGTTGGATGGGCATGTCCCCCTTTTTCTAACAGTAATAATTAATTTATAGTCAGTTTCAGTAAACGTAGATTTTCCCTATGAATAAAGATGCAAAACTCACAGGCCAGACACGATCTCTTTTTCTGTTTCAGCATTTTGACATTCATTGGTTAGTGTCCCCCACAAAAATCGTTGGTCTCAAGTTTAGATCATACTATTGTAAGAAGAGTTGAAAAGCGGACTAATTCCTTCTTGCATTGTCATAATAACTTAGAACCAAGGGCTCCTGAACTATTTTTTTTTTCATATTAAACTCTTCAATGAAATTTAAATCTCTTCTTCTTGGGATATTTTTGCATATAATAGTCTCAAATTCTAATGTAAACAAGTAGCCAGATAACGAACGCCCCTGCAAAATTCAGCATCCCAAGCAACCTGTTGCACTGTTTCCTCTTTTGCCAGGGAACACGTTTTCTGTCTTGTCTTTCTCCGGAACTGCCTGGAGGCTCTATTGTTTTCTTCTGGTGAGAAGAATCCATGTTGATCTTACATCCTCTACATAAACAAAAATATCGCTACATCTTTAAATCCAACAAGTCAACTGAAAACAGTTGTGTAGGGATACAACGTCCCCCGAAGAGTAGATGATGGTGCTCACCCATACTCATTCCTTATCTATCGGCACCTCCTAGATCTCTGTAAACACACTCAGTGTAGAACGTTACTTAGTACCACTCATGACCCCCAGCGTTTCATCCTTTGTAGGTACCAGCAGTTCTTCCTGGTGTTGTTGAGTTTTCTGAGATTACGAATAAGCAAAGAGTTCCGGGGTGTGCTTCAGTCTCCCTTTTTTAAATCTTTTTTTTTTCCACTATAAGCAACTTTTTTTTCATTTTCTTGTAATTGACCAACAAGCATCTTTCTCAACTGTTTTGTTGCTCCTTCCTTCCAGTGAGAACTCCATACTACATACAGAAGACCCCAGGCCTTCACATTTTAACCCAAGAACCAGAATCGTTTTGTAAAGGTATGAAAAGATCACATTTGTTTTTACTTTGCTTTACAATTTTGCCTGACAGTTACTCATAATGTAGCTTTACCTCTCTTGAGATTGTACCCCTTCTTTTGACACTTGAAGGCTTTTATGAAGTGTTATTATGCATTACTTCTCTTGCATTTATTCTCATATACTGGGTGCTTGCAAAGCTGGTCCCAAGCCATGCAAAGCTCTGTCAATTTCGTTTGAATTTAAAGATGACTTCCGCTTTTCATGACTTGAATTTTATTTGATATTTGGCATTCCAAAGAAATTCTATAACCCCAGAGCTTTGCTTGCCCTCTATTAATTTTACTCTAGCCTAGATAACTTCCATTAACTGGGAACTTTTGTAATGTTTTATGATGTGTTCACATGGGCTCTTCCAAAAGTTCTTGTGCACTATTTTCTTTAGATCATAATCACTGCTTCCTACCTGATCAAGGCACAATCTCCCAGACTGCAAAATTACCTTTCAGCCCTACAGACATCACCAGCTCTCCTAAGTTTAACCTTCCTCCTTCATCCCTGCATTTAAAATGAATCCTGCATATGTTTTATCTTTAAGTGCAGCATTCTTCAGATTTCTGTCCTACACCTTCTGAAGGCTTAACAAAAATTATTAAACCCACAAACGTTTCAGAATCAGCCACATCCAAAAATAAATACACAAAAATACCTTCTAATGGCTCCCTTTTTTTTTCCTACTACTGTTTGCAGGCTCAAGGGAGGAGATATTTGAAGTCTTCCTTTGTAAGATAAGTAGTTTCAGTCGCAAGGAAATTTTCAGCTGCTTAACACTTTTATTTAGGACAGTGAATTTATTCCCTTTTATTTGATTTCTGTAACTGGTATTTTGTTTGTATGGATTGAGCAGAAAGTCTTTTTATTCCATGACCAGTTTTATGCAGATGTGCAAAGCCACAGCTGAAACTGCGTAACAACGCACCTTGGTCAATCCTGTAAACCACATTGCCCACTTTCTCAGCCGTACCTGGCTGTACTTACTGTCTTCAAAATAAAAATCTGGCCTTGATTTTAACATATTCTTAGCTGGGAATTGCACCAGTGGACAGAAATTACACATGCACCGCCACACCTCCTCCCCAAAATATTTACAGTAGGTTCTACCTACCTACTTATCCTAAGTCTCACAAGGGGACTTCTTCTACTTAACCACTAAATTGTTCCTTGAGGAAAGGGCCTGAAACAGACTTGACCTTATCCCCGTTTCCTTCCTGAGCTGCTTAGATAGCTGACACGTTTACAACCTTGTAAAGCCCTGGAGTTGTCTTTCTGTAATGACTACAGAAGCAAATTACGTGCTCTGTGTAAAAGACAATGCTGCTATTACTGCACATATTTCTGAATTTTAGTAGTACTTTGAAGTCACTTCTAACTCAAATGGTAGCTGAATATGCACTGGTTACAAAAGAGAACTAGGAGCAAAATACCCTGTAAAGAAACAAATGCATAAAAGCATTTCTACTGAACAGAATTTTTTTCCCCTAAAACAGAAGAGAATTTTAAAATAAAATTTCCGTCTAGCAGAAGAAAATGTTTATTCAAAATTAAATATGTGCTCACCTTTGACTCTGTCTCCTTTGTGCAGATGAATTTCCCCTTCTCCTTGAGGTTGATATGGCTTTACGACAATAAAAAGTCTTCCAGGTACAGCACTGTAAAGCTTGCGTTTTGGACCCTGATAATCCAAGGCAGACAGAGTATCCTTGTTGGCACTAGGATTGTAAACGGCACTGGAAATTGAAATTAAAAAACATTAACTGGTTATTTAAAAGGGGTAAAGTTAATCATTTACCATCACACTAGCAGGATTAAATTAAGCAGTGAATAACATAATTGTCTTCCAGTAAGACATCTAACCCTGCAGAAAAAAATACACATTCTTCATCCTAAACACGTTTTCAATGGTTGAAATCTTTCAATATGAAACATGATCAATATTCATCTGACCATGATGGCCTAGAAAAGAAAACACGTAACACTAAAGTTTTCAGGTTTCCTGCAAATTAAACTTGCACATTCACAGACCCTGATGAAGTTTAAAATTGATATGCAAATCATACATTACAAGCATCACAATTTGTGAGAAAGACTTTAAAATGTCAGTATTTACAATTATTGCTGGGAATGGATATCTTTGTAATATTGTAACATTAACTGAACAATCAAAACAACCGAATTATTAACTGAATGGACTGAATAATCAAGTTACTTCATCACTCCAAGGCCTGGAACTACATTTTCGATCTGCACAAAGCATGGTTCTTATGGCTAACGTATTCTCCAGAAGATAATTTCTTATTTATGGCAACCAATAGCTCTCCCAATGACTTCAGAGCGGTACGCCCAGATAAGGCTTAGGTCATCAAGCAACACACAAGAAGAAGAAATTATTGACAGCCAGTAAATGAAACATAAGATCATTATTAAACCTCCCCAAAAAATGAGTGAACTGTCAAAAATATTAAGTGAGAAAGAGGCAAATATTAAAGAAGGTGGGAAACCTATAGGAGGTATCATAACAAACTTGCAATATACTACTATTCAACTTAAAAACAAAAAAAATTGAGGTCTTCCACAGAAAGTCTAGAAACCGAAAATATTCCTGAGAAAGAAGAATATTCATAAAGATTTATAGGAAAAAGATAGGGTATCAAAGGAAGAAGAAAGATTTAATCATGGTCTAGCATTGTAACACTTCACTTACTTTCTTGTAAGGAGAAAGAAAAGACCTCAAACTGCAATAAGCAAAATAAAATACGAGGGCTGGAGTTTACTGGTTCTTCACCTTTTTTTTTAACCAATCTCCTACAAAAATAGGAGTCAATAAGGCTCTCAATATAGGTAAAGAAGAAGTTGTCTGGTAAAAATCCAAAGATAGCGGACCTTTCGTATCGGGAACACTTCCATGTTCCTGCCGTAACTTCTTTACCGTTTGGAATAGCATCCCCCTTTCACCTCGTTGTTCTGTTCTTCTGTTACTGTGAACAGGCGCTAATAAAGATAAGCTGTACTTAAGTGCCTAAAAGTGAACTCTGGTTGCACATCTGTGATGGAGTTTGCATCAGAAACCTCAGCCAACTCTCGCAGTTGGTTAAAGGAAGCCAGGAAAAGATGACGTTTGGGTTTCAGCTCTTTTGCTCCATTTCTTTTTCCTTACAAGCGAAGAAAGAGTCATCGCCATAAAAAAATCCAGATCTATAAACTGTTGCTATACATCTGATTTCCACTTGTGTCAAGCTGTATTTTAAGCCTAGTCTGGTAGCATCCAGGTAGCAGCTATTCACGGTGTTATGACCCAGCATCTTTAATTCCTGTCACAGAAGATTCATTCATTTTCTCTCTTACTGAAAGAGGAGGGGGAAATGGCACTTTTAACCTTCGCACTGAATGCATCATTTCTCATGAGACAGGCTTACTAACGGAAATCAGGGCTGTAACATGGGATAGATGACTTCTTAAAAAAAGATCTTTCCCCTCCCGCCTTGTCCCCAGCTTGGGCTCCCAGCCCAGCAAGTCCCATGCCATGAAGGAGCAGGAGGAGGATGCAGAGATTTCAGAAGACACGTGGACGTGTTTCCCTCCCACCCAGAAGAAGGTGGCCACCCTTGATGGCTCAGCCCTGACTGAGGCTGTGCTGGCACCTCCTTTCACTAATCACTGTGGGACAAATTCCACAGGAAGGGTGCCGGTTCCCCTGCCTCCCCCAGCTCCCTCCCCAAAACCAGTCTGGTATGAAAAGCAGTAGCCTCATGACCAGATAAACACCTGAGCCACACAGGCTGTAAAGATCACACGAACCCCTTCCAGCATCGCTTTCCAGCCCTCTCCTTTCCACGGTGCAAACCCCACAAACCTCATTGACCCTTTGTCGTACTCTAACCTTCTGCATTAATTAACCTACCCCTTCTGGCTGCTTCTGCTCCAGAACCCAATCTACTGTTACGTCAAAAAGGGCTTTTTCATCTAAGGGGAACAACAGCTTCGTGGTGAATGTATTATTTGCAAATAATAAGCAGAGACAGCAACAATTCGCACATTTAGCTGACAGTAAGTAGGTGGCCATACAGTTAAACAAAATCTGTGAGGAAAGTGTCATGTAAGGTGCCATTCATGACTGCAAAACGGGCCTGTGGCAAGAGAAGGCATTGCTTGCAGGGAAAATTATATATAAAATCCTTTTTGTTGTCTTGAAATTTAGAGAGCCTCCAGCTCTCTTCTCCATCCTTGCCTGTACTCTGGACATCTCTGAAACAAGTCTTGATGGTACATATGAAGCTCTGCAGCTGGGTAGCAGCTTAAGCAGCTTGATACTGATGCACTAAGAGAAAGACCAAAATTTATTTCCACAAAATTTCAGGCATTAAATTGGTTTCCACTACCATTAGTGCTAGTTTTCAAAATCATGTGCTTTCAGAAAGGGAAGAAGAAAGTGGAAAGGAAAAGTGGAAAGGAAAGTGGAAAAGAAGAATAAAGTCAAAGCAAATAAAGGTTTGCTTATTCAAAAAAAATTTGTAATTGTTCCCCCATCTCAAAGAATTGTTTATACTTCTAGAATTTGGAAGTGTGTTATCCCAGGAATATTGATGAAAAGGCACTTCTTATCCCTTCCAGCTAAAATAAGCACTGATTCTAAGGTAAAACCTCCCGATCTGGGGGCATCAGCAGTATGCAGTGGAATACGAGGGCACTCATTCTCTGAAAAGCACCTGGGGGCCACCTCGTCACCTAAGCGAAGCCTCATTACAGACAACCTGTTTTTAAGCTGATACGGGTCTCTGTGAGGAAGCGTCACCCCAGTTATAACCAAATGAGGTTTTGCCATTATTGTGACATACAACAAGGTAAGGTGAGTTTGCCCTACTGCATGAAACCACTGGCCTAAGAAATTTGCATCCTGTTCCTTCCAGTGATTCTTACGTTTCAAACTTTTTTTTTTTTTTTACAACGCACTGTATTTCCACCTTCCAGCAGTATTGGTACTCTCACAAATAGTGCTTGTCAGTTTGGGTGCCTACAGCCAAGGAGGGAAGAAGAATGTGCAGGGCAACAGGTGACAGCTTCAACTACATGACATTTTGTTTTACTGACTTGAAAACTCAAAGTAAAGATCCATTACACCTACAAATGACAAAGAGAAACCAACAGCTGCATTTCTTAACAATACTCCTGCCCTTTTCTACTCTGAACAGTGGATGGTTTTTGATATTAGGAAACAGGACAGACAAAGCCTGATATTTTAAGTGACCATTGAAATAAATGTGTTTGGTCAAAACATTTAAGCTCTAATTCTCTCCACCAGTACTCAGCTCTGCCTCCCTTCATTTTTCCAGCCCTGTGCTTTAACCCCTCGTCCCGGTGCAGCTCCATCGCTTGCACGCTTGACAGATGCAGTTCCCGAGTCTTCCTCAAAGTGAAGTTGTAATTGCCTGTTCACAGGGCAGTGGCTTCACAAAGCTGAAGCCCCCATTTGTGATCAAAACTTAGACACAATCCACTGTTTTATTGTATTACTTACAATACCTACATCACTCTAATTAGTCAGGATGTGCTCTCCAGTGGGACATAGCTGCAGGGTATTTGCAGAGAGTGCCTGCTAAATCACATTTGTAATTCAAGAGGAAAGGAAGAGCAGCAAAGTCATAGGGAATGCAAAACCCTGCAGCAAGGATAATCATGAAAGAAGCCCGTGACATCTATGACCACCACCTCAAGAAGCCCCCTTTGCTCTCGGCCAGCCTCCTACACAGCCCCACATATTCCCCCCAGTTACACCCTCTATTTTACTCTTTGGTTCAGCACACATCTACAGAAAGGAGAACCTAAACAGTCTCTGCTTCATCACCCATGAGCAGCTCCCACATAGGTTTCAGGCATGACCAATAGTTTCATGAAGGGACCAAGTATCTCAGAAACATTTGACTTTGCTGTTAAATACAATCATTATTTCAACTATTAAAAGATCTTGAGAACTAGCACCTTGATTTGGAGGTGCAAAGTCAGTGATAAGTCACTGCTGAGCTTTGCTGAACTTTAAAGTCTGCCTGGCTGCTGGAGCTCTGTGAGGAAACAGCTGGCTTTGACTGGAGCTTCCAATTAAAATATTCACACTTGGGCCATGCTCCACTGTGCTGAGATTTTATTACCTATATATTATATAGAGTGCAAAACGCCCATATAAATAACATAACATGGCAGTCCAGCATGATGACGTTAGGGACATCTCACGCTGTGCAAATAGTCAAAAAGTCACCTGATGTGCCTGTGCTGCTGCCGTTTGACATCCTCTCCCAGCCTGTTTAGGGATGGCGACCGGCTCCGGGAGGACGGAGTGTAACTCCCCACAGTTTTTACAGTTCCATTAGGATTATTCTGCATCTGTTGAAGTAGATGAGGTGAAAGGCTGCGGTGCGAAGAAGCAGAGGAGGAGGCTGACCACTCGGGGAGGTTGTTGATGTTGAGATTGTTGTCGCTGTTGGAACGAAGCAAGATCCGAGGTGCTGCTAAGGTGCTTGGGGGTCTCCGCCTTCTGTTTGAATAGGTGGGAGCCTCTCTAAAGGGCACTGTGTAAAGAAAGACATGCAGGGAATCTCTGATGATTTCACCATTCATATGCATTTACCACCCCATAAAAAGATTTAGCAACATATGGCATTGTTTCTTCTGCAGAGACAGAAACTCTACCTTGCCTGCATAGCTTATCGAATTCATTATCTTGAAAACATCATTAAAACTGAAAACAACTGGGCAACGTTAACCTGTTTACTGGCTTTAATAAATAGTTAGGCAACACCAGTGGCATGAGTCTGCTGAACAGTCTGAACTAAGGTCCAGGAAATGGGAAACACCTCGTTACTGCCAAGTTGGTGTCTCAGAAAGTTCGTATTTGTGCTATGTTGTCATATTCAATCAGAAAGCCACAGACCAGGGCTGATCGGCAGAATTTTTGATGTGTGATCTTCTAGCTTCCTTCTCCCATCGGCACCCAACCCGGGCGAATTTTGTTCCATCGCAAGTTCAGGCCTACCCTGAAGTCTGTGGTGTTAACAGTCACCTTATCCCCATCTTCCAGGTTAAAAATTGAGGACACAGATTCTTCTCCTGGCAGAACTCTATTACATTGCTATAATCCCTAGGTATTCCTCTCTTTCTAATCTAGGCATTTCTACTGCATCTATTACTATTGTATATAGAGCATATTACCCGAGGGTAATACACTCGTCACGTGCTGTGTCCCAAAGAGAGCATGACTGTATCCAAAGGCTGCAATATACTACTTAATGAAATAGTCATAACAGAAAACAAAAGCAAGGGCAATAAAAATCAAATACAAACCAGAGGGCCCATCCTTTCATCAGTGTTACTGGTACAGTGCTACAGTCACACGAGAATGTGTACGAGCAGACACCCCGTTTTCCAGATCTCCTTTTCTCACTGTAGTGGGTCAGTTAGTTCCAAGTGCAACTTAAAAGGCAAATTTCCTAATAAAAGGCATCCAGCTATCACTAGATGCGATGGCATCTCCGACCCATATTATAAGGTAATAAAGGATCTGACCCTGAAAACTCATGCTTGCCTCGGTCCCCATTCACGCAACTACTCTCATTAATTTATTTCAGTGGAACTCATGGGGTCGCAGGATTTGATCCCAAGTGCACATATTTACATCTGAAAAGTCACAGTAGTATAACTAACAAAAGGCAGCCAGGCATTATTGTGAGGACTTCATTGAGCTGTTGTAATTTTCAAAAAAAACATATTTCAGTCGGGAAAGAAGCCCCACAAAATATCATCCTACATGTCTAAAGTGCCAGTAAGTGCCATTTATAAAGTGCCAGAAATGTCTACGCATTCAATACCCTTCAAAAACACACAAAACCCAGAATAAGAATGTCTGTCATACCGTGCAAGTAAATAAATTCACATAAATATGAATATACTTAGGAATCAATCTGTCCTGCCTTGAAATACAGCCTTTAATTGAGAGAACACAGAAAAATTTAAGGTTTCAGAGCAAACCTGAAAGCATATTCATAACATAAAATAAAGATGGAACTGCAAGTAAAAGAATGGTTTATATAATTTTCACCAGAATCGGTTTATGATTAACTGCGATCCTGAATATTTTAAAATAACATCCTTCGTTTTTCTAACGAGCTGAAACTTTCTCTGGTAAATAGCTCAACAACATCAGAATAACCAAACAAGAGAACAGTGTGCACAGAGAGAAAGGGCTTTACATTCATTTCCATAATATTTCATTTGAAACAAGGCTGAAATAAGGGAAGTGGTCTTTAAAAGCTGTTAAAGGGGATAAAGCAGAGCAGTCCAATATTTATGCTAGAAACCGGCAGAAACTCTGTCTAATTTTCAGAATATTCCAAGCTTTTCATATTTCTTTTTTTTTTAAGGTTTCAAAGCAGCAGAGGATGTCACTGAAAGCACCTTGCTGCTTCAAATATCACGGTGAAAGCCCAACTTAAAGGAAACTCACAGCACTTATGTCCAAAATGGGCATATACAGAGCCTCTGGATTGATGTATATGACAGAGATGTGCCATTTGTGCATTCCTGTATTTCTGACATTCGGAATACGGCTCTAGAAATTATTTCCTTGAAGACAGGGATCTTTCCCAGGTACAGTAAGGCAGAATAGCTACCGTAATAATTTCAGTAAAGGAGAAAGCACACGAACCTGACTATAGGGAATGTTTTGCACATACAGGTTTGCTACCTGAAGGTCTGATGCTGTTCCCTTAGGGTCACCCAAGTTTGTCTTGGACTTCAATAGAAACTGGATCTGACCCTCAGATTTTAATTTTTCATGAACTTAAAGAGGGAACACCCCAGGCAGACTGCCGAGCCTTCCAGCCGCAGCCCGATAACACGAAATATTGCCAACGTTTGGGGGATGTTTACTGTAACTTCTGGGAGGTTGGTGGGGTATCTTCTGGCGGGAGTGGGAGGGAGCACGAGGGGCACGGTGCTCAGGCACGGCGACAGGACGGACGGGAATTGCTGGGCACGTTTATACCGACCGATTTTAGAAAACACAAAACTGCATTCATTCCTACTGAAAAACAGGGTATGTTTTGTATGTATACACACTCTCCAGGTACCAGATGAAATGAATTCTTTTTCCCTTACATACCTTAGAAGGATTTTACGTGACCATTTAGGAGTTAGCTTTTGCTTTGCTATTAATGTTCTGTTCTTAAGGAGAGAACTACAAGCAAAATTAGCCTTTCCTCCAGAAAATAAACAGGGAAGGGGACAACTAATTACACCAATTGACGTGTGTCTAACACAAATCTTTTATAGAAAGAGTTAAAAATAAGCATTTCCGTGCCTAAAGTGATTAATATTCCACCCAACTGTTTCTTTTCCCCAGCAATCTGCAAACTGTAAGTGGGTGGATATTTTTTTAGCTGCTTCTTACAGGCATTATTTATATTATTTTCACAATAAAAAAATAACTACAACACAAAAGGATGAAATGCAAACGTCCATGCTTTAACCCCTGTTGGACGCTGTTTTTCCCTAATATTTCACCATGTTCAGAACTGTAAGAATAACTGTTGCAAAACTTGTTTGGGAAAAACACTTGATATAAAATGACATGAAAATGTCTGAACTAATTTCATGCCCCTGAAGTTTAAAATTATCATCCCTAACAGCATACCTGAAAGTACCATTTAATCCTTCCTCCAGCTCTCAGAATTCTATTCCTGGCATTTCATACATGTGAAGGGGCAGCTCAGCACCATTCACTGACAAAATTCACCTAGGAAATTCCTTACAAATGTGTCTTCAAATGCATTTCTTAGGGAACAAAAACATTTTTCTAACTACTTGACTCTTCAGAGAAAAACCTACAATGAATAAAGTCACATCCAGCCTTAAAAATCCGTTGCCTAAATGGACTGTCTAACACAAAATAATTTTGAAAAAGAAACTGCAGGAACTGATTAATTATAGAGTCACCAAGCCGATCATATTAAATGTACACAAGAAAACACCGGTCTGAAACATCAAAGTGTTCTGCTTTCATTGCTTACCTTCTTTCTTTGTGAAGGCATTTAACAAAGACTTCATTTTCCCTTTTTACTTTAGCAGCAATCCCCTCATTATATAACCTTTGCTGGGAAGAAAGAGGCAAAAAAAAATAATAACCAAAAAAAAAATAAAGCTACCCAATTTCTATGTGTTCAGGCTGCCTGCACCCTGACATAAGCAGCAGGTTTCTGGGCACCGTGTAATTGCGAGCATAGCTGGGCATGCGGTACCCAGCGTTCTGGTGACAAAGCCCACCCCACATTCTGTCTGTCAGCTGGGAGCCAACTGTGCATAGACTGGAGCTGCTCAAAAAAAAAAAAATCTTGCTATCTTTCACAGCATTAGTCATGTGAACACCACCGCCACAGCCTTGCAGACGATACTTTTCCTTCCGCGAGCGCTGCGTTTGTGCAGGAGCGAGCGGCGGGCTGAGGGAGGTGCGGGCGGCCCCAGCTCCAAGGGGGCCAAAAATTCGTATTTGCAAAGGGCAGGGGGGAGCGCGGCGTGAAAAGGTACCTCGCAGCCGCGCTCCCCGGGCTGCAACTGGGGAAAGGAAAACCTTGCCAGAGATGAGAGCTGCTGTGTGAGTGCACTGAGCTTTTAAACTTGCACAGCTGACTCTCGGTGCGCAGAGGCTTCTCGCTATTTATTTGCTTCTTCCTATTTATTTGCTTGCTTACTGCAATGCTCCAAAGAGCCGATTTGAGGAAAAGTACAAATCGCACCAAGCTGCACACAATGACTACGTTAAGACCGGAGACAAGACTGCCACTAAACAGGGTATCTGAACATGGCCTATATTCCACTCTGAAAGAGATGAGAGACAAGCGCAATTATTTTCCACTCCCCTTCCACTGCACTGGAATAAAACAGAATTTCTTTTTGCACAGGGTAAAAATACGAAAATTTGGCCGAGCCGTTTCGCTAAATTCAGTGCAGATGCCAGAAAATAAATGATGTAGCCTTTGCAGTTCTTAAAGTACTAATTCTGAAAAAAAATTCTATAGATAGCTATGCCAGGCAGTGCAAACATGCTCCCAGAGGAAGAGCAAATAACTGAAATGGGCAGATAGGAAGCAGGGGGGAGGTGCTAACATTCACAAAAATTTTAAGCATAACCAGCTAAATGCAAGATATGAAGATTCCAAAGACTAGGTAATCCACTGTTTAAAAAGCAGAGTAACATACATTAAAAAATTATGTTCAAATAGTACAAACTATATAACAGTTAATAAATATTTATTCCATTTCAGACATCTCTGCTGATCGCTAATGCATCTATTTTGAAAATGAGGTCTTTTTCTCACTGAGAAAATTGCTTCAAGACAGAAAATAAATGACTTAAATGGATTTAACCTCTGTATGCATAATGATCTCATATTTAACATAACACTGGAAAGAATTAGTAAGCATAAATAAATCGAATAGTTTAAACTTAATTTAACATTCCAGTGTTTACATAGTTATTAATTTATAAAGAAAGGAATATTTCTCTAAATTAATATAATTTTACGCTTTGGTTCAATTTATTTTTAAAAGCAACTATTCTTAGCAGGTGGAAATCTTAGCAGAGCAAATGTCAGACACAGCATATGTACATCATTAAACGTCTTTCTCTGACAGGAAGAATTTTCTTCTAAACTTTGAAAAGACGCAAAGCTTTCTAAAGAATAACTTTGAACTGTTATTCGCTAACTTATAAATATGTGCATTAATTAGCTCCTCAGAAGAATCAATATCATTTCCAGAACAAGAACTGCTACGCCAGAACAACCGTGCCACTAATCTGAATTACAGCTTCTGTGTGTTACTTTTTGTAGTATCTTCATTCAAACTCCCCGATTATATTTGGAGCTACAAACGACAAAAGAGCTATAATTATTAATAATATTTTACATTTCCATAGTGCTTTCTAACTAAATTTAGCCAACAGTATGCGAGGGCTCATGAATTCCGCATGAAAACCTCGGTATCTGGTAGCACACGTGTTTCGATAGCCAAATGGAGACCGACAGAAGCGAGTTTTATGGTGGTAGCTCCTGAACTGCTAAGGGAAGAGACGGAAATCTTAATTTTTGCTTACTGATGGGGCTGAGATAGTCCTTGGTAAAAGTTAGGCAAGCGCTCGCTGGTGATCCTTACTTCTAGCAACGGCGTGATAACGTAAGGGCTGTGCCGCTGCACAGTGTCTCCTTAGCTCCAGGCATCGCTGTAATGCCCGTGGGCACAGTTTCCTAGGGAGTGCCTCTTAATTTTACACAGTGTAGGGCAATAGACTTTATTGACGACACAGAGCATAGATCGATCCCCCTGTACTTTAAGAGGAGAATCACCTGTCGTGCAGCACAGGCAAAGAAGAAAATCACTGCCTCCCTATGCTCAGTTCTGCGCTCTAATAACCAGAGCATCAGTCACAGAAAATTACATACAGGCTATAAGCATCAACTATCTACAAAGGGACGGGATCTCAGCGTTGCTCCTGTTTCTCTAAGCAGAACATCCTGGGCGTTTTACTGAGAAGGTGACCCGGGTGTAGAAACCTGGGAGCGAAATCCTCGAACTGCCTGTTCTTTTATGTGGGTGTCAGTGTTTCAAAGTAATGATAACCTAAGTACCTAATCACAGCAGTCAGGCGAGAAAAGGGTTAACTCAATTGTGCTCATTCATGTCTGTTCATATACAGTAAAATAAAAACAGACAGGCAACTGTAGTCAATCAAAATCAATCCCAGGGGGTATTTTTATTAGATTCTTGCCGGAGCTGTAGCATTTCATCATCTAGAGGTTTATAATCAGTGTTATAAAAACATAAAAAATATTCAAGTCACTTGAAATTATTGAGTTTTGTGGAAATTGTGGGAACTCTTTCTGATCCACACCATCAGATATATCACCTGATGAGTGATCATTTTATTCCATTTAACTGTCTGTCTCTTCCCCAACGCAGGAAATAGAATTTCTTCCTACATGGCAGAGCCTACTGCAATAAACACTATTGTGCATTTGGAAAATATGACAATCAAGGAAGTCAGCGAACTATTTGCAGCTGCAGTTCGGTTTTGATTTTCTCTAATTTTCACTAATAGCTTATTAGAATTTGTTTATTTTAACTGAAGTCCTAATATCTGTGGTGTCGGGAAGTTAAAAAAGAAAATATTCCAGCAGCTTCCACCTTTTCCTGAAAGATTTTCTGCCTCACAACGGTAGCCTTGGTATTACTAGCTCAGGACAGAAACCTAATAATTTGACTATGGTAGCACACAACAATAATCTAACCCACAAGCCATTAGCATCCAGAATCTAAAAATCGTGAAGAACCTTCCAAATACAGGTGAGGTAAGCCCTAATTTCCCTGCTTCTTCTGTAGGTGCTCAGGAAAATATCTGTGAGCTCTGCATGTCTCTGAGAAGAAAAGGCCACCTTAAACAGAAATCAAAACATGGGCTCTTAAGTTAATTTTGATTAGCATTTTTTTGTACATTTGTAACATCAGGTTCCCATCTTTTTATAGGTATTTCAGTCCATAGCTCCCATTAGAAATCTATGGAAATCAATGACTTACATACTGTTGAGGATCTATTTTTAGGCACTTAAATGCCTTTAGAAAAGGCAAAAAATGATCTGTCTGACCAAATGTATACATTTGGTAAGCTCTTACTTAATCCTCACACCAACACACCTCTAAGACAACGGCTTCTCAGATAATGGTAGAATACAGTTATGATTGCCATGCTTTATTCTCTTTCGATTTTGTCCATTTTGGAGTTCTTGCCAGAAAAATCCCTTTAACTTGTATACGCATCTAGCTTTGTGTTAAAAATACAGCTCTTAGCATGTATAAATGCATTTCTCTCCACTATAAAATAGGCTTCCTGTATGCTAAGCCACCAAATGGAGAGTTAGACTAGAAAAGACAGATTCAAATATAGACTGTAAAGTACAAAAAGACTCCTGAAAAAAAGAAAAAAAACCCTAGGTTGGTACAGTGCTTCTAGATTACTTACTTATTCCACAAAGCCACAAGATGGTCAGGAACGCAGGCAGTGGTGACAGATTCAGAAGGAATCCACCTTAGGGGAACAACTAAACCTATTTTATAAAGCAAAGGGTTTTTTTTTTTTTATTTTTCTGAAAAAAAAACTGGGGAGTTTGCTCAGGAAACTGCAGCTAAACCAGCACTGAGAGGGAAGCATCTGAGCCCACTCAAACGATGCTCGAAGAGCCCAGCCTTAGCTGACCTAGCCTTAGGATCTCTCCTGGTCACTGTTAGCACCTTCTTACCATCCAGCTACTACTGGTATCAGTCAGTAGTATCAGTACTGGTATCAGTCAGTAGCCTTCAGGCAGGCAGTCCAAGTCTGCAGGGCAGAATGGGGGCAGGAGACTGTGTGTGGGAAAGGACAGCAGAGAGACGGCTCAGGAACAGATGGCAAGAGTTATCAATTAGAAAGAAAAACAAAAAATAGCAGTGCAATTCCATGGCCACGTGCCGGACATCCCTTCCATCACCCGGCATTTCTATTACATTGCCGTCTCCAAACTTTGCTCTGTGGGACCATGGCCAGTCTCACTCTGCTCCCACGAGGCACCTAGCACATTCACTGAACTTGCTTAAAAAACAACAACGAGGAGTTGGAAGGCTTAATTAGAGGCAATTCTTTGCGTGGTGGAGGGAACTGGCCACTGCTGGGCTCTCCAGTTCTGCAGAAAACACTTTATGTGGTTCCTGTTATTTAGAAGTATTTTAATAACTAAGCATGTGAGGTGTACGTGTTTGTGGGTACATTTCAAAGGAATTTAGAAGTTGATGAATATACAGTTGCCACACATAAATGAGCTTAAAATCATGGGAAATGAAAAATCAATCCCTCTTTCTTACCACACTCACATGATTATCAATAAGCCCTCGCTAAGATTACAGGAGTACTGCAAGAATAACATTCCAAGAGCTGCATGCTTCTGCAGAAAGGAGACATGCTCACCTTAAGGCTTTACTTACAGATGCCTACACAACATCAAGAAGATACAGAGAATCTTCTGTTTAGATGACATTGAAACATTGCGAAGTGTTGCTTAAAACTTGTGTGTCAGAACAAACGTCTGAAATCTCTTTGATAGGTTCGAAGAGAACAGGTTTAGAAATTATGATCCAAAAGAGCTTGAATATCATGGGTTTACCCTTTTAAAAAAAAAAAATTGACCAGGCTCAATGTGGCAATACCCGCAAACATCTGAAGCTCTGACTGCAGCGATACAGATACACAGATCAGAATTTACCTGAGAACCGAAATAAAACCTCGGTCCCCCAGGATGAGAGGCTGCTTTGTAGCCTGCAATTGTGTGAGGAATCTGGGTCAGGGGTGCAGACAGAAGCAGCACAATGGAAGGTGAAAAGGTGGGAAAATGAAACCCTCCGAGTTCGCGCGAAAGGCTGGAAGCGGGGAGGAAACAATGGCCAATAATGAGGGAGATGTCTTGCAAGCAGCAGCTTGAAGAGAGAGAAAAGCAAATGCAATGGGAGAAAGCTACAAGAGCTGAAGGAGAATTTTAAAACATGATCGAAATCTATCAGCAATGTCGAAGAAAGCAGCCAATTTGAATAAAATATGGATGGCTCACTTTCATTCTAACAGGTATGCTGCTATAAAGAAAAAGCAACTTATCCAAATAAAAACCTGTATTTCACGTAGTCCTGCTTGTGCAGAGTACTCTCCCTCAGCCAGAGCTGGGGAATGGGAAGACCAGCTCTGACAAGGGTTTCTCACGGTTTTATACTCCCGGAGCACCCATAGCCCCTCATTTCTGTTATGCACGTTTGGGTTGAAAGTAACGTCAAACCTTACTCTGAATAATACAAATAACTACAATAAATATTTGTATCTATCTTCTATATGTTTGTGCACCCAGATAACAGAGAGTTTTCTCTGCTGTTTGTGAAGACCCTTCCACTGTAAGATGGCCAAGGAAAAAGAAAATCTTTTAAAAAGTAAATAGTTTTTGTGAATCCTTTCCAACAAGGCAATGGGTGATTTGCAGTAGATAAAGCACGAAACTATTTGATTTAATAGATTTGATTACTTTTTGATGGCATTTCTTTAAATACGGACTGGGCTGATTTCAAGGTCTGTTTTCATCAGCAAGTAGAACTCACCCAGAATTGCTCATCTTTATACAGCAGCAGACTATTCGTAACCAGCTACTTAGAAGTGTCGTTGAAGCAAGAGATTAACAACTTGTACGGGATCTGGACAGGAAGATCTATTTAGCTCAGACTATCAGCCTGAACTGAAAGCATTCAAGTGTGAACCCCTGAAGCTGCATTCTTTTACCTCCACCAATGAGAGAGAAAATACAAATCAAATATAATTATATCCCACTACAAATTCTTATGCTTTTTAAACAAGCTGGTGAAAGGCTGGTGCAATTTTCTCCACTAATAATACACTGGCAAATCTAGTCCTGATGCAGCACCACTCAGAAGCATTGAATTACATTAATTTCATTCTTTGCATTATGTATACATTGAGTTGGGAAAAATATCATTTAACATCAGGGGACTGTGCATATCCCGACCCACTTAGTTTATGCTGAAGAAAAAAAAAAAAAGAAAAAAAGAAAAAAGCAGTGTCATTCAGAGAGAGGAGAATATCATGGCTGGTAGCTCCTGCAAACAAAGATGCCTGATTCTTCTTCTAATGTCTGACGCTGATGGGCCTTGGCCGCAGTATACAAATTTGTGGGCTGCAGTCTGATGTTGCAGAGGAGAACAAAGACAAATGAAACTACACAAGCTGCCTAGAAAAACAAATGTACCAATATTGGATTGCATGCTGTTTCTGTGTTCTGGTGTTGTACAGAAAACAATCTAATTTTGCCTTTGTGTAACTTTCCTCCTACCAAAAAGCTCTCAACGAATTCCTTAAATCATTATGTTGTTCCAGGCTTTATTCAGTGATTTGATTTCACTGCTTTAATCTAAGTGTGAACCTCTTTAGTAAATAGTGGGACAAAGCATCTGTGCTTCCAAAAGTGTTGGTGGATCATGTCAGTTTTATTTAGAATAACACCATCTTCATAACTGAAAAGTGTATATTGCTCTCAATGGGGGGAAAAAAAAAAAAATTGGTCTCTCGTAGAAGTTACAAAATATGTAACTAGCCAAAGTGGTCAAACGGTGTGCCACAGGCACGTTCATTATGGTAGTACAATTTATATAGACAACTGTAATTATGGGGAGGGTGGAGGGTGTTGGGTAAATTTATGTGTACTATTTTAGGTGTCAGCCAGTTGGATCCAATTCTCCAGGCTTCTTATCTTTGGGCACTATTCCTCCAGCATATCAGATGTGAAATGCATCCACTCTGCTCTGACAACATTTCACAGTACCTGTGTAGAAGTCTAAATGATAACACAAGGTGCGCAAGGACGGAGAAGTGCACCTACTACGAGTGCCAGCTTTATAGCCCGTCCTCGGCTCAAGTGTTTCTCAAACATACAGTTACTCCTGATTTACTGCAGGCAAATGACAGAAGAAACCAAGCCATGGTGTTAAAGTTCATGCATGACTGTGAGTTAGCCCAAGGCAGGAATTACAAGAAAAGAGCAAAGAAACAAATGCACAATATCTTCTTTTAGCTCCAGCTCCTCCCTCTTCTTCAACTCTTACATCTTGGTGTCCTTCGCTGCCATTTTTCAATCTTGTTTTCCCTTCTCATGGCTACAGTTGCCTTTCACTGCTTCCATCACCAGTTCTCTAAGGATAATCTGCCTGCCACCCAGAGACAACAGGAAATAAATGGCACGTACAAGTGCATCAGGAGAGAGAATTTCTAGAAGATATCACGTCATGGCAAAGTTACATAAAATTAGCAACAAAGACAAATGGATAGGGATGGGGGGGCAAGAAAACAGCTTATGAGGTAGCTCATCTAGAAGAGGAAGGTCTATAGGAGGTCGCGTCACATAAATGTCTAACAACAGTGGAAAAAAAAAAAAATCAGCCAAACTTCATTGGCCAAAGTTTAATTGTGAAGAGAGGAGGGAACAATCAAGTAGTTAATATGACATTGCTATATCTTTTTAATACCTTGCTGCACTTTGAGGGCAATATATTCATTGAGAAAATAATACATTATTTTACTGAGGACACATAGCTGGCTTGAACTGTCAGCAAAGGAACTACAGAACTGTGAAAGCTTTTCACTCTACTGGTTGGCTTCCCACAGGTGCACACTACTTTATCATGTATTTAATGGCAAAAACGTGCATTACCACTTTCATTCTTATTTTACAGTACAGCAGCACAAGGAGCCCATTTTTACTTTGGCAGAGGTATTATCAAACCATAAAGTAAGTGCCAAGAGAACTCACTTGTTGACTCTGCAGTCTCCCTGAAGCCCATGAATCTGCAAGTAGCGAGAGGAGAATTTGAGGAGAGAATACTGTTGGGGGTCGTGAGTGTAGAAGAAGCCACTAAGACCTCCATATCCCATAAACTTGCATAACAAACTAGAAAGCAAAAAGCATGTACATAACCGTAGACGTAGCTTCTCAAATGAGGAGTTAGTGAGAACCGTCTTTATTGCACCCCACGTTACCCTCTGCACATGTTTTTTTTTCCCTCCTATCTAGTATTAGTGATCTTCAAGAATTCTTCATTTGCTCTTATTCTCATCATCTCAATTCCAAACTGGACCTAGCACTGTGAGCTCCAAGTAAGGTATACTCACACTTTTGAGATGATGCACATTTGGGTTACCTGAGCAGAGAGTCTCTCACTACAAATTTCCAATTGTCTTTTATGCTACAGACAGTAAATACGTAATGCAACCATTCAACCCTCAAAATATCTTCTCTTCTAAATAGAGGAGAGCAAGCTCTATCTAAAGTCATGTTATCAAGCAGGATCTTTAAAAAACAAAACCCAATAATTTAAGCTGATAATTGTCTCACCATCCTTAGTTCCATTTAGACATTTGGTGTTAAAAAGAAACTAAAACATTGCTGACTTATTCATTAAAATAACAGCATTCTAAATTATATTAGTAGCCTACATTTCTTCATCTCAAAAATAACTGGTAATGAATCATGCTGGTCTAAATAAGAAAGGATAAAAAAAGAATGTATCCGCTGTAACAGGGGGTTATCTTTGTACAAATATGTAGGTGTTTGCAGCATTTGTAATGTTCTCAGTGGTTAATCCCATTGAGAAAGGAAAGCTTGCTCACTGAAGAGTTTTTGAGGTGGATTAAAGTCATATTAGCAATACTATGCCTACTTCTGGTTCAAGACATTATCACTTGCATGTTACAATGTTTGAAAATATTGAGGGAAGACGACTTTCCCCCCCCCCAGCGTAGCCTGTTTCTTGATGTTGCCTGCAGATGAAATTTTGAGATGGTGCCCTGACAGCTGCGTTTACATTTTCTGTAACAAGAATATGAAAAAGGACTCTGTTGTTTATATAGGCTAGTAAGTCAGAGCAGGTAAATAAGATCAATTGAAAGAATAAAGAAGGTGCAAGCTTAAAACCCATTATCAAAAAGTAATCTTATGTACATACTATGTCAGAAATATTACCGTTTATTCTTATGTTTCTGGCAGCAGTGGTAGATATAGCTACATGATATTCACGAATTCAGCGGAAAATGCATGGCTGACATCCAAGACATTACTATGAAAATAGAAGCGTTCTGGATATTATTTGCAGTCACACCCCCGGACATCATGAGTACTACAATAAAATTTGACTTCCGTGTTCAAGTTTCAAAATAACTCTGTTTTCTTCCGGACAAGAACTGATGCAAATAAAGCTCGTAGAAAATGGCAATGCACATCCCTAAAAAAGAATGGGGTCAGAGAAAGGAGAGTAATTGTATAAATAAGCAAATCGTATATGTTGTTCTCTACTAAGTCATGGCATTTCAGGTGCAGATTCTTGATGTTTCAGAATAACTGCAGGCTGTGTGTTTAGGAGAGAAATCATTCTCATGGTGGTATTACCTGTACACATGTGTAACTACTACATGTGTCCACCAGCACTTTCATTAGAGGAAGGATCATTTGGCACTAACCATCTAGGATCCAGCCTGTCGTCATCTACAGAAGCACATCTAAACTAAGTTATGATGACTGTACTATATATTCAAGGGCACAATTTCAGCTATGAGAATTTTAAGTAATAAACAGTATCTCTTTATAAGCAAAAAAAAGTGCAGGAAGAATATGCTATGTATCAAAAGAAAAAAGTACGTAAGACAGAACAGATAAAACAGGGTAACATAAAATATGTATTTCAGATATTACATCAGGAAGCTTCAGTTGAGAAGCAAATTCAAATTACTTGCAATATTTTTTTTGTTTACTAACATTTGTAATAGCGACCTAAAATGAAGGAAAGATCCAGCCCTCGGCTCTACCAGTGGACACCAGACACAGTTTCACCAGGAATTTGTGGTGCAACAATCCTGCAAGCAGCCCCCAGCAGCTTTTGGCTTCTGAGGAACCACTGCTTCTAGGCAACATACAGGTGACCACGGTTCCCAGGACGCCTCCGTCGCAACGGGGGACAGAAACAGTCAAAGATTATTGGCACCCCCCGTGCCGTGTTCCCAGTGGAGGCCAGGAAAGCCCAAGACCGCTCCCTCAGCTGGCCAATGACTGGTGGAAGGGTGGTGACACAGCACAAGAAGAAATAGAAATTTATGAAGTTGGGGAAAACTTTTACAGAATCACTGCAAGAGTAAATTTTCCATAAAGTCTTAATATCTTTTTCCTGGTCTAGAATTTGGTAAGAAATTTAGAAATGACTCACCCTAAGTCCCCCTGGCGAGGACCATGCTTTCCTTTATGTTGGGAAGCTGCAAGGAACATCAAAGGAATTATCAGCAGAAAAGAAGGAGGAGAAATAAATAGGACTCACGGGACACATCTGAGGTCAAGAAATAAAGTATAAAAGGAAGTGGAAGGACTGGAAGATAGGAAGAAAATACAGCGAAATTCCAGTGATTCCCAGTGAATCTGGGAGATATAATCTGAAAGAGGTTTTCAATGGAGAAAATGAAAATGGATTACTGCTTTAAGATGCTTAAGAATCACAGTACTCAATGACTCAGGAAAGTGTATGTCGTGTAGGATATAAACAAGAAAGCAGCGTACGTTTGGATGCTGCACATTGCACGAAGGAGTAAGGTGATACTAAGCAATTCCTACAGCCTCTTCGCAAATCTTACTCCGTTTCTGAATACCAGACACTAGTTTAACATAAAGATTTATCAAACCGTATAGCAACCAAAAGCAATACAGTAAATAATGTAAATAATTAAGATGCAGGAGTGAGTAATTAGTGATTTAAATTTATGTAGGAATGACTACAAAAAGTAAATGCTCTGAGCAAGCTCCTATACCATTCACAGAGCCACAGTTTTGACATTGGCTTAACTTGGAAGAGATGCACCTCTTATTCTACAGGTTAAGTAATGAATAAACGTTAAAGGCACAGTTGTTTAAATCCTAGTCCCAGTAAAGGTGGTATATATTTTGCTATGGACTCTAGTGGGACCAGAATTTCAGTCAAGAAATAAAGGAACATTTGAATGATGCAAGATAGAGGACTATTACAGAGCAATAGAAATGGACCTATGTAGGATAACAAGAAGAATAGAATAATATAAAAGCATAGAAAGTATTCAAAAGCATTTCTCCTCTTCCCCTACCATTCCTTTGAACAATCAGAGTTCACGGATTTTTCTAAGCACGTAACTGGGAAGAGCAAACAGGGTGCAGCCCTGGTTGACCGCAGCCAGAGAAGCTGGAAGGTAGCTCTCCACAGCCCATCAGGATCCCAAGTCACATTTCAATCTGAAAGCCGTACGGAGCAGTGCAGTTTATCCCTACCTCTACTGTTGCCCTGTATTCTAGCGCAACCTACACTTAGCAAAATAAATGGAGAAAACCAATTTGCTTCTTTGATCCATCAAGGGAGTGGAATAATCTGTGGAGCAAAAGTGAAAAAATTCACAACTGCAGACAGAAATCGCTGTGAATCATACTCTCCAGAGTACAACCCCAACAGAAGAACAGCCCAGTATGCCTTCCATTTCGTTATGCAAACATCGTCAATATTTCAATAGACAAGGTTCAAAATATTAACTAGGAAACTCATTTTTACCTAGTGCTCCACTGGTCCATTATTTACAAGAAGGGGCAGGGTTTTCTTTTACTTAGTACTTTCTTCAGCTTACATGATTAAGACGCTTAGCATTTAACGTTCGTTAGGTTTTTTTAGAAGAGACTATATAAGAATTTCCAGCCATTAACTGACAGGAATGGATAGCCTTTTCTGAAAATACATATTGCTAGTGGTAAATATCATCAGAAACAAAATATAGATTATCTCTCCTTATCATCACCTTACTCTGTCTCAATCTGGATTTTATTTTAGGATCTCACTAGTTAAGCCTTACCGACTGATTTTAACCTTCATCTCTGTTCCTCAAAGGGCTGAACTGTCAGGGCTATTATTGCTATGCATCATTATGGCTGGGAAAACCTTTGTCCATACATTCCGTTGATGTTTCTTATCTATTCTGTCACTCTCCTTTACAGATTAAAAAAAAAAAGGGGGGGGGGGGGGTGAAGCAGCTATCTCCTAACTAAAGTTCTGTGTCTGATGATAATTTTCTTGGGTTTTACAACATTACTATTTTACGTCTATCAATATTCTGCATTTTGAATACCTACCTAGTGTGGGTGGTGCCTAGAGTCAGTGACAGAACAAACCCCAAAACACACAACTGTTAATGTCAGGTAAGAAACACGTCTTCACTAACAGGGAGCACCGGAAAGAAAAGACACACAAACTCATAAAGAAAAAGAGGAGAAGAAAACCCCCGAAGACTAGAGACCGGATTAGCAGTGATGAACAGAGCCCATAAGCGCATAACAGCACATAAAGGTAGTGTGAGAATGGGCAGTTCAGGAAACTGGCTGGCAGAAAACAACACCCCAGCTCCAGAAAGGCCTGCAATGAATGACCTGGAGTAAGGAGACTGTGTTCCTGACCGTGTGTCGGGAATCTGAGGATTACTATGAGACAAAATTCAGGGAACAGTTTTAAACAGTATGAAAAAATATGGAAAAGGAGATAGGAAATTGAAACAAAGCAGATATTTAATACTAATGGCATTAATCACAGACGGATATTTCTGAGTAAATGGAGGTACAAGCACACACTAAGGGCAGAAATCATGACCGCTCTCAACGGCAAATGGTCTCTCTCAATGGGCTGTTGATTTTAGTAACTTCTCAAAATACAGCACATTCAGGAAAAGTTCTTAAATAGCACAAGTAAGACTGACCTAGCTTGATACTACATGCAGGGAATTTGGGAGGACACAAGAACGCCAATCATATTGCAAGATCATCTTCTTAACTATTCATGCCAAAAGCAGGATAATCTAAAGCAGCAATTTTTGCACGCATTCATGCAAGCCACACACAGCTAGTGGGAATTTCAAGCATGATCACAGCAGAAATTTCTTTGGAGAGCTAAGACCTCTAAGGTCCTCAAGCTTGTTAGGGGAATAAAGTTATGAAAGGAATGAAAACAAATATTATAAAACAACTTTAACTTTTGTTTCATTCAAGAACAGACCCATTTTTCTCAAGCATTAGGAAGGAACTTACTCATTACTAATCTCCGGGCATTAAAAATTAGTGTTCATAATAAGCTAGGAAGGACATTAAAATAATTTTTTAAAAAGAGTACAAGTGCTAAGTAATTCATGCAAGTAACATAAGCACTTGAGTGCTGCAAGCGCAGAGCAAAATCCAGCAGGCACTGTTGGACTTGGGCACGTCTGCAGCATATTCCCAGACCAAAGAACAAAAGGGAACGTGGTTCATGTGAGATTTTTGAAGAGTCAGGAGGGTCTGGCAAGGCGAGCATTATGCTAGAGCTAACAAGCCATCCTTTACTCAAAGTACTCCATGCAGATCCACCTGAGAAGCCTCTACACAGTTTCTGGGTATGCCAGGTTGTCGTTGCTCCGGACAGCGGAAGGTTATCACAAATGCCGCTAAGGGATGGTGGATTCACCACCAACCACCTTTTCTAGGACCATTGAATTGATTTCATTGAATTCATTTCAGAATTCATTTCATTGAATTCTGAAAGATATACTTCAATGGGGCACAAGGATAGAACCAGTTCAAAAAAACCTCCTAAAATGTACCTTTCTACACCATTAGGCAGCAACTACCTGTAAAGATTGAGCTTTTTTATGCCCGTAGTCACATGGTCTTTAATTGCAGTTAAAGCAATTAGTTTTACCAGTCTCCATGTAGGTACACTTGGGAGCGGCACTGTAGCCCCTCCATATGGGGAAGATCAGGGGCTGTTAAAAACTGCTGTCTCATAGCAAATCTCACGGGAAAAGAGAAAGAGAAGAGACAGAACCATAGCCTTTACACATGCAGGATGGGGTAAGATAGTTAATTAGAAGGTTTGCGCTGGATCCTAATGCATTTCACACGGCCAAACAAGCCCCAGACAGCCCAGCTGCAGGTGAGTCAATAATTCTGCTTGGTTAGTTAAAGGCTGATGCGGAGGGCGCTTTTAGAACCGGCGTGGTAGCATTTCAAACATCGGTATTTAAATGTTTCCCTCATTTAAAAATAGCATTTCAGAAGGTTATTATTAAATTTACGGAATAATTTGCACTTATTGCTTAGATTTTTAATTATATTGCTACACAACAAAAAAAATCATTATTTGTACTAGGCGATACCTTAAGAAATCATCATTCAACATTCAAAAGGACTGCACTTTTCCTCATAGGTATTTAAAAGCTGGCTTGACTAAACAAATATGTTTCATTTGCACAGTATTCTAGGAGGACCGGAAAGAAAAAACAATTAAATTGTACCCTACAGAAAAATACCTGCTTCTTTATTTTTCTTGAAAGTGTCTAGACCTACACTAAGAAAAATCTTTCAAAAATATATCTTAGAAAAAAATCAACATTTTCGCCCACTGTGGTTTGAATATTCTAATTCTGTCCAGTAGCACGTATCTGTGAAAAGCCATCATTAGATCATTTTCTGTCCCATAGCAACCACTTTGTTTTCTCAGGGAAATAAAATATTTTTACATCCTTAGGCAATACCTTTCTCTGTGTGGTTTCCTAAATGAAGCTGTTTGCAGTCTGAAGCTGACATCACAATTTACACTGGGCTTCACAGAGATTTATAGCTATTTATGTGGAAAATAAAATTCTAGCCATAGGCTTTTCTAACTGTATATACGTGTGCATGTGCGTGTACACAGAAAGAGAGAGAGGAGTTCGTATTTTATATATAAAGCCTGGATTTGTTAATAAAATATTGCTTATTTGAAGTAACAGATTCAAGTTATTAGATGCATTTACATTATTAAACAACTGTCTAAAAAAGAGCAATGGAAAGAAGAGAGAGGTAATGTTTTAATGATCTGAATGTGCAATGATAATTTAGGTCTGACTTTGCTAAATGGTAAGAAAGTAAATAAGACACCAGGGACTACAAGCAGCCTGAGAGGATCTTCCTGTAACTGTCACGGCCGACAATTTCATGGTAATCCCAAAACTTCAGGGCTGCTGGCCAGAGCCACCAGTTCTCAAACGCGGGTTCTCAGTACTTTCCCAAAGGTCCCTGTGGAGCTGGCTTTTTCTTAAAAGGGTTTTTTAATTATTAAATCACACTAAAGCGGCTATACCTATTTTAAATAATTTACTGCTGCTATTTCACTGTGCAAGTCACTGCTGAAGTTCCCTACAGGCATCGCACAGAAGCGAATGTGAAGAGAGAAGTACACGGCGTAGTAGTACGCCACCAAAATAATGGCAAAACCACAGCCATAGAAGCAGACTTCGTACCACACTACAACTTACTGTGATCATGTGAGAGCTTGGGTGCTGACCTGAATGTTGTCTCCATCCAGGCATAAAAGGACTATCATGAAAGAAGAATTCCTTTTTTTGGGTTTTGGTTTTTTTTTTTTTAAATTTGGCAATCCTATCATATCTTTTCATGACATCAAAATGTTATTGATTTAAATTCTGACATTGAAGGGCACTGGAATGTGAAAAACTCTCCCAGGGGAAACTGGAAATGCTTGAGATACGGAAGGCTAAACAGGATGCAAACACCCACACAAAATGCTGCAGGAAGAGAGGAAGCTGGAAAAATCAGATTCAACTAGCTGTTGTACTACACCAGATCTTTAGCAAACCCAATTTCTCCAGCTAAATTTTGAAAAAATAAAACATCAAGGAGGTTACAAAGGGTGAAGCTTTGAATTTTCATAACTGTTCATTAGGATTGCTGATTTCAGCAAAGATGAAATGTTTCCATCTCTATTTACCCTAGCTTTTGAAACCAAATACAGAAAGAAGACTAGTAGGAATCCATTTGTTCTCATTGTACAATTTCGATTTTTTGTCATTAAGCTTTAATGTAAGGAAAAGACATGATCTGAGCAGTGTTTATTTCCATGGTGATGCAATGTGATGGGTGCACTGCATAATGTCATATGATATCAAAAGATGTGTCCTGGTGTAACCTCCCTCATACATAGTGAGAAGCCTCTGGAAATACGGAAGGCAGCTAACAGCTTTGAAGCCGTTAATGGAAAGTTGTCACTTGCTTTCAATAACTGAACAGGATTTGTAACTATCTAGCCTTAGCGGTCCAAGTTGCTCAAATGCTTAGTTATGAAACTATGCCTTCATTAGCTTCAGAAAGGCTCATCTTTCTTCTTTAATTTATTAAGATTTTTGTCATACGAGCACGGAAAAGAACTGTACAAAATCGACTTAAGGCAAGTTTTGTGCTCCTTCGTTTTGGGGCTGACCCAAAGCTCCACTAATTAAGCCAGAGCTCCCCAACGGGGCTTCTCGTTCCATCAGTCAGGGACGCCTGGATGATGGGGACAGTTCAGTCACGCTTTCGCTCTCGCTGTGCCTCCTGAAGCAGGGAGGACTGACGGAAGAGCTTGCTGGGCTTAGGGAACTGCTAAAACGTCAGTTAAGTCGAGTCTGGATCAGCTCAAGGCTGCTAAAGAGATACAGATTAGCAGAAGCAGGACTAGTAGTTTTGCTTATTGGTTTTGTAACCCATTTGGGCATTTGGGTTTTCAGTACTTTCTACAAATTCCAAAAATACTTTGTATAAATTCCTCTTCAGTTGCACGTTCATAGTTTTACGAATTAGATCAGCTCTCAGTGCCTTTTTTATAGATAGAAGATGATGCCCCATACTGTGTGTTTATGAACATTTTATCAGGTAAAGATGGAGCAGAATGAGGAACCCATGAGATTTTAATTCCTTGTTAAGCAATTGTCGTGGCAGATTTTGACAAGAACAGAAAATGTCATAAAACTAAGCAGAACTAAGCAGTCCTCAAGATAATTTCCAATTTCTAATGGAAACAGAACATGGTACATCTATACATTTCATTACAAAGGCTGTAACCATGGTAGAAAACGCAGCAGCACAATTTAATTCTGACAACCTGTAATCCTAGTTATACCACAGTTTGAATAAAAATTTTTAAAAAATCTCCAAAGCCACTACGTTATAACTTTAAACCAAGAAAAACAAAACCTAATGAAACTGCATTGAAAATTTCCTATATTTTAGCTAGGGCTTAGGGGAAAGGCTTAAAACATTCATATTGCAGCACAGCACGCCACCACTTTGGCTGAACTAACATGAAATGCACTTGAAAAGATACCTGACTGGAGAAGAGAGTACTAAGGGGAACGATGAGCAAACGATGGTAGGAGATTGGAGATTCACTGCCAAGTCTCCAGGCACAAACAATTTCCTGCATTGGACAAAGAGGAGAGCAGCCACTGCACAATATTTCAGAGATTCACCAAACGGAAACATTTTCATAAAAATTTTGACGTCGCTGATATTGAACTCTCCTCCAAAACCAAAAAAAGTAGTATTGGAAATTTCTAAACAGCTCTAAGGGGGTCAATGCTGCGTAGGCAAACTTAAAAGCTGTCAACCCTATCGAATATTGCAGCTACCAGGCACTGTCGGTCTTTGTAAATGCCAATCGAACAGAATCTACACCCTGACAATTTCTTATAGTAATGTGTAACTACACACTGAGTAATTTTTTTTTCCTTTGAGACATAACAGTGACAACTGATAGTAATGAAATTTATTCTAACTGAACGTCTCTCACCAGGAGTTTAACTGACTTATCTTCAAACTTTCTTCACAATAGAGAGGCAAATTCTATTATAATACAAAGGCTATCCCATATGATTTATTCCTCCAAAACGTACTGTGCAAGCATTTAAGAAAACAAGCAACCTGAATTATGTCTTACTCTCATGATGGAAAAAGTATTGGTTAATTCATCCCTACTGATTCTAAAAGAGATTTATTTGGTTTTTAGAAAACTGTGAATGTGGCTTTTGTTGCTCCAACATGTATTTAAGTTCTGAAAATACTTCCTTTGATCCAGCATCAAACTATTAGTCACACTCGTTTCTGAAACTCAGATCCACAAAAAGATAAAGTGCAGTGGAAGTGACAGAAAAGTACAAGCAAATACACCTAAAATAACAATAAAGTATGTTTAACATTTCCTTTATACTTCTGATAATACCAAGGACACTGAAAAATCCAAGATTTGTTGCTCTTTTGTTGAAGTATTTGGAGCATTTTATTTCAACTTTTGAGAACTTAATGACTCTAAAATGGCTTTTGTCACTCACTGCACCGTAAGAAATGGATACGCATATACCCAGATGTACGTACACACGTCCACACACAAGTGGGCTTGCTATAGGCATACTACAAGCACTCTTTCTGTAAGCCTTCCTTGTCTAAACTGTTCTTGATAAACATTTTATGTTAATAAATATGGTAAATTTGAGCTCTTATATTCTACAAGCATTCTCTCACTTTGCAGAGTCCCTGGAATTCTGCATGGCTCATGCAGACACCTTGCAAATCTCCTTGCAAATCCGGCAGCACCGAGGCCATTGTCTCAATTATATTCCAAAGTTAGGATGTTCAAAAGGACCTCTATGCCCAAATTCTGTTGGCTTTGAATAAAAATTAAGCAGCTCTTTTTTTAATGCTTAAAAAATTTCCAGCCTCCATTGTTCGATGAAATTTGGAGTCTTCCTATTAACAACTGAATTGTAAACCACATTAAAATACCAATATACTAACACAAGGTAACATATCAGTATACATTAAGCAATAACCATTCTCCTAAAAGACCTTGTAAAAAAACCCCACCCTATCTGTATTCATAGAAATATTTATACATAATTAGTATCCTATTTATTACACATGAAAAATATTAAAATCAATGCGTTTTAAGGTTTTCACAGAAAACACAGTGCATCAAAATTAAATGGATGAAACTTTACAGTGGATGGAAGACAGGTACACTGAGAACTGTTCATGGGGGGACTACCCCATTTATTGCAATGAACATCTTAATCTGTAGTTATATAGTTTAAAAAAAAAAATCTTAATGCATATTAGTCTCGCTTTTGATCTATTGTTCTGACAGCTTACATTTTTTAATTGCTAATTTGGTCCCTACCATACAACATTTATTTTTTATGCAGAAGTTTTCTAACCAAAGCTGTCCTTTTTCTGCTGCACATTTACTGGCTTTCCCAGGAAAAAGGAAGGAAAAAAGGTAGGACCACGTAGAGGAGGCTACCTGCATACAGAAGCCTTGCTGAAATGTCATCCACAAGAAGACTGTGAGACAAGGTGCAGAACTGCATTATTTTGCTTTGACAATATAAATACCCAGTACTCCTTGGAGTAACACCACTCTTAAAATAAGAGAGTGTTACTCTCAAACATCTCAAGAAAATACAGGCCCCTAGCATTCTGTTTGACATCCTGACTGGGATAATACAGCATTTAACCACTATTTTAGATGTACGATTTCATATATATGGACATAGTATAAAACATATTAAGAAGAGATTATTCTATTAGTCACAATGAATAGCATCTTACGCTAAAAACACTTTCCCTATTCCATCCATCCTTTCAATGTTCTGAGGCCCACGTGTGGAGTTCAGAGTAATTTGGAGCCCAAGATCTTTCACAGAGACCCTCTATCTACCGCCAACTTAAACAAGCTCAAGACAACAGAATATGGGTCTGTGAAGCCTTTCCTTATGGGAAAGCTATGCTCCTAAAATACCTCTGTGTTTCGTTGGTTTTCCTTCACCAGGAATAAGCACCAAAATCAGACCTTTCTACTATTGCCCCCAAACAGAAAAATTACCGTGGTTTAACCCTTACCTGCCAGCAACAGATTCCAGGGACTTCTACTTGGATATGGGAAGCAGGATCCTTTAAGAAGGGCAAGGAACGAAGGCAACATCAAAAAGAAGTTAGGTGTCAGAATTTGATTTTAAGGGGAAAATTTGAAAGCAGAAGTTTATGTAAGCGAAGCTCTTCTGATGGCATGATTTGAAAATGGGAAAGTGAGCAAAATAAACATTTAGAGGAGACGAGGAGGCAAACTCTAGTTTCTCTTAGTTTCTCCTACTCTGCTCTCCCTGCCACTTTGCACATGAAATGAGGCAATGAAAACGAGGCAGTGGAAGGTAATGGAAGGTAATGAAGAATGTTAAACGTGATTAAGGATGGCAGAGGAAGGTGACACAGGGTTTGGAAGACTGGAATATCTTAGCGATACACCTGGAACAATGAGAAAGACTGCTTTAACTGCAGTGTTTGGAATTACACATGTGAAAGCCAGGGACCACTTTCTGTAGTGGTGGACAAGACACCAACAATACCCCCCTCCCTGCCCCGGTAGCGTTGGAATCGCAGAATCACCGTCACAAAAAGATCACTTATCTTTCTAGAAAATAGCTTTCATAGCATGTTTTGTAACTATTTCAAACTGAAATCACATCTTCTCAAAATATTATTCTCTTTTTCCTCTCTATTATTCTTTGGTTGTATTTTGAGAATTCATATTGTGCAACCTGATACTAGTAAAAAACTAACCCTTCTAAGAACGTGCATTTCTGCCAAATATTTCTCTGCAATTTGCAGCATCTCTACATCAAATACTATAACAAGTCCACAAAATACTCATAGGACTGTTTTTGAATATTTATGGAATTCTATTATCATAGCTATTAATCTATATCTGCTTTTTAAACATTTGCACAACTCTGCTCCTTGTTTACTATACCTCTACAATTTCACACGCTTTCAATCTTTTATCTTACAAAATGTCAGACTAAGTTTAGTTTAAAAGCATTGTTTTACAATATACTTATCTACAGTTCATGTCTGGATGTCTGTAGATTAGGGATATTGTTACATTCGGGGAGTTTGGAAGACTTTTATAAGACTGTTTTGTTCAGTAGCATGATTCCATATTTTAGGAAGTTCTTCTAACCACACTCCCACGGACTCTTATATCAAACACCATTTTCCAAAGTATTTGATATGTCAGATACATCCCTGGAAGTTTTCACATTTCACATTTGACCATCCCAATGAAATATTTTGTTTAGAACGGCCCATGACATAAGTTTCAGTGTTTTGATACCTTAGGGATCAAATTATGATCTTGAATAGATGTCCCATAATTATAAGCCTAACCACAAGCAAACAAGAGCAATGCTTGTGCTTTAATTTTCTAGCATTCTGGAATATAAAAGGATATTTTCTAGTAAGCTGAAAAAGGAGAAATGATCTGCCTACCCCAGGGACTGAAGCGAGCATACATTAAGATACTCAAATGCCCCTTAGTAAATTAATAAGGGAAACATTTGAAGAGGTTTTCCTAGTAAGTGGATCACGGGTGGGTTTAAGTGTTGCTTCAGTTATTACAGCATTCGAGGTGTTTAGATCTACCTATATGAAACATTGCACATATACACAAAAATTGCACGTATCTGTGCCTCAAGGTTGCTTGTGCAGGAAAGGATACGCCAATTATCCCTTGGGCACATACTAAAGAGTAAGAAGGAGGTGCAAGGAGGAATCAGTGTTCTGAGTTGGTAAAACAAATTAACCTTAGTGGCAGAAAAGCAAAAAAAACCCAAACCCTGTTCCTGACAGTCTTCAGGAAGCTTAAGCAGCAGGTACAACAATGTAACATTGAAATCTCGAAGGGGAGTCCCAAGGAAAATAAGCTCGTAATGGAAAATTGGCAACTGACTTTTTCATTGTAATAACAGGTATTCAAACGGAAAAGAAGAGAAAAAGCAAACATTGCCAATATTTTGGCATTTGTAGGAGTTATCCAAAAAAAGCATATCTAGGTTCTCTACAGCTTTAACCTGAGAAAAAAAATGCACATTAATGCTGCAAAGGAGCTGACACTTTTCATCTGCAGCCCACTCAGCCAAGGAACATCCACTTATATACCCTCATGCATTATTCACCAGGAAAACTGAAATAATCTACCAGTGGTTAAGCAGCTCAGAATCAAATGCAAATCAAGGGAAAGCAGTTAAGAACGAGGATCATTCACAACCTGCTCTGAACTCCTGACACTCCTCCCCATCGCAAGCCTGGAGACTCCTGCAGGAGCCGCACAAATCATTACAACCCCCGTCCCGGCGGCCGCAGGTGTTGGGGGCAGCTTAGCCTGAAAATTGGCCCGTTTCGGTAGTGATGGCAAAAGCACTGACCTCTGCCTCTCTTTGCAAAGGAACTTGCTTTATTTGTATTCAAGTAGATTCTCATTCCCTGTCAATAAAGGTGGGTTCTTTGGCACACACCGCAGAAAGTCTGACTTTTTTTTTAATTATTAGAAGCCTGTGTTTACTGTAGCACTGACTACAATTATAGTCATTCTTTATCTGACTGTGAAACTTCAGACATACAATAGTCAAGCATAAAAACACATTTAAAGTTGTGTAAATGATGTTTCCAATGAGGGAAGAAGTTATTGCTGTCACCATCTTCATTTGCAACAGTAAGATTCAGTGGGAATTACCTTAGACTATGATTTATAACAATTATTTTATGGTCTTTAGGAGTATACAATAGTAAACATGAAGATCAGAAACAATAAATTAATTTCTAAATCACAGTAAGAAACTAAAAGCCCAGTTAGCCGTTAAGAAGTTATACACCATTACTTACAAGCTAATGTGAACAGTAGAGGCATGCATAATTTTTGCAAGTTTATACAAATTACCCTAGACAAATCTTCCATGCAATCTACATAAACCTTATATTATTAAGTATTTCCATGTGTCTGAATTTATTATCATCGATGCATACTCAGGCGATTGTAAACTCCATGCATTAATGTTCATTATCAGAATTTAATAGCTTTAACCCTTCTGGCCCTAAGGACTATCATTATACTGTTTGTATTTAGGCAGCCCAGTTTTTCCTCACAGATTGTACACAGCAAAACAGCTTTCAATTCAATGGAGACTGATGTTTACTTTTCAGACAAGACATTTCCAAGGGAAAAAAAGCTAGATTTAATCAACTAGTTATTTATTTCAACAATTGATTGAACCCAAAAATTCTATTGGCAACCCTAGACCTGATCTCATGAAATTACAGAATGACAAATTGCAACAGAAAACATTCTTGTCATAACTGTAAAATTAGAGACTGTAAAATAATGAATAAAAAAATCAAATATGCCTCACTCTAGGTGGCAAAAAAACCCCAAACCTCTGTTAAGGTCGTATATTTTTACAGTCCTTTCAGATATATATTTGACCGTCGGAAAGCCTAAGACAAAAAAAAAAAAAATCCTAAATATCAGATATTCCAGGTATGACGAGAAAAATATGCTGTTGACAAAGAAGAAAAATAACTACCTCCACCTAGAATTCCAGATGAAATATTGTTTCAGTAAGAATTTGGCTAGTATCTTAGGAAATCCACACACTTTTTAAATGGTTGGAAACACTACTGACATAATACACTATACTAGCAGCTCATTTTCCTCTAGTTCAGTTGTATTTCCCTTCATGGATTTTCAGTTAAATTTGCTCTTTTAGATCTTCTGGAGTAACGTCTGGAGTGTGACAACTACACTGTATGGTAGCGATTGCGTAGTGACAACACACCACTTGGTCAAGGGAAACAGGAGCCCAGGTCAGAGAGAACAGGGTTAGGCTCTCCCTTTATGGAAATTACCAAGACGTTTTTAATGTTCATATAACCCAGACCAAAACTCTACTTCCATGGTGCCTTCCTGAAGATTTCCACGGCGTGATCTATACTTTTCCCTAGGAAGACCAAGCACAAACACATCCTCAAAGAATGTTAACCTCTGATTCTCAGGACCCCAGGTACTTCAAACAAGATGCTTTCACTATAAAGCTATATTAAATTTTCCACAGACTGTTTGGAGGCATTTCTTTGCCAAAAGTAACCCCTAAATTTAAGATCAACTGAAATTTAGAAAAAAAAAAATCCTTTACAATAAGTTATTTTATATCATTAGCATATTGTACACACATACTCAAGAGCCTTAATTAAACTGATTATTCATTTAGGTTGAATAATTGAGATCTCCTGTGCTTCTATTACTGATCCAACATACAAAGTAGTAGCATTCCAGAAAAAGGAGATGAAATATGTACCCAAATATTTTTCCAAATACTTCAGAACTGGAATCTCTCTTCACATATAAACTATACTGACCTTATCCCAAATCTGTATGTGTTAAAAAGAAAATCTTGAGTATCATTAAATATAGAGATCTGATTTTGATTTCAAGCTTCTTTTGGGTCAGTGCTAATTGCACTGCGTTTTCTACATGTCTGCAAGGGAAAAAAAAAAGGTAGGCCCTAATGGCTTTATTTTATACATGTGTAAATCTTGACTCTGTGTGTTCAGTTTTATGCAATTAAAAGATGTTCAGCTTTGCAGAAAATATTCCTTATCTAGTGATAAAAGAAGTGTAACTACTGATCTGCATTTTATTGTTTTAAACACATCTATTCACATCTTGCCACATCAGAAGTAAGCAACCTCTAAAATGTTATTTAACACAGAAATATGAAAGCTATGTGAAAAGGACACGCGGTTGCTTTTATGAGATTAATGTAAATGCAATGGCTCTATCATGAAACAAAAATGGTCAGAGTATATATGTGAATTGTCATGACTACAGCCCATTTCTTGTAATTCTACATCTCCAGATCTGCATAAGGAGGTTAAGTCACAGACTGCTATTTATTTGATAATGATCTCTAATGAGTCTATCTATGTACTAGCCTGATATCCCATGAAACAAATTCTGGATTGCTTACCCAATCCCTTACAGGCACCTCTCACGTAGCAGAGGTGACTTCGGTATTCCCAATAGCAAATTTTAGGAGTATTTACCAAGAAAAAAACCAGAAAAAACTTGCCAAGATTCTGAGACTTCTTTAACATGATATGATACTTGGCTGACTTTTCCTTATTGCCTGGAAGCCGTTCAACCAGAATAGAGAATTTAATCCTCCACAACATGTATTTTAATGACTCATTGTTTTCCTATTTCTTTCTAGTTTCCACAAAGCTTAATGGACTTGAGCATGATTATTAAAACACTGCAAACAAAAAAACCCTTTACTTTTCTCAAAAAAAAAAAAAAGCCTATAACAAAAACAATTTAGCTGTAACCAGTAAAGGACATTCTAAAATTAGAGCCTGTTGTGTTAGGGACGGTAATAAAGTGTCTAAGCCATATGCTGGTGTAATCTATAAAAGCTAGATACAAAGCTTATGTCATTGTAACTTACTGTTTCAGAAACCAGCATAACTGCTATTGTACATGAGCCCAGTATTAATCAAATAATTTTAGACTTTAATTTGCATATAGCACTGGATCAGTACAAACATTTGGATATCAGAAGTACATTACAGTTTTATCTTCGTATGTCAAGAACATGCTGTTACCAAATACTAAATATAACTAAATGGGGAATCTTTGGTTTTAAACATCTCTTTACTCCCAACTTACTCCATTTTTTCACTTAGACAGAAGATGCAAATCAGAAGAGAAGCAGATTTCTTTAATCTGCATAGATATTTTTCAGATTGCATAGGGGACAGTCCACCAGCTGCCAGAAACAGACGTAATAGATTTTGTCTTTTTTCTTCTCCAACAGGAAACCCAAACACACCCTGAGATAAGGCACTAGCCTAAATCCATAATAATTTATGTGGATTTTATCCAGATTTACACTTCTTTAATGCAGAACACGATTTGCCACTTGCATAACAGAGTTTAGACACCAAAAAAACTTCCCCCATCCGTTGAACTATTTCCCTCATCAGCTGGCACAGAATAAACTGCAACTGATTATTCAGACGTAGCCACGGGTGGAAAACAGAAACACTAACTGTTCCGCAAAGAGGAAAGTACGCAGGGCACAGTAATTCCTGGCTACCTACAGCAGGCGCGGTGCTGGTCATTTCCAGCCCGCAGGATGCCGTGCCACAGCGTTCGACACAAAGCACCCTCACCGTAGGGACCAGAGCATCACCCCGTGTAGGGACCCTCTTCTCTGAGCCCCTGGCAACACCCCAGACTTAGTAACAGGTGCTCCATTCTTTTAACCTCCAATTATTTGCAGCAAAGAGGCTGATCCTTCAAACAGGGGGAACCCTAAACTATCTTTTGGATAATTCCGTAATTGGGGTTTTTTTTTTTTAGAAATAAGAAAATGAAAGTAACTCCATGAACAAATCCCAAATTCTGCTTGGGAATGTCATATAATTAAGTCCACCATACGATCAAAAAGTTCTTAGTAAGTACTACTCCCTCCAAATCTCTGGGCATGCCAAAAATTATGCTTAGTTGCACAAAATTTCTGTCAGTAAATAACTTTTGAAATGTACTTTCTAAGATAATAACCTGTACTCCACAGAAGGATGAGAAGCACTGTTAACATACAGGGATTTTGACTCAACTAGATCTTCTCTTACTTAAAAAAAAAAAACAAAAATCCTTCAGTGCAGGCATGTGGAGGGAAACCTCCACCAGCTTTGGAGGTAGACTGGCTCCAAGCTGTAGCTTTTGTCAATAAAGATGATGAAAGGGAAACCCTTCTCCATCCAACCATCATCAGAAAACGTATGTTCTCCCACTACGTACAACCAAGCTAGCAATGAAAAAAAAAAAAAAAAAAGATGACTGCATATTTTCTGTATTAGGAATCTAGCTAATGTAACTTTGCTTTCATTTAGTTGAAATAAACAATGTCAGATTAGTTCTTACATTTTTTGTCTCTCTTGGTTAACTTCACACGTAAGAATGTGCATCTGTTGCTCACAAAGATGTCTGAATAAACATTGTTATGCCAATGGGTCAAAAGAAAAAAAATCCTCTATCCTAAGTACAGATTAGAAAGGAAGAATGTCAGCAGACTCTTGGGATCGCTTTTAGCTATTTTTAATTCCTAAACTCTAAACCAAATGTCGCAGAACTCGTAAAACATGGAAGTTCATGGACCCAATCTAAGACCAACAACACATTTCACAAGTGCTTGTAATTTCTTATTCGTCCTAACGTAATCTTTTCTTGGAGGCAGGTTGAACTCTTAATCCATTGCTAGCAGCCCAATGCTGTCATAAACCGAGGCCAGATCTGCCAGTCGTCGCGACACAGCGGTATGTAAGATACCACGGTACTCGCTATACTTGAAGCTCCAGTATCTCATATATCACTTTCAGAATTTACTGCCATTCAGTGCAACTGCTGCACATACACTGATAAACAAAGAGAGTTTCAGCTTTGTATCAGTCAGGCTCGGAAAAGGTGCAGAAGATTACCCTGCATAGGGCTGAAATTCAGCCTTGCTCTTTTCTAGGACAAGGGGCAAAGAAAGTATTTTCCTTATCCCAATAATCTTACAGTGTCATATAAAATTGCTGAGGGAAAGGAAAAGTCAACGTGCAGAAATCTTAGCAACTTCCTCAGACACAGGGAAGGGTTGCACCTTACAAGGGAACAGAAGCTGGATAACCACGGAAAAGAACTGGGAGAGCGCAGAGTTACAATACAGAGCAGAAAAGCTGGCGCTGACAAAAGCAAAATAAAAAATGAGGAAAGGTGACAACGAAGGAAAGAAACAGGAAAGCAATCATGATTAAATGGAAAAGTGATCTGAAACAGGCAAGGTGCAGTCAGCTGAAAAAAATTATAAAATGCTTATTTTGGGTGGAATTAGCAGGTAGACAAATCCAATACGGAATATGAGTACTTGGTAGCGGTGCAGAAGAAAAGGCTCTGGATGTTACAGCAGATCACGAACTGATTGTGTATTGCTGGGGCAGACTAATGAGCTCATTCTAACCATTCCTCAAGCCAGACTGACATTGTATCAATACATTAGTACAGCACCAAGCTACGCTAACAACCTCCCTGCTTGGAGGCTTTCTGATGTTAAAGACGGTTCAACACAAAGCTTAGCTCTACGCCTTTCAGTTTAAGTGGTTTCCCAGCTGCCGACTCTGAGCACGTGCAGAAAACTTCTGGGATTGCCTTCAAAAGGCAGAGATATACCTGGAGACACAGTGCTGTGGAACAAAGCAAACACAACGCTAAGATGCGTAGAGAGCACTGTCTCAGGCACTCAGTTCCTGGCACCCCACCACAGTATCGCATACGGATCAACCAGAGAGATTTTAGGGGACAAGAAGAGTGTCCGAAAGTCCAAAGGATCTATGGGGAGGACTGAAATGGTTTGGTTAGCTTAGCCATAGGAACTTTTTCTTGCCTTCCTGCTACACCGCAAGTCATCGTAAGTGATTCTCTACTATTTTTCTGGGTTTCATCCCATGAATATCAACTGTACATCAACTATCGCAGAGCAAGATCCCAGTCCTTGCCCTCTGCGGCCAGGTCAGTGTCAGAGTCCCTGTGTTGGCTGGTGGCTTCTGCACAAAGGAACAGAGCATCTCCTTTCCTCCCTCCAAGCTCCCTACAGCCCCGCCAGTTGTCCATTTTTAAGACAGGGGACCACTGGATTTAAGCACACACTCCCAGATCGTACGCCATCTCCTCTGGGGAGAAAGAGCCATCAGGTTCCTCAGCGTCTCCTCACTTTCTGCAGGTAACTGCTTAATATTGAATGCTAAACAAGAATGCCCTGGAACACCCATGGATGAGGGAGAAAATTTCTGAGCCACTGGTACTTGAGAATCCTTTATTCAAAAACCAAAAAGCATTTTTCATAGAATTATCTGGAAATAGTCAATTGACTGATGAAGTATAGCTAACAAAATCTACTATTCACTTTTATTTTATTTGCTTTTATATGCATCATTTCCTGCCTTTAATTTTAATTCCATGCCCTCTCAGCACTGGAATCTCACAGATATATCCTCCCCTTTATTTTCCTGTAATAATGCCATAGCAGTTCTCTCTGGCTATTCGCAATCTCTTTGCTCCCTTCACAGCTTTTCCTAGTCATAGAATGAAGAAATATGTAAAAATAGGCCACAAGAAACTAGACACACTTGATCTGCACAGCAAAAATAGAGCTCTTTAGCACCTGGCATTCTCAAGAGTGTTAATGAAGCCGACAAGATAAGCCATGCTTTGACCCAAAATAAAAAGCTGAGGGCTCAAAAGAAGGGTAAAGATAAATTTGAACTAACACAAAACATTTTTGTGGACTCACGGCCTCTTTTGATTTCTTGCAAAGTGTGACCCAGGCATCTGGACAAGCGCTACGTGGACAAGCTGGAGGGACTGGGTTTCCTTTTGAAGACAAAGACAGTGAGCCAGGATCAGGCTGCACAGCATGAGATACAGCATGTCCCCGTGGGATGGGGGCTACCAGGACTCTCACCTCTGCAGGACCACGCACGCAGGTGGGACATGCAGGAAGAGGACAAGTAACGCACTTGAAAACATCAATTTTAGTCTGCTAAAATCCCTGAGGTCAAGATACACGTGTACCTTGGTGCCTGCAATCCCAGAAATGCTAGTACTAGTGGCGGGGTGTTAGTTCAAAAAAAAAAAAAAAAAAAAAAAAAGAAAGGAAAGAAAGACTCAAAGGACAAACCAGCAAGCTGACAGTCTGCACTAGTTAGGAAAGCTTTTTTCAGGATCAACAAATAATTTCTTCAGGATAAATAAATGATTTGCATTAAATTATAGATTTGATAAGGCACATTTAAACCTGAAAACATAACACAGAATTTATGTTAAATTTTGCTATCTCAGATGTTCCAAAGAGATGTAAAAGGCAGTTTCCCAAGTGGGAAATGCTATAATACAAAAGATTATATATAAAGAATGGAATTTTATCAAGTAATGTTTTTTTTGTAAGAGAATGCTGTAGGAGGAGGAATAAAATCTGGGCATTTTATTTTCATAGTTTCCTTATTTCTGAAAGCCAGACAGCTAGGATGATAGTTTTAAGATGGTATCTGTACTAGGGTACTGAAGTCCTAGTCTACTGGAGTTAGTAGAAATAGGTAATTAACAGAAAACCAGAGATACTCCTACAGAAATACAAGTAATACAATCGTAATGCTGTAAATCTTCCTGCCTCTTCAATTAAATAAATCTTTTGTTGTTTTCATTCAGCATGGATTTCACCCAGTTAGCCACTCTGCTGGATAATATTTACTCTGCAACTTCTTCCAAATCAAGATGGTATCATAATTCTGTCTTTTATGAAAAACTCTGAACAATTATTTCAGCAACATTACATAGAAAATGGAGGAGAAAATAAGTCTTTTGACTTCAAAACCTGCATATGAAATTATCAAGACACACAGAGAAAGGATAAGGAAAAAAAAAATCAAAACAGAATAGAGATTCACTGAGAAAACAATCTTGTTGCACACCAGTAGGATTCCCAGGCTACTCGGGGCACGTAAACTGCACTGCCCTGGCCAGACCTGGCGTAGGAGACTGGAGGGCACGGCCCAGCCCGGGACTTGCAACTGTCCCGATGGAAGATGTCCGTCCGCATATCAGGGAATGAGCATCTCGGTGCAAAACAATAAGCTCATCCCATAACCAGTTCATTAGTATTTATACCCATAGTTACACCCAAATACAAAAATAGGTTTAGATAGACAAAGTTTTATTTAGTAGCCCAAGTGGTTAACTTGGAAATTGAAGAAATTAAAATTGTCATCCCTTAACAACATGTGCCATCCATACCTCTGTCTTATATTACTATGTTCAGAAACAATTTACATTTTCAACTATTCCTGAAAACACACAAACCCAGATAACTCCAAAGTAATTATTTCTCTGATATCCTTAAAAAACAGTCACTGTAACAAACAACATACACGTCCTTCAGGACCACCACTTGCCACTGGAGAGAACCATAGAAACCAGTAAGCAAGACATCCTCCTCATTCAGCTGCCCTTAGAACTGCAAAATACAGACAAATCATCTCAAACATTTTTTTGTCAATGACATGGACTTCTGGCAATGAAACAAAAGAGGCAAAAACCAAAAAAAATCTCCAGACACCAGCTCATTAAAATAGAGAGGGAATGACAGAAAAGGTTCAAGTAGTTTCAATGGCCTTGGACTTCCCGGGAACTCTGACCAAGATCCGAAGGAGATCTGATTTAAATACTCCAAAACTGTTTACTCGGAAGATATCTTCCACAGTGTGACAAACCCTTGACTGCAAAAAGATACAGCTTATCCTGAACTCCAAGGGAAAGACTGTCAACTCAGACATAGCCCAGGAGATTGAGATATAAATGGAGTAACAGCAACAGCGTGAAATATTGTGAACAGTGTGAAATACAGTGTGAAATATTACACTCATTATAAAGCAGTATGCTTCAAAGCCTATCCCTTTATCAAGCCTCATCTATAATTTGACAACAAATCGTCTTCTACAAGGATGCTGTTTCCTTTTAAAGAGACTGCATATTACCAGATCAATTTTCACAAAAATGCTGACATTAATACCTTGTTATGAAAATCAGATTATTCATAGGATATTAAAACAATTTTTTTCAGTGAAGCCTCGGTTCTTAAGGTAAAATGTCAAACCATGGTATATTGAATGGAAAACATAACATCAACTTAATTTTGATAAATAATCTAGTTTGGAAGAAAACCAGTATGTTCAGCTGTTAAAAATGATATAAATATAAATTTAGCATAATAGAAGGAGGAGTTCCAAGTAAGGGAGTCACTGAAGTGTAATAAATCTGTTCAAAATGGAGTATATTAGCTATTACTGAAAAGCACAACTTAAAAAGGTTATTTGAACCGATCTAAAAGAAAAATATTATCCTTGCAATCACTAAGCTCATACAAATAGTTGGGTTTATGTTCATACAAAGTTTTTTATTCATACAAATACTTGTTTCATCTGATTGGCAATGTAACCAAGTTGCTTCTGTATTTGGAAGGCTATCCTCATTCAAATCCAATTAGTCCATGGAAGAGGTTCCTTTCCCCAAATGGGAGTTATATTGAACCTAATTATTTTCAATAACACAATGATTAAGGTATACACTGGCATGTGAAAATCCACATATTCAGACGTTACAAATCCACCCTTGTGCCGTTAGTCTTAACTTTGTAGTCTAATTATATAAAGGAAATCATCTGGTCCATAAAAAGGCTTGTGATGAAGTGCTCAGCATAAGGACCTACATTACACTGAGAGTTTCTTTTTTTGTTGTTTGGTTTTTTAGTCCATCTCTGTATTTACTTTGGGAAACACAGGAATTTTCTTCAGGAACCATTCCCAACTATTTTTATCAGTCTCTATTTTGCCTTTTTTTTTTTTTTTAACTCTAGCATTTATTTCATGTTCTTTCATCTCTTTTTCCTGTGTTCTCACCATTGTAAACGGGAGAAATAGAAAGCCATGGGATTCTGCACACATCTATTTCTCCATTTGTCCTACCCCTATTTTTGACCTGGCTTCACTGTTTCACTGTTTGAAATCCGTTGAAATCCGGCACAGCATTTGACACAATCTTAGAGAGCTCTTGAGGCTCGTGTTGAAAAACCATTTGAAGAAAATACATTAACTTTTCAGGAATACTAGAATTCTCTGTAAGACACTTCAAACAATTTTTCTTCTGTACCATCCCTTGTTGGGCTGCCTCATATCTTACACCTGCATTGAAGGCTCCCTGCCTTCTCGTACCGGGTATGGGCCCTCTAATATCCTAATACTGGTATTGCCATCCAAACCCTCCTGTTTTGTTACAGAGAGACCTATATATATCATGACTGAAATGCACTGATCACATACTTCCAAAGGGCATACCCTCTTAAAAAAAGCACCCTTACAGAAAGTCTAGGGATACAGATTTTAGTGGACCCTGAGAAAAATGAGCAGAAAGGTGCTTAAGATAATACTGATCAAACGGCAACAGAAATAAAACCCACAAAGCTCATGGTAGTTTCTTATACTCAATTTAGACCTCCATTCAAGTTTCACATCTGCCCCTCAGAGTTTTTCCTCTCTAATAGTTGAGATCAGCTCCTTGTTGCTAAGAAAGGAGTGGCTTTAGAAGAGAAACGTGGGCACAGATGCAGTAGAGTCAAGAAGACTGAGCTATACTTGGGGTGCAGTTGCTACAGCCAGACAAGCCGACATTAGAAACAAGATACGTCTGTTTAATGAAGGGGTAACCAACCCCAGAACAATTAGCAAATGGATCCAAAACCATCAGATTGCAAGACTAGGATACAATTTTCCAAATCCCATTTACATTATTGCAGGTCTTTAACAAGACAAAATGTTTTTTCTAGTTATAATCCAGTTGAAGCAGGAATTAGTTAATATAAATTCTGTAATCTGCACTATGGAGAAAGACAGCATGGTCACATAAACCTCTTCCAGTTTTATGATCTATGACCTATAAAACTGAGTCGGAGATCACTGAACAAATTTCAGATCCTATATAAGCTCAAAAGTACTACTTGCTTTTTGCATCCCCTCAGCCTAATTCAACACCTTAACTTATTCTAGTACCTGCCCTTGTCCCCCGAAGACACCCTGGTGCAGGATCAGGCACCTGGTCTGGAGGACTGAATCAGAAAGCGGACTCCCGAGGGATGGGTCATCTGCTGACCATTTCCAGCGACGGAGGGGAGCTGCAGGGGTTAGAAGGATCCAGCCACCATGTTGAACAACACTGTGAATTTCACTCACAGCGAGTCACCGAAAATCATTATGGTAAGTTCCAGTTTGGCTGACATAGAGGTTCAAAAATTCAGCATTTGAGAGTTCTGGGGTACCTGCATTGCTGTCTGCTCATAACATGACCCTTGATCTGCCTGTTTAGCTCAATGGCATTATCCTTTTATGTATTTCACCAGAATTTTTTGAGGATAGTACAATCCACTCAATTACTTCATATTTTGTAAAGCAAGAAATTAATCTTATTCATTTGATAACCTGTTTGATATAAAAAATACATTCCATTTTTGTCGCCAGTCAGAGCAACTATCCCTGGTATACTCGAATCATTTTTCCTACTGATTATGCTTTACGTCTTTATTTCTTTTTTTAATTCAGCAACTTGCACTACTTCTGGACATGGCCTCTGATTTTACTCCCCTGTACACTACCCCAGTGGTGTCAAGCCAGTGAAAGCTATTAAAAAAACCCAAAAGCCAAAAAAGCCAATACTGGTGAAAGGACCATGCCTTATGGCATGTGTATCCTTTAAGGACTTGGGAAAGGTAACTTGACCCTACTCCTTGATGAAACAGCACACTGATGATAGGAACATTACCAAAAAAACCCACAGTTCCCAACTGCCAGATATAATGGTCCCAGCCTAGAAGGAGGAGAGGAGGTGAGAAGCTTTTCTCCTGATGAGGAGCTAGCAGACTAGGAGCCAGCTAGAAGCCAGATTTGGGAGAAGCGGGAGCTGGGGGCCCTGGAAACACTTCCAACCATTTGGGCCTGAGCGTGAAGATTGGGGCAAGACCCAAACACCTACCAATTCTCCCCCGTCCTTTCCCCCTTTCCTCTGCCACCCTTCCAAACTTCTCAAACATCTCTAGGAAGAAGATGTGGAAAAGCCAGTGAGCCCTGCATGACCTGCACCCATTGATCAGACCACAGAGTTCTTGCCCGAGACCAAAACTAGCACTGAAGATGGCCTGGGATTCCTCCAGTAGTTTATTTTCAGCTCAATTACAAGGTTCTTCTTGTTCAATCTGTAAAATAAACTCTAAGAGGAGTAGCTGTGGCAATCGTTGCCTGCCTGGCAGGTGGCAAGGACACACTACAGGCTGGTTTACAAAACCAGGCCAAATAATTCTGAAATCTACTGTACTTATATCAGCAGTTAAGTATGTCATCAGTTCTCTCCTTACTTTCCTCCTCAAAATTTAGAGTAAGCCTAAGAAATCACAGGCAATGACCACGCACTACATAATTTGCACTACTCTGCATGCAGTTCCACGTTATATGCACAAAATACACCGAACTTCAAAGGCCAACAAGAATAATTAACTTCTGAAAATAAAGTATAAAATTTGAAATAAAACTAGTTACTGCACAATTTTGTACTAATACACACACATAAAAAAATTACTTGTGATCAAAGGGAAAAAGGAAACTACTGTAAGTTTTTCAAGCTCTGTCCTACATTTCAGTATGTAATTACATTAACAGATCAGAATTCCCAGTTTTCCAATTTGTTTCCTACCACATAGCAAGACTGAGCATATGACATCCTATTCCTTGCAACCCTTCGGAGAAAAACATAAATAATAGCAACAAATTTATTTCATACCAATCAATATTCGTTTGGTTGTAACCCAGCTTAAAAGTCATTAATGTAAAGGCTTTTTTTTTTGCTATGGACATAAGAAATAATTATTAATTTAGCAGAGGTATTTGAAAGAAACTGCGAAAGGGAACATAGGATTGTGACAATCTACCAAACAATATGCATTTAAAACGTGGGCAGTGAAGATCTCAGTGTCTTTGCCATCCTGATTACACTAATATCATCCTTCTTCCGCGTTGAAATGCCCGCTAGCATATGAAACAGGTTAATGTTATTCACATTCAGATGACAAATACACAGGGCTCTAATACATGCTTGTGTCCCTTTTGCTTCTATTAAGTAACATGCGATAAAAATAGAACAAGTCATTGCATGCTGCTGACAGTTCTGTAGATTTTTAAGTCTTTTGATTTACTGCCTTTTCTTGATTCTGCTTTTATCTTTCTAAATATGATTTCCCCTAACTTGCAAAGTATTCTGCAGGCATTTGATTTATGAAAATCAAAATTACTAAATGGTTCCCCAAACCAAAATAAATAAGTAAACAAACTGAATATTCATTGGGCCAGCTAGCATTTAACAGAAACACTTGCAGCTGAAAAACCAAGATTGCTGACCTCAATCACTCTGATCTAATTAAAGAAAATGGGTTAGAAAAGCCATTTTACCACAAACCAACTAATATCCCTGTATTTTGAAAGACCTGTTCTGCTTATTCTACAATAGAACGCATGTCTCTTAAGATGTTTACAGTCACAATTCCAATAAAAATAAATACTTTTACTCATACTTGAAAAATATTTTATTTAAAATCAATTGCCCAGTGTGGAAAATGTGTATTTTAAAGGATAAGCCTACCATATTAGCAGATTTTCAATATTTAAAAAAAAAAAAAAAAACCATGTGAAAGCACAGACAAACCATCACATACACATATCTCTGCATAATTATAGAGGAATACAGGAACTCTGACTTGAAGCCTAGCAACAGTATCCAAGTATTAGTTAGTCTGCTAATCAACTACCAAAAACTCGCACACCAGCTCAATGTGTTTCATTTTTCTAAAGCAAAAAGCAAACAAAAATAAAACAAAGGAATCCTATTGCTTCTAGCTTCAGAGCTGCTGAAGGACAAGATGTACAATATAAAACAAACCTTGTTGACTTGAAGAAGAACAACCCATGTCATTTAATCCATCTGAAAATTCATCTCATCACAAAGAACCAAGGCAAAAGAGAGATTTAAAAACAGGTTATCCAAGTCAAAGGATTATCAGCTTGCAACATACTTAATATCTGCCTATCTGTATCTAATGAAAGCTTCAATATTCTTACATATATTATTGGGTTTTGTACCTCCATCCTATAGCAGCCATAGTAAATTCTGTATAGCAAATGCTTCCTAAATCTGCTGTGCTCATTTACTCACAGACAGCTGCAGGCTGGATGAAAACAATCAGGGATTAACTTTTCATCACATCTTTTAATCCATTACTTTCTCTTAGTTTGCAATAAATAAATGCATAAAGGTAAATAAATTATAAATGTGCTATAGCTAGTTTAAAAAAAAGGAAGTTCAAAAACGGACATTATTATTCTTTTTTTAACAATGTGTAACTGCTGTGCTGTACATCAGGACTATCGGTAATGTCTTCCTCAAAGCAGAAGAGACGATGGAACAACAGTCACTGAGCTGCAAGATACTTCTGGGTTTCAACGACTTTCAAAATAAGTGGTAATTAAAATACTCTGCTTTACTGTTGTTATTATTCTTCAAAAAACTAATTTGGGGGCATGATGAATTGAAATAATCTGAGAAGCTATACTAAGTATTTCATACTGCTTGTAAAACAAGTTTCTAAGTACCTTACGGTAATAGGTTTTCTTGCATTATGAAAAATATTTATTTTAATTTGTTTCAAATAGGATTACTTTTTAAATGAGACGGCAATTTTCATTCACCTTTCAAACATCTGTCAAGAAAACAAAAGGGATTCCCTGATGTTTAGAACCTCGTAAAAGAAATAAATACAATGAAATCTGCATCTTGTTTTTAATCCTTTATTGATATCCTTTTTTCCTCTCCTCTGAATCCTTTCTCTTTTACGTATGATTTATTCTTGCAAAACTGCATCATCCCTGTCTGAAATAAGACTAGCATGAACTTTCTCTGTTAATGACAGCAAGGTGCCTTTTATTGTAGTAAGCCACAGGAATCATTTGCAGGGCTTTTTTTCTCAGTTTGTTTCTGAAAATGGCAGCACCAAGCCAAAAAAAAATAGTTATCTCTGCTAAACGCTTTTCATGCCACAGTTTCAACAAACTGCTCACCCAGACACCTAATGTACTACCCGAGATGGAAAGATTAATTGGAAATTGATAGTGGGAAAAGGAGCAAGGTAAGGAAGAAGCGATTTGCTGATAGAAGAAGGGAGAGCATGTGTGAGAGAACCCACACAGTTTTGAACTTTCAGAGGAAGAGGTCAAATTTTTTAATAGGACGGAATAACTAACGGATTTTTATGCTGGTATCGTGGCTAAGCGGAAGCAGGTTCTACAAAACTCCAGTTTGCTGGGAGACACAAGGGCTTACAGCCAAAAAGGAATGTAACTGCTTTAAGTGCAGCCCTGCCTGAACATTTACACGCTGTAGATCAGAGTCATGAGAACAGCCAGTCGGTTTGGATTCCAGGTCTCCTCCTTCCACAGATCGCCCTTCATTTCATCATGAGCTTCCTCTGTGAAATTATCCAAGAGATAGAGAGCTGCACCCATCCAGAATGAGGATGTGAGAGAAATCAGGCTTTCTCCAGACGGAAGAAACAACGTGGAGGGAGGTAGGGAGGTAGGTAGGTAGGACCATTGTAGTACATGCTCTTCAACCAAAGTGCTGCTCAGAGCTGTCTCAGAGTACATCTACCAGATCTGACCCCTCCTGATGGTTTCAGAACCCTAAATGACCTTATCTACCTCGAAACACATTCAGCTTAGCCAACTGAATGGCCTCTAGAACACAATTTTATGTAGCTGAGGAACCTTACTGGCAACATCTCCTCCTCCTTTTTTTCAGATGACTAGGTAGGGACTCCTCGGATTAATCAGGTTGCCAACGGCACCTACATCTTCTGTCTTGGATACAAACTTTAATCCATTTTGCTTCTATAAAAGAGAAACAGACAGACTTTGTCTCTCTGACTAAACACGTACGCTCACATTGGCCCTAAGTAGACACCCTTCTCTGGCAAGATCTGAGCGAGATACCCAGACACTACACACCTTAGACAAACGTTCCTCTCTTACAGTCAGACGCCACATTACTCCAGTAACATGGATCATTAGTTTTGCCTTTTTTGGCTCCAAAATAAATATTTGTACATTTTCTTCTTTTTACAGAACAGTGTGAAGTCTTATGATTATTGCAAAGAAGCTTATTTTATATATGCCCAGTTTTTCAGCATTTCCACACATTTGTCTAATATAAGTGCTTTACAATTAAATAAAAAGAAAAAGGAAGAACAATCTCTGTGGGATTTGATCTGTAGAACAAAGATTTAGTAGTTCTGCCGTAAATTACAATTTTCTACTTCTAGAGGATACCCTGGTCATTTTCCACCTGAGCTGCTTCTCCATCATCTTCAACAACAGGGACAGTCTTAGCGTTACAATCTGGCACAGATCCAGGCCAAGGAAAAAAAAGAAAAAAAGAAAAGAAAAAAAAAAGACTCCCTTGAAGACATGCAATTCAGCTTCTTCTAAACTGAACAATCCCAGACTTCACATATGGCTTAAAATGGTATTCTGCTCTAAATGCCAATGAAATATAATTGGCAGGCAAAGGTGGAATAGATAATAAGTGATATACCCAGCAGTTAAGCATATATATTTATTTACGTGGAGCTCTTGTGGACCAGTGCATTGAGGTGTAGCGCTTTGCCTGCGGGCACGCTGCAGCCTCATCCCTTTACTCCACAGGCAGTGATACCCTCCTTCTGCGGCAAGGTTGAGCTATCATCTCTGCCACGGAACAAAGCAGCTCATTCACCGCAACGCATGGCACAGGACCATGAATCATAAGCATTACATTACTGCTGTTAGATCCTCGTAATTGCAGTTTTGGCAACGTTACTTGAAACAGCTTTGTGACTACTGACAAACTGGAAGACACCCACATAATACCTTCTGCGTTGAAAGTACAAGTGACTTCCTACTGCAATAGTTTCGGACAACAAAATTATCTAAGAATAATGTTAATTAGCACATATCAAAACAGATGGACATGGATAGTGTAGTTCCTCACTATGTAGGATTAGAGATTTCAAGCAAATATTATTTTTCATATTTCAGATACTTCAGTCTGAAAAATGTAAAAACTTGGTTCTGTCACCAGATAAAAAACTGCTCTTGAAACGACTAAGTTAGGTCCAGCCTCCAATCACTACCGCCAATTAATATTTTCCCATCCTTAAGACAACTTACTCAGGAAAGTAGGTAGATTCTTTTTGAAAAAAATAGTATTGCCTCTTATATTACTTAGTGGTATGTTACACTTGCATTTAAAAGTATCTATCGCTAAAGATACTGTGTATGAAGATCACTAAAAGTTAAAAGATTAGGTCAGAAATCCTCCAAGAGCAATGTGGAGGTTTTTCCGATGAATCAAGAGCAATGTGGAGTTTTTCCCAATGCATCACCAACCCCTCCTTCCACCGAATGCTATTGCGAATACTCATGAGTGTCATTGACAAGCTTGCTATTAAATGATTGAACAGCTCATCATCTACCAGCTTAAACCTCCATAGAAAAAGAGACCCACCCGAAGCTGCACATATTCCAAAGAATTTCCCACAGGTGTAACTTATTAATTACTAAATGAGTCTAAATTAATTACAAAATATAAATTAATTACAATTATTAAAAGAGCCTAAAATAATAACAACAAGATTTAATGAACTGGTTCACTATCAAAATTCAGTATCTAACCAAAAATACACTTTCTGAGGGATGAAAGATGAAATGTTTCTCAAGAGGCTTCATAGTATGATCTGTCCTTCTTATCTTCATGAGGATACTTCTCAAGCTCTTTGCTGTTCCTTCCCACTCTGTTGCCTCTGGGCTCTAAGAAGGTACATTCCTCAAACGATACATGTTGGAATACATCCAAAACTACGTGAACATAGCTACACGATAACCAGACAAGTAAGTTAAAGAAAAGCCAACTTGCTGAAGTTTAAATGCTGACATTATTCTGCATGGTCATCATCATACTAGCTCTCAGGTTTTCTGCTCGGGATATTGTTCTTTGATTTATTTATTTATTTTAAACTGAGAGACATTCCAGAAATAGACATTTTGATGACTTCACTTTTTTTTTTTTTTTTTAAGTAATAAATCTTAAGGGACAAATGTCCAGCTGAATTGAATTAGCTGGGAGGAAACAACATAAACGTAATGCTTATTCTTTAAGACAAATCTGCTAATTCAAATAGTTATGCACAATCCACCACCATCTTGCAAAAAATGCAAGTGAATCGTGGAAGCATCAATATTTCTATTTTTCAGTGGAAAAGAGAAGGCATCAGAAAAATTTGGAGTATCTTCCCATAGAATACATTGTCTAAGCGTTTTTCTAGAAGTCACCAAATCCTACAGAAAGTTCTTACAGTCAGCAATAATAAGTTCTGCCTAAAGCCTCAGCCACGTGGCTATCACTTCTTTCCTGGCCTGAGTCTCATCCATCTACTTCATCAGTACATTCCGATTTCTCCCACATATTGACATAACTTGAAACCTGCACTCGTCGGGGGAAAGGAAAAGTAGTGCAGAACTGGTTGGTACAAAAAATGATGACATTAACATCAATGTGGTTTCATGCAAACCAGTTTAGAGGCTACTGTTTGTAAGTGTGCTGTAAGTGTTACTTTTACTTTACAGTTACTCATACCGTACGTGTATGCACAGTTAATACTAGCAAGTCATTCCTTTACTAGTTTTTTCTTTTATTTTTAAGAGAACAAAATCCATTTAGAGAAACATAAAACGTAATACTGTGTATTGTCTATGTGCAGTACTTGTTCTGCACTGACTCTACACACAAGTCAAAATATCAGGAACTAACATGGCAGAAATAAAGGGACCATTGGAATTAAAACAACCATTTCCTTTCGTTGCAGCATCTTCACGAAGTTTTAAAACCATTAGCCATATGTAAACATAAACAACAAGAAGATGCTCACCCTATTAGGAATAACTGGTTCATTTTTAGTTAATTTTTTACATCAGACTGTTTATAAATACAGAAGGATGAAGACTTCTTACATGGAAAGGAACTATCCCACTTTCTCAAGTAAAAACCTTCCAAACTCACCACGAACTTTTATGGAGAAGTTCTGACTTTTATGCAAAACTTTTATGCAATGTGTCCTCAGTTTTCTCAATGCATATTGTAAAGAGTTGAAAGTATCACGGTGCCACGAGAATTCACATTACCGCACGGAATTTTTAACTATATCCCTGCAGATCATATGCCACCAGGAAGGGAAATGGAAAGGAGACCTTAATCCAGAGCAATTCTTTTGCAGTCCTAAGTTTCATGTGAGCTGGCCTAGTTTTCCACATAAATTAAATACTATCAAGCCATAGATTTGCATCACTGAGTTAAATCAGTGCAGGCAACTATACAGACCCTCCTGCTTCAAAAGGAATACCTTTTTTTTTGTTCAACTTCAGGATGTTCCTGTGGAACTTTAATTAACTTGAACTAAAGCATTTTAATTCATTTTAATTAAACTGTATTATTTATCAAACTGGGTTTTATTTTAATGGCAAAACTCTCTATGTAAAAAAGATCTTTAAAAAGCCTTAAGGTTCTTTGTTAAGGGCCCTTAACGCCTGTCGCTAGCCTTCATCCAGTGCCACACACCCAACTCAGTGAGAGGAAATGGTTTTATGGATATGGATAGACAGTTCCTGCCACATATTCATTTAATTGCAGAGAAGCATCTTTCTTTACTTTCTTCTTCTGACCAATTATTCCTACTTGAGAACTGCTTTAGGCTGATGCCAAAACAGCCTGCAAGAGCCAATTTGGCCAGGTATGTGGATGTGTATTTAATCTGTTACAAACTGGCTAACGTATACTAATAAAGCATCTACCACTCTTTTGCATTACGTATCAAATTTTCATTTTCAGAGCATAATTTCATTTCAGAGCATATTGCAGAGCATTTCCAGAGCTGAAATGAAAACATTTCAGCTTTTTCCCCCATCTTCATTTTTTAAAGAAAAGTTACTTTTAAAATCTCCCTGAAACGATACTGTCATCAGCCCTGTAGTCATCTCACATAGAATCAGATTTAACAACTTTGCAAAATCTTGGTTTAAACACGTATAACTTATTTTCAGTGTCTGTAAATATTTTGCTTACCAATATCAGCTTCCCTGTGATTCTTGATATATTCAGCGAGCTCAAAATTTCCCGCTATTATAGCCACCTAAAGGATTGTAAAATAGTTACAATTAATATATTGCCATCACTTATTAAGTAGGAAAATATGCATGTTACATTACTGACAAACATCATACAAATATATTTTCATTTCACAAAGTGGAGTAACTGTTTAGTACTTCTATTCTGCAACTACTACACACAATACATTTCTGAAATAACGTTGAGAAATGCTATCTCGATCTATTTGGAAGCAGCACTGCCAGTCCCCTAGTTCCCCGTTTACTCAGAACGCTGTGATCGGGGATGTCTCAGGAGACTGCCAGAAGAGCTGTGGCTTTTCATGTTGTGGCAGTCAAAACCAGCAGTGAACATTAAACACACCATCCCCAAAGCTCTGGGAGCTATACTGATGTGGGGAGAATGCTGCAGGAGCGGGCTCGGAGAGACACATTTAAGATATTATTTCCCTTTAATTGCCCCTGCAATGCTACTTACCTGAACAATGAAAACAGGGGCTACAATGCAATGTACGTGGGATAAGCAGGGAAAAAGTACCAAGGACTACAAGTATTCAGGTGCCACTAAGACACCAAAAAAGACTAAAAAAAGAGGAACTGGAAAAGCTTATGCATATGTATGGAATTTAAGGTGGTTTAATAAATAAAGTTCTAAAATAATAGTTTTCTTTTTCATTTATTTCCTGGTAGTCAAATACAGATGTGTAACTACCTATTCCAAATTCTCACCTAAATGCACTTAAAAAGAGAAACATCTGCACTGGATACGAGGAAAGTGATTTGGTTGTGCCATTGCTGTCTCCTCCCTTTTTCTTCTTATCCTATTTTTGCCCTGAATATTCAGCCATTGCCTTTTCTGGCTCCATTTTGCAGCTTTATATTATGACAGATACTGTTCCCCTAATGGCACTGGGGCCTTCCTGATATAGGTAGAAGGGATAAGCTGGGCTCGCCTTTCTCATAGAAGCTTCTGCATATACAGGGTGAAGGCCAAAAAACCAAATATTTAAAAAATCTTATTTAAGGACTCGCCTGGATATAGAGCTACTGTCAGTCACGAGAAATGACTGAAAACTCAGGGAAATTTCTGAGCTGATGACCGAGAAAGATTATCTTCTGGTTTGTACCACTCCACAAATCTCAGGGATGAAGAATAAGGCAAAGGCAGACTAAAGTGCTGACAAAAGGAAGACAAAGGAAGACTAAGGTCTTGGGGAGGTGTATGAAGTACAGCTAATGTGAGTAATATCTCTTCAGGTAACAAGCATAAGACCTTATTTCTGCACTCACCCCTGGAAACTGAATGGGCAATTTTATTTACTAGCAACCAAAACAAACTAATACGGAAATGCTCAAAAATGAAGACTTTACACACAAGCAACAAACTACAGACAGAAAATCTTGACTATTATGTATTTAAGAGTTTCCAAATCTCCTTTAAATGGTAGACTCAGAGCAGGCTTAAATCATGAGTCATGACCATTACATCCATTTCACCTAAAATAAAATAATTACACATATTTTCTGCGCTTTTCATCCAGCATCGATTATTTACACGATGCTTCCTTCTGCCATTAGCACATCTCACGTAGGGCTCGGAGTGGACTTACCATATATCTTACCGCAACACTGGAAGGAGTCTCATTGAAACACAGTACTAGGAAGATTATTTGCTATGGGCACGGGTGCACTGCCTTAGAAAAAAGAATGCACTGCAACACTCCTAAATAAAACTAGATGGGATTGTTGAAAGTCAGATTATCACACTCTATTCTCCCCTCTACACTCCTCCTGCTGACTTCATTTCAAGGCCTTTTCTTTCAACCCAAGACTCCCATTGTATTAGTCCTTATGCTTCAAGCCATTACTCATGAATCCCTTTCTGTACACAGCCCTGGAAATCCTTGCAGAAGGACCCAGATTTAAAATGGTTTCAAACACAGCAAAGTAATCTCCGATTTATCTTTTGGTCCTAAGCAAGCAATAGTTGGTCTATAAAGAGACAGACTGATTTAGGTTAGGTTGCAAAGTTGACTGGCTAGTGAAGTACAAGCAAGACTTTAAAGAAATTACTATATTTTAAGTATAATACAGTATCAGAATAAATTTTTTCGATTACCAAACAAAGTTTAAAACAAACAACTGAACATAGCATTTATCATGTTTGTGCCCTGAATCCAGGTTTTCCCTGAATTTATTTTTTTCATTTTTTTTAAATGCTTTTCAGGTTCTGTCTTTTTTTCTTTGCAAATGGTTTCTTGTTTCATTAAAAATTTCTATCCAACATAAAGGCTAAATACAGTAATTACGTTTTCTTTTCATTTCAAGTGTATCTATTTCATGGCAGAAATCCTATTGCACATTTGTATAGCACCTAGCAGTTAAACTCAAAACGTGTATACTTGTGTTTTAAAATAATCCTCAGTAGACAGCCATGAGCACGGCATGTGCAGTATAATCATTTTTGTCCTTTAAATAATTAACCCACATATAGTATCACCATACTTACTAGTGATTATCATGTAATTATGTTCTCATTACAATATTAACAGCAAGGAAATGCTTTGCTTTGGGCACTCCTCAGTTGCGTTACGTCAAACGCTGATGGATTCATGCAACATGCATTACTATGAATGAATAATACTGGTTCAACTCAATCCCACTTCCGCTTTTAGACCCCAGTTGAACAAATAGAGTGTGTTTCTTCTCAGATATGTCATAAGACTTCTGCATGCCATGGTATCTGCAAAGATCAGGGAGGTCAGAGACAGAGGTAGATTGGTGCGGTGGCACCTCATTGCCAACAGAGGCAACTATCCATCTGAAAATTACTATTTTAACCATTAGTAAGAGGACCTTTATTCCAGGAACCACTCCTGAAATAAACTGCTTCTCAGCATGGATAACGTATCAGAATCTGGCCCCCAGCCTCCTCTTGTACAGCTTCTAAAGTGTAACTCATGATTCTCCCTGGCAAACAGCACTAGGAAAGTACCAGCGGAGCTGTACAATTACTATCTCTTTAACTTCACATCCTGCAGCCTGGCTTGGTTCAGGTTCATAAAAGCAACTTTTTTGTTTAGATCAGGGGTTTTCTCTATATTATAAGCAAGCAATAATACCTCTCTTCAACGTTACCCCTAATTAGCATGTAAAATCCAAACAGGGGATTCACCAGTGACAGGCAGCTTTTGCTAGACAGCAGCCATGTTACTCAAATGAAAGAATTTTTGATAGAGAGTAGGTTTTAAAACTCAAGTATAAACATGCTGTTCAAGTGATAAACACATTTTATTACTTGAAAAAAGATATTGCCAGAGAGCTGAGAGACAGCTTGAGAATTGTTCCTGTACTTGCTTCTGAATTAAGCACTAGATTCAGCAAGCTCAAGGTATCACTTCTCTCAATTTAATTTACTTCAGTTCGCTAAAAACAGTATGTAAAACTCTAACAGCAAAAATGAAGGAAAAATATGTTAAGATCTAAAGAAAGCAAGAAAAAGTAAAAAAGTACAAATATTTCTTGGCATAACATCAATGTACTTCACTTGAATTTGATGGGTAAAGAGTGTGGGAGAAAGTGAAGTCAGAGAAAAATCTGAAAGATACAAAATT